>NC_142010.1:88637310-89254095 GCF_049901735.1 Notechis scutatus | reverse complement strand
AACTAAACCAGATTCATGTATGAAATCACAGTATAAGCCGATTATTGTTACAAATGTATATTGAATATAAAATTTGAATTTGCAGATAGTCTATTGTTAAGGTACCAGGCTAGAAACTAGGAGATAGTGAGATCTAGTTCCATTTTAGGTATCAAAGCTGCCTTGGTGACTTTGGGTCACAGGTGGTATTCAGTAGGTTCTCCAGCATGGAGAATCCACAGATGGGTTGACACACATCATTCTGCCTGGAGACTGAGTCCATAATCTTTGCCACACCCCTTGTCAACTGTCACTTTTCCCAGTTCACGACTCAGTTTTGCCTAAGAGGTTGTGGCAAAGATTGGCTCCTCAGTCTCCAGTCAGAAGCGTGGATTCTTCAATTTGTCATTTGTGCTGGCAAGTTAGCTCTCGCAGCGCTTTAAAAATGCCGCAGAGACTTTTTTACCTCCTTTCTTTTTCCTTTTGTCGGCTTTTATAGCCATTCCCCGTAGCTTCCTCCCTCTATTCTCTGCCTCCCGAGTCTCAGCTGATCGGCTGGGTCTTCTTTTGTTTCCCTGCACAGGAGAACAGAGCTGGAAAGCAGGTTAGTAGGGTAGGGTGGGAATGGAGATTTTGCAGTATCCTTCCCCTGCCATGCCCACCAAGCCACGCCCACCAAGCCATGTCCACCAAGCCACACCACGCCCACAAAGCCACGCCCACGGAAATGGTAGTAAACATTTTTGAATCCCAGCACTGCTTTTGGTCAATCACTCTCTCTCAGCCCATGACATCAGACTTAGCCAACAAGCTTGTCAGTCAATTTCTGTTACAATCAATGGATCAACACTTGATTAATAAAGAAGGAAACAGGAAAATGCTAGGAAGAAGAAAAAAAACCTAATCATTAGAGAAGGAATTGGATTCAGTTATTAAAATATCAAATCTTCTAAAAGAATTTATGAACAGGTTCCAATTTGATACAAAACAATTAAATAATAATAATTTATTAAAAAGTTAAAATAACAAATATAATTACCATACTCACTACAGCAACTAGTAATATTGTTGGTCAAGTATTTTGCTACATGCTAAATTTTTGGTGAAAGCAGTCTGTACTAGACTGTACTGTATTTGAGCTTAGTGGAATGATAATTCCACAGATTAGGTACCACACTGGCTCTAATTCAATATAAATAAGATCCCCTAAATTCTGCAACAAATACAAGTCAAAAATAATTTTTAAACATCATTTAAAATTATCATTTTCTCACCATGAATGAAACCCTTAACATTTCCTAACATCTGTTCTTAGCATTGCCACTAGGGGAGTGAGTATTATCCATCATGTCAGGTATAAACAGAAAGGAATTATCTTTTTCCATTCACAGAAGGAGAGGAACAATTGATTCCTTCTTCCTTGTTCATACTTCCTGCACAAGAAAAAAGACAAGGGTATCATTAGTCTTTTGAGGAGGGGCTTCTGCTGGGCCTCCATAAGTCAAATATGGAATTCTTAGTCTGCAGTCCAAAGCTTTCCTAATGTTCATAACAAATGTGTTGATGTAGATTTTTCTGTGTCTCTAATTGTGACATATTTTCATCTTATTTCTTAATTCCTTATTCCATACTGTAGAAACAGTAGTAGTTAATTTCTATTCATTTCTCTCAGAGTAATAACAGGGTAATGTTTTAATAATTAGAATGACATAATCGTCTATAGGGGAGGTAAAAATGGGGCAGACAGCAGACATGGTGTTACATTGCAAGCTGCATCCCTTTTGTGCTTGTGATAATGTTGTGCGTGCATACAAAAGTGTCGAGACTTGTACTGTGATGCCATGTCTACCATCCTGCCTGCTTTGACATACATACTGTAAGCATCAATGATTAATATAATTTGGGTCTATGTTGTCTTATCAATAAAGAAGTTTGAAGAAATATTCTACTTGAAATGAAAATGAAAATAAAAATAATGTGGACATAATATATTTAGATTTCAGCAAGGCATTTGATAAAGTAGACCACAACCTACTTCTTAGTAAGCTAGAAAAAAGTGGAATAGATAGCACCACCACTAGATGGATTCGCAACTGGCTGGCAAACCATACTCAACAAGTAGTCCTTAATGGGTCTAAGTCTACATGGAGGGAAGTAAGCAGTGGGGTGCCACAAGGTTCCATCTTAGGCCCAGTACTCTTCAATATCTTCATTAACGACTTAGATGAGGGAATAGAAGGGGAACTTACCAAATTTGCAGATGATACTAAGCTGGCAGGAATAGCTAACACCCAAGAAGATAGGCTCAAGATCCAGATGGATCTTGACAGACTAGAACACTGGGCCATATCTAATAAAATGAAATTCAATATAGAGAAAAGTAAAGTCCTATACATAGGCAAGAAAAACCAAAAGTACCCATATAGACTGGGTGAAACCAGGCTCAATAGCAGTAACTCTGAGAGGGATCTTGGAGTCTTAGTGGACAATCAGCTAAATATGAGCCAGCAGTGTTCAGCATCCGCCAAAAAAGCTAATGCAATCCTAAATTGTATTAACAGTCAAGATCAAGGGAAGTACTAATACCACTCTATAAAGCCTTAGTAAGACCACACCTAGAGTACTGCATCCAGTTTTGTTCACCACATTATAAAAAAGATGTTGAGACTCTAGAAAAAGTACAGAGAAGAGCAACCAGGATGATTAGGGGACTGGAGCTAAAACATACAACGAACAGTTGCAGGAACTGGGCTTGGCTAGTCTAGTGAAGAGAAGGACCAGGGGAGACATGATAGCAGTCTTCCAATATTTGAGGGACTGCCACAGGGAGGAAGGGGTCAAGCTATTTTCTAAAGCTCCTGTAGGCCAGACAAGGAATAATGGATGGAAACTGAACAAGGAGAGATTTAACCTGGAAACAAGGAGAAACTTTCTGACAGTGAGAACAATCAACCAATGGAACAGCTTGCCCTCGGAAGTTGTGGGAGTGCCATCACTTGAAACTTTTAAGAGATTGGACTGCCATCTGTCAGAAATGGTGTAGGGTCTCCCACTTGGGCGGGGGTTTGGACTAGATGAGCTACAAGGTCCCTTCCAACTCTGATTATCTGTAACTTATCTGTAAAATGAATGTAGCAATATATTTCATTTAAAAATAGCCCTGATATTGCACAATGACTGTTTCTCTTGTGCCAGAATGACTTCTGGGCTTGCTTCACATATACCAATATACTGGTAGGAGAGAAGAAATGTAAATGATTAATGTATATGAAATTAGTTGTTAAAATTGCTCATATATTTAACTAGTGTTAGTTTTAAATTTTACCAATTGCCCTCATCTATGTATTTTCCTTAGCAACCTAAATGTAGGGCCAAGTTATTTTATATGAAGAAAATTACAGTAATAAGAAAACAGTATTCAGTTAAATTCAGTAATCCATTCATAGCATTCAATAAGAATATTTGAAGCTGAATTGCAGAATCTGATTACCTGAGAACCACATACAAACCCATGTATTGATCAAAGAAACTGAGGTTTTTGGAGCATCTGTTCATTAAGTTGATATGCATGCAACAATCTAATGAGAGAATGATTCAAAATGCACAATTATAGCAACATGTAATATGAGCAGTAAATTTGACTCCAATATGTACTGTGTGCTCAAGAATGAGACCCCAAGAAAGAAAGAGAGAATAAGAAAAATTATAAGTTTGACCAAGTCAAAACGTTGAATATGCCTGTGAAATTTAGATATTAATCTTGCAAACATTTTCTTTAAAAAAAAACATAATCTTTATTTCTTATGATTATATTAAATATCATTGATACTTTCAGAAGAGATTAGACAGAAATATATTAGCCATTTTAAGAGGGATTTTGTAAAAGCATAATTGGCTTAGTGTGGTGGTTAAGACACCAGGCTAGAAAACAGGTGATTGTGAGTTCTAGGCCTGCCTTATGCATGAGGCTAACTGGATAACTTTGGTCCACTCATTCTCTCTCAGCCCTAGGAAGCAGGCAACAACACAGCAGCTGTCCCGTCCCCCAAAAGCATAGGAAAAGTTCTTAGAGATCTTCAGACCAAGAAATTCTTCATTATTTCAGATTTTTTTCTAAAAAACTTCCTCCCATTAGTTTTTGTTTTACTCTTGGATGCTGAGATGCTATGGAGAATAAATCTACATCTTTTTTTCCTATGACAGCTCTTCACATGTTGGAAGACTGCTACCGTATTACAGTGTGTCTCCCCTTAGGCTTCTTTTGTTTAGGATAAATATAGCCAATTCTTTTAATCTTTCTGTATAGGAGTTAGTCTCCAAGAGCCTCATCGTCGCTATTGCAATTATCTGCCCTCTTTCTGGTTAATCTGCATCCTTTTTGTACTGTGGTTGGAGTTTGAGAATTGGACATAATATTCTGCCCAGTGCAGCATTGAATGGGTGCTGTTATTTCTTGTGGTCTCCATACTATTCATCTACTGTTCAAGATTGCTTTGGCTCTTTTTGCAGCTGCACATATTACTGGTTCTTGCTTAATTTGTTGTCTACCAGTGTACCAACCACTTTCTCACAATATTACTGCTCAGCCAGCTGCTATCTATTTTATATATGTGCATCAAAGGCCTTACTGAACTCTTAAGGATGCTACATCTGCAATATTCCTTTGAGCCAGTGGTCTAATCACTTTAACCCTTTCTTCTCCCAAAAAATAATTTCTGACATGACCTATTTTTAACAAACTGATGCTGGCTTCTGGTAATCATATTATTTGTTTCTAAGGGGTTGCAAAGTGCTGCTTGATGGTCTTTTCTAGGATTGTCCCAAATGTTCCCCATTAAACAGATTTTTCTATGTTTCCCGTGTGGATTTTTCTTCCCTTTACAAAGATTGGAGTAAGGTTAGCTCTTCTGGCACTTTCCCCTGCCCATTCTAGAAGTCCTCAAAGATAGCAGTCAGTGGTTTTGAGATCCCATTCATCAATTCCTTTGATATCCTGGCATGCAAAGTTCAGAAAAAGTCATAATGATCCAGAAAAGTGCAAATATAACTCTGCTGATGCAGCTTGATTTTGTCACACTGGCATCTTCATGCTGCAGCATCTTCATGCTACAGTATCTTCTGCTGCAACCAGGCTGGTATGGAGCATGGGGGGGTATCTACAGTGGAAAAGGGATACAACACAGTTTGGAAGAGTTCTGCTCAGGGGTGGGATTCTACCAGTTCGCACCTATTTGCTAGAACCGGTTTTTAACATTCTAAGCAGTTCAGAGAACCGGTTGTTAGAAGAAATTACTGGCCTAATCCTGTAAGGAAGGCAGGAAGGAAACATGCTGGTGTTGCTTACAGAAACTGCCTCTCCATTAACTCTTATTACATTCTTGGCAGGACTAGACTTCCTGTCTCAGGAAATTCTCTGGAGTTTTTTTCCCTCCTTTGCTGGTACTTTGCTTGTGTGGAGTGACCATTCAAAGTTACAATGGCACTGAAAAAAGTGACTTATGACCATTTTTCACACTTACGACTATTGCAGCATCCCCATAGCCGTGAGAGGCCAGGCGAGGAGATGCGTGTCTTGATGTGAGTGATATTGAGTTGGCCAGCCAATAATATGACCACCAAGCCACGTCCACCCAGTCACATGACCACCAAGCCACGCCCAAGAACTAAGCCACGCCCACAGAACCGTTTGTTAAAAAAAATGAATCCAACCCCTGTTTCTGCTTGTATTTACATATCATAGCTTTGGTTCCAAGTCATTGCATTCTTACAGTATAATCATATGCATGCTTATCTAGGAGAGTGATGAATCTTCTTTTTAAGTAGATGTATATGAATTTTCTGTTATTGTACTGTCAAAGAGCAGTGGATGAAAATACGTATTATAGGACACAATTTCCAACCTATTTTGCAATTTAAAAAATTGTTAGTATTCCAGCTAAAAAAAGGGCCAAATGTCTTTCCTAGATCTATCTCTAGAGAACTGAGGAAAAACAGAAATAAATTTTAAGATACTCTTTTTAAAAAGTTACAGAATTGTAATAAAATCAGCATAGAACTCTTGGTTCATTTAACTAAATGAAGAGGCATGTTATTTATGAAATATCACATGCTGGAGAAGATAGTTATTTTACTGCTGAAAATTGGTATAAAAGCTCTGGTATAAAGGAAATTTTGCACCAATGGAGGAAATGGATATATTTGCTAGTAATACAAACAGCACTGAGTGGGAATTAAAGCCTATTTCCATAATTGGTTTACAACACATGGATTTTAATTTGTGATATTTCCTGGAGATCTAAAAGAGGAAACAAATGATTTGATAAGAAATAAAAATAATATAAAGTTAATGATAAGCTGGGTAGACTTTAAAAAAAACAACCCATAGCTCTTAAATGCAAACACAATTAAAAAGTACACAATTCTTTTAGGGAGCATTTCACATTGTTCTTCCAAAAGTATGAAAATTGCCTGTCTGATCACATCATGGCTCAATAAAGCCAAAATGATAAAGAAACCAGTTGAAAATTGGTATGGGGAATGGGAAAAGATTGCAAAATGGAAATTCTGAGAGAAATAAAAGGCAGCTATGAGATTTATGTTACAGAGTAATCAGTTCACAGAGCACATGGCCTGTTGAAATGAAATAGTAGAAGTTTGTCTATTGGAAAGTTCTGGGAAGGAATAGATCTTCTCAGGATCATGGATGGGGGCAGCTGTAGTAGCACAATCTTCTTAGTTTTGTTGCAGCACTGACAGGGCGTTGCCAGGTCTTTGATTCCTCTGCCTATCCTCCCCTCCCTGTGTTGACAGAGCTTGGTTGAAGATTGGATTGCAAAAGTGGCAGAGAATACTGGGAAGCAAACCAACTTTACAGGAGAAACAGTTTTACTAAAGAGTGACACAATCATAATAACAAGCTGCACCAATGAGGGATTTGAAAAACCCCTGTTCCCCATCTGAGCTATAACATTCCCCCGCAGGTGAAAGAAAACAATTCTCTGACAAGCCTGTTAAAAGTTTTGCAAGTGATCTTGTGGCCTCCACCTCACAAGTCTTCCCTAAAGACTAATTAAGGGCTTGTGCAAGACAGACAGAAGCAGCAAAATACATAAAACTAAGGTGTCCAATTAAATTAAACTATTTATTTGTTACCTTTCTCTTCAGCTTTATCTGATAAAGAAAATTTCTTGCTTGAGGTAGTCAAAATATTATTGACTAATTGGCATTTGGTTTTGTTGCAGGCTGAGCACCTTCCAAAGAAAAATTTAAATCTGTGAAATCTTTATTAATCGGAACATAATACTAATAGTTATCAAAATGGTGCCCTAAAAAAGTTGTGATACTAACAGGGAGGTTGCATTTGTGTGGAACATTTAAAGAATTGGTGTGTTTAGTAAAATGCTTCAGCTATTTTACATTAGGAGCCTCCCTATTGATTTGCATTCATTGCTTCTCCATGTGCTTTATGAGAGCCTTATCAATATCTGCTCACAAGTTCAATTTCCATGTATAGAAAGATGGAACATGATTAAAAGAGAAACAGTTTTCTCTCGAAAAAATGATGTCTATTATATTAAACAAATCCTTTTTGGTGACTTCTTTTTTGCATTGAAAAAAGAATTCCTTATTTATAATTATTATATGTATGTAATTTTCTTCTTGTGTTCTATTTCTGGCAATAAAAACAATTGGATTGGTATGTGTGTGCATGTGTGTGTGTGTGTGAGTGAAAAGAACGGATTTTATAGCTGTTATTTAAAGTTGAAGCAAATACTTCATTATTTGGGGCCTCAGTCTGGTGCCAAAGTACTTGCAAGATTTTCTATCCCACCCAAATTTTTACATTTTTAAAAATATTCTTTGATTCCCCTCCCCCATTTTTTTAAAAAAAATAGATAGCTGGCATGATTCAAAGCAAAATAACAGCCTCCAGACTCATAGTTACTTTTCAAGAATACTTTTGAGCTGCAGATAGGCTCCATCTATTTAGCTATATTAGAAAATAAAAATAATGGATGGCAGCAGCGTAGAGCTAGTTTAGAAAATGGAAAAAAAGTGTACGAAGAGACGATAGTGGTGCAGGTGAAGGTGGCAGAACATTTAGGTCAATGCTGGCGTTATAACTGGCAATCTTCTCTGTGGTAGCCATTTTGCAAAGCTACCGAAAGCAGTCATTCTGCAAGAGCATTCACAACATGTTTTCAAATTTTCAAATGTGTGCTCTAGCCAAGGCAAAATTGGAATCCTTCCTATTTCTTAAGACAGTGCTTTGTTTCTCTTACAATTAACAGATTGATGAGAAAAGAATAGTGGTGCTAACAACATGTAACTCATTGCTGGAGTTAATATTCATTAACTTTAATAACAGATATTTTAGAAGTAGACTACAAAAATAATTCAGATACTGGTTTAGTTTACAGTAATCAGTTTTGTCCCCCCAGTATTTCTAATAAAGATGGTTATGTTGAATGCCCTGATAATAAGAGCTTTCTTCAATAGATGGTTATTGAAAATGTCAGTTCAGTATACCATGCTGTGAGAAAAAGACAAAATCAGCAAGAGGGAATAGAGAATGCCAGTTTTAAAACATACGGGGATTTTCAGTAGCTTTGAGAACTAATTAAAAGTGCTGGCGTTAATAATTAAAAACCGAAACTATCAGGATCTAAGATATTTTTACAGCGTCCTTCTTCAATACTGAAGAAGAAGATGCTTCTTGTATTTTAAGACCTTTCCATAAGATCGGCTCCTGATCACAGAAGTGTTGGGAGTATATTTGGAAAAAGCAGGATAAAAATGGCATTACACTCTTCCATCTGTTTGTTAGATTGTACATGCTGGGGAAATCCTTTTCTTTCTTTATTTTTAGCTGCTTTTGTGCCCTCTGCATTTGATGGGTTTTTTTAAAAAAATTATTTTAAGTTGTATTGTTGTTTACTACTCCTTAAAGAGTTGAACCAGTGTGTGTGCTACTGCCAATGTGGTTTTGAATCACCTGGCAGAATATACATGTTTTAATAAAAAGTTAATCTGATAAAATAGATGGGTATTATCCTCTGACTGAAGATAAATCCTGGACTAAATCTAAGAGCCAAACTGGACAATAAATGCCTGCACTTAATGCAGCTGCACCTCCTCCTTCTTTTTCCCCTTCTCCGGATCTTCCGGATTTTCCATGTAATGAATAGTTTCCTGACTTTCCATGGAAGAAAAATCAGGTACATTTATGTTCACATTATATTTTGTAATCATATTAGTGCATTTATCACTTTTGGGTGAACAAACAGTATACTCTTGCTTGCTGAACGATCTGTCTGGCTCCTCTTCCAATAGGTTTTGAACTTGATTATGGCTTGTTAGAAAAGAAAGGAGTCAGAATTCCTGGTTTACGCATAATACATTGCAGATCCCACACTTCTATTTTATTTCGTTTAGCATTCGGAGCCAAATCAAACTTTAAATTAATATGATATCCAAATGTGTTCAATGTTCATTTGGCTTTAAGAGTCAGGTTTATTTTAGGTTATCTCTTGAATGTTGGTAAAATTGACATAAAAATTAGAGGCATTTTAATTCATAATTCAAACTCTCAAGCATCACACTTTACAAACTTCAGTGTCAGAATACTATATCCAATGTAATTAATTGCCATTTGGTGAGTGCACACTTGCTTAAAGGCTAGCCTTCATCATTTCCTCTTTGTTAATTTTCCTTAGTCTTGGTTTGATGGATTTCTGGTTAGATACAATTATCCAGTTAACATGTGTTGGGACAGGTTTGCTTCCACAAGTTTCATAAGCAAGCAATTACAACCTTTAGGTGTTCAAGGATTTTTGTTTTAAGAACTAAAATGTTTGCAAATAGTTTGATAATCTGAAAATTAATGATGTCATTAATAAAAAAAGGATATGTGTGTGTATGTATGTGTGCGTATGCATGCAGAATGGGAGGAACCTGCATCTTTTAAATAAAAAGAATTGGTGGCCTATTCAGTTGGTTGAATTCTTAGGAATATACATAAGTAACTTGTAGTGCCAAATGGCTACACATACTATGTAGCAGCCATGTTTATTACAGTGTTTCGCACAGTAAAAATGTAAGCCACAAGTGACTTATAAACCTGCTTAAATGCTTTCTAATTAATTAATGCAAATTGTCAATCAATCTGGTTTGATACATACTACCATGACAGCACTTGCCTAAGTGCCCGAAAAAAATGTCATGCATCTCTACTATATGAGATTCTTTAATTGAGCATGCTAGGGTCTAAACTTGAAAACTTCAGCAGACAAAATATGCAGCAGTGGGAATAGTGATCCCATTTTGACCTTTTGGCAGAAGTTTATCTTTTTGGCAGAAGATATTTCATGATCCATTTCTATCATTCACAGTTTATGAGTTGCTGTCAAAAGGGTATTCCTAGGAAACAAGTTGGTGTGTTAAATATTTCAATTTACCCAAAGGCTTAACTAGGTGCAGTATTACATAATGTATTGAGAGGAAAGTGTTTCAGTTGTTTGGTACAATAGCTCTGTTCTATTCAAGCATTCTTTTGCTCCTCCATATAAATTTCTGTTGCTAAAACTCTATTGAACCATTATGATTTCTCTTGTATTGACTGCCTCACAGCATTTCTTCATCTATCTTTAGTTATCAGTTAAATTCTTCTGTATCTATTTTGATTGCTACTCAAACTCCTGCTAATTTTTCTTTCTACAATGTACAATTGTTGAACCTAAATAGGTAGGTAAACTACAAGATAAACGGGATATTATCATCATAATATATCCTGTTAAAATTATATTATTTAAACTCTATTTCAGCCAGTACCTGAACTTACCTACCTATCATAGGTAGTTCAGTGCCATTTTAATGGCCTCCCTTTATTGATTCTAAATTAGATTTCATATTTATATCCAATCATTCTAGTTTCTTGTGTGTGTTCATTTGTGTATGCGTAAGACATTTTCCTTTGGGAATAATAACTACCTTGGCTTGCATTTATGGACATGCTTATGCAGTATTTTGTTAGAACAATGGATTGGAACAGTTATTTTAAAAACTGGATTTTTCAGTGTTAAGATAACAGCATGCATCCACTCGTACATATCATATATGCATGCTTTTATGTCATAAAGTTTCTCCTGACGTTCACTTGGAATCCATGACTATGTCCTGCATTCTGAAGTCAATGGAGAACTGGAATTTGAAGAGTGCTGTCATAATCTCCATCAGTATTTTTTTCCTCAATGCTAACCATTCCCAGTTCCTTTAATTTCTCTATGTAGGACTTCATTTTTAGCATCCTGATTATTATGCTTGTTGCTTTTCTCTGAACATTATAAAGTGAAATCCCCCCAAAATATATATTGCTAGGATCATTTTTTGTTCCAGCATTATATTTTTTCCTGTAAGAATTTAGAATCTGGGTATATCTACTTTTTGTTTGATGAAAGTATTTTTAATGTAATCTGTATGATGGCACTTTTCTTGATTAACCAAAAACTCAGGGAAGGAAATTCTTCAGTAAATAAGACAGATATTCCACCATGTCAAAAACATCTTGGGAACTTTCAATGAACTTCCTCTGAATCAGTGTGTTTAAATCCATCAAATAATTGAAACTTAAATCTATA
Organism: Notechis scutatus; assembly: GCF_049901735.1. Classification (NCBI taxonomy): domain Eukaryota; kingdom Metazoa; phylum Chordata; class Lepidosauria; order Squamata; family Elapidae; genus Notechis; species Notechis scutatus. The sequence continues at coordinate 89,242,480 of NC_142010.1, read as the reverse complement.
CTTCAGTTGGAGCAGCTTGAAATTTATAGAATATTTCTAATAGGAATAGCATGTTCACCCTAATCCCAGACATGTTTTGAAGCATTGCTTCTAACATCCTATAGATGATAGAGATATGGGCATTATAGATTTACTGTATCGGTAAATTTAAAAAAAAAAAGATGCAAATGATTAATATTTTGAAGTTGTACTTTGATTCAGGAAGTTTTGGAATCTGTAGCAGCAAAACTTCCTGCAACTCTCTCTCTCACATTTTTGGGTGTGGTTACTGTCACAATGTTTTTATGGCACACAAGTGACAGAACAGTCTGGCATTTTAACAATACTGTTATGGGCCTCAGTAGGAATTGCAGCTATGTTGACCAGCCTGTTAATGCACCAAGCAAGGAAAGCTGTATTGTACATTTAGTCTTGTTACTCAGCTATAGACCACAAACATGATTAATGACTTTTTAGGTAGAGAACACTTTGAAGACCACTTGAGCTTCTCTAAGCACATACAAGGTGGCCTGTTGTAGCTGTGCTTTTATTTTAAGAATTACAGAACCACTCTAGGCCTTTCTGCATCTATAAACAATGGAATGCTTGATGTGAAGAGAAATAATTGTCAAGACCCACTTTCCAAAAGGTCTGTGCTGAGATTTAAACTTCTATCAGCTAAACAGATAACAGTTTTCCTTAGTTCCACTTCTCTGAACAAGCTGTTAATTTTGTTTCATCTGGCTTTGACTTTTCCTGAAGGGTATTCTAATTTGTCTAAAGACTTTAAGAGAGAAAGAGAGAAAGAGAGGGGGGAAGGGAAAGAAAGAAAGAGAGAACTGATGCCAAGTAGTAATGCGAGGGACAATAAATATGGTTGAGCAGGGCATGTTAAAAAGAAAGTCAGCAGATGTTTGGGAAGAATTATTTTTTCTCTTCCTCCTCCTCTCAGAGTTAATGCAAGCTATTCTTAAATAGTGGATTGGGATTCTTTTTTTACAGCTAGATACTCTATTAAGGACATTATGACGCATGAGCTTGGTCCTTGAGAATTCTAGAAATTGCTTTTTTAAAAAAACCTGTTTGAGGATTTCATACATTGAAGAGCTTTTAGCATGATATATGAATTGATGCTTGGAGGGATATAACCAGATTGTAAGATTGGTTTTTTTTTCTTTTTCTTTTTCTGATCGACATCATTGGGATGTGGCTGTTAGTAAGCATTGCAAGCTAGAATAGGGTGAGAAACATAGACAGATAAGATTTAAGGCTGTGCATGGTCCTTAATTCTTTTGACCTCACCTTCCCAAGGCATTTCAGCCCTGTTGTTTCCTGCCATGCTGTGAAACTCAAGAACAGTGGGAGCATTAAAAGCAAGCTTAACATAGCAGTTAAAACCTGAACACTTTCTGCAAGCCCCTTTCCCCCCATTTTAGCTTCATTTGGCTTTGGCCACAAGCATAAATAAGATTTGTGTGACTACTTTGTATCATGTCCCCAGCTACTTTCTCCCAAATGTTCAATGCAGTAGCTAAATTTTTTAAAAAAATCCCACCTCTGACCTCAAGCGTTGATACTATTTTTAAACAGGCAAAGCTAAAGAACAATCAAGTACTGTAAAAGGAGTCCCAGTGTTGTCTATAGAAAGCAATCCATTGTAATGTTTGTTTTCTAGTCTACAGAGCATTTCAGTTATTTAGCCCAATGGCTAACATTGTTTAAAACCAGCTTGCTAAAGGGTGCGATAAACATGTTAATGTTTCACAGGCATTAACATTCCTAACTCTGGATTCATGGTAATCACATGGTCAATTGCTTCCCTTGTAAATCTTAATTGAAGATATTGGCTCACTGAAAACAAAATATGATTGTTAAGAAACTGATAGACTGATCAAAATCCAAGGTTGCAGCCTCTTAGAAATACCAGATATGCTAATAAAGTTGCAATCCACTGGATACTCTAGTAAGCACAAAGCAGCTAAAAGGTAGCATTTTAAAAATTAGATATCTTTGTTAGCGGTTCTGATGTGTTTGAGATTTAAAAAAAAAAACTATTTTATGTGGTCTGCACTGCACTAATGCTTGAGAACCACTGAGGCTATATGGAGGTGAAATAGCGTATCTTTTTTCTCTATCTCTATTTAATTTTTATTTAACAATGTTTGAAAGGCTGTTTTTCTTCTCATTTGACATGCAGCAAGGACATATGGGAGAAGGCGAGGTAACAACATTCCTCTTTAATTTTCTGATGTTTAAAATGTCTTATGGCATCACTAATGCACCAGCTGTTTCTGAAAGATCAGAAGTTTTTAAAGGGGACAGGTGGATGGGGCAGGCTTCTTCAATGTGCATGCTGTGCTAACGTTACCTACTGAAAGTAGCATATCCCAGAACATGATGGCGAGGCAGAATTAACATAATATATTAAATACAGAGTGAGTGGGTAGCAAACAGTATTTTTAGCAAGAACTTCCAAAATTAAAATACACATTAATGATAGCTTCAGCTGGGTGCTAGTAGGAGAAGAGGGTTACTTACTTACGGAAGCACCTAAATGACTTGAATTTCCAGGTCTCTCCCGCAGGCAACATTAATTGTCATCATAATTTCTTGTGGCTGTTAGCACTGGCATTCTTCCAAACATTTTTAATACTTAGTAATGATTTGCATGTCCCTCAAGATGTTGAGCCGTGTGATAGAGGTAATTTCACACTGCATTTCTCTTATCTAACTTCTGTGATCAAGCTGAAATTCTCTGCATCTGAGCAATGTCTTTGTTTTGGGGGGTTCTTCAATAGCACAAAACTGCCTTGCAGGCACTAGCAGGACCACAATATACAGTTTGGGAGATTTTACATCACTAAAAAAGGAAGCCTGGCAATTAAGTCACATAGGTGCTTTTTAAAAATCTGTGGGATGAGAACTAAGATGCTACAACCATATCTTTGAACCGTGCATGCTGACCTAACAATCATAGACAGATGCCACTTTGTTAGCTTCCTCGGTGCTACCTGGACTGAAATGTTGGTGGGGAAATCACTGTAAGAAATCTCTCCCCAAAAAGGGTCAGCGGTTGGAGAATTCATGCTAAAAAGAGGCTCTGCAGCACTATGGAATTCAAATTATTAATTTGAGAGGATTCAGTTTTTCAGAAGAATACAGATCATGAAAATTGATTGGCACAGTGCTTTTTTTTTCTAAATGGAGCTTGTTTTTTTTTTTCCAGTTTTGGTAGGTTATGGCAAACTGGTAAATTGTTATGACTTCATTAGTGATCAAAATGTTGTCCCTGTGTGCATGTCTATAGTTTCTGTGCCTCAACCCTTTCCTGAAGCCAGTGTCAGAGCTACTTTATCAAAGATAGTAAGAGATGGGGAGGGGAGATGGGGATGTTTACTTCTTTGCCCTTTAACTAAGAACAGTGGCTCCAGGATTGGATCCCTGGAACTGCCACTTTCCCTGCACTGCACTTGTTCAATGCTCTTGGTGTGCATGCACACTGGCGTTTGGAAGATGAAATGTCACAATTCCATTTGGTGCATCTGGATTTCACTATTGACTGGTGGTGTATCTTTAGCATTTTATAATACATATAAAAGGAATGACTTCTACAGCTTTTATATTGCTATAATTTCAACAGACATGATGTACTGTATACTAAACAACATGGCATCCTCCGGGGAGGTATAAGATAAAGGGAAAGGTGTTAATACATGTCTGTATTCATTTCATATAAATGTTAATCCTATATGAACTAGAATACTAGAGAGAAACACAAGACCAGTTGTAATGGAATCACTATGTTGTGAGAACAATACTTAACACTAATACAGTAATTACAATAGTAAAAAAAATGAACAGCAAAAATAATGGTGTAATGTTCCTAGCTGAGGCACTAACTAGTCTAGTGTAATGTGCCAAGAAAAGAAGTCATTGAGGTCTGGCTCCCCTGAGGTGATTTTGAGTGGTGGTTATATATGATTCTAACTAGAACCATCTTTGTTAAAAACTGTCTTCAGTCTTCAGGTCCTATTTATAGTTTTGGCAGGTTATAAAATGAGAAGTTACTGCCTCATTTTTGAATTCTTAACCTTAAATCTTCAACTTATTTTTTTTTACCGTTTCAGTGGTGAGCATGCTCTGGTAATTGTAAAAGCAAGCTTCAAGCAGAAAATAAGCCCTTCTCCTGTTCTCCTTTTAAAAAAAACCCACACAGCATTCTGATCACATTTAATAAGCTCCTGGAAAAGGACAATTTTAATAGACTTGGGTAAATAATTTACCTGTGGGTACTTGTGGACCAGGGACCATTAACTGACTTATAATACTGATTTCTTTATTATTGAAACATATATTACATTTCTTTCCTAGCTATTTTCTACAGAATTTAGAATATACATGAAATAAATAGTGACCAGTATGAGGACATTGACCAAGTTTCATGACCAAGAGGGATGGAACTTGGTTATCCTCAGCATAATAATCCTTTAATTGTTCTTCTGCACTAATTGTCCAGTTTTATTAGACCTGCCATACTTATTATTCTTATAAGTATGGTTATACTATTAGTATGCCACCTCAGTGAGAATATAGGTAAAAGGGTCCCGTCTTTTTCCTCCATTTTCCTTTGGCTTTTTATTACTGTTTTTGTCAATAAGGACAAAGAGCTGTGAGATCTAAATGTAAGATAGATGTGGAATATTTTACTTGAACTGTATGATCGTATGGATGTGACTAAAATCTTGTACTTGCAATGTCCCAAGATCATTGGGGCTTGATCAATAATTACTTGGTGTAGAATATTTTTGAAGCATATACTTGGGGAAAAAAATAGTCTCTGTGTTTGGAATAGAACATTTGTCTATGACACGCTTGGCATAGTGCACCATTTAATGATACCAAGATTCAGCCAGCTTTTCTGTACAAAGTCATTCAGATAATATTGTGTATCTGTATAATTAATAATGGGTCTTTGTGACAGGAGAAAGAATAAGAAAATAGGCAGCTATTATTCTGCTGGTATGTTTTGAGAAATACACATATGCATATTATACATGCACATACACAGACACATTTTGTCTTTTCAACTATAGGTCAGTCCTCCCTGTTCCCAATGGAAGATGGGTTTCTGGATGATGGACGTGGGGATCAGACTCTCCATAGCGGCTTAGGATCACCACACTGCTTCTCTCATCAGAATGGCGAGCGAGTTGAACGGTACTCTCGCAAGGTGTTTGTGGGTGGTCTGCCACCTGATATCGATGAAGGTATATTTGGATATTAGTATTGCCAAAAATACACACCCATGGCCAAGTGCAACCCTATGGAAAAGAGGATAATCATGCCAGATTGTAGCATTTTCATGAGCTCGCTTCGGGCAGTTTTTCAGGCAATGTAAATTGTATAAATCTATGAGCTGCCAAATATCCAAGCTTTTAGGTTATGAATTGTGATGATAAGGAGGTGTGGGTTGCACAGTTTATGAGATATGTTTTATACATTTGCTTCATTTAGTTAGATATTATGACATCATAAAACTCTTTATGAAGGTCTTTTATTTTGAAGATGATTATAATAGGCACACATTTTAGTCAGTATCTGATTTAAAATACAGTGCAGTGCTTCATCTATTTAAGGGAACAATATATAATGCATTATTTCTTTGCTATCACCATATATTTCACCAGAGGGATGAATTACTGCTGAAAAAAAATCCATTTAAGCATAAGGAGCATGCTGGGCATATGAACATTAACTGTAACTGATGGCAATATTTGCCTTGATTTAAAAGTCTACTAGACAAAGGGAATCTCCTTATTTTATTTTAATTTTTAGGCTAATTAGAATAACACTGGTGCTTTTTTCAAAAAAGAAATGTAAAGAAATTCTTTAGGGATTTCTAGCTCTATTTTTTAAATCCTGTAATTCTGGGTAATAAATGTATAAATTTAAGCTGTATACATAAAAAATATCTATGATATTTCCTTTTCCCCCAGATAAATATTTCTGTTACTTTCATCATGATAAAAACATCAGATTATGAAGAAATAAACTCCGACACAAGTATATGAACCCCGCCTCCAAATACCTTAGGAAGAATTTAAGTAAAATAGAAAATGCACATGGGGAGGGCAGATCAAATAATTTTTCAGGCTCTGTGTTGCGTATAAATAGCGTTTCAGTCCCCAGCTTATTTTAAAATTAAACTGAGTGAAACAATTCCACGGTGCACTTTAAAAAGAATTGTGCATGTGGGTAATATTAACCAGTGTGCAGATCACCTGAGCTGAATTTAGAAATTGAAGAAAGGCTTTGAAGCCTTTGCTTTCTGCTAACGAATCTGCATTCTCGCCTCTGCAGCAGTTACATAATTGCTTTGTGCAAGTGCTGCTGAAGATAGTCTGAGGTCCAGCTCAGATGATGTGCACAGATACAGCTTAGGCCTATGACGTAAGCAGTAGGCGTGACTAGGCTCTGCTACATTCTTTTTCCTTTCCCCCCACCTTTCGCAAGTCCGTGCTGAACAACTTGCTCTTGATGCAAGCTCTGCAAGTTAGCTGTGGGAGAATGCCTGGAGCTAGGCAGTAAAAACTGCTCAAATTCAGTCATTAATTACTTTAAGTGGGTTGCTGCAAATCTTTATTTGTAACCTTAAAGCCACAGCTTTGATATTTAAACTGTTTGCTTTTTTGTTAAATGTACAGTTCTTGGATTCAGATTTTTTCCCTTTTTATGATACTTGCTGTCTCTCATATTTGGGTTGCCTAGTATTACCTGAGTATTATCATTGAATTGCTTAAATTGCTTTATTTGGGACCCTTCCCCTTGAAAAAAAAAATGAAGATTTTTCTCTCTCTCTTTGTTTGGTTCACCAACTTGCAGATGAGATCACAGCCAGCTTTCGTCGTTTTGGCCCATTGATTGTAGATTGGCCTCATAAAGCTGAAAGCAAATCGTATTTTCCTCCTAAAGGTAAATTTTGTTACTTCATGAATCCTGTCCTTCTCTAAAATTGTTCAGAACTAATAATAATAATAATAATAATAATAATAATAATAATAATAATAATAATAATAATAATAATAATAATAATTTCTATAAAAGCTATGTTAGTTGAAAGATTATCTCTCCTCATGAAAATATGTTATTAGTGCTAGGAAATTTTCTTAATAGGAAGAGCTGTGGACTCTTCATTGGATCTGTTCAAATAGGGGCTGGATAGCCATCTGCTGTAGATGCTTTAATTCTGGATTTCTGCATGGAGTGTAGAATTCAATGTGATAGTCTGAACCTTGCAATTTTATGATTCATAGAGTGAATTTTATCATTTGAGATTTTAACATGGATGTCTCTTCAACACATTTTCTATTATAGACCTGAATTTTCATGATCACAAAAGCATATTTCAATACTACTGCTAATCTTAAAGTAATATGAAGTGCTCATTAGTCCACCTTCTTATTTGAAGTATTTTGTCATTGCTGTTCTGACTCCATTTTACTTCTGATCTTCAAGTTGGCGCTTTTTATCTACACTTTTCACTTTTTTTAGTTTGAACTTTTTATCTACTGTTCAACTTGCTTCTGTTTTTCCCCCGTGATTTCTTTGGTTTCTTTAATCCCCCTTCTATTTCTTCTCTGTAGAGTAAAGCAGTGACATTCAGATTAAATTTCAGTCTAAGGAAGGAATGGATGAAGTTTTGTAATTTATTTGTTATCTCTCAAATAATAGCATTTGGGTTAGACTATACCTACTCCTATTTTGGAAAATGACCCTCGCCCCACCCCCCCAACCTCTTTTTTTAAATATGAAATCATGATTTTCCTTTTTTTGGCATGGTTATATCTAAGTACACACAAAATAGAAAGTTTCAATACATCATATACTATACATAGTGAACAAATCATGTTTCTTTCTTCTCTATCTAGGATATGCCTTTTTGTTGTTCCAAGATGAAAGCTCTGTACAGGCTTTGATTGATGCATGTATTGAAGAGGATGGAAAACTCTACCTGTGTGTTTCTAGTCCCACGATTAAAGATAAACCAGTATGTGGCTTGGAGATATATGAAGTTTACAAATTATATATGTAAATAAATAAATATATATATATATATATATATATATATATATATATATATATATATATATATATATGTAAATATATATATATATATATGGCTTCAGTTTTTTGTATTTTCCACGTCATGTATGGTGCTTTTAAAGTTGGCAGCTTTCACAGAATCTCATTATCATCAGGCTTCTGTATTGTGTCCGTCTGAATTCAGTCTGCCATCACAGGCTTCTGGACGAACAATACAGAAGCCTGATGATGGCAGAGGAGATTCTGCCGAAACGCTGCTACAACTTTTAAAAGCACAACTACAATGACGTGGGAAAATACCGAACAAAGCTGAATACCATTCATATAAATACCGTGAAACCAAATATATATATATATATATATATAACTACAAATTATGTGTAGGTTTTTCACTCAGGAGGAACAGGATTTGTTTTTCCTTTCTCCTTGAACTATTGAGTCTCGGGCACTACACAACTACTGGCTAATTGTTGCTTATCAAACTGCAAGTTCAGGGTCCCCTGCACTATAATTTATTGTTTAGTCTCAATGACCTCTCTTTACGTATGGATTATTTTTGAAGTTTTTCCATGCACATTTGGTCCTCACCTCTGTGCACAAGCCAAAATCTGGACAAATCAAAAGGAAGAAGCATAAATGGAAGAATTTTGGGAGAATTCTTTTTGGGAGGGAGTGTTAATTTTATCTATAGAAGTTAATTACTTGGGGGGAGAGTGGATTTTGTCTGTAGTGGGATCATGATAAAGTAAAGATACAGATTCTATTATAGTTTCTATGGAGACTTTGTAGAATATTTACATGGTTATTTTGATGGTCAAGCAGGTGTTGGGCATCTCCATCCTGCAGACTAAATACTAGGGCTCTGTAGCTCTTTGAATCTGAAGGAAAAATGATGCAATAGTAACATGACCAGGACTTGTGAAGAGCTTCTTAAAGCAATTCCTCTTCTCAGCAATTCCTTTCAGTACCTTCATGGTTATTTAATAAGGCTCTGGGATTCATTCAAAGAGAAGCTTTGTGAAGTAACTTCCCCTCTGAATGTCTTGATTATAATGTTGAGGTGCTATCTTCCTCTTGAAGCTGGCAAAGCCTCTTTGAGGATTTCCTATCATTTGACCAAGCATGTGCATGCACAGATGACACTTCCATTAATGGATCAGCTGAAGCAAATGGATAAATAACAGCGGAGGAATGTGGAATCTCTCTGTTCTCTGTATTACTGGGATGTGACTGTATTGCTGTGAGTTCTAGGCCTCACTTAGGCATGAAAACCAGCTGGGCGACTTTGGGCCAACCACTCTCACCCAACCCACATCACAGGGTTGGTTTTGCAGGGAAAATGTGAGGCAGGAGTATTAGATATGTTCATTGCCTTGAATTGATATACATGATCAGGCACAAAATAATAATGTGTTAGTGCTATGAAAAAAAATCCATTCTGATTCATAGTTAGAACTGTATATAAAGTCCTGTTTTCTACTTGCAGGTTCAGATCCGACCTTGGAATCTTAGTGACAGTGATTTTGTGATGGATGGCTCACAACCTCTGGATCCACGGAAAACCATTTTTGTAGGCGGAGTTCCACGACCCTTACGAGCAGGTATGGAAATTGGCTTGTTGACTTTGTCCAAGTGACCTTGCTGTTGAGAATTTCTGATATGGAAATATGCTTATTAACTTTTGCTGACATTCTCATTATTTTCAGATAGAAGAACAGAAATTTAGATAGAAGAGTAGAAACTCCATTGCCCAAAGCCTAGGGAAAAAAAGGGGGATTTATGTGCATATTTGTTGTTACTTTATTTTAGTGGAGCTTGCAATGATAATGGATCGGCTGTATGGAGGAGTTTGCTATGCTGGAATTGATACTGACCCTGAACTGAAGTACCCAAAAGGAGCTGGGCGTGTTGCATTTTCCAATCAACAGAGTTATATAGCTGCTATCAGTGCCCGCTTTGTTCAGCTGCAACATGGAGAGATAGATAAACGGGTAAGTACTAGAGCATATTCTATTTATTACACAGCATTCTTTTGTTGGCTTATGTCCATATAAGTGCCATTTCATGATAGGAACAACAAAAACAACTGTTTAAATGCAATGCTGCCCCCCCCCCCCCAGTCATCCAAAATATCAAAGAATTGATTTTTTTACTGCCTTTTGACTCCAAAGCCAGTTGTTCCCTTTGGAGCCTTTTCCACCGGCACAGAAAATAAGCCTGTGCTTTTAGTGTTATCCTTTTACATTTGCATGACTTGCTTACTATTAGCCTTTCTTTCACCCTGCCTGAATGCTTTGTAGTAGAACAGGCAGCTGCTTTATCAGAGCTAAAGGCATGCAGCTCCAGTATGTTTCTGCTGGATTTCTAAGTTTCCTTGCACACATTCTATTTTAATCCAATATAATCTGTACAGCAACAATAGTCGATTATTTAAACATCCATCTCTGTTAATGTTCAACACATTTTCACAACCCAAGTCAGCAGCACTAAGAATATCTTTGCAACATAAATTCACTTCTCCTTTTATCACATTGACATATACGCTGGAAAGAAGATTGGAAAGAAACGTGTTGTTTTGACACTGTGTAAGACAGCATTCCCCAACCTTGTGCTCTTCAGATGTACTGAGATTTTTAACTACCAGAATTCCAAGCTAAAAGCTGTCTGGGAGTTACAGTCAGGTTAGGGAAAGTTGGTGTAAGAAGTTACGAACCATTTCAAATTTTGCTACACTGTTTTTCTCTTTTCTGGCAACTTAAATTGTTCTAACCCAGCAATTTAGAATGATGCCATTCTTAGATAGAAAAAGTAAAACGATTATTGATTTGTGTGGCTTGTCTTCCAGTTCTGGAAGGCACGTAATGTTCTACTTCTGGATATGTAATGTATTACTGACAGAATCTAAGCAAGAAGTTAAAACATTTCTACCATAGCTTTTAGTAAGGTGAATTGATTCATAGGTAAATGTTGCCATTATTAAAGCTGTGGCAGCTTTGTTTGGCACATGTACACTGGAGAGAAATTAATAAAGAGTAGCTCTCCCGTTCCTGTGTTTTAGATCTTGATATAATATGATCAAGGACTTCCTTAAATATATCTTCTTGAAATTCAGAATTTATCTGTGGACATACATATTTTAATAGTCACAGATAGTTTACATGTATAGAAATGTATACATATATGTATACACACATACATCCAGAGTTATTAAATAACATTTATAGCCAAGGCATTTATTCACATGATGTGTAAATGGAGTCAGGGTTAATTAATTGGTTTATGTTTGCATTGGCAGTTAAATTTTAACTATTTGATACAGAATATCTTTTGAAATTTATTTTAAATAGCAAATGAATTCTCCTACCTTCTAATGGTGGAAATGGTATGAATAAGTTGTACTTTCCAATTTTTGTGATTTTGAGCCATTTTTGTGATATTCACCGTTGTTCGGGTATTTTCCCACGTCATTATAGTTGTGTTTTTAAAGTTGTAGCAATGTTTCGGCAGAATCTCATCTGCCATCATCAGGCTTCTGTATTGTGTTCGTCTGTGACTCAGACTTTCACAGCCGTTTCAGTTTTAAATTTGGAGCCAGCCTACTGCTGTGCCAGAATGGTTTTTTCTTCATCCTGATTAGTTGGGAGTCTTGGTCTGTGTTTATTGGTCTTGGAGTTTGCTGTGTTCTGTTTGATTGGTGTTTCTCATATCTTCTGTCTGTTTTGTGGCTTTTTTTGTCTTGATTGGCTGGCAACATTGTGTTCCTGTATTGGAGGCTTTTAGTGCGGCTTGGCTCCGAATAAATGGACGGCTGTCATTTATTAGGAAGCTAGGTTTCATCTAGGTGCCTGGTTGGGGGGTGTTTGAGCTGGAGGTGTCAGGGGGAGTCTCTTTGTGCCCAGGTGTTTGTGGAGATTTTTTTGTTTGAGAGTGCAGGCTTCCAGATAATTGACAGTCTGGTGGAGTCAATTATCTGGAAGCCTGCACTCTCAAACAAAAAAATCTCCACACCACAAGCCAGCCAAACACCTGGCACAAACAGACTCCCCCTGATACCTCCAGCTCAAACACACCCCAACCAGGCACCCAGATGAAACCTAGCTTCCTAATAATTGATAGCCGTCCATTTACTCAGAGCCAAGCCACACTAAAAGCCTCCAATACAGGAAACACAATGTTGCCAGCCAATCAAGACAAAAAAACCTACAAAACAGACAGAAGATATTAGAAACACCAATCAAGCAGAACACAGCAAACTCCAAGACCAATAAATACAGACCAAGACTCCCAACCAATCAGGATGAAGAAAAAAACATTCTGGCACAGAGTAGGCTAGCACCAAATTTAAAACAGAAACGGCTGTGAAAGTCTGACTCACAGACGAATACTATACAGAAGCCTGATGATGGCAGACGAACACAATACAGAAGCCTGATGATGGCAGATGAGATTCTGCCGAAACGTTGCTACAACTTTAAAAGCACAACTATAATGACGTGGGAAAATACCCGAACAAAGCTGAATACCATACATATAAATACCCACGAAAACTTAAGAAATATATATATGTATATATGTAGGTCTAGGTGTGTTCGGATCTTTTCCCATGTAAGATTAAGAGTATCTTGGCACGTTTGGCGAGGTCCCACTTGCCATCCTCAGGCTGGTGCTTTCGGCCGTGCCAGTGCAAGCCAAAAGCACCAGTCTGAGGATGGCGAGTGGGACCTCGCCAAACGTTGCCAAGATACTCTTAATCTTACACGGGAAAAGACCCGAACACACCTAGACCTACATACCTGTACCCGTGAAAATCTACGAATATATATATATATAAAATATATATAAAATATATATAAAATATATATAAAATATATATAAAATATATATAAAATATATAAAATATATATTATAATATAATATAATATGAGAGAGAGAAGAAAGGGAATGTGAATCAATAGAGTTCCATATTGAAAGGACCCTCCTACTCTGCATTATATTTCAGTATTTCCAGCCTTGGCAAAGTCAACGTGTTTGGACTTCTGTACCTAGAATTCTCAGCAATAACTATGATGGTTGGAGAATTCTGGAAATTGAATTCCCATATGCCAAAGTTACAAAACAATGCTAAGGTTCTTATATGACTATTCAGCTTTTATCTTTGTAAAAAAAAAAATCAAGGGGATCCATTTGTAAATCCTCCAAATTGTGAAGTTGTTTATACAGAACATTCCTACTAATGAATTTTAAATCAAGGAAAGGGGTAAAGATTTAATTTCACCAAAACATTCTAAATCTCTAATTCTCAGGGAATGTCTCATTGTACTTCAGAGTGATTCAATATGATCAGAATTGCCTTGAAATAATGTCAATTTAGTACAATTACTAATTTAATCAGATTCCCCTAGTGCAGTGTTTAAATAATGGGTACAATCAGAGTAAAACTCATCTAATTTAAGGAGTCTTTAGTTGTTTTATCAGACAAACACCCACCTCAGTAGAAAGTATATATTGTGAAACCCAAAGTTAATTTGATAGACATCTTAAATAATAGGGAAGTGCCATCATGTACAGGATGTGGTAATGGCCACAAGCTGGGATGGTTTTAAAAGAGGGTTAGGTAAATTCGTAGAGAGTGTAGCTTTATGAAATATAACTCAACAAAAGAAATGTAATTACCTGGGTGTTTTTTCCTTGTGTTCTCCACATAAACTCAGAACATGAGGTATATATTCCAGACCCCAATTTTATTCTTTTCACCTTTGAGTGATAATGACTGGTATATCATTGTCCAGTGAGTTGAAAGCTGAAGCCAGCCTGTCAGGAACAGTATTTACTACTTTTTTGATAGAGACCATGCAACAGGGAAAGGCTACCGCTTTTCTGTTTTGCTTGTTCAGCCAGTACTGAAAAAAGGAAAAAAGATCGTGAGCTAGTTCCATGTCTAGTCTGATCTAGCAAAGCTTTGTTTACTGTGCAGGAGAGTGTTTACTGAGGTATCTGTAGTATCTATAGTTGGATGGTAGAAATATAGGAAGAGAAGGAAAAACAACCACACCTGGACTACACTTTTCTCTAATGAGGCCAAACTTAAGAAATGTATACATTTTCTCTCCTTCTTTCATCACAGGTGGAAGTTAAGCCATATGTCTTGGATGATCAGCTGTGTGATGAATGTCAGGGGGCCCGTTGTGGTGGAAAGTTTGCTCCATTTTTCTGTGCTAATGTGACCTGTCTGCAGTATTACTGTGAATATTGCTGGGCTGCTATCCATTCACGCGCTGGCAGGGAATTCCACAAGCCCCTGGTGAAAGAGGGAGGAGATCGCCCAAGACATATTTCATTCCGCTGGAACTAAGTGATTACTGCAGTGTGTTCATATGCAGGCCCTCAAAATAAGTGCACTCTTCTGTTCTCCTGATTCCTTTGCCCTCCCTTCCTAGTCCCCCTTACTCAAGATAGCATGTCCTGCTGTTGTAGTCTGTAACTTAAAAATAGTGTAACAAAAGAATGGCCTATAATCCTATAGGTATTTTGTAGAATCTTGTCATTAAACTTTATGGGGAACTCCTTTTCCTATGGATAACACAGTGCATGGAAGCCAGATTCTCTTACCTTCCTGGCTCCCCAGAGGACACTGCTTTCCTGCTATCTTTTCTTGAAGGAAGAAAGAACAATATTAAGAGAAATGAAACAATAGAGTATTTTGTTTTTTAATTAAATTATTGCTAATAACAAAATCAATAGACTACTTTTATTAAAGTAACCATGAGATAGGAACACTATGAATCTTATCTGACACTTTGTCCAACCGACCCGCCCTTTCCTTCTCCTTGCCCCCTTCCCTAGCCAAGCCTCTGGGAAGCCTGTTTTCTTGCCACCGATGATTTTATAGCAATGGAAACAGTTAGCTGTTAACTTAGTAACAGAAAAGAGCATGTTTAAAGCAACAAAAATGCATGAGCAAGGTTTAAAGCAGCATTAAGTTTCTTTTTTGTTTGATGTAAGGGTTCTGAAGCTAAATCTTTAGCACAGTATTGTGTCTCACCGTGCCTCCAACTTCCCACCACATTCAAATTTTTACTAATTGAGTAGGCAGAGCTTAGATCTGTGTTCTTCATCCAAGCAATCACATTTTTAAAGTTCCCGAATGTAAATCCTGGGTCAGTTTATAACTGGGGGGTGGGTGGGGAGTGCACTTATTCTTTATTATTGTGGTTGTTGTTGTTGTTTTGAAAGAAATTTCATTATCAGAATACAGCCCTACAAATCCTACCAAAGCTAAAGTAATGACAACTTGTGAACTGGCATGTCCTCTCCTGAAGAACAAATGTATAGATTTTATTTTTGATGGCTATATAGAACTCTATATCCTAATTTACTAATGTAAATCAGAGGCCAGCCTTTGCTCTCCATTTTGACATGAAATACAAGAACCTAAAGATATACCTCAAGAGTACATTTTAATTCCCCCCTCCCTCTCCCCCCCAATACTATTAATCCACTCTTCCAATACATATCAAATTTTGTCTACTTCTTGAGCTTACTCTGGGATGTGAAACCAGTTCTAACCTCCTAACAAAGCTGTAACCTAGCAATTTATAAGAGGGCAAAGTAAAGTTTGTTTCCAGGGGTGTTTTGCACTGTTGGCTGAATGAATAGGCATGCATGTCTGCAAAGGATGTGCTTGTCTTTCAACAGAGAGCAAGTGAGTAAAAGGAATCCTGACCCCCCAAAAATTGTTTGGGACTTAGCACAGAACATAAACCGTCGCAGGACTCCAACTTGCTGAGTAATGCATGAAGTGTTATAAACATGTAAGTGGGGAACACAGCATATGTTAAAGCTAAGGGACAAGGTGGTGTTGATTAGATTGAAATACTCTTGATGCTCTGTAAATCTTGATAAAGTCGATAGGAGGGAATGTATTCATCTCTTAACCACAGTAATGGGGTTGTAGCAGTGTGTAGAAAAAGCCAGTTGGAATCTGAAACTGGCACGATACCACCATAGACTCTTAAACCAAAGACTTGCTTAAGCACAGCTACAGAGAAAAAGCATCCCTTTTGTAAGCTCTCTTCCTCCCCATCCCTTTCCTCCATTGCCAGTTACCTATCAGAGGCAGTTTGGTTTTCAGTACATGATACATACCCTTGTTATTTTCCAAAGGTCAAAATGGAGACATTTGCTGTCTACTTGTCAAGTAGAGAAAGGGAGCTCCTTTTAATGAATCCCTGCAAATATTGACAACAGGAAATGCAAATGGAGAGTGCTCTTTTGTAGACTGTCAGGGACCTTTTTCTCTGAAGTACATAATTATAGTTGGAATATTCCTTTTAATTTTTTAAAAAAATGCTTGTAGGTGGCTTGGGGTGTCTTATTGTGCCGATCCTATCCAGTGAACAGGTGAGATGGGTTACCATTACAAGAAATAACACTGTTTGAGAAGTAGCTTTGAATAATAATTTTTTCCCTTTGTACATGACCTGCTGAATTTCGGTACAGTGTTTTTGTAGCTAACTTATTTTGTCATGCACATAATGTATATTTGTTATGCACTACTTTTGTATATCTTGTTTTTCCAACAGTGAGCATTTTTAGGCACACTTTTCACTGACGGGATATCTCTTTATGCAATACCTCAATTTTTCATATTGCAAAGAGTAGCTTTTTGTACTTTTATTACTGAGAGATCTTCATATACTTCATTTTTTAATATAAATAATTTTAATAAATTTTATTTTCTTATATTCTGCTTTTTATACATTTCAGTGCTCTGCATACATTTTGAATTATGGATGTTGTGCACTGGCAATGCTATTTTAGAATTTGCAGAGAAAAGAAAGCATGTTGCTTAAACATCTTTAGCCCAGCACCAGGTATTTGGTGTACATATAATTTAAGAAATACTTATATGTAAAGTTGAGACTTAAAAAAAAGAAATTTTTAAAAAGCATGAAAGTGACAAATGAGAGAGTTTGTCTTTAGACTCTTGAAATTTAATGCATAAACATAGAGTAGAAGTTTAACAGTAACATCCCAAATTGTCTACTGCTTCTTAATAGATTTTTAAAAATAATACACAAATGCAGATGTTTTTTGGTGAATGTTTAGCCATTTTTAATCTTAACAAATTGATGTTAGGTGTTTGCAGAGATGTGTCTGCGCTTTTAAATCATATTTAAGGAAATAAACTCAAGCCTGCCCAATGGTGGGCATGTAATGTTAGTATGCATGACTAATATTAAAAAATGTTATTCTACTAATATTCACTTGTGGTGATTGTGTGAAAAGCGTGTTTACAGATTATTTGGTTACACTTCAATTTACAGGGCATAAATGATTATCTCTATTACTCTGTACTCGAAATAGTGCTAATATAATATGTCCTTCAGATTACATGGAAAGTGGAGTTGCCATGTCACTCCAAGCATAACTAACATGTAATTAGTTTAAAAATCCTAGGGTATCACTTTATTTTAAAGGGGTGTAAACAAGCATGTCATTTTCTTTCAGAAGCATGGCACTGGCCATGTACTTACAATGTAGTTACAGAGTAATTACATGGTTATTTTTGCAATGTAAAATAAAGTGTTTCTGATTTATTTTATATGTAAAAGAACCCCACTGCCCCGTGCTTTTTTGGTATATAGTATCTACTTCTCCATACACAGACCTCTGCAGAACGCAAATCTAAAACTTGCAGTGAATGACTTTAGTGTTTTATAAGGATGCTGTTGGAAAGACTTGATAATTCACCCCTTTTTGTTTCTTGAAGAGTTAAAGCCTTCTGTTTTAAAAGGTGATTTAAAACTTGAATGTGATGAATTGTGGCAAGTTAACTTCAAGTTATGTGCAATACTTATTTCAGACTTCTGGAAGATCTTTGCAGTGTAATTCTTTGTTTTTAATTGCAGACATTTAAAAATGTCATTTTCTACTGTTCTAGTAAATCCTCTTTCTTGCTGGTGTTTCTAAAGAAAAGAATCAGAAATCAATCTTTCTACTAATGTAAATTTGAGATTATTTTTTAAAAAAAGGAATAAAAGAGGTTTTGGTCATTTGCTTTATTTTATTATCTTATTTTAAAGCTACTGTGATTGATAGCATTGTAAGAATTGGGACAATATTGTATTCAACTGTTTTATTTTTTATATTTTTAAAATTTAAAGTATAATTAGTTTTTATAATTTTCATCAGATTCTTTTGTTATATTTTTTGGAAGTGAAACTTTTAGCAAGTGGGTGTCTAGTTTTTACTAATCCCTAATATGTTTTCCCCAATGTAATGCTCATATTATCAGAAGGAAAAGTTATTTAAGTATGTCAGTTACTTGTACTACTTGGCTGAATTTCCATATAGTTTTTACTGTGTATGGGGAGGTTGTAGTATTTATTATAGCATTTTAAATAAGGGTAATTCATTTTTTATTAAAGTCATTTTCACAATTTAAGTTCATATTTTTGTATGTTCTACTCTAAGTTATAACACAAGTTTCTTTTTTTAAGAGAGTTCATTTGTTGAAGTGCTAGTGGAAAATTAATGTTATTAAATAGTTTGCAAATGACTATTTATAGCAGTATGCATATAATTTTTAAATATTTGTAATGTGAGATGTTGAATGAATAAAACTTTTAACTCAACAGTTGCTTGGTCTGTTATTTTGAACTCTTCAGGGCCAAAATATAACTGGTGCTCCTCTGGATGGAATAATCTGCCCTCATTAGGTATTCCATTTATGCCCTCCATTGCTTCTAGATTGTACAAACCAAAACTGTTACTGGGGGGTATGGGAGGCATTTTTTAAGGCTCATTAGCTTAAGGGACAAAATAAGTGCTAAAATCTTGCAAAGGTTAAAGAGACCATTAAAAAGTGAAAATACCCTGGAGGATTTTTCCCACCTGAAGAGAAAAACTGCACCTATTTTGCCTCTCCCTATCACCATACCCTCTCTGGTGATATTACATCACTGTCCATGATCCCAGGTTCATAATTTAATGAATGATTGGTAGGTTGGAGTAGAAATAATTAAAGTACATGAGCATTGCAGTCTCAGATTTTAATCCCTGTCCATCCCTTAAGTGCAATACTTGATTATAATAATTGCTCGGTATGATTCACATATTTAATACTGCTGTTACTGATAAAACCTGTACAGCAGTATATATTATATGTTATGGAAATTACTTCACTTCTGTGAGCTGACAGTTAAGCTGGTAGACTGGGAGCAGGTGGAATATATTATGGTTAACCTCAGCTACAGCAGATGCATGGACAACTTTGGTCTTAACACTTTCACCTACCATACAGGTTTGTTGGCATAGGGAAAAATAAGAAAATAGAAAAATAGGCATCTTAGCTTCTGATTAGCACTAAGTAACAACTATTATTATAAGAGTTTCTATAGCTTGCCCAATTCCAAAACTCTGGCTGGGTTACAAGAGTCAGAGTGAAGATGATCAACTGACCAGTCCAGGGAAAACTCCATGAATTTTTCAATTTATTAGCAAGGGAGCTTGGTTTATATGACACTCCGGGGTTAGGGAAAGTCCTAGAATCATCCACAAGATCCTCCATGCAGCAGCAGTCTGCAGGACAATTCGGGGAGCTGTGCTCCTGAGCAGCCCATGAGCCATTCAGCTGGGGTGGGGTGGGGTAAGAGGAATGCAATCACTTCTTTGTTGAAAAAGTTGTTTCAGTGTGAGGTTGCTGTTCAGTACTACCGCTATGCTGCAGTGGTCATGATCCTTATTTACAACATTATTTATTAAATTTATATGCCGCCCATCTCACTGTTTGGGGTGACTCTAGGTGTTCCCTAACATCTTCCCACAACTCATTTGGGAAGCTTGCAGGAAAAAGTCGATGCGGATCACTTAGGTGATGGTGGGATCACAGTAGCAGATTTCAACTTGCAACTTCCTTCCTGGGAAGCTTGCAGGGAAGGTTGCCAATTCTTCGGGTAAGTCTCCAGTCCCCACACAATCACACCCAGTCCCTCTGCACTTGCAAATATCTGAAAGAGTGATCCAAAAATTCACAGGTTGCCTGGTTATAAAATAACATAGAAATACATCAACATTATTAAAAAAATATACTACTAATAAATCAATCCTCTCTTAAGATGGATGCCAATAACATTTAGCTAGATTTGAAGGATCAGTGTATTAAAACTATCTTTAAAGATCCTGTAAAAATAATAAGGGAAAGAGTTTTATGGACCTTTTGGGTGGGTGTAAACTTGTCTGTGTATATGTGTTTTAAACTGGAATGACAAACAACAAGAACAGAGTTTTACTTATTAAAAAAATAGAATGGGAAGAATGAATAATGAAACCAAACTTGAAAGATGTTTGGTTTGGTCAATGTGTTTAAAGGTTATGATTTCTTTAGGAGTTCCGGTTAAAGACCAACATATTAAACTCCAGTTTTTCAGTGTCCAATGTTGTATTCTGTAATATTTAGCCATTTGCCTCTGGTTGTTTGACTGGCTTGTAACCTGTATGGAATAGACATCAATTTATACTAGTCCTAGCAACTTCAGTCGTGTTGGAACTCTTGTAACATCAGTTGATATCACAGGCCCAACAATAGGAGAAAGTCCTAAAGTAGACATCAGTGCACTGAGGATAAGCCTTCAGCTGTCTGCTCACATGTCAACTGGGGTGGGGGGAGAGCCAAATGCTATTTATATTTTGTTAATGTGGTACTCAGATATACATTGATGTCTCTGGCTGGAATCTCGTGACTTTGGCATGAATATTCAGCAAGCTCAGCATCCTGGCATTTATTTTTAAACTTACAGCCCTGAGTATGTCAACTAGGTCAACAACAAGGAGCCAAGTGTTCAGTCACCTGCTTCCACTTAATGTTCTGCTGCTACTTAATCGCTGGGGTCAAAAGAAGCCCAGAATGAGATGCTCAAATAATGGTAAGTTGGGAAAGGAGTAAGACTTGAGATGGCCGTGCGCATCTGGGGGGAAAAAGAATGCAAAGCATTGGGAAAGTGAGCTGTCTGGCAGAGTGGAGTAAAGGCTTTGCCAGGCCTGCCAGGCCCACACCAGGATTCTTATGGATTGCTGTAGCACTCTAGGAAAACACTGGGGGAAAGTGAAAAGCTTTTATGGAATGCTCACAGCTGAGGCCTTGAGCTTCTCATTGGGATCTATTTCAGCACTGGTCTGTTAGTAGTTAGAATATTCCACCCAAGAATATTTTGGATTTTACCTGCAGATACATAGTTGAAATAATACAAACAGATTGGCACAGAAATTTCCTCTCCTGTTTTTTTCATGTCTCTATTTTCCCAAATGACAACTTTGAAGTATGACAAAAACGTTTGCTTCACATATGCGCTTTCCATGTCTATGAGTTCCACATAAAACTTCAAAAGTAACATGGCCTTTATTCTGTAAATGAAGGGGTCAAATTTTATATTATACCAACCTATTATTCTTTAAGATATAGAGCCCACTCTTTCCGTTCTGCAAATATAATTAAGATGAAGGGCGGTCCTGGGACACACTTAACATTTTGCTTCCCTCTCAAAAACTTGTAATACAAATCATTTTCAGCTTCTTACAGAATGACTCACGGCAACTTATTGACAGGTTTTTTTAAGTGAGATTGCCATCTCATGATATTCAGTCTACTCAATGATCCAGACCTCACATTTTAGTCGGAAAGTAATTCTTGCCACTTGGATATCAGACGTGTGTTTAATGTGGGAAAAAGAATGAGACACTGACATTTCTCCCCTTTTTCTTCCCAGTCTTGTAATTTTTGCTACACCAAACTGAGTGCTATATGGCAGATAAAACAGACTCCTCAGGAAGAGCTGCTTTTCCAGTTTAAGCTGGCCTTAAAGCAGCGGGCTCCAATCTTTTGAGTGCCAGGGACCGGTTCCGTAGAGAGAGGCTTTTCTGTGGACTGGAGGGAGTGTGGTTTTATGTGTTGCCTGCATCCCGCACATGCATGGATGGGGGCTTTGCTCATTAGCATGGCTGAGTTTCTGGTGCGCTATGGACCATTACTAGTCCACAATCTGGGGATTGGAGACCCCTGGGTTAAAGTATTAGATGAGATCTTCCTGTACATCCTAAGGCCTTTGGAGATACAACGGGTCATATAAACAAGGAGTCTTGGAGACAAAAAGACCAAAAATACCCCTGTGTAGAAAGTCAGGTTATCTTCTAATGTTTAAAGTTTACCTTTAACATCAGGCCTTTAGTGGTGGGTTGTTGTTGTTTTTTTGCTACTTTAATTATTCTTGGGTTTTTAGCTGATATTTTATTCATTATCACATTGGATTTTAGGTATGTTTTGATTAAGCACATAGGTGTTTTCAAATAATATCTTCTGTAAGCTGCCCAGAGCCAATGTGAGTTAATTGAGTAGTTGTATAAATTTTCTTAATAAAATGTAAATATTACAACTTATTATTATGCAATTGAATAATAACAGGCCTGAACTGAAAGTAGTTGCAGCTTTTTCTGTACACCCCTGCATTTCTTTTCTAAGATGATTTTAAATAAAAAGCATGAGGTAGAAAGATTACAGGTGTTCTGGTAATCCTCTGACTTTCTTGACAAATTTATAATGAGTGATTTTTAGAAAGCCAATCTAGAAATGCTGTCTAAAGTATGCAACACATAATTTGTATACACCATTTATTTGATATGAAAGCCTTGATATTTTTCCTGTTAATGTCTCTATAAAAGAGGCTTGGTTAGTTTTGAAAGCACAGTTAGTGTATTCCAATAATAAAACATATGGGGGGAAATGATCATGGCCAAAGTTCACCCTGACCTTGAAAATACCAGTAGTTTAAAAGTATTGTTGATTTGTGGGACTGTTTACATCAGGTGTTAGTTAGCATTCATCTTTTAAGACTTAATAGAGACCTCAAGGTGGTTGTTCAATTTCCCTAAAAGATTCAGGTGGCTGGAAGCTGATATGGCAACACAGAGGTGTTTTCATCTGATCTTCTTGGCTCGCTGTGAGAAATGTGCCAGTCTAGCTGAATACAAGTAGTCCTCAACTTACATCAGTTCATTTAGTGACCGTTCAAAGTTACAACGGTACTGAAAAATGTGACTTATGACCATTTTTCACAGTTATGACCTTTGCAGCATGCCGTGATCATGTGATCAAAATTCACTTGCTTGGCAACTGGTTCATATTCATGACCATTGCTATGTCCCAAGGTCATGTGATTAGATAACAGCTAATCAGAGTTGGAAGGGAACTTGTAGGTCATCTAGGCCAACCCCTGCCTAAGCGGGAGACCCTACACCATTTCTGACAAATGGCAGTCCAATCTCTTCTCGAAATTCTCAAGTGATGGCGCTCCCACAACTTCCAAGGGCAAGCTGTTCCATTGGTTGATTGTTCTCACTGTCAGAAAGTTTCTCCTTATTTCCAGGTTAAATCTCTCCTTGTTCAGCTTCTATCCATGGTTCATCTTTTATGATCTTCTGACAAGGAAAGTCAATGGCGATACCAGATTCACTTAACAATTGGGTTACTAGCTTATCAACTGCAGTGATTCACTTAACAATTATGGCAAGAAAGGTCATAAAATGGGGCAAAATTCACCTAAAACTATCTCACTTGACAACTTAAATTTTGGGCTCCATTGTGGTTGTAAGTTGAGGACTACCTGTAATATGTGTGAACAAAATGCTATCATTTTGTAGTGCTTTAACAAATCCCCTCCTCCTTGAACTGACATGCTCAAATAGGTATATATCTACATGTGGGATTTATTTTTTAAAAAAATCAGTTCGGAATAATTAAAACATTCATTTTTTCACATTTTTTAGAATTTTAAATGAAAAGAATAAAAGTCAATACAAACTACAAAATATACAAATACAAAAATAAAAAGGGAAGTAAAGGGAGCAGTGGAAAGAGAGAGAGAGAGAGAGAGAGAGAGAGAGAGAGAGAGAGAAGGAAAACTAGAAAGAAAACAGAAGTAATTTTCCCCTTCAATTCCAGAAGGTTAAAAATAAGTTTAGTTTATTGCTATCTCTAAATAAAACATAATCTCTTTTTTTCTCCATAGCTCCTGTTTAAGGTAAAGAAAACAAAGTCCAAATTCTACGTCAACCTATTTTTGTTAGCAAAAGCCCAGGCAACTAAATATAATTATTTTCTTCTTTTACCCCTGGTTGAAGAAGCCAATTTAATAAACTTTATCTGAGTTTTTCAAATCATTATTTTAACCCCTTCAAAAAAAAAAAAAAAAACACCACCTATCTCAGAGATAGCTTGTTAATTATCTGGATTCCAAAGCAAAAATCCATCAGAATTTAAACGGATTTCTTTTGGTATCAATAAAAAAATATCTTTTTATTTATCACTTCTAAAAAAGTTCTTCCAAACCTTAACAGAGTTCTTTTGTATATACAGAAGAAGAAGAAAAATATCCAAATCAGTTTCCTGTTTGAATAGTTGTTCATCTCCTTTAGGGAATAAGTCATCCAACAAATTAATTTGTATTACATTTAAATCTTTCTTTGAATTAATTTCATAGACACCCATTGCAGCTTGTTCTTGTTTTATAACTTTATTAAATATATTCTGTCAATTTGATCAAGCATTTAATCCATTCTCTCTCTCAAAAAAAATAAATGACTGAGAGGTATTCAAAAGTTTGCACTAAGGCTTTCTACTCCATTGACTTTATCCTCTGGTTCAAATGTTGAATTTTCAAGATCTCAGTTTGAAGCAATCTCTATTTTTCCATGAGAAAATGTAATAATTCAAAACTATAATTCCACTCTGAGCCACTTAAAACGTCATGCATCCTGCATGTTTACTCATGAGGAGCAGTTGTGACACAATGATTCAAGTGCAGGACAGGAGCTCATTTTAAGATTTGGAATATTTGTTCCTGTTCAAAAATACCTGGCATATACCTGTGGTGGGGGATCAGTACGCTTCTCTTCCCTCTGGGAAGGTGGGAAAGTTCAAGTCTGTACTATTCAGTCCTGACCCAGATTTAATTTTAAACTTAAAATTCTCCAAAACTTTATTAAGAGCCTGCAGTCTTTGTCAGATATGCAAGGACTCATCAACTAATGTTCTCAGGTGAATGCACTACAAGCAAACTTATATAGTCAAGTTCACAGTAGGAATTTCAGCTGATGAGATTTTTTGATGACTTATACATCTCTTAGCAAGTGGAACATTCCAAAGGTTCCTGTCATAATAGTGCCATTTCTGTAGTATTATTTTGTTATAGGGTTGGTTCCATTATCTGTAGCAGCTGTTTCACAGTGTAGTGTGCAGTCCCATCGCACCTGGGCTATGTAAGCATAGCACTCTATTCAATGCTGTTTCAGTTACCTTTCCATCTTAAGAATAAAGGCTCTCTGGTTAGGGCTATCCCTTTTTATTAGGACTACATTCCTCATGAATTCCCCAAATCCCTCTGGGTTCATCCATCTCTTAAAATCTGTCTCAATCTACAAAAGAGCCCTATGTAACCACAATGACCATACATCCTTTACTCTAAGGGCAGTCCTTAATTTCAGAAAGCTGTCCTTTCAGATTTATTTTTCACAATACACTTTTGTCTTATATTTTGGTCATTTAACATTTACTGTACAAATGATAGCACTTAATTCACAGTCTTTCATATTCATGTGGAAAGTAGGGGAATTGAATTTATATATGTGATTAAAATATTTATTTTTATAAAGTTTATCTTGGTTTTGTTCTTAAATTTTCATTTGTAAAGCAAAGTTAAACATTTTTTTATCCTTATGAACCTCCTTGAGATTTGTTCCTTTTTTAGGTTCCTCTTTATTTTCCCCCCAAAATTATAGTCATCGTATCTATAACTCAACTTATCAGAGACAAGACATGATATAAATGCTGTAATAAGCAAATAATGCAAATGTGAATCAGCTATTTGGAAATAGTCAAAAACATGGGTATGATTTTTGTGGTATAAACCCAAGCTAGGGATGTAGTCATTATATTGAATTGAAATAGGCTTGCTCTGATTGGTGCAGGTATAAGAGATCAGCATGGGCATTGGCAAGGAATGCTGGGAAGTGTAGTTCAGTAACATCTAGAGAGGTACAGATGTGTATTCCTTGGTTACTGCTTTGACAAGGAAGTGCCTGAAAATGCAGTGAATATTATTTGCAAGGGATATTGCACTAGCTAAACTTTTTAGGTTTATGTGTATGATTATTATAGCATTTTCTATTAGGTTAGATTATTTGTAATTTTTTCCCCCTGAATAGAGCCTTCTCCTTTAAAATGCCATTTTGTACTAGTTGTTACATGAGAACCATCCATTTTCTCTGATTTTTCTTCTCACCCATGTCAGTGCAAACACACACACACAAGCATACACAGACATCTCCTTTTGGAAGTGAAATGGGAGTAGATCTCCACAAAATAGTATCTCTTCTCATTGCTTTAAAACAGATTACTCAGAAGGAATTGCTGGCCAATAAATGCTTATAAAGCAATTCCTTAGCTGCTCTTTATTCAGCATCCTGAAAGGCAACTCTGACAACAGTCCCAAAGGCCCATTGCCTGCCTACAGGAAATCTGAGACAAATAATGGCCACAGAAAAAGAGAGCCAACCAGAAAACATTGCCTTCTTTTCTTCAGAGAAAAATAAGCCAATTCAGTTTGTCTTTATGAAAAAGAGGGCCCAGGATGAGGCTGTGTATTCAGCTGCCTTTAAAGGCATAAAATGACATTAAGTAATCCCAGCGTATAAATGGATTAAGGAAATACCATTCATCATGCATTTCTACAATGGGATATAATGGATCTCTGCATAATCAAGGTGTTATTGCTTTTAAGGGGGGGGGGGGGTTGTTGATTTTTTAAAAATCTATTGGTTTTTTTATATTCAAAAGGAACCAACCCATCCAAGTATATGGAATTAATGGCATTATACTCCCTCTGCTGGGCTTTACTATACAATTCCACTATTATTGTTTTTTTCCAGACATATGTTAAAGGTAGGATTAAATTCTATGTTTTTGAATCTGAAAATATTCTCCTTTGTGAATATTAATTAAATATTGATTTCAAAGGGGAAAAATATGAAGCTGAGAAGGACAGCTGTGGAGTTTTGTTCCTTATTTTACCTTTTGGGTATTTTCCTGTTTTCTTTCTTTTAAAAAAATTGCAAAGGATTCATTGAGGTTTAATTTTCAGTCAGGGTTAAATTTAAAGAGGGAATGAGGCATTCTAATCTAACTGATGTATGAAGTTTTCATCTATTCCCATTAAATCCAACTTCTTTCTTCTTCTTCTTCTTCTTCTTCTTCTTCTTCTTCTTCTTCTTCTTCTTCTTCTTCTTCTTCTTCTTCTTCTTCTTCTTCTTCTTCTTCTTCTTCTTCTTCTTCTTCTTCTTCTTCTCCTTCTCCTCCTCCTCCTCCTCCTCCTCCTCCTCCTCCTCCTCCTCCTCCTCCTCCTCCTCCTCCTCCTCCTTCTCCTCCTCCTCCTCCTCCTCCTTTTAAATGCTCCTTGCTTTGCTCTTCTGGATTAGAATATAATGAAATTTGCAGTGATAATAATCCATGTAATGGAAAACACTCATACCAAAGTTGAGGTTAGGACAGCAGTAGGGGGGGCATGCAAAAGTTATAATTTGTAAGAAATTATGCTGGCCCCTATATATGATGAATTTAATATTGAAATTAATAAATATAATGGATTCACCCACTTTCATGCACCCAAAAAATAGACAAATCATTTAGCTAAGTTAGCCAGTAAATTTGACTCATACAGTGCCATCACATAAGAATGTATCACATAAATAGACAATAGTGAGATAGACACATGGAAAAATTAAGGATCACTCTCTTAACCTTTCTACTCTTCATGACACATTAATCAGGCTAAGATCGTTATGATCTGAGAGCAGACCTGATGGACATTAATCCCAATATTTTCCCTCTCCCATACATCCTGGCATATTTTATAGGTCATGATGTTTTTTTCACCTTTGTGCATTCCACTATCTGCAAAACTAGTAGTCAAGACTCTAGTTGGGCGAGAAACTGGGAGACTGTGAGATTTAGTCCGTCTTTAGGCTTGAAAGCCAGCTGGGTCACTTCGGGCCAGCCATTCTCTCTCAATCCAATCCATCTAACAGGGTTATTGTTGTGAGGAAAAGTAGGAGGGGCTTATTTACAAAAATAATAAAGGTGGGATAAAAGTAAGTAAATAAATACATAACCCCACAGAAATATTTCAAGATTATCCAAAGGTGCTTTTTCAAGAGGCAACTGGACTTCCTGGTTTTTCTTTGAAGACGTTTTGCTTCTCATCCAAGTAGCAAAACATCATCAAAGAAAAACCAGAAAGTCCAGTTGCCTCTTGAACAGAGAAAAGCCACAAAGTTTTAAAATTGGATGGGAAAAGAGGAATCTTTTTAGGGATAAAGGGTGAAGTATAAATTTTCTTAAAAAAGATTTTGCAAGGTACATAAGACGGTATTGTAATATTTGTATTAGAAATAGAAAATTAGAATGGCTTAAGAGTTAATAAGAAATTAAAATGTTGAAATGTTTAATAATGATTGATTTTTAAAATGTAATAAAATATTGAAGGGAAAGGCAATGAGAATGCTATAAGATTTATTATTTAGATTTATTATTTAACTACGTATTTAGGAGGATACTATGTATTTAAACATTTTCGATTTATTACTCTGTTTTTATTGTTATTAAAAGTAAAAATTAATAGATAGAATGTACCAAGCAGAATCAGATTGGGTATTAGGTGTTATTTTAAATGTTAATCTAATATTTAGGGAGAGGATAGAAAGGCATCATACTCTGATTAGAGATTTCAGGAGAAATTCTTTTTTTTTCATTATAAGGAATGAGATAGAGGGATAATAAAGGATGGGCAAAAGATACAAATATAATGATTTAAATTAAGATGGATTGAATAAGATAGAATTATGAAGAGTGAAATGTGTGGAGAAGTATATATAGAAGATACAGAATGGTAAATAAAATAGGTAATGATCTGTAAGATGAGCATGAATATAATTAAAGCCCATATAAAGAGAGGTACCGGGGCCAAGTTACTTTACTAAAAGATTTTTATATGTTTGTTTGTGTCTGTTTATGTTTTTGAGAAGTATTGGTGAAACCTTTTAGAAACACAGAAAGAGAATGACGATAATCAAGTCAGAAAGAAATAGAGGACAAGAGATGTTTTTATGCTCATTTAGAAATGGTTTAAAATAGAATTGTATTGTATAAGATAAGGTTTATCTGACTTGTAAAATTTATAATGGAAAAAGGTTCAAATATGTAATGGTTGATGATGATTTGTTTGTTTCTGAAATTAATAAAACTTGTTGTTGTTGTTTTTTTTTTTAAAGCACCTTTGGAACAACCATGTTCTGGATGACTAAGAATCTCCATAGACATTTCAAGACTACCAATTCTTTGAGGCCCCAAACTGGAGCAGAACAGTTGAGATAGGCCTAATAGAGTCATTCATATCAGTTCTTTCACATCAGTTTATATTTAATTTGACAGAAGGAAATTTGCTTTATTGGGGATTGAATTGAAGTACAGGTTGAAGGAAAATCTTTATCTACTCTTTAATGATGAGAGAGTGCTTAACATACATGGCAGCCTAGGCTTAAAAAGTTCTGAAAATGGATACCATAGAGTAGATGAAGGCAGGCATATTCATTCTTTCAGGAAGTAGTCAGTTTGGATTGCCCATCAGTGAATTAAATACAACCACCCAATACTAAGACGCTGAAATGTATTTTGCTTCAAATTCCTATTCACTATTTACTGAGATGGAAGTAGGAGATAGACCACAGATATACAAGAAGCTGGGCAGTTGCTTAACAATGAATAATGGGGAAAATAGATATTTAATGTTGTATGAAATTGAAGAGGAAGGTATCAGATTGATGGTAGTTAAAAGGACCAATAAATATGGTAGCTGGCTTCTTAGGCAACTACTTAAAGGGAGAAACTTGGTGGAAAACCAAGTGAGATCCTTCACAGTGATGTGGGTTCAAACAGCATAGGTGGAGGATTTTGTCCCAAATTAGATGTACAGTCAGGAGATCTATCTATGCTGTCACTTCTTATTGATGTAGCAAATTGATAGTTGCAAGCATCTAGGATACTAAGTCATGGATTCAGATTTTCCTAATCATTGCATGGGTAATTGAATAGTTCTCACAAGTAAGGAACTAAGGGACAAATTGCCAAGTTGGCAGATTCCCATTGAGACAAGAATAATTGTGGCTAGAATATCTTTATTATATTACAAGAAATGATAGCCATGCAAGACACACATTTCTAAGTGAGCCAGAAAGATAATTCAGAGTTTATACCTGGCCAAACCCTTTCAAACCCTTCATGTTCCCTCTCACAAAAGGAAAGTTGGACTTATCCTTATTTTGGATAAGAGATGCTATTTATATTCCTTGCATTCCATTCAAAAGAATGGAAGAAGAATTTGACCAGTATCTTTCAACCATTAACTTGAGCCTTGGTATGATTCATACATTAGATGAGGTGAATATAATCTTGAGCCACATGATTGGGATCTAGTTCTAAGAACAACACATTTTAATTATGGCTTCACATTGCAGCAAAGGGGCCACCATGAAAAGGACAGCCTATCAGTTTATCATTTACCAATTGCATCTGATTATGTGGGATAAAATGTGGGAATTATGTGGGATAAAAGTCTTCCCACCAAACACTACTTGCCACTGTTATCTTGTGAATAAATGTCATAAAATTATTTCTACTGCACTACGGAGTGGAAATATTTGATCAATATCAAGCTCAGCTTGTCCTGTCCTTGTTCCTGATCCATGAAGATGTCCCCACCTGGTAGAATTTTATCCATCTGCCGAACAAGTAGTTTCTTCAACATGAAATACTTACACATTACAAGGCAAGGGAGACTCATAGCTCAGCCTATTCCTTCACGCAGGCTGTTTTTTTTTGCCATGAACCAATCCAATATAAAGAAATCTGCACAAAATCAGAATCTGTGGGCAGGGGTGGGATTCTACCAGTTTGCACCAATTCGCTAGAACCGGCTGTTAACATTTGAAGCAGTTTGGAAAACTGGTTGTTAGAAGAAATTACTGGCCTAATCCTGTAAGGAAGGCAGGAAGGAAACATTCTTGTGTTGCTTACAGAAACTGCTTCTCCGTTAACCCTTATTACATTCTTGGCAGGAGTAGACTTCCTGTCTCAGGAATTTCTTTGGATTTTCCCCCCCCTCCTTTGCTGGTACTTTGCTTGTGTGGAATGACCATTCAAAGTTACAATGGCACTGAAAAAAGTTATGACCATTTTTCACACTTACGACTGTTGCAGGATCCCCACAGTCATGAGAGGCCAGGCGAGGAGATGGTGCCTCGATGTGAGTGATATTGAGTTGGCCATGCCCAGCCAATATCATGACCACCAAGCCACATCCACCCAGTCACATGACCACCAAGCCATGCCCACCAACTAAGCCACACCCACCGAACCGGTTGTTAAAAAAATTGAATCCCACCCCTGTCTGTGGATAAACCCTGGTAGAACTTAATTTCTGAGAACATTAGAGC
Source organism: Notechis scutatus (assembly GCF_049901735.1). Classification (NCBI taxonomy): domain Eukaryota; kingdom Metazoa; phylum Chordata; class Lepidosauria; order Squamata; family Elapidae; genus Notechis; species Notechis scutatus. Next base: position 89,210,803 of record NC_142010.1, on the reverse strand, counting down.
CCAGTGGAGACCTCCTTTTGCAAGGGTGAGCAAAACAGAGAAAGCCAGGAGGGGATTCTGTTGTTCAATGATTACTCTACCCCAGTAGAACCAAGCTTTAAAATCCCCTATGAAGGAAATTTAATAGATGCAATCACAGTCTGGCTTCTACAAGCTCCTTACATTCTCTATATTGCCAGCATTATATTACTGTAAACTAGATGAAGCATATCTAATGAGACATTAATTAATTAAAATTAATTTAAAAAATTCTTAATTTTCCTAAAAGATGGAAGAGACTGTGATTTAATCACAAAATATGCAAACAGGACAACATCTATAATGGGTAACATCTTCAAAATCATTAAGTTTTGCTCAGCCTTTCTATTTATGCTAAATTTGTAGTAATCCCTTTGCCTCCAATTTCATCCTATCTGTTTTACACAAGTCACATACAGGTAATCCTCATCTGACAACCACAATTGAGGCCAAAATTTCTGTTGTGAAGTGAGACTTTCGTTAAGTGAATTTTACCCCATTTTATGACTTTTCTTGCCACAGTTGTTAAGTGAATCTGGCTTCCCCATTGACTTTGCTTGTCAGAAGGACACAAAACGGCGACCACGTGACCTTGGGAAACAGCAACGGTCATAAATATGAGTCAGTTGCCAAGCACCTGAATTTTGATCACATGATCATGGGAATGGTGCAAAGGTTGTAACTATGAAAAATGGTCATAAGTCACATTTTTCAGTGCTGCTGTAACTTTGAACGGTCACTAAACAAACTGTTGTAAGTCAAGGACTACCTGTACTACCATGTCTGTTCATAATTTTCATTTCTATATCTTTTTCAGGTACAACATTGTAGAAACTAACTTCAGCTTTCGTTTTCTTTATCTCTCCTTCTGCTGTATTTTTGCAACACTAGCAAAGTCTTTGCTGAGCCTTTGAAGCCTCACCTGTCTCATATGTCTACTGCAGATTAATTTTGTTACCTACCCAACCCATTGATTGTTTGTAATTTGCTTGTCCCAGATATTGTACTTATACCAAACCAGTAAACAAACTGCTGTCAGTTTTGTTCCCACAATATTAAATATACATGATGCACAATGTTGTATGTATTGGCAGAAAGTGGCTACCATGGCAAGAGTTTTGCTCATTCAAATAACAACAACAACAACAACAACAAGGCTATGATTATTAAAGAAACTAGTCACAGGCATTAATTCATCAGAAATGTGACTGCCATCTTTTGCACTTCCCTCAGATGAACTGTTCTGACCCAGGCTTTGTAAACTGTAATTATTCACAAACTTGTTTTAAAAACAAAACCTATTTTATTGCAATGCTGGGAATTGTTTTCATTCAATTTCAAAACAGAAGTATCAAATTAAACCAACTAAAGTACAAGAAAAACCAACCAAAGTACAAAGAGCTTCAAGGATGACTCGGAACCGATCAAACTACTTTGCTTCCTGCAAAGGTTTCGTCATCTTGGCCTGACTTTTATCCCTTAATGGGAGAGGCAATCACGTTCTAGCCTTACTCCCGAGTTGCCCCTTTTGTTTCAGCTGCTCTCGCCTTCTAGCAGCTCTGCACATATGCACACTGGGAACAGGCTCCCCTGTGTCCTCTGCCTCGCTGCTGCCAGACTCCAAAGGCTCTGAAGGCAGCACCCCACTCCCAGGTGGTCCTGGCCCCATCTCTGCCTTGGATGCAGAACTCTTGTCTGAGTCCTCTCCAGACTCCCTGATTGGTCCCCATTCTTCCCCACTGTCTGATTCTGCTGCTGTCTGCACTGGCTGCCAGCAAACCACAACATGAACTCTTTACATCTCACTCCAAAAGAGTGAACGACGTCTTTTATTTTTCTAAGCAATACTTGTATTGTTCACATCCCTATAATGTTGGAGACTGGTTATTTTCCAACTAACATGCTAGGTTTTTTTTTTTTTTTAAGTTGAAATGAAAGTGGAGAGAGGGGGCGGGGGGGGAGAGGAAGAGACAGAGAAAGAGAATATTTGTCAAACAGGCAGGGAAAAAAACACCAGTCAGGCACTAAAGAGATTTGTTTGTTTTTTGAATAGATAAACATATTTCATGGAATTCTTATGAAAGTAAATTAAAGGATCACTAGGAGAAGGAATCAAATATTTTTGTTTGACTATATAAATATTATATATATATAACATCCCAACCAGGCACCCAGATGAAACCCAGCTATCCTAACTAATATATATCCATATATATATATATACACTAAAGGCCTCCAATAAAGCAACTAAATGCTGCCAGCCAATCAAGATACAAGAAGAGCCAAAAACAGACAGAAGATATTAGAAACACCAAAAGCATGGCACAGCAAACTCTGAGACCAATAAACACAGACCAAGACTCCCAACCAATCAGGATGAAGAAAAACCATTCTGGCACAGCAATAGGCTGCCCCAAATTTAAATCTGAAACCACTGTAAAAGTCTGACTCACAGACGGACACAATACAGAAGCCTGATGATGGCAGATGAGATTCTGCTGAAATTGCTACAACTTTAAAAGAACAACTACAATGACGTGGAAAATACCGAACCAAGCCGAATAATTACATGTAAGGGGCTTAAACTTAAGATATATATATATATATATATATATATATATATATATATATATATATATATATGTGTGTGTGTGTGTGTGTGTGTGTGTGTGTGTGTGTGTGTGTGTGTGTATCAATCAGAGCTAATAAAAAGATATTGATTCTGTTTTAGTGCTTAAAAGGAGTAATGTGATAAACTATATGTACTCATACATATACAGTAGTTTGGTCTGGGCTAGCTTTGAGTCTCTCTCTCTCCCTCTCTCTCCCTGCCTCTCTCCCTCTCCCACTCTCTCTCTCTCTCTCCCGCTCTCTCTTTCTCTCCCTCCCTCTCTCTTCCTCCCTCCCCCTTCCCCTGACAGATGCAGAATTTCTAGTGACAAATATAAAGTGCTTTCAAATATTTAAATTCCCAAATTGGATTCAGACAGTTTATGACATGATGTATTCTTCCTTTTTTCCAAATAGCAATCAGTTAAACAATGTAATTGCTGGTGTTTTCTTACCAGGATGACAAGTTTGCATTTCATAAGGGAAAAATATGAGCACCTGGTTCCTTGAGCAGAATTACCTGTTTGTCAACATACTAGAAGACAGATAGCAAGCCAGCCCTACCTACTTGTTTCACCCCACTCCCTTTTTCTGGAGGGAAAAGGATGTTCTCTGCTAGTTTATACATTATTAAAATAATATTCTTCTCTTGTTCATCTCTCCATAAGATGAGGTTCCTCTTGGCTGCAAATGCCTCATGAAAGCCTTGGGTAGAGTTAATATGACAGAAGAACAACATTATTGAATAGTGAAGAATAGTTACTTCATATTTAATCTTCTTAATTGACATTTACAATTACAATTAAATCAAATTTAGGTTCTTTTAAAAAAAATTATCTCATGGACTCTCCCATTTGTTGGAATGTGACCCCTGGAATGCCCTTCAAAACCCGAGTGTGGTCTTTAGTCTAAAAAAGGTTGCACACTTCTGTGCTATATGATCTCATTTTAATGGAATGAATTTCTTCTGTGCTGCGAAAAACAAATCCCTGTCACTCATAGCAAACCATCCTGCCATGTTTTAACAAGCTGAGTTCATGCCAGCAAACCATTTTTACCTGCAATAGATTTGCCATCCAGGGAATCCCTTTGGGATGGATTTGTTACAATGATTTCTCTCCAATTACAAGACTGCATTGAGATATCTTGCTACAATTCTTTCTGGTTTCACAGTTAAGAGTGCCATCTCCTGGTTTGTTCTTGAACAACAGTTTGTATCCTTTTAGTTATGCTTTTTGTTTATTTTTGAAACTAGTACATTCTATTTTGGGAAACTTTAGAAAAACAAAACTAAACTTGTGCCTGCTTTAAATATTTCAATAGACAAATCAATGCATTTGTTAACGCAGAATGCATAATCAAATATGTAATACATATCCACTATTGATTTTTATTACAAAAATGAATGATGGCTCTGGAACGGAATAATTTACATTCATATGAAAAAAAACAGCAAACATGATAGGAAGATGGCTGGGGAAAAATAGATTTGCTTAGGTCTACCACACTGTTCTGCATGCTTGACAGCTGACTATCCTCTGCTTAAATCAGTACAGCAGAGAAGAACCCAAAAACCTCAAAAGGCAGACAGTTCCACAAATGGACAAATATTATTAGGGAGTTCCTCCTTGGTTTTGGCCCAAACCTGATTCCCTTCATTTTTCACAGAGCATAACTTGTGAAACTAGCAAACCTCTATTTGAGCAAAAACCTGTCCATTGGATTATTCACCAGTCTCCTCCTAAAAGTCTTGTGGGTTGGGAATATTGGCAACTTTGAGCTCATGCCACTCAACAGTTGACATGGCATCAGACCAGTGGGATTCAGCCAGTTCATGCAAACTGGATGTTAATTTTACATCCAATTCGGCAAACCGGTAGTTCCGAAAACCAGCTGGCTTCGCCCCACCCTTCCCAGAAGTCCCCCACACACCTGGTTCTGGCTCCCAGGTAAGTGCAAGGAGGTCTTCTAGGCCCAAGATGGGGCACAGGAGGATGTGGCATGGCCCCTGCTCCCTGTTTTGGCTCCCAGGAGGCTCCAGGGAAGCTTTCTAGGCCCAAAACAAGGCACGGGGGGTGTGGCAAAAGAAAGAGAAAGAAAGAGGGAGGGAGGGATGGGAGAAAGAAAGAGAAAGAAAGAAAGAAAGGGGAAGGGAGGGAGAAAGAAAGAGAAAGAAAGAGGGAGGGAGGAAAGGGAGAAAGAAAGAAAGGGAGGGAAGGGAGAAAGAAGGAAGGGAAGAGGAAGTGAATGAGATATGGATGGATGGATGGATGGATGGATGGATGGATGGATGGACGGATGGACGGATAGACGGATGGATAGAGGGAGGGAGAGAGGGAAAAAGGAGAGGAAGGAAGGACCACAAACTCTGGCACTAGATGCAGCTTCAGAGGATGCTTTGAAACAGCACAGCAATCCAGGGCTGGAAGGGACCTCAGAGGTCATTTAGTCCAATCCCCTGCTCCAAGAGCATTGTTAAAGTGAGCTTCTCTCTTTTGACCCCCCCAGTCACATGATCACATAGCCACGCCTACCCAGTCACATGATCACATAATCATGCCCACAGAACCAGTAGTAAAATGTTTTGAATTCTACCACTGCATCAGACATTTGGTAACACGTGGACTTCATACTTCAGCAGTATTTCTCAATTTTGCAACTTTAATTGTGTGGACTTCAACTCTCACAGTTCCCTAGCCAGCATGCTAGCTGGAGAAGTGTGGGAGTTGAAGTCCATACACCTTAAAAGCTGCCAAAGTTGAAGAAGACTAACCTAAATGGATCTGGCAACCCTTTTATTCTGCTCTTTCATTAACATCCTTTTATAAACCTGGACATCTTATGTACAAAATTGTGAACTTTTAAGAAACATTTAAAACAATTAGGATTGAGGTGGAGATTTATGACATCAAGCAATGTTGAATTACTTCTATTGGAGAATGTGACTTTTGGGGTCTGTTTCTAACTTTTAATATTGGACGTAATTCCAGGTTGTGTCAGATCCAGAATTACCATGGACTTTGCCAATTTGATGCTTTCCTAAATAAAAGAAATTGTCTTGGAAGATGGACTTTGTTCTTTTCTTTTTAAATGGATTTCATCACTCGGAAACCTGACATTGGAACTTATTATCCCTTCTAAGTTCATATCAATTGGCAGCAGAATAAAAGTGTAAAGCATCTGTTTTTCCATAATTACTTTTTGGTAGCCCAGACATTTCATGAATATCATAAGTAGCCATATCATAATATTCAGTGATGGGATTCATTTTTTTTTTTTACTGGTTCTGTGGGCATGGCTTGTTGGGCATGGCAGGGGAAGGATACTGTAAAATATCCAGTCAGAGGTGGTATTTGCTGGTTCCCCAAACTACTCAAAGTTTCCGCAAAATCACAATTTGCGCAGAAATGGATAAATTAACAAAAGAACTAAAAAATAAGGAAGATTCGGATTATTATAAAACATGGGAGAAATTTTATGGTTGGCTAGAGACGAGGAAGATCAATGAGAATAAGGAATGATTATATGTATATTTAAAGTGTATAGAGAATTATGTAATATTACTATTGGATTTAGCGAAGTAATGACAATGATTGATGTTAGGGAGACTGTGCCACATTCAACTTTTTTATTGTAAGAATTGTCCGTCTTTGAGTCTGTTTAATTGTTTAATAAAGAAAACTTTTTAAAAATAGTTTCCGCACCGGTTCTCCAGAACTGGTCAGAACCTGCTGAATACCACATCTGATAATATTCCTGTGTTTCCCATTCCACATCAGTTATTGGTCCCACCAATAACTGTAATGCACTTTATTCCCTGAGCTAAATAAAGAGATGCTATTAAGTATTATTAAGGCATAAATGTATTAATTTCCAATAGACTTTATTAGATGAGCAAATTGTGGGTCAGAATACCTACCTTGTTCCATTATGGATTAGCATATAGCCTTTTTTAAAAATTATTCAGATTTGTTCTGTTTGAAACTCTTGACTCCTGGACAATATTCTAAATGTCAGCTAAAAAAACGTGGATGTTAAAATGCTCTCCCTCTTATTCTTTCAGATACTGTAAATTGCTTACTCATTGCTACTGCAGTATGAGTCATCCAGGCTTCCTGTTATTGAACAAGTGTATTATTTCTCCTCTCCCTTCATGCTGCAGGCATTACAACTTTTCCTCTCCCTGCTCCCCTCATGGGCTCACCCTGAGTCTCCCCCCCTCCTGGTTTATTGGTTCAGTCCAGAATCTCCTGGTTTAACTTGTGAGTGATCAGGCAGGAAGATTTGCCTCAGAGCTTGCTAGTCTTGTATCAGTATGAAGCCCAGTTCTGGGCCTCGCTTTGGCCGGCAGCATTTTCCAGTTATTTATGTCACTCGTTTTGGGAAACACCCCTGTGGCACGAAGATTCGTTCTGGTGGCAAAAGTCCTCCTAAAACAGCAGCCCAGGAGGACCTCCGCTCCTGCCTTTCTGACAAAGCTTCTTCTGCCACTTTGTCCAAAACAGGCCCGTTGGGTGTCACCCTTCAGAGACAAAAGAGGCACCCAAGCCTGAGACCTGGGACGATGCAAGTCCGAGGAAGCCAAACTAGACGTCGACAACCACAGAGTGAAAGCTGGAGCAGCAGTATGGCCAAGCTCCCAGGCCGAGAAGCTTCTAAGCTGGCCCCTTCAAGGAAAAAAGGCCAGGGAAGCAAAAGGGGGACAGCAAATTCTACAATCTCTGGTAGAAATGTCTGGCCTATCAGCACAACCCAGCATGTACCAGATATAACACATTTCCCCAAACTTCTGCTTTCCAGATTTAAATGGCTCTTAGGCAGCAGAAGCCAATACAGTGGAGGACTGACAGATTAAAGCTTAAATACACTGTTCTTTCTGTGAATAAGAACCATTAATTTAAAGTACACATATTTCCCCCCCAGATGGGTCAGTCTCATGGTGGCCAGCCAATCCAGCTATTTATTTATTCTTTCATTTAGCATATCTTATGTGGACCAGCAGTATATATTAACATTTCAGCTAGATTAGTAAAACACAATATAAATGTTCAAATACCAAAGTTTAGGCCAGCTAACCATTGAACCTCAGCATTGTTTATATTTTTAAAAAATCAGATACTGGACTGGTATATTCCCTCAGCTTACAGCCAGTCATGATGTGATCTATAGTTTGACATGGGACTTCACAGGCACACTAAGGGGAAGATATTACGCTCCATTTATACAGAGTGTCCCAGCAGATGCCATGTGAGGTGTAAATCCTATTCAGAATTGTCCATTGCTGAAATGGTAGTTCAAAGCTTGGCACTTTTTTTGTGAGGACATTTATATGTCTCCCTACAATAAGTCTGGGTGTTCAATCCGGTGATTTTACATAAGTGATGAGCAAGGATAGGTTCCCTATGAATTTTGTATTAGCAAGTGGATTTTCCTCTTCCTTCTTGGTTACTATGAGGCCACAATAAGTATTTCTCAACCTTGGCAACTTTAAAATGTCGGGACTTCAACTCCCAGAATTGTGGGAGTTGAAGTCCACACTTCTTAAAGTTGTTAAGGTTGAGAAACTCTGACATAGAAAATATTGCCTACTTTGTGACAAAGGGCAGATCCTCTTCACACCCTTAAATGGCTCCTGTCCTGTGCTCATGCCAATTTGACTTTAAACTGGTTTAAGAGAATCCTGTCCAGATTGAGATACTTTGGCAATAGCTTGTATAATAATTCAGTCCAGACTACAGGTTACTGTGTCTTACACTGCACAATTCCCCTCTTACTTTTCCCTCACAGCTTTATGTTCCAAAAAAGCAATTGCCAGCAGCTTTCCTTCCTGTGAGTTTTAGTAAACTCATATATTTCGTGTGTGTGTGTGTGTGTGTGTGTGTGTGTGTGTGTGTGTGTGTGTGTGTGTGTTTATGTCTATATACCCACGAGGTTAAATTGGATTTATATACATAAACATAAAATAACAAAATGCATTCCCATGAGGCACAACAACTAGCTCTAAAGTAAAAAAAAATTTTTTTAATGGCCCAGGCTATCTCTAATGTTTTCTAAAATACCTTTAGTAGGAATGCCATTATAACATTATGGTTAAAACACTTTTTAAAATAGAAAGTTCCTAGTTTAATACACATCAGATTTTTTTTCTTTTAACAGCTATTATTCCTGTATCTCCCCATGCAATAGCTATTTTTCCCACAGTTTTTTTAAAATAAGTCCAGAGCACTGGAACAAAATAAGGAAATGCTCATTTTCTTTAAGTCTACAGAGCAGTTGCTTATTTGGAAAAGAAAAATAATACAAGGTTCTTAAAACAATACTTCATGAAAGTAGAACATATTCATAATTTAAAAATTGAATAAGTTTCTGCTTTCTGCTTTCCAAATTAACTTCTAATATATTAAATCACAAAAACGTACAACCTAACTTTATATAAGCTATCATGTCAATCACTAGTTATAATCTAGGATGCAGACATAAAGAACAATTTTAGCATATCTAAAAATACAAATGAGCTTTTAAAAACTGATTTACTTTAGAAAGTCAAAAGGTTACTGCCTTAGCCACAGACAACATAGTGAATTCCTCCCTCCATTTTACCTCATTTTGATTTTCATCTTCCTTTTAGTTTCAGCCGCTATATGAAGGAAAAGATGAGCAGTATATGAAAACATATGGTATCCTCTGAAAGGTTTTAATTCTGCTTTCAACTGATATGAAGTATTGATTTTTCAAAATAGTTTGTTAAGATCAACACCTAAACATACACCTTAGTTATAATGAAAGAAGAAAACATATATTTCATACCCACACGGTCACAGTAGCTTAAATTGAATCACAAAATAAATACAATTAAATTATTTTAATAGGTGGCTTCAAAGAGAGTGGAGCAGATGAATATGAATTCTCTACATCCAAAGAAAACACTAATGAAATGATCAGGGAACAAAAGAAAAAGGTAGAACATCAGAATAATAGCAATATATTGAAAAACACTTTGGCTAGTACATTGGTCTCAGTAATGGTTGAAAATGGTTTTCTGTGCATATTATATTAGTGCAGAAACAATTATTAACTTTAAAAGGGTGTTTTAAAAGCTTATCAAAGAACAAGCAGGGTAATGCCTTCATTATCAAAACTATAGCTACGTAGATTCTCATAGAGAATCATTTTCCTTGATGATGATGATGCAATTTATACCCCATACAAACAGTGGTGACTTTGAACGTGTTGTTATCCTGCCTTAAAATGTGTGTGAATTTAATAATATTTGATATCATTGCTGGTTAGCCTATTAAAGTTAGTATATTACTATTAAAATGCTAAGGAATGATTTTTGAATTATATTGTTAACACAGGCCCAAATTGCATTTTAAAAATTCCCTTATGAGAAAACAAACTTTTTGAGATATGCATAGACATACTTTAGGTTTCTTTGCCAAGTATACATATTTTTTTGAATTCACCTACGGCTGGCCAAAAGGTATTCAGAGATGGTGGTTCATAGGAAATGATTTAGAACTGGAGTAGGGAAAATGAGAGGAAGAAAATTCTTGATACATGAAGCAGTACGGTTTTGTCCATGTTTCTCACACATCTTTTTTTTTTCTAGTCTGCAGTGTGGCTTGAAGTATTTGAAGTAATTTCTAAAATGGTAGAAGAAAATGGATACTTTAGGAACAGATTGGTGTCTAATTTTCATTTTTCAGGTGAAGGTAAGTAACACATGAACTCTTTTCACAAGGAGAAATTGCCAGATAATTGAGCATAATTTTTACAAAATGCATTGGTTAAGAAGGATTTTCAAATTAATTTTATCTTACTGAAAACAATAATCCCTTTTTCCTCATTTAGACCAAAAAGCTGTGGTCCAGTCCATCTAATGTTAATTACAGTACACGTAAAGCTTAAATCCAAATTAAAGCATACTCATTGGATAGCCATCCATCTGCTATTGTATAAATTGGTAGAATCTGCTCTTGAATTTCATTTTTTCATCATGAGAGTTTTCTAACATTCATATCTATAAATAAGGTAACCTCAGGAGGGAAAAACAACTGGCTTATCTTATCTGAACTCAAAGGCTAAGCATGGGAGAATGGAGAATCCCAAACTGAGCTGGATGAATGAGTATGTGAGGCTGAGAAGTCAGAAACAACCTGTAAGAAGGCACTTCATGAAGTTATTAGCATTTGCACTTGACTTGAAGGAAGGAAGGAAGGAAGCTTTATTATCTAGCACAACTCTGTATCCTGCATTCTGAAACAGTAGAAACAAGCCTTGATTTTTTATGTGATAACCTTTTAATGTGCATAAAAGTGAACAGGTCAAATTTTCATTGATTTGAGTGGAAGCCAATCTATAGAGAAATTTAGATGTGTTGTATATTAATCTGAACTATTCCATCATGGCTTCCCAATAAAAACATCGTAAGGCTTACAATGCACTTGATACAGAATTATATTGATTTCTTTTTTCAAGTAGTTTTCCCATGCAGTCTAGAATACTGCTACTAGTTGCTTAGGAAGCCATCAAAGCAATGTTCTCTCTAGAAATTATCCCTCCAGAGAATGGATGCCTATTTATTTGTTTAACTGATAACCTGACTTTTCTCTGAACCTGAAAGTGATGTACTTAGAACTCTCTCCTTCATTTTTTTCACAACTTGTGGGGAATAGTGGGGCTAGGAAACAATTACTGGCCCAAAATCATCTCTGGGAACTTCAGTTGCTAAGAATAGTTATGTATCTGGGTTTCTCAGCTTCAAGCCCAATACTTTAATCATTTTACTGCAGTGAGATGAATGGAGCTTTGAATCATCACTATTTTTTCTCACACCTTTTTTATTATGTGGAGTAGCAATTCTGAAAAGAGTTAATTCTGACATTTTTTTGCCTGATTAACAAGGGATAGACAATTTATTCTTGCATATTTATGCAAATCTTCCTTGGTTAGAAGTAGTATAACTCTTGTGTGATTTGATATGTGGCAGTTAAATATTCTCTTAAAGTGTATTTTTTAAAAATTCATAACAGTGGTATTCATTATTCCATGCCTTAAGGATGAATGAGATGCATTTCAAAATAAAGAATTTGATTTGTGGGTTTCTTTATTGATTTGTCCTGGTAATTGTATTTCTTGCAACTTTGGAATTCCCTCCCCAGAAAGGCAATATTTTGGCTGTACTTTCCATGCTTTCAACTGGAAAGAGATTAAAGAGAGAAACAAATGGAATCAATGTGGAGCAGTTGGCTTGCAGAGTTGCTTCTGGCCTGGTCCTTGATGTTAGATTCAAAATCAACTGCCTGGGGATTTGCCCATTCCAAATGTGCTTTTCCAGCTAGAATGCCTGATATTTAAAATAGAAAAGTCTTGATCACAGAGTGGACAGAAGAGATTTCTGTTGTCAATTGCCATTGCCTTGCCTATTTGACAAAGGCAGATTTTTAAAAAAAATTCCCAAGCTTCTTATAATGTGTAAATATTGCGGCAATATTTTTAACTTTTAATTGCTTTTACTCTCCATTATTATATACTTTACTGTGTGATTTATTTTGTAAATTTTTGCAGTTTTTTGACAGTGTTTTATAATTTTGTTAGCCTTTTATATTTAAATTTTAAACTACTCAGAGATTTTTTAAATAGCAAATAATGTACAAGCATATTAAATAAATAGTCATTTCTTTAAAATTAAATGATAGGAAAGCTGTATCATCATGAAAAAATAAGTGTTTGATACAGAATGTAATAGTAAAGTTTCTCCATCTGTAAGATTAGAATAAGGATCATTCCATAGAACATATGTGTGATTTATTGATAAACTACTTCGTTGTGTATGCTGATTCTGACTTAGAAAAATGTAATTTTAGAAAATTTTACATCCAAAGGTGGCCTAGATGCAGAATTTCATTATGTGAAAATGAAGCAAAGATTAAAACTGACATTCTATTGATGTAGTTTCTATTAAAGCTTTGTTGCTGCTGCACAATTCAAAGTAACACAATATTAAGCTTACCAACTTAATTGGAATTTCTAGCTTCATAGTTTAATTAGTTTTAGGAAACTGATTTACCAATCCATTAAGTGTTAACTGATTACATTTATACTGACATATTCCCTCCCTCAATTTGCCTTTACTCAAAGTAACATTTGAGTTTGTAAGCTATGTGAGAGCAGAATATTTATCATAATATATTGCAAATGAATGCTGGTAGGTTGGAATGCTTCATATTTCTTTGAATTATTAACATAATAAACAATACCAGCTAGCCAGATTGCAATTCTTTATTTTCTTTATTGTATATGAAGTGCTTTGGGATGATTTTTACTAGTACAAGAACCCAGTTTTTTAAAGAAATAAAAATAAATTTAAATGAATTGACAATCCATATTATACATTGTAGAAATTTAATATTAATACATTATGCCAATTATTATGCAAACATTCATCATAAGATCTTATCTATTCTAAGTTTTAAAAAAATTGGTGTATGTCATACATTTTTGGCTGTTAACCATGACCTGTAATTTAACCTATTGTACCATTTTATAGAAATCTTCTGTTTCTGTAATTTCAAAATTATAGTTGGCTTCGGCATATTGTCTATGCTGCACAGATGAAAGAAGCATAGGACCCAAATTGTTGGGGGCAATATGATGACTCTGTAAATCGCTAAAGCAGTATATAAGTCTAAGTGCTACTGCTATTGCTATATGAAAACATGAAATTTGTTGAAGCACATTCAGTACACCAAGTACAACTGGAATATCTATGGAAATCTAAAAAGACCTATCTTGAAAGACCTATCAGATATACCAAGTATTGTTGCTTGGAAGATATGTCAGATATATGAAATACAGTTGTTACATATGTGAATGGAACAGTCGTGCAAGAGAGGCACAATGTCAGGTTTCCAAGTGATGAAATCCATTTAAAAAGAAAAGAACAAAGTCCATCTCCCAAGACAATTTCTTTTATTTAGGAAAGCATCAAATTGGCAACGTCTATGGTAATTCCGGATCTGACACAACCCGGAATTACCCCATAATATTAAATGTTAGAAACAACCTCCAAAAGTCACATTCTCTAATTGAAGTAATTCAATGTTGCTTGATATCATAAATCTCTACCTCAAGGGGCCTAAGCACGGACAGCTCGTTTTCCCATGGGAAGACGAATCACCTAGCCAAAATAACTCTCTCTGTCTCCACTCCTCCCACTTTAGGAACGTGGCAAACCCAAAACCCTTCCCCCCATGACTGCCACTGAGAAAGTAAGAAAAAGAATATATACTAAGCCTAACTAAAATGGCTACATATATGTTAGTTTCAGGCTTGACTGGCTGTCCTCCCTCATTTGAAAAGAAACACATTTTAACCTCCTCTGCCACCCACAGAATTTGGTTTGGGCCTGTGTGGATATTTTTCATGGAATTTCCCCACCAATCAATCAGCATTTACTTTCCAGCTATTTACCCGTCGCTTGTGGATAGCCTTTCCAATAAATTAAATAATGTAACTTCCCCCTGAAAATCCTAGAATCCAAAATTTTCTTAACCTCATAATGTTTATGCCCTGCAATGAACAAAGGCTTCAGAGCTACACGTTCAGCTGGCCTCAATGAAGAATCAACAAATGTCTTTTTTTAAAAGTAACAATTTGGTCAAGAATCGGTATTCTCTTCTCATCTCTCTCACTCTTCTGGGTACTTGTTTCAAGACCACAATCTCCTTATCTTTGTATTTCAATGTTTTCTCTCTTGCCACTTGCAATATTTGCATTTTAATGGCTTTCTTTGTAAATCTGATGTGAACTTCTCTTGGTAAGCTATTTCTCATCACATATCTTGTGAAGACTCGATAAACCTCATCTATTCCATCCATCATCTTCTCTTCAGTTATTTCCAAAGTTTCAGCCAATATTTCTATCATTATCTCGGCTAGATTTTGTCCTTTTTCTTCCTCTATGTTTTGGAATCTAAGATAAAATTCTGATCTGTCCATCTCCCATCTCAGCATACCACATTTATCTTGTTCAACCACAGTTAATCTGTTATCAATGTCTCCAATCTTCTTGTCTCTTTGTTTATCTTCTTCAATTTTTTGGAGTCTCTCATCATACGTCATCATCATTTGTTGGATGTTCTCCACTTTTTCATCGGTTTTCCCTGTTCTTTGTTCAATATTCTCTGTTCTTTGTTCAATGTTCTCTATTCTCTTTTCAATATTCTCTGATCTTGTTTGAATATTTTGAATTCCTTGCATAATCATCTGCAGGGTCACTTTTTCTTGTTCTTTTTCTTGCCTTAATATTGTCTGTATTGAATGTTGTCCTCCAGATGGTGGAGAGGAAGAAGTGGAAGTTGAAGAACCGGGAGCTGTTAATTTCCTACTCATTTTGAGGAGTTCAAAATCTTCAGGTTCTTCTAAACCTTAATCCAGTTGTAAAATAACCAATTGCAGTTCCAAATAAAAATAGTAGGAAAAAAGTAGAAGAATAGTAAGAAAATAGAAGCCCAATAGTAATAATAATAGAAAAAGAAGAAAAAAATTTCTTCAGGTTCTTGTATCCAATCGGTTGGTTAGATGACAGTAAAAATTCAAAAATGAAGGAAAAGACCATAAACACACCATGGACACACACACAAAAGAAAAAGTTGTAAAATCCTAAAAAAGGCGAAAAAGTGAAGAAAAAGGCTAAAAAAGAAAGGAAAAATTCTTCAGGTTCTTCAACACCTTAATCCAATTAAGAGGTCTCAAATATAAAAGTATGCATAAAAATAAACCAAAAAGAAATTTTTCCATTGCTAGAAGTTATGAATGAAGTTATGTTAAAGAAGAGGAAACCTAAATCATGGTCAGAAGCTTATATCACACTTGTTCCAAAAGAGGAGACCGATCCATTACAAATCAAGAACTATAGACCTATCTCCCTACTAAACGCAGATTATAAAATCTTTTCTTCAATATTGACAGAAAGACTTAAAAAAATATTTAAATAATTTTATCCATCCTGACCAAAATGGACCAAAGAGACTGCCAAATGCCAAAGAGACAAATCAAAGACAATATGAGAGTAATCTTGGATACTTTGGAATACTACGAGGCACATCCTGAAAAACAAATGGCTTTGATATTTCTAGATTCACAGAAGGCATTTTATAATGTGAATTGGCGATTCGTTATTACTGCTGGAACAGATGGGCTTTGCTAGAAAATGTATTCAAGCAATAGAAGCTATATATCATAAGCAGATGGCAAAGGTAATGCTAGAGGGAGAACTGACAGAATCTATCGATATAAGAAAAGGAACAAGACAAGGGTGCCCACTATCACCTCTGTTGTTTGTATTAACTTTGGAAGTGCTAAATAGAAATATTGGAGATGAAAAGAATATAAAAGGGATGAAAATTAAAAAAGAAGAATTTAAGTTGCAAGCATTTGCAGATGATCTGGTTTTTATCTTAGAAGACCCACTAGAAACAACATCAAAATTGATAGAAAAGATAGAGACATATGGAAAGGTGGCTGGTTTGAAAATAAATAAAGATAAGACAAAGATCTTGACAAAGAATATGCTATCAAGACAAAAGGAAGAACTGGCAGACCTATTGAAAATTCAGGTCACGAATAAGATCAAGTACTTGGGGATATACTTGACAGCAAGATGCAGTACACTAAAAGAGAATAATTATATCAAACTTAAACAGCAGATAGTGCTAGATTTGGCGAAATGGGAAAATATACAACTGTCATTAATAGGGAGAATATCAACAATCAAGATGAATATATTACCCAGAATTTTATATTTGTTTCAAACAATTCCAATTAGGCTTGGAAAAGACTACTTTGAAGATTTAAATAAAATTGTGTTGAAATATATATGGCAAGGTAAGAAAGCGAGAATAAAGTTAAAACTTTTGCAAGATGCTAGAATAAGAGGAGGATTTGGTTTGCCTAATTGGGAGTTGTACTACCAAGCTACAAATTTGATGTGGGTTAAGGAATGGATAACATTAAGAAATACTACATTGTTGATATTAGAAGGACATGACCTGTTGTTGGGGTGACATGCTTTTTTATGGTATAAAGGAACTAAAACACAGGGGTACTTTAGAAGACATTATATATGGGAGTCTCTGTGGTTAAATTGGGAGAAGATTAAAAGACAATGTTATTTGAAAATTCCAGTCTGGCTATCGACTATTGAAGCATTTTCTTATCCTATAATATACAAAAAGGAACAAACAGTTAGATATGGTGAAATACTGAATGAAAAGGGTGAACTTAAATCTATACAAAAACTAGAGGAACAAGGAACAAGATGAATTGGTTTTCATGTGTGCAAATACATTCAAGGTATGATAAAGATTCTAAAACAGAAGAAATTAAACTAGAAGAACAAGTTAAAGAAACTATGATTGCTTGGGAGAAGAATTTTGGATATGGGATTGATCTTGAGAAGTGGCAAAAATTGTGGTCTCAAAATTATAAAATGACAATGTCAACAGCATATAAAGAAAATGTGTATAAGATGTTTTACAGGTGGCACTTTCCCCCGACAAGAATAGCAAGAATGTTCAAGAATAAATCCGAAAAATGTTGGAAATGTCATCAGATACCTGGCTCATATTACCATATGTGGTGGACTTGTGCGGATGCTAAAAAATACTGGACTAGAATCCACATGTGGTTGGAAAAAATGACAAAAAAGCATATAGATTTGAAACCAGAAATATTTTTATTGCGAATTTTACCTGAAATATATAGTAAAGACTTGAAATACCTGATAGTAAATGTATTAACTGCATCTAGGATTGTATTTGCTAAAAACTGGAAAAATGAGAAAATACCATCACAGGAGGAAATCATTAAGAAAATATTGGAATGTGCTGAAATAAGTAGATTGACATTTGAAATTAGAGAACAAGAGGATAAACAATTTTATAAAATTTGGGACCTTTTCTATCAATGGTTAGATAATAAAATATAGTAATGAAATATGTAGACTTTTAGAAAATAATAAATATATAAAGATGTATTTTTTTCTTATTATATCTACATTCTAGGATAGATCTGGGACGATGATATGAATTGTCATAAAACAAATTAAGTAAAATATGATCATTTTGGAAAACATGAATGAATAAAAGTATAGTCAAATGACTGATTAATAATGATATTAATGTATTTAATATATTGATTGAAAATATGAGATTATATACAATGTAATTATAATTGAAGACTATGAAATGGAAGCACAAAACAATTTGTAAACCAACCGGCATACTGTATGTACATATATGAAAGATGATTTGATGTTTTTATGTTTTGTTTGTTTATGTTTGTTTTAAAAACCAATTAAAAAAAAAGAATCAACAAATGGCTTTAATAAACTACTATGAAACATGGGATGTACCTTCCCCAATAGCCTAGGGAGATTAAGGTTCACTGGGTTTATTACTTTAATTATCTGAAAGGGCCCTATAAATTTTGGACTTAATTTCCTAGAAGGTAAGTGTAACTTCAAATATTTAGTTGACAAATAAACTTTATCCCCCACTTTAAATTGTGGCTGCTGGGAACGATGTTTGTCAGCTTGCATTTTTTGGATTTGTGCTGCCTTATTCAAAGCTTTTTTTGTGTTTTCCCAAGACTCCTTAATTGTGTCTATCCACTCAGTTACTGACATGGGTGGTGGGGATGTTCCTCGGCAATTCAAGCATGGGAACGAACTCCATCCCAGTATTAATTTGGAAAGGTATTAACCCAGTACTGCTATGTACAGCATTATTATAAGCAACCTCTGCAAACAAGCAGCAAATCAGCCCAGTTGGTTTGTTGATAATTTACATAACATCTTAAATATTGTCCAATAATTATGTTCGTTTTCTCATACAATCCATTAGTTTGTGCGTGAAATCCTGAGCTTAGACCTTGAGAGGATCCAATTGTTTTTATAAATTCCCTCCAGAATTTTGCAGTAAACTGAACCCCTCTATCAGAAATAATTCTGCGAGGCACTCTAAGATCATGGCTTGAGACTCCCTGGCTGCAGTTAGCGGCCGATCGGGTCAGGAATGGGTCAGAAATGGTTGCTTGGCCAAGCAGGTCTCCTTCCATCTGCAGGATACTTGTGCTTCCAGACCATTCACTTGGGGATTTTGGGCGGGCCCCTAGCTGGCGCACAATATCCTCCACGACCGCCATTCCCCTGATGGTCTCCTGGGGAATTTGTTGGGAGGCCTACTGCCCAATCGGCAACTTAACACAAGCCCTCCCCATATAAAAAAAACCTGGTGAAAGAATTTGGTTCCAATTTAGAAAAATGTGGCATGTGAACTGCTTCTTGATCCATCAAAGATACCTTTGCCTCTGCTTCACATAAAACTCGGGCTGATGAAAATTTTTGTAAAAGTGATGATCAAGGATGGTGAAAGTTTTCATTATTTGAGCAGATGTTTCCAAGAATAACTGATGCCAAGATTAAGGAAAACATTTTTGTTGATCTGGAGATTAGATATATTGTCATTGGCAAGTGTTTTGATGATGTGTTAGTGGGGCTAGAGAAAATTGCCTGGAAAGCATTCAAGGATCTTGTTGAGAATTTTCTTGGCAACTATAAAGCAGCAAACTACATTCAGCTGGTTGATAAACTTCTTACAACATACAAAAACATGAAATGTAACATGTCACTGAAGATTCATTTTCTGCATTCACACTTGGACATTGCTCCCAAATATGTGGTGCAGTCAGTGACAAACATGGTGGAAGGTTTCACCAGGACATTGCCACAATAAAAAAATAGTATCAGGGCAACTGGAATCCATCAATGCTGGCTGATTATTTTTGGATGCTGCAGCAAGATGCATCACCAGCAAAATACTTTTAGCCTGTTGAATGCATGCAGCATGTCAGAAACGTTATGCAATTAAATACTTTATAGTCATTAAAAGTTAATTTCATATTTCTCAAGATTCTACATGATACAGACATTTTGAAATTATAAATATGTTTAGTTTGAGAGGGTCTATCATAATCACCACAAGTTTTTCAGGAAGCAAAACCTTTTGAAAAAAAATTGTTATCCAGTGAACTAATGTTTATAATGCATCTTAATTCAATTTCCGCACAATGAACATATTCACTACTGTTTGATCTTTATTGTAATCCTGTTTACCTACAATATAGGTTGCTATATGCATTCTGTATAGGAGTCAAGGCTCTTGAAATAGGAGGATCCCTTGCAGCTTTCTCCTGCATTGCTTTCTTACAATAAGAATTATATTGCTTGAATGCACTTCTATTTTTTTTAACAACAACAAAAAAAAGACTTTGTGGACATACAATACTTCCACTAAAAACATGTTGTCACACATTGGTCCTGAAAGTAGTAAGAACTGTTTTGTCAAAAGTCTGTTTATACCTCTGGAGGAAAGAATGAATATGAGTAATGCTCCCTACCTCTCCTCATTTGTCATCATTCATTAGAAATTACATATTGGCAATTATCTTTGGCTATAATTTGCATTTTTTTTAAAAGGCACTATTATGTTACTCTCATCACTAATTGTAGGTCTTTTTTTTTTCCAGAGCATTGATTGTGGCTCACTTATTAAACTCTATTTAGCTGAAAGCTCTTGATTCTAATGCCTTTTTTCTAATTACTAGATTTTGTACAATATTGCAAAGAGATAAGTTTCCTATTGATCTGAATTCTTTATCAGATAAATTGTGAAAATAAATGGAGTAGTCCAACTAGGATTGCAAGATACAGAATAATAAATCTGAAGAAACAGGTTCATAAGTGATGTGCAAAGTGTTCTCTTATCTTTATTTAATATAATTTTAATAATATACATTGTTTAATGGGGATTATGAGACTTATTTTCCCCATAAAACAAAGTACTGTTCACTGTAGTGACTAAAGTGCCGGGTTAGAAACCAGGAAAACGTGAATTCTAGTCTTAGGCATGAAAGCTAGTTAGGCGACTTTGGGCCAATCTTTGTCTTTCAGCCCAATCCACCTAATAAAATTTTTGTGAGGGAAAATAAGACACAAGGGAATACAAAAATACAAGGCAAGATAAAAAGAAATAAAAAATAAATCTAATCTATTCTTCTATATTTTCTCATCTGAAATTCTTGTACAGGTACAGATATAAATCAGAATTTGCAAAGTGAAATTTCTTTTATTGAGACAGTAAGTAAAACAAGTTTTGTTTCAATGACAAAATAGGATTGTTTAAAATATATAAAAATATGGCATTTATACACTTCGGCCCAGTGGAAACCATTCATTAGATTTACTTATGGAAATACTTTGGGTTACAGTTACATTATTGCTTTGTATACTGTATATAGTTTTAGTTCTTAACTTATATTTCTTTTATTATATATCTTCTAGCATTTTATTATTCTCCACTGTAATTTTCACTCCAATTTTGGTATAGCATGTTAGGTCCTTTGTGCTCCTTTTTAATAATTGTACCCACACCCTTATTTTGTAACAATAATAAAAAATTGGTTTGGAGGGAAACACTTTTTTTGGCCAACCACATTTGTTTATATTGATCAATGCTAATTTCAGAGGCAAATAAATAGAGTCAATAATAACAATGGAATGCTGTGGCACTAGGAAAGTTAATATTATGGTAAAAAAGGTTAAGTTATTGAACAGCTATTGTAGATGGTTTTTAAAGCTGTTACAAAATGCTATGAGTTTGCCTTTTCATCCAAGGTCGTATATACACTTTTATTTCAAATAAACTAAGGAGACTTTTGTTGATGCAATTTTTCATAATGGTTTCCTCAAGAGATATTATTTATTAATTAGAAATATATTATCTTTTACAATAGACCCAAGATATGGATATGTCTATCATGAAACTATAGATTCCAAACATGTACAATTTGAAATTACATTGTTTGCCATATTTCATTTTTTTAAAATTGCTAACAGAAGGAGACTATCTAGTAAAATAAATTCATTATTTGAATTTGTAGAATATAGTATTAATATTTGCTAAGTGCAAATCCCAAGGAATAAATTTGTTGATTTATGGTAATTTCTCCTATTATACTTTAATGTTAGGAGGAGTTTCTGCTAGTATCAAATATTACCATTTAGGGAATCCAAGATATATAGGGAAGATCAATTTTATTCCATGCCTATCAGCCCTTCGAGGCAGATTATGTCAGGAAACAAATTACCGTATATACTCGAGTATAAGTCGACCCGAATATAAGCCGAGGCACCTAATTTTACACAAAAAAACTGGGAAAACTTATTGACTCGAGTATAAGCCGAGGGTGGGAAATGCAGCAGCTACTGGTAAATTTCAAAAATAAAAATAATTAATTTGGGAAACGATCTCACTATCATGAAAGGTTTAATTGATTCACTAACCCAAAAGAAGAAGATGATGATGACAGCGGGAGGCAGGAGTCACTCTCTTCCCCTCCCTCGGAGGCCCCGTGAGTCAGGAGTCACTACCGCCGGCGCGGCCCCAGTCCCGCCGCCTCGGGAAGGAAAGGCAAAGCGCTTTTGCCTTTCCCTTCCCGGCTGGGGCTGTTGGGAGTCGCTGCCGCCGGAGGCCGCGACTCCACACCATTTTTTTTCAGAGGGAATCTGACTCGAGTATAAGCTGAGGGGGATTTTTTCAGCACAAAAAATGGGCTGAAAAACTAGGCTTATACTCGAGTATATACAGTACATAAAAATGTTAGAAATCTACCTTATTGATATAGACTATATAGCAGAAACTTGACAGCCAGAGTGTGTTTTCCTTTCCTTCATTTTATAATCCAGGGATTTAAGGTAAAATCAGCTTGAGTTTCTTTTTAATGGTCTCTCATTTCTAAGGCTTAAAACATTATTATTTTGCATTTCAATTCAAAAAAGCTCTTTTTCATTTCATTCTCACTACCCTATGCAATGGGTTTGGATTAGAAGTAAGATGGGCTTTTCTACAATATGTGCAGAATATTCTGCAGTTATACTGTATGTTCTGCAATATATATATCTGTACACATAGAAGGCCCTTAATAAATTATGATTTTGCAGATAGATAAGTTAAAGTCTTTCAACTTGATATACGCTGAAAAAGAAATATTTGGTACATTTGTTTTAACAAGCTGTTCCTAACCAACATATTTAATCTTTTTCTTTTAGGATGAGGCAATTTTTGGATGGGTATAGAAAAAAAAAGAAACAAGGAAAAGAAGATGTATTTATTGTTCATATTTTCATTGTTATATATAATTATCACCTAACCAGTCAAGAGAAAAACATTCCCACCATCAAAAGTGCTGGAACATAAGTGCCATATAGTTTATATGAAGAATGTACAATATAAAGTGCAAAGTATGCATTTGTGATTACTGCATTTAGTGCATTTATGATTATATTACACTGTTATAATATTTTGTTTAAATTTTGAGTAAGCAATGCTCCTTGTTAGTACAGTATTTTGTATAAATTCTTATATAAGAATATAATATGGATCTAACACTACTGAAAGAACATTTAGAATTTCAGAAAAAAATAAGTTTGTACGAAATAAATATATAAATTGAAACACCTCAAGTTCTGAATTAATTTTATTCCCATGCAATTAAAATTGTATACCTGAATCTTTGTACGTATGTTGAAACATTTAAGTAGAAGTCAGTCATCAATCTCAGCTTGCCATAAGTAAAGTTCAAGGTAAGTGAAGCAGCAAAGTGTGAATTCATAAAGGTGATGGATTTGGGGTGCAAGTGGCAGTATTTTATTATTGCAGTTAGGCATCCTAATGTTATTCAACCATGTAACCTACTGAGTGTTAAAAGGAAGGGTCATTCTTCTTCCAACATTCACTGTCATGATATAACTTTTTATTGTTTCCTTGCCTCTATGGGTTATTGCCTGGAAACCTCATGAGTCATAGTGCAAAATTATATTATCTAACAGTAATATGTTTCCTGAAAACCCAAATAAAAATGATCCTTTCCTGAACAATAGAACATTGTTACATTTGTTGTTGTTTATTGTCAATCATAATACCAGCATTTATAATATAATTTATTTATTTAGGTTCTAAAACAATAAATTTTAATATTTCTGTCCCCATCTACATCTTCATGTCTTCATCTTTAAGTCCATGCCTTCACATGTCATTCCACCTGAGAATTTTGTCACAGAGTTGATATTCAGCATCCATGTACCAAATATAGTTTAGATGTCGGTAATGCATTTCCATGCAATTTCCTGTTCTCCAGTGGTAATACACAAACACTCTTCTGCATGAAATTCCTTTAAAATAGAGATGTGATAGTTTGGTAATTTACAGTGCAGGAAAGTAGCACGCAATAATGCCCAAAATTGCTGCCTGCAATATATAAACTGCACAAATAGGAACAGCAAAAATACCCCCCCCCAAAAAAAAAAACACATCAAGTTTGACTTCTTTACTCATGCCCTTTTCATTGGGAATTTAATGTAATATTAGTTAAAAGTAGCTGATGAATTCATAGTTAATTGACTAAATGCAAGATGTACTGTACTTAATTTCCAATTTGTGCTTTTAGATTACCAGATGTTAAAATTCAGCTTCTCCGAGAAATCTAAAACAATCAACCCAAGAATAAAAGAGAGACAAAATCCAGGATTTTCCATTACGTCATTGAACTTTCCTAAAATACAATTTATCCCATTCAGTGCAGATCTTTAAAAGGTTATACTTGGATTTGAAGAAAATATCTACATTACAGTCACACAGTCCTGCTACAAACTTGGGCATTGGTCCAATCTCAAAGTGGAGAATCTGTAGCCATTAAATTGCTGTTTCCTGCAATCTGGCCAAGGATAAAAATGTTGGAAGCTGCTATTCAATAAGACCTGCTCATAAGAAAATACATTGATGCAAGACTGATCTGATCGAATTATAACTCGTGTATAGTTTGGTGTTAGGAGAATTGAATGTAGTAACAGAAAGTATATAGGCTTAGATTTTCATTAAGGAATCCTACAAGATATTATTATTTATTACAAGATAAAAGTCTTTTTAAAATACGTTGATTTCTTTCATCCGTCCTTGATATTAACATCCCTCAGGAATGAAACCTTGTATTAATTATGTATGTAATAGGCAAAGGAGGTGTATGTTCATAGATTCTACATTTTAAAACTGAATGTGGGAAAAAAAACCCACACTGCTTTTATTTCTTGAAGTTTTTTGAGTTGATGATGAATAAGTCTGATCAATAAGATAAGAGTGAATTGGGAGAGAATTAATTATTTTTGTTTTACAAAGGTGTCCTTGAATGAGAATGAGAGAAAACATTCATCTAAAATGATAGGTCCAAGTAAAAATTGCATCCAATCAACACCTGAGGTTTTATTTTATTAAATCCCTATAGCCTCAGGGAATATATCTGCCTATGGTATCTACAGCTATGGGAATATTTTTTTTCTACCAGAATGAGCTCAAGCATTAGGTGCAATGGAGTAGACTATAGGCTTTGGATTTCAAATATAGGCCAAGTAAAATAGGGCCTAGCCCACAGCCACTGCTACTCTGATTGTTAATAACTTTATCTGCCACTAATGTCATTCACTGAATGTGATTTCAGTGGAATCTAAGCACATACAACCTCCATCCTTTTCAAGGAAGCATATGGATTTTGATGCCTTGCTTGGAGAAGCCTCCAAATGGAGGCATCAAGGTCATCAAGACTGAAACAAGCATGCTGTTACCATCTCCTTAATCTGAAGAACACCTCAAGTCCTGCCCAATACATGTGGTTGCCCTGGCCAGCTCTTTGGATACAGTCTGAAATCAAAACTAATTATTTCCAAGCTTCTCACTGAATTTTTGCTAAGTTTATTGAGATGAAAGAGATAGGATTATAACAAGCCCAGCAAGTGAATTATTTCCCATTTAGAGCCTAATAGGCAGATGATTTTTGGTTTCTAACAGCCTTTCTATGTTCTAATGAAGAACAGGACTACTCACTAGTAACAAAAATGCTTGCAATACACTGTTTACTTAAGAGTCTACAGACTTGAGTGGTCCTTGGTGCTCTCTGAGCTTGGTTGTTTTTTTTGCAGCTATTTCATTACCCTAGCTAGCATTGATGATGTTACCTAGTTTGGTTAATGAAATGTCTGCAAGAAAACAACCAAGCTCAGAGGGCACCAAGGACTCCCCCCCACCATGTCAACCTTGAGCTACAAATGTTTTCCTTTATTGGTCTACAGACTGTTCATTAGCCTAGGACCTCATTATTACAGATATAAACTGTGCCAATAAAGTTGCCTTTTGCAACTGACTGATGGTGATTTTCTCAGGTGGTGATCTAGATATTTTGGATTGCACCCCAGGTATCATAAGTACTGTCTTTGCTTGTTTTTGCCACAGCCATTCTACTTCCACTTGCAGGTCTTTGAAATTTGTGATTTTCTCCAGTTATTTCTCCTCTATTCTGCTGTCTCCAGGTCAGAGGTGGTATTCAGCAGATTCTGACTAATTCAGGAGAACCGGTAGTGGAAATTTTGAGTAATTCGGAGAACCGGCAAATAATACCTCTGACTGGAGATTTTACAGTATCCTTCCCCGCCACGCCCACCAAGCCCATGCCCACAGAACTGGTAGTAAAAAAAAAATTGAATCCCACCACTGCAATATCCACAAGATTTTTTTTCTGGACAATTGTTAATCTGTTAAGTAGTGCTTGTACAGTATGTTTGAATTCTAAAGTCTCTGAGCACTTTCATTTCTTCATTTTCTATTATTTTGTCTATTTTGTGGTGCCATCCATTCTGCTTATAGGCCAGTAGTATTTTTTGCAGATATTCCAAATTAACCATGCCATTGTTTATATTCAGTCTGAATGATTTTCTTGCAGCAGCTAACTAGGGGGTCCACAATTTCTTCAGCTTCTTTGTGCAGGCAGAATTTGTTATCTGTTGCTGTCTTCTTAATTCAGAAGAATTAAGAAAATACATTTGTATTTGTATACATTTGTTTTTAAGGCTTGGTCTTGTGCAACCACAATCAGTCCCTTGGTCTCTTTTCCAATTTTCCCTCTCTTAGCCATTGCCAGGACTTGTTATTATCTAGGTGTGTGTGTGTGTGTGTGTGTGTGTGCACATGCGCACACATGCGCATGCGTGCATATGCACTAGCCATGTAATACTCTTTTTTGGCATGTCTCTTTTCTATTTTTCCTTTGTTTTTTCTTGTAAACCAGTTTGGTCTCTTTGGTATTCAGTAAAGCCTCGATGGTTTACTAGCCTCAGTGTATCTTCTTCATTGTGCTTCAGATATTCTTCCAGTGTCCTTTTTCTTCTTCCATTTTCTATTTGCAATATTCCACACCTATCTATACACTTTAGCAAGTAGTCAACATTGCTGCATGGATAAAGGGCATGATTCATTGTCATTATTTTTCTGCTCCAGTGCTCCAGTGTGTTAATTGCTATTATTATTTTAAATGTATTATAGTCATTCAACTTCAGTGGATACTGGGTGGCATATAAAATAAAAAAATCCCTAAAACAGATAAGACATAAAACCACATACAGTAGATAACCTGGACTAAAACAATCTGAAAAACAACACAGATCAAAAACCCCATCCCAAAATATAATAACATCAGCCCCAGGCTTGGGACCAAAGTCATATTTTGAAGCCTTTCCAGAACCCTAGCACAGTCCATATTTATGATGGGATGCCGTTCCTGAAGGCAGGGGGCACAGCAGGCATGCTTCCTCAGTCTTGCAAGTTGACAACATTTAGTAGAGGAGATATGTCACATGATAACAATCATGTCTGCATGTTGAGGCTTCAATTTACTGCTTTATTTTTCAAGCTTATACACAGGAATCTTCTCAGTGGTTTTCACCTGGGTAAAACTAGATAAGATTCAATAGCACCTCATGGGTGTGAGTGTATTGGACTTCACTCTCTTTTGACTACATTGAGACTCTAAACTAATATCCCTCTTTACTCCTCCCCCTGGCCCTGCAAGTCTGTCTCCAATAGCACTCCCGCTTTTCCAGAACTTTTGTCTTCTTCAGGTAAAAGTGATTTTTGCCCCTTGAGTAATCAATTTGCCCTTGGTTTTAGTTGGAAAGCTTGGGGTTCTAGTAATAAAACCCAACAACAAAGAAGATCCTATAAACCTAAAATCTGCCACTATTCTTGATCAAAACCATGTGGAAGGAGGCTATTGGAAATACTTGCTGTATTGCAGCTGCACAATGTCGGTAGGTTTATTTTTATATTTCCTACAGCTGTTGTCAAATTACCCCTATTTAATAAGCTATGCACCAGCCTTTGTTTCCTGTAAACTACCCCTTTTCTTTATGGTATGCTTTAATTAGAGATGAAGTGCCTAATCACAGTTGCAAAACTATAACAAGGAAGGGCTTGTATGTATCTCAATTTATTAAAATGAAATAGGATTGTTTGAACTGAATATGTATTAGTGCCCCCTTTATAAATTTTGCCCAGATTTTGCATGCTACATGCCCAAGCTATGGCATACTATAGTCACACTTCCAACTATAATTTTAGTTTGATTCAGAATTCGAGTTTGAGTCATTATATAATTAATCTTCCAATCCATTTTCCATGTTATTTGCATTCACCATCACTCAGTGAGGGTGAACAGGCTTTGTTTATAGAATGAACAATATCCAGCCTCTGAAAACTCTAGGGAAGACAGAAAATTCTTTGTCCAAAATTTTTAAAAAGCATATTATGTCTTACAGATAGGTTTACTTCAACTTCTCTGGTGATGATGGGCAGAGCTTGTAGATGACACTGTCAACCGTCCGACTAACAGACCCAATAAAAGCAGGCATCTTCAGGAACTTTAAAATCCCCAAAGCAAGTCTTTATTGAGTACATCATTTTGGCACAGAAGAAAGCAAAACCAATTCTAAATTTTCCCATGCAACCCTACATAGTTCATCCCCTGCTCCCATGGAACGGGTCACATTGTCCAATTAAGAATCAGCCCGTTGTTTTGATAACAGTCCACATCTTGGCAGACACCTGCAGAAGTGTCCTTGGTTCTCATGGGTAAAGATTGTAGCTTCCGCATTCCATCTCACTCTTTCCCCCACCCAGTTCATTGGCAAGTTGAAAAGCAATTAACAGTCACAGGAAGGGTAAGCATTTTTCAATCTTGACAGACACTTCCTATAGTAAAGATTGGTTGAAGTTGAAAAATTTTATTTATTCATTTAATCATATTTGTATAGTTACTCTTCACACATAATAACTGTAAATAATATTAATAATAATAATAATATATCAAACCATTAAAATAAACCATTTTGAATAAAAAGAATAGAAATCAGTTAAAAACAAAATGCTAGCAAAAATATACAGAGTGTATTGTCATATAGCAGGGGTGTCAAACTCAAGGTCCATGGGCCAGATCCAGCCCACAGGGTGCTTAAATCTGGCCTGCTGGGCTGGACTAGAAATAGCAAAGATTGGCCTGAGGTGCCTCTGGCAACCAAAACAGGCCCATTTTTGGCCTGGATGTCCCCCTGTAGCATTCTGGTGGCCAATATGAGGCACGGGGGGGCCTCCCATTTTGGCTGGCAGGGTGCTGCAGGAGGCGTCCATCCCATCTCCCTCCCCCCACTCTGGCTGGCCCGCGGAGAAGTACAATGCTGATTCGGCCCTCGAAGAAATCCAATTTGACATTCCTGTCATATAGCCATCTGGCAGCTTCTATTGTGGGATCTTCAAGCTTGGTGACGAAACCCAGAAAGGCAATGGATTTGGGGCCAAGTTCACCTCAAGGAGAATGATGTTTCACAGGGCAGGAGCTATGGTAGAAAAAGCTTTCTTCCTAGGTTCCACACAATAATATTCCCTGGCTGATGGAACCCATGCTTCTCCTATGGGACCTGGATAAATATAGTTAGGGGTGGGTGGGAGATGGTTTCTCAAATAACCTGGTTACATGCCATTTAAAGGTTACAACCTTGAATTAGACCAGGAATCCAACTTTCAACCAATGCAGCACATCAAATAAGAGATGTCATGTATGCAGATCTTGAAGCACATACAACTCTTGCATTGTGCATGTGTAAAAGTGTGCATTAGTGTTTGAATCTAACCTGAGCAATAATTATATTTTATAACTGTAACAAAAGGAGATCCATTTATAGGAAATACATTATAGGGATAGGCATAGGCTCTGCATCTGGCTAACTAAATGCTACCAGGAGAATACCTAAAAACATGTGCTCTGTGCATGTGTGCCTAGGAAGAATGGCAGGAGGAAGTAACCTCAGATGAACAATATTTTGAACAAAGAACAGATGGATTGATAGACAACAATAGGTTCCAGAGATGATCCTTAACTATCTATACTTACTGCCTTTTTGGGGGCATGAGGTGTTGAAGAGTCAGTGTCACTGGATTTGACTCGCCAACATCCCTACGTCTGCCAATCTACAGCTCCCACTTGGTAATTTTTGAAAAGTTCTCTGTTGATCTCTGGGGAAAAACTTAGTAAGTGGATCTGTCAGCAATGTATCAATTGGGCGATCTAATCTGATTTGTATTCCACTGCAATAAAATGATTGCTGTTTAAACATTTCTTTGAGTTTAAAATCAGCAACCTGTGTCTTTAATTGTGCATCTCTTTTGAAGGGTGGTGGTTCAATTCAGGGAATTCTACCTGAGCATCTGTGCATGGTGGAATTTGGTTTTCATGTGTTTCAGTCACCTTTTGTGCAGCCTTTCTCCATCCGATCCTCCTCTTGATAGGCTGTAGTTAGCTAGATGCTAGACTTTGCCTATTGCTATAGTTTGTTTCCTATAAATAATCTCCTTCCTGTTAGGCTTATACAATCTGTTCATTAATTATTGTTTGGTCATAGCCTGACTTTCAAAAATGCTTAAATGCATGCGCAGAATGGTTCAACCTTGAACAAATAAAACTTCTAGGCTAGCTCTATGGAATTGATTTCCTTATTAATATGTACACTGTACATACTTAATTAGAACATTTTGGTGCAGGTAAATACCACTGCAATGTATAGATGCATTCTCAAATGTTTTTCAAGAGAGAGAACACTTTAAATTTTTTTCTTAAAATATTGCAAAATATGGCTGCTAGAAAATGCATATACAAGTAGTCCTCAACTTATGTCCACCATTGAGCCCAGAATTTCTGTTGCTAAGTGGGACATTTTGTTAAGTGAATTTTGTCCCATTCTAAGAGCTTTCCTGCCACAGTTCTTGAGTAAATCACTGCAGTTATTAAGTTAGTTACACGATTGTTAAGCGAATCTGTCTTCTCTATTGACTTTACTGATCAGCAGGTCACAAAAGGTGATGGCATAATCCTGGGACACTGCAACCCTCATAAATATGAGTCAGTTGCCAAGAGTCTGGATTTTGATCACGTGACCATGGGAATGCTGCAATGATCATAAGTGTGAAAAACGGTCATAACTCACTTTTTTCCAGTGGTGCTGTCACTTCAAACAGTCACTAAATGAACTTGTTGTAAGTCAACGACTATCTTTATAGCTTGTATAGCTATTTCAATTTTTAACTGCAGATCTGATTTATTTAATAAAAGTTTTATTCTGAGTAACATGGAGAATAATAATAAGAAAAATTTATTAGGAGTCTTAAATACATTTACAAGAAGAGAGAAAATGTGATTGGTTATCCATAACTCAGACATGCTAATAAAACTAAAGAGCTGGTTATATTAACATAGTAATATAGATATGAACAGTGCTGCTATTGGACTAACCTGGCAATTTGTTTAAGGGCATTGTAGTCGTGCTTCTCAGCAAAGATAATTGTAAAAAGTAATAACTTCTTGGTTTGCTTAAATTGAAAATGATATATTTCCCATGCTGAGAGCCATTTCATGTAGTGATCAAGGGACCAGGTTAGAAATCAGGAGACAGAGAGTTCTAGTCCTGTTTTAGACCTGAAAGCTGGTCGGCCATTCTTTTTAAATAAAATATACTTTGGGCCATTAAAATAAAAATTAAAAAAGACTTTGGGCTGGCCATTCTCTCCCAACCCACAATTTCAGGCTTGGGGGTGATAAGGTAGTTGGTTAGTTGATAGTAGGAGAAAACAAAAATAATCTCATTCTATGAGACTCTTAATCACAAAATAAAATTAGGATACAAGGTACTCTGGCAGTAAGCAACATTCAGTACTTCCATGATCTTCTATTGCATACTTTGGTTCTGTTTGGACGGATGTCCGTTCATATTTAATGTGCAGTATAATCTCTAAATCTCTCTTTTATTTGTTCCTTCCAAGTTACGTTTCTGTTCGCTTTTTTTTAATGGTGTTCATGTGAGATTTAACTTGTTTCTCTCTCTCTCTCTCTCTCTCTCTCTCGATAGCTTCAAACATAAAATACCAAGTTTATATAAACCCATTATGTGTTACTTCATATAAATGTATAAATAATTGATTTGGCAAGTTGTAAGGCAAAGGCATTTCAACCTTAAAATCAGCCTTTTGAACTTTCAAAAACAGCCATGAGGGCTTCCACAGCTTTTAGGAGATAGCACAAATTTCCACACAAGTTTTTATTTCTAGAAATACAGAGAAACAGAATTTTATGTTTTCTCCAAAACTGGTTCTGAGCAACAAAATAAAAACACAGGTCAGATAGTTTCTTTTTAATTGTCACGATGAACTTAACTATCATATTTGATTTAATGGCAATTTAACCTCATGGCAATTAATCAAAATTAATTACATTTAATTTAGTTTTGTTATCACTACATCTTATTAATATTCAGTTAATATCATAGTGAAGGAGCAATATTTTTCTGCCACTTCTTCTCTTGCTCATTCTCTCACTGTTTTGTTTCCAGCTAGGTTTCTAATTAATTACCAAATGAACACAAAAGACTTGAGACATGAAAAATAGAAATCACTGGATTTTCAGCTATGCTCCTGCATATGGTGTTCATATTGTACATGGATTATTCATCCTAGCTTTGGCTATTGATTGGAATAAAGAATTTCAGAATTTTAGTTCTTTGGGATCAATTTGAGAGTTATTATGTGTCTGTGCATGGATTATTCACTATCTGCACTTAATTGACTCTTTTTCCTCTCCTCCCCTTCCCTTTTCC
The DNA here is from genome assembly GCF_049901735.1 of Notechis scutatus. Taxonomy (NCBI): domain Eukaryota; kingdom Metazoa; phylum Chordata; class Lepidosauria; order Squamata; family Elapidae; genus Notechis; species Notechis scutatus. The sequence continues at coordinate 89,178,037 of NC_142010.1, read as the reverse complement.
TCACCTCACCTCTCCCCTCTTCCAATGAAAAGTTGAGCAATATAGTATTATCATATGTGAGTGTATTATGGTACTGTTATAACCTTAATTCTTCCTCCCTACCCCATCATCATCATCGTCATCATCATTATTATTATCATCATTATCACTATCATTATTCAATTTTGGTATCACCCAGAGCAACAACTATTTGATATATTATACATATATACATATATAAATGTATATATATATTAACACACACACACACACACATTCTAATGTGCGAAGTATTTATTTCCCATATTCTATCTTCCTCTGAGACAATTCTTAACAATACCAATAAAAAGCATGATACTAAAGGGAAAAAAAGGTATCTAAAGTAGTACTGGTGCGTCAGTGCTCTGGAATTCTGAACTGCTAAAATGGAAGGGCAGGAGACTGTTTCCCACCAAAAGTTGGAAATGAAACTTGTTTCCTTTGCCAAATATTTCCCTCAAGGAAATAGAGTTGAAATTTAACAGTGAGCACCGATCAGTGATCAAGCTGGAATTAAGGAGAAATGCAACTCAGCAAGATACATGGATAGCTAGAATGAATATTATACCAGAGGAACTATAACCCATGACAGTATTATATCTATTCCACTTTACATACAGGCTGAAAGGAAGCCTTTTCTTATTTTAAAGACAAATTAATCTTCACGTGTTATGGTCTGGCCTTAAGCGTGTATATTGCTTGAGAGTAACTTGAGTTCAATAGGTGCATATATTGCTTGAGAGTAACTTGAGTTCAATAGGTGCATATATTGCTTGAGAGTAACTTGAGTTCAATAGGTGCATTTCTGTTTAGAAATGTACTATACTAATTTACCATTTTTCCATATTCGGATGCATATTCTTAGAGCCCTACTGTTTTAACAGTCCTCATCTTCCAGAGGATGTTTTTTTTTCCTCTCAAGAATTAAAGAGTGAGCCTTTTAAAAAACCCTGCTTAGGATTTCTTGGCAAATACATCTCTGCCTGCTGTAGCTACATCTACTCTAATTCCTGCAATTGTCACCTGTCTGTCAACGACATCACAGCAGATTGGGAAGCGGACTTGGTGAAGACTTAAAACTCTTAGCAGGCTTGCTGGAAACAGTCAGGCCAGGCTGAGCTGGAACGTCGCCTGCCTGTGCTCTGTGCAGACTGTAGGTGGCGTTGTCGATAAGCACCGTCTCTTTTTCTCTTTGCTAGCGCTTGTGGCCGCCCTGGGCGACAGCAGGTGGTGCCAGATCCCGCACGGAAGCCGCCGCCCCAGTTTGGGAGTGTTTGCCTGCCGCAGATTCGAGCGGCTGTCTCTGCGCTCACTCCTTGATCCTCTTTCAGTAGCGTTTGGAACCAGCCGGCTGAGGAACGAGGCGCTGTCCATTCAGCACCACCGGGGGGTTTAAAAACCAGCTTTTTTTTTTTGGCGCAATCCGTCGCGAACCTTCTTCCAAGAGCGAGGTGTGCCCTGCAGTAAGTAGATAGTAGGAGGACGATGAGGGTGGGGGGCGGAGGGAGGATTTCTCTCCCTCGATCGTCTGATTCTGAGGCATGTATTTGCGACCCGCCCCTGATTACTGGCGCAGATGCATCAGGGCTAAGAAGAAGGGGCGGGGGAACCAAAGGGGCTCTCAGTATCTTTCACACTGTGTTTCATTTGTTAATTTGTTCATGGATTATAGTTCATTCTGGAATATGTCAGTCGCCAGAGAAGAGGGGGTTGTTAAAGAACGATTGTTATTAAGCATCACTTTTGAAATTTTTTGTGAAGTTGCTATGATTTTTTTTTTTTAAATAGATGTAATATACAGAAAAAAACCTGGGCCAGATGCATCCCTTGTTCAGATATTTTCTGTTAGCAACAAAGGAGCCAAGCTAGATTCACTCCTACAACAAGATCTTGATATAAAGCAATCCTTGTTTGGAGCTAAACCAACAGAAGCTTAGCTGAACTCTCTTGTGGGTGGTTTAGACCTGATGATACATTCTTTAAAGGAAGAGATAAAGGTAAAATGCTTCCCCCTCCCTCTCCCCCCCATTCAATTTAACAGAGATATGCAAGTGGGAACCATATGACCTGCAGGGTGATTGAAATATGGCAAGCTGACATATTCTGTCCTTAATTTCCCCTCCTTTCTGTTCCATCCTCCTTTTTTTACTCCTTTAATACTGATCACATCAATATGTTTTAGGTCTGGAAAGTGAGATCTAAGGATGGTGAAGCTGGGAAGCAATTTGAATGAAAAGAACAAGCAGCAGCCGTCCAATGAGGATGGTTTTCAGACGGTTCCTTTGATAACACCCTTGGAAGTCAATCATTTACAGTTCCCAGCTCCAGAAAAGGTAAATGGAAAACAAAACAAAATCTAAAGCAAAATGAGAAAAAAAGAGAGAGAATAGGCAAGATAGGCTTCCCATCTATTCTCTTCTATTGCCTCTCAGAAGCATAGAAAAAAACCCATTGTTCCCTTGAAAGGGGTTGACTTTTGCTGTGTGCACCTGTCTGTTTTTAAAAGCGGAGCAGACCAGCATATAATAGAAATGGATTGTGTCTCAAGCCTGAAAAATGGCAGAGTCTGTTCATCCTTTTATCCAATAAAACAGAGAGGGGGAAATCTGCTTATTAGAACAATTACAATGCATTTGTGTATTTTAAAATCAGCTTTAAAACTGCAATCCCAGTTGTTCATCTGACATGAATGTAACCTGCTGCAATGAATTCTTTTGACAAAGTGTTGCAGAGAGATATTTTATGCCTATATTGCTGTACCTCCACCTCTATTAGTTTATTGTCAAGCAAGTCAAAGCTTAGATTTTGAATGGGATCCTCAAAAGTCAGTATCATTGATTTACTTCTTACTGAGCCATTATTTTAATACAATTTGCTGTCTAACCTGTACACATTATCCTATTCTTTAGTATTATTATTACTGGGGATGACAATGTAAGGTCATAAATATGTCTCAAATTCGTTTAATCTGTGTTTTATGTGGTTAGAAAATCACTGCAGTGTATCTGTCTATTCAGTTCTCAACCCCAAAATATGTAGAAAACATACTACGTAGACTATAGGCATGCACACAAAGGTGAAAAGAGCAAATTAAACAAATTTTGCTTAATTCATCTCAATAATGTCACTCTCCTGATAAAACATTAAAAGTTCTCTCTTTAATACATTACAATAAGTCATAATGTCTTTTCTTATATAGAGGAATTCTACTAAGTAATTTGGAGATGCAGTGATTGAGAGATAAAAATGTTAGAAAAGGTTAACAATCCATAAAATTGCATTTCTGATTGCAAAGTGGTGTGATGTGAATCAGTTCTTAGAAGCCTTGGGTTTGATAGAAATATTGTGATGATAATTTTTATTATTTTGAACCTTGAAATGTTTATTTGTTTCTTTCCAATAATTTTAAAAATGTATTTATTTATTTATTTATCCAATTTATATGGATACCTGTCTATCCAAGAGCCTTCAGGCAACAAACCAAAGCAGAATTACATTAAAACAAAATAAAGAAACAAACAAATAAAAACAATTAAATGGCATTGAGGCTCAATAAAAACCCCAAAACTACAAGACACCTATCCCCATACCACAGATCCCATTCTAATGTCCTAGATGTTCCAAAGCCTGGAGGAAAAGTCAAGTCTTCATGGCCTTGCCAAAGGCCAATAGAGAAGGGACTGCCCATGTTTTGGGAGAGACTATTCTAAACACTTCAAGAGTAATAATCTTAAAAATATAGAAAAGAAAAATAAGTCTGTCGATTATTACTCTTGATTGTTATATAATATTTTCAGAATTAGAACGATGGGCTCAGTATTTTGCTGTGGAACACGTGGGTTTCATGATTAGTTATAATGGAGGAAGAATATTCTGCTAGATATGCCTCATATCTGATTCAACAAGGTATACCTTGTTTTGAAATAATAAAAAAAACATTGAACTTAAGAATAGTCCATATTGCAGACAAAGAATATTGTTTATCAGATACACATAAGTTCTAATAAAACAGATGTAAGCTGTTGATCCAGTGGATAACATATTTTCCTTGGATCATGGAGATCTGGGCCTATACCTTTCTTCAACCACACAATTAATCTAGGCAAATATTTATCAGTTTCAAGTCAGAATAAAGGTGATATGAACATCATTTTATTTAGGCAAGGATCTCAGTGCACATGGATGAATAGCTGGGGCAAACAAGCTATGAGCAATGCAATGCAAAATAGATAAGATTACAGATAATCAGAGTTGGAAGGGACTTGTAGGTCATCTGTAGGTTCTCTAGAATAGGTTTGAAACTTGGTGGCTGTCTATTTGGGTTACCCTGTTCGGCTCCCCAAGGTCCAGATGCAAGGAGCTTAAGCCCCAGATAACTTGAAATGGGGGAACGCTTGGAAAAAACTTTTGTTGTCAATGGCAGCTGCTATATTTGGGGATGTATATGTTTTTGGATAATAATTTCTACAATTGCTTGATGAAGTGGGGCATAATTGAGGATTTTTAGAGTCCCAAATATCTGGTGAACTACATATTATTTGAACCTGTCTAGGGTGACAGAACAGTATAAGGTGTTACAGAATCACTATGATTTTTATTTCTGTTACCCAGACTTCCATTACAGTACAGTATTTAAGCCAAACACTGGGACTTTGCTTACTTATGATTAATAAAGACATGAGCAAAACTGAATTATGCTGCCATTTCCCAACTGTTGCGTTGTGAATGTGTCAGATTCTATTTGGCCTTTGGTCAAGACTTGTAAGTCGTATTAGCCCTAGTTTATAGAAGAGAAGGATGTTAACTAAGAAATACAGAGAAGTATATACCACAATGTATGTAATTGTCATAATTTTTTAAAAAATAAACTCTTTCAATGCAAAATTCTGGTAGATGTCCCAGGAAAAGGCCCTTGGAGGATATTAGGAAATGATTACAAATCATCAACTTTACCTCACAATATTTTTATAAGAAACAAACAAGCTCAATTTCCTATATAGAAGCTTTGGAAATTAACAGTAATTTCCTACATGCAGTGCAGCTGATTATTTTCCCACCAAAGCAATAGTTAAAATTCTGTTACTCAGTCTTTTGCTATCTTAAGAGCATTAAAAATATCTGTATATGCAAAGATATCTGATAATAAATACTAGCAGAGCATAAACTATATATACACAATAATGTGATATCTGATGATAACTAATCTAACCTGAATGTAGATGGAACTTATATTTACCTACAAGTTTCCTGTGTATCTTAATTATATCTGAAACTTAGTTTCATTTATATTTAAGATCAAATTAGGCCTTTTCTGAGAAGTTTTTAGTGAGGGAAAGCAAGCTCACTGATGGCCCTGGAAAGAAAAAGAAAGTATTGTTCTGTTATAATCTATTTAAAAAAAACAAATAGGAGAAAAGATCCTTCTGAATATTTTATTTAGTGTCTTGGAAAAGGCAATAATTTTCTCAAAATCATTAAAAAATAGGGATATCTCAATTCCAAATTTGCCATTCTTTTGTCAATTCTTCCATGCATATATAGCTCATAGTATCTATTTGAGTATATCTACTCTATTTCTATACATGTGTGTAGAGTATTCCAACTAAGGCCACACAGCAGTTTATTTTCTAGCATACTGCCTAAAAGAACAATAGTGTGGATGATGCCCTGTCTCTTAATGTACTATAACTAAAAATAAATAAATAAATTGATCCAACCCAACCAGTTCTTCTTCTTTGTTCACAAGAGAATCTAAAAAATGGGGAGTTTAGATTGTGGCACTACAATAATCAGACTAATGTTCATGACAACACATTGCCTTTTGCCAAATCAAGAGTTACCTTGTAGACAGTGAGGCATCCACTGCTATGATCTGGAAACAAATATAGCCCTATATCTGTTGTTTACTACTTAGTATCATATAGAAGAGAACCAGCTTGTTGCAGTGGTTAAAGACATTGGACTAGAAACCAGGAGACTGTGAGTTCTAGTCCTGCCTAGGCATGAAGTCAACTGTGTGATTTAGGGCCAGTCATTTTCTCTCTGGGCAATTTCAAAATCAGCTCTGAGAAATGTTGCCATGAAAACTACATGGCCTTGTCCATGTAATCACCAGAAGTCCAGACTGACCTGAAAGCATGAAGTCACCACCATCATATAGAATCAGACTCCAGCATAAGGAAAGGAATGAGGTTTTGTCTTCTTTTGGAAATGTTTGATAATATCTGTGAAGTGTCTGGTATGGTGTAAAAAATGGAGGTAGTTTAAATGACTCCATCCTTTATTTAGGGCACCTCTGTAGCTCAATGAAGCTCCTCATTTGCCTACAAAGCACTCCAGATTCAGTGCTTGTGATCTTCTGTGAAAAAAGGCTAAGTATGTCATGAAAAGGCCTTATCTAGAAACAGCCTAGGCTGTTTTGTGTTCAATGAACTAATAATGGGATATGATATAAGACCTTATCTAATGCTTCATCATCCCCCAATGTATTACTATATCTGAATGCACTCAGAGTCCATTACTAAATATAACCAAAAGCTATTTTGCATCTCAAATTCTGATCAATGTCTATTTTTGTCTTTTAATTCTTTTAATTGATTGAAATGCACATTTTGCATTTTTGGAAGCTCTGAAGACTGCAGTGGCTAAGGATGGAAAGTAGATAAAAATAGGTCATCATGACTATCCACAGGGGTCAGAAAATCAAAATGGCAGTACAACCATGCAATCAAAACCCTGACCATTTTTAAAAACGCATTGCATGTACAAACAGATGTAAAAAATAAAAGCGGAGTTTCAATTGGCAAACACAGCCACCATCTTGACTTTAAAAACCCTTCCCTGTAGATGCCCCAACATATCACTAAAATTTTCATGACATGGGAAGTTAGTTTATCTTCTTTGTTTTTCAAATAATAAGTTGAATTAAACAAGTAAGCCATATTTAGAGTTTATAGAATAATGATCTTCTACATCCCACTTCACACATGCCATTGATAGTTTGTCATTGTGGTCAGGTTTGGTTAGGGTTAGGTTAGGCTCAAAATGTTGCTAACTTTTTTTTGTAGCATCTTAGGTCTTGAGTACAAAATAAATTAGTTACCGATAAGCAGAAGCATGGGTATTTCTTTTTCTTTCTTTCTTTTTATCAAACTCTTGCTATAGTTCTTGATAAAAGAAGGGAGGTACATAGTTCTTGATAAAAGAAGGGAGGTACAATGTGGCCTACTCCCAGGATTGCTTTTAAGAAATATGATTCAGACAACTCTATACTATTTTTAACCCAGAAATTGTAGGTGGTGGACATTTTGTTCTTTGTGAGAGAATAAATAATAATGCAGTTAATGAAGGAGAAATGGAAATAAATGCATAATAATACTTTTGCTTTTTCTATGCAAGCTCTTAAAAGCAAGGGGTAAACTTTTATTGAATTTAGTGAGGGGTATAGCAGATTTGTATAAACTTGCCCTCTTAAAAATGATTGCTATGATTTTTAAATTGCATACCTTTCTCTTTCTTGACTTTCTATATCTTAAGTCTATTTGTTGCCTTCAAGAAACCTTAGACGTTATTTAAGCTACCAGGGACATTTACAAAAGATTGTTTGGCTGTTATCCTCTGGAAATTTTAAAATTAAATATGAAATTCATTTTTCAATTTTAGTGGAAAATCTCTCTATATTCTCACAAGTATTCTTACAAGTATTACAAGTATTTCTTCAGAATAATCAATTCAAATAAAGACTTCAAAAACTATTGTGATCAGCTCAGTGATACCTTATTCCTTCTAATGTAGGGATTCAATTTTTTTTACTACCAGTTCTGTGGTGTGGCTTGTTGGGCATGGCAGGGGAAGATACTGTAAAATCTTCAGTCAGAGGTGGTATTTGCCAGTTTTCTGAACTACTCAAAATTTCTGCTACCGGTTCTCCAGATTTGGTCAGAACCTGCTGAATAACATCTCTGAGGGACATTGCCTTTATTATTTCCTTTAATGTCCTTTTTAACCTAAGCAATTTTGGAAATTAATCTTCTTGAAGTTAATTAGACATAAAGAGAACTAGTGGCACTACCAGATCAAAATGTTTATTTCCATTAAGTTTCACATTTCTATATTAGGAAATGCGAAGCTTGCTTAATTTCAGCAATTGTTTGCATTTGTTATTTATTTGCAGGCTTAGTCTAATCAGAATACCTCAAGAGTAGAAATATAAAACTATACAAAGTAATTCATGAACTCTAAATATTTCTCCTAAAAAAATGGAGCCCATTGAACAATGACCTAAGATAAAAAGCTGAATGAAATAGAACTTTTGGCTGTTTTTCAGAATACCACAGGGGAGAGAATTGCACAGATTATGGGAAAAAAACAGAAAAGGTCTACCATTTGGTCCACAATCTGTTAATCTCCAATGGACTGGGAAAGTGGGTACCTTAATGGCCTTATTAAGATATTCATATAAGATGGGCAAATTCAATCCTGGTGAGGTGGTGTTTGAGGTGCATTGTGTATGCTATATAGCAGTGGCCCCAAACCTTTTTTGTGCCATGGCCCGGTACCGGCATCACAAAATGATCCGCGGCCCGGTACCGGCATCAGCACGCATGACAAGGCAAGGTGAGCCGAGCGACTGGCCAGCCAGCCATCCCCTGCTTCTCCCCGCCACCTTCAACTCCTCCTTTGTACCTTTGTCGATGGGCTTCGGGACAGTCGGTCAGCTCACCTTGCCTTGGGTGCTGAAAGAATCCTTGCGCCTTAGTTTCGTTCGAAGCCCTCCCCCCCTTCGATGAAACTAAGGCGCGAGGATTCCTTCAGGACCCAAACACCACTTTCCAACTGGAAAAGCTCACCTGGAAGCACTTTCTCATCGAAACAAGATGGCGACGCCCAGCAAACCAGCGGCCCGGTAGGAAATGTTCCACGGACCGGTACCGGTCTGGGGCCCAGTGGTTGGGGACCCCTGCTATATAGGACTTTAGAGGTGGTGATCAATACTTTGAACTATTGATATAATTCAGAAATTTTAGAAGAGATATTATCTTGCAATGGTGAGGTTGATGTACAAGTACATGTACATTTTGGACCAACTGCAGTTATCAGGATATCTCCAAATGACACCCCATATAGAGTATAACATATTAATCAGGCTGAGCTTGAATTAGCATTACTAAAGAATCCTGGCGTAGGTACGGTTGCAAGTAGAGCACTAGATAACACTGGACAAAGGACCTCTAGCCATGGCCTGTCCCTGATGCTGAAGCTGTATAAGCCCAAGAGGACTCTTAGACCATGAACCATTTCCTTCAGAAGGAGCAGGAGGCCATCCAAGGACCAAAGTTCTTGGATGTTCAGAAAGTTCGGATTTAATCTAAATTAATTTTGCTCTATGCAGATATCAGTTCAGACATTTAGTGTCATTCCCAGCTTAGCTTAAGATGACAAATTATACCACCAGAAGCCTGATGGCTCCTCATCCCAAACTGGTGAGTGTCTCTACTTAGAAACTTCATATACATGTTAAATACCACATGGGGAGAACCTTGCCTTACCTCCCATTGGAGCAACTATAGCAGCAAATACTGTGATAACAAACTAGAACTGCTCATTCAGGAAGATGCAGAATCATTGAAGAACTGTACCTACAAACTCCAATCCCCATACTTATGGAAAAGAAAAGAAAAAACCTTTCCCTCAATGAGGTCCTGACAAAGCAACAATGCCATGCAACAATGCTGTTTAGGTTCTTTGACCAGGTCTGATTACTGATTGATAGCAATTCAAATACATCTCTGAAGGAAAGCTACCACCACCTTCTTCTCCAAATGGACTCTCTGTGTTTTTGCATCTACTGTATATGTGTTAGAGAGAGAAAGCAACCTCCAGTTATCAAAAATGTTGGCTCCTAAGAGGACTTCATCCAACCACATACTTGAAAGCAAGTGCCATCCATTTTCATATTTGACAATCTTCCTAATCCAATTACTCACATCCTATTGGGCTGCTTGTAGGAGCTAGCAAGTTTAAAGATCCAACTTGCAAGTGGCACAATTCATCTAAAAGAAAACTGTATTTATTTCTTTGAATGTAATAAACTCAAAAGAAACATATCAAAAGAAACTCATATATAGAAGATCCTACCTCCACCCTACAACATTCTGGTTTTAGCCTATTTAATTTGTTTACTTAATATTTAATGTTTGTACTTCTATTTTTATGATGCTTGTAAGCCAACTAGAGTTGCTTGACAATAAGATGGGTTGCATATAAATTTAATCAATAAATCAATAAAATAAATAAACCCAGAAAGCAGCATAAGGTTCTGCCTTGTTCACCTTGCTGGGCTCCATCCAGCTGGCACCCAAATCGGAGTATATGCAAGCAATTTTATCTACCAAGAAATCATAAATATAATCCAGCATGCATGCAGGTATTTTATCATATCCATTTTTCACAAAAAGAGTCTAAGTAAATCTACCAGTTGGGAGTAGTGGATAAATGCAAAGAAGAATTGGCATTTTGCTGCTCTTATCACAAAAGTTAAAGCTCAGAGATGAACTCTTATCACTGTTTTATCACATCTGTTTGTCCTCCACTTATTACATGACACTTTCACATAATGTATTTCAGTAAGATAGAATAAACTACAGTATCTTACTAGCATTTGTCACAACCATAAGCATATCTGTCAATTTTAGTGCATTTTGCACAATATGGCAAAGCCCAGTTTTATTCCAAATATATTTATGCTATTCAATACATAATAATACTCACATCTATCCAGTTTGGACATACATGCATGATATGGCCATAGTAAGAGAATAAGGAGAAGACTAGGACAGTTGTGATGAGATGGAATTAAGGAGCTCTTCTGTTCTTGCTTCTCTAACAACAGCAAGCCATGATCAGGAGCAGCCACGATCAGGTGATAATGGGGATTAATTGTAAGATTTCTATTGAGACCTGGTCCCATTAATTGCTTACATAGATCCTTCTACCCACACTTTCTTAATCAGAAGATATCTTTTACAGTTGAACCAAGCAAACATATCACTAATTATCAAATTCAGCATGAAAAGCAATGAAAACAAAACAAAATGAATCACAAGACCAACAACAACAATTCAAAAACATACTAAAGAAATACACTAGTAGAACCAGCCAAATCTGGTCACTGTAGACAGGGTATATAATAGTTATCCTGCAGCATCTGAAGGCTGCTGGTTCCTTGTCCCTAATTGTTCCTTGGGTCCCTTATTTAAGAAGAATAAGACAATGCAGCCTGAGGTAGAGCAGCAAAGATCCTCTCTCTATTCCCCAGTCCTCCAACCCAAGTTATTACATGTGATGTATAGCAATTGGCTGGCATTAAATTGGGTGGAAAAAGAACGCTTTCCCTGTTACTAGACAGTTAGCATCTTTGGTAGAGGCAGTGGTGGGATTCAAAAAATTTTTATTACCGGTTCTCTGGGCAGGCTTGGTGGGCGTGGCTTGGTGGGTGTGGCAGGGGTAGGATACTGCAAAATCTCCACTCCAGGGGAAGGATATTGTAAAATCCCCATTCTTTCCACACCCCACTAACCTGCTTTCCAGCTCCATTCTCCTGTGCAGGGCAACAAAAGAAGACCCAGCCGATCAGCTGGGACTCGGGAGGCAGAGAATAGATGGGGGTGGGGCCAGTCAGAGGTGGTATTCCAAACTACTCAAAATTTCTGCTACCGGTTCTCCAGAAGTGGTCAGAAGGACATCACCTCTGGGTAGAGGGCTTTGTGCAGAAAAAAATATTTTGCTATTCAGTTGGAATTTCCCTGAAGGAAATGGGATTTCTTTGGCTTTATGCTCATGATGACATTATAAATTATGGGAAAAGGTACATCTTCAGATATTTGTCTTTGAAGCAACTTTATGTCAGACCAAAAGGCATCTTCAGAGGAATTTTGCTTTTAGTTTTTTTTGTCTTTAAAAAACAATGTTTCTATTATGGGAGAATATACCCACAGGGATTCAACGGTAAAGGCCAGTACTTCAAAATGTCAAACATATTAGTTGGCAACCTTTTTCATAACAGAATAAAGAAAAGGGATGGGAGAACATGAGTGAAGACAACTCCCTCTCCTCCCAAAGAGCTTTTATCACCAAATGGCTCTGTAGAAAGAAAGGCAGTGTGTTCATTTGTGTTTTGAAAGATATAATTTGCTGGGCTTTTCATTAGGATTGTTGATTATACTTAATAGTATTTGTATTCTGGGAAGTGTGATATAAAATGATGGCAATAAATAAAAAGAGAGAAAACCAGTGAGAACTGTATGCATTTTCAGTGTGAGGACAAGGAGCCATTTCAAATTTAGATACTGGCCATCTCACTCACAGAGCAATGTACAGTTAATAACACCAAAGGTTAAATCAAAAGTTAAAAGCCATATAAAAATATCATGCATCAATAAGAAGAGCCAGATAAAAACAAAAATAGAATAAGTTAAAAAGCCACCCAGAATTGTTCCAAAAATGAGATAGTTAGGTATACATTTAATAAATAAATTACATTTATTTATTTAAGAAAATTTATGTGGTCATCCAACTCACCTCAGTGACACTGGTTGTCTTATAAAGATAAAAACCCAATATAAAAAAATTAGGAAAGCAATAACTCTCCTGAATGAAATGAAATGAAATAAAAGTTAAAAGGTGGGGCAGGAGCCATCTAGGCACTAATCATTCCCATGATTGTGGGCTGCCCAGTGAGCCCCAGGTGAGTTGCTTCAAAACACCTTCAAAAGACCAGGAAGTGGAGGCCTGCCTGACCTCCAGAGAGAGAATATTCCAGAGATCAAGGGCAATGGCAGAGAAGGCACTTTCCCTGATTAACTGATGGAATCCATAACGTATCTTCCTTATTTGATCAAGTGAGGCAGACTGAGGTGATGGGGATGAGTCAATTCCTCTGGCAACCTGGCCCCATGCCATGTATTTGTGTATCTCTTCAAAGCAAGAAATTTTTCAACGTAGGATCAAACCAGGTTCTAACCATTCTCTGAATTCTTTCCAGAGGTCCCTGGTTAGGGATGGTTATGATTCCATATTTCCTGAGTGGCCAAACAGAAGTTTTCAATAAGGCAAATCTCTCTCTCTCCTGATTCTTTAAGAAGGGACTCAAGAATCAATCTTGCTAAAGGCAAATCAGCATGGATTCTGCAAAGAAAAACCCTGGCTCACTAAAATAGAATTTTTTAAAGGAGGTTAAACAGGCACATGGATGGAAGTGACCTGTTGACATTGTATTCTTGGATTTTCAAAACATCTTAAATAGAGTTCCTCAGCAAAGGATTCTGAGTAAACTTAATAATTATGGGAGGGACCTATCTGGCTTTTTAAAGAATTACTAAGAGTCAAAAAGTAGAAAGCAAAGGGTAAGAATTCATGGGCAATTTTGTCAATGAGTGAAGGTAAGAAGAAACCTTATTCTGACCAGTGCCCTTCAACTTCTTTGTACATAACCTTATCTTAGAGTTAAGCAGCGAGCTATCCTAATTTTCAGATAATAGACAACTATTCAAGGTAATAAGAATCAAAAGTAACTGTAAAAAGCTCTAGAGATGTCTGTTCAAACTGAGCGAATAGAAAATGTGGGTCAATTCAAGTAAGTATAAAGTGAAAGCACCGGGGAAAAATTGCCCTGTGTTCTTATATACCGATTGAGTCTGTTGTCTTTAAACAGTAAAAAAAAGATCTTGGGGGTCATAATAGATTCTTCAGAGAAGATATTGATTCAGTGTTTGACAGCTGTGAAAAAGGCAAGGGATTATTTAGGAAGAGGATAGAAATCACACTGTGATACTGTCATACAATTCTATGGTAAGTACACATCTAAAATATTGTACAACTCTGGTCATCACATTTAAAAGAAGGATTTAACAAAGAGGGTAAAAGCTATGAATTTCCTTTTCCAGTTGGTGTGCAAGCATTTCCAGTTTTGCAGACCGGCAGGGGAGGGAGAGGGAACGGTTCTGTGTGTCTGGCCGGCAAGCGTGCACACAGCTCCATTTGTGTGTATGTCTGCCACTCATGCAAATGGAGTGCGCACACACTCACACACTATTTGTGCAAGTGAGGATGCAGTTGCATGCACACGTGGTCACCAGCTGTTTCCATTGCCTGGTTGCAATCCCCTCATGGGCCACTAGTGGGTCATGGCCCACAGGTTAGGGACCCCTGTCCTAGACAGTATATGTGATAAAACAAAACCAGGTGGGTAGTCATTGAACTAGCTATCAGTTTGAAATAGATTTAGACAAGTCAGGAATCTGTCTTTGGAAAAACAAATATATGGAACCTCCTATGGTTTGTTGCTCTCTTTTTCTCCCTAACAAAGGGAATGCTCTAGCTATGTGGACAACCTTTCTAAGGATGAGTAGACCAATTCCAAACCAGGAACTTTAATTTCTTTTGGCATTGTTAATAATCTGGAGAAGAAAAAATTAAAAATTCATGTTCGGTGCTCCTTATGCTGCCTGACCTGCAATACATTATATACTCCATTGCTGCAAATTGAGAATTACATGTCCTTCCCTTAAATGAATAATTTAAGAGCATTCATAGCACCCAATCATGTTAAATATTTCACTCAAAAAGAGAGTTTAAGTGCAAGGATAAAGTGCAAATAAATGGTACTAAATGTCCTAAAATAAAAAATAGTCTTCAAATAATACAAGCCAAGATTCTGAACAGCCTTAGTCTTTAGCCTAAAAATCTGGGGTTTTTTAAACATGGGAAGTAATATATCCTTGCACTACATTATATGCTTTATTTCTTACTGTATCTCTCCAATTCCCTTTTTAATTTGAGCATCCATTAAAGTATCAAACAAAGTTCATGGGGTTCATGCTGGAACATGAAGATTAAACTTAGAAAAAAGGTGAGTGAGCATTGCAACAGCGTATATTAAACTTTGAACTGGAAGGAAAGTTTCCAGTTTACGATCTTCCTGTTCATCCTCCTGAATGGAAGTTTGTAAAGCAAGGAGATAATTCTAGGAGGGCTTTTTCTGACTAAAAAATTCCTGTCAATGCTAGCTTTGGATGGAAGAGTCTGACATATTGGGATGTAATAAAATGGCCGGGTGGTGGGGAAAATCCATCACTCTTGTCATTAGAAATACTTCTCCCAAAGATCCTAGAACAGAGTTCTCCAACCTTTTTGTGGCTTTGAGGACTGGTTGTGGGGCAAAGCTTGTGCAAATGGAGCACTCAAGCACACACTCACCCACCACTTCCGGTTCCAAAAGGCTCAAGACCCAGTGACTGGGCACCCCATCCTAGAAAATAAACTGTATGTTCTACTGTTGTTGCTTGTGTCTATATCTCCCCAGTCATGATTGAGCAATATCTGCCTTGGGAATTGTTTATAGGGAGAAAAGGTGATATAGCTTCAAGAACAGATTGGTGCATGTTATTGGGTTTCTTCTTAGTGGCTTAGAAAGAATACAGTCATTTTGGACAGTGAGATGGGAAGCATATACATTTTATAATCAATCAATTTGCAAACTGGAATTGCCTGAGAAAAGACAACTACAGTGGTATCTCAGTACCAGAGGTGGTATTCAGCAGGTTCTGACCAGTTCTGGAGAACCGATAGCAGAAATTTTGAATACTCCTGAGAACCAGCAAATACCACCTCTGACTGGTGATTTTACAGTATCCTTCCCCTGCCACGCCCACCAAGCCACGCCCACAGAACCGATAGTAAAAAAAATTGAATCCCACCACTGCTCAGTACTTATTGTTAATTGGTTCCAGGAGGTGTGATGAATACTAAAAATAGTGTGTACCAAACAAACCATGTGACTTAAGTTTGTTTTGGCCAGAAAGAGTCACTAGGCAGCCAACAATGACAAGTACAGATTTGCCGTGCGTATAAGACGACTTTTTGCCCTGAAAACATGCCTCCAAGTGGGGGGTCGTCCTATACGCCGGGAGGACTCCGACTCCCACTTCGAGCTTGAGTTGCAGCCGGGAGGGAGGCTGGGGGAGCGGTGTGTGTGTGTGTGTGTGTGTGTGTGTGTGTGTGTGTGGCGGGTGTCACTCGCCACGCGCTGCGCAACCTTTCCCCTCTTCCTTCCTTAGCGGTGTGGGGAGGAGAGGATTCGAAGATCCTCACGTGCGCGTACTTTTCTTTTCTTTTTTTCTTTTTGCACGCAGGTTTTGCATGCGGGCGGCTGTAGGTTAAGGATGGGGAGCCCCGGGTGGGTTATCAGGTTTTACGGTGCTTCCAACATGTGCGAACGGTGGGAGAGCGGAGAAGAGAGCGAGCGAGCGCCCCGCTGTGTGAAAACCTGCCGTCAAAGCAACACTGGGGAGGCAGGGTATAAATTTACCAGGTTAATGTAGCAATGGTGATTAATGCCCAGAACATTGTTTGCGGGTATTGGGGTGTGTGTGTGTGTGTGGTGGTGGTGAGGAGAGGTTGTCCTTTGAATGCGGAAAAGTAGGTGTGACCTTGTGTAGGAAAATAAAGAGATCCTTTTAGCATGTTTGGCTTCTTTGCCTCCTCGTTCGCTTTGACGTGGAGATAATGGCCTTCGGGCGGAGGGGAAGAAAACGGTAGCTGGATCATTTCAAATTTCACTTACTCTCCTGCCTCACTTCAATATGTCTGAGCGACTCCAGATACTGGAAGACTTTTTGAATGAAAGTGTTACCTCCATTTTTTTTTTTTAAAGAGGGCCACTTGGGGAAAAAAAAAGATTCTAAGGAATTCCTTGTTTCTTGATTAAAGAGAAGGCATTGAATATACTGTTCCTTGGCAGCCTTTTCAGTGTCCGGTTTTTGTGTGTGTGTGTGTGTGTGTGTGTGTGAGAGAGAGAGAGAGAGAGAGAGAGAGAGATCAGCTGTATTGAGAAGAGAACGTTTCCTGTGTTCTCATTTTATTTACAACATATTTTACGCTTAATGGTAAGCAATGAAAAATATTTTTAAAACTCATTTCTAAACTCCATAGCTATTTGCATATTCTTGGTTCAAAATTGGATTAGCTCATTTCAAAATTGTCCAAAGCAGAAAAGTGCGTCAAAAAAAAAAAAAGTGCAAAAGTGGAAGGTGTGTGGAAGAGGGGGTAGTCTTATACGGCGAGTATATAACAAACTCTATATTTTGAGTGGAAATGTTGGGGGGTCGTCTTATACGCCCAGTCGTCTTATACGCCGGCAAATACGGTACTAGCTTGTGCATTAAGTACCAAACAAATCACAATTTCACATCAAAATGTTTCGAGTACCAAATTCAATGAGTTTTAAATCAACCGAGTACCAAGTTATGACTGTAGATATCTGGGAGAAGTCTGCAATATGTCTGGAAATATACTGGAAACATATTATTTGGATGATACCATGGCACTAGATGGTACCTAGCAATGGGACTGACTCAATTAATTCTTGTAAAAAGGTGTTTATTAATTTGAGTTCCTAAAGGCTGAATCTGAGCTTCCATTCCCCTATGTAACCAAACAGAATAATGATTAGCCTTCTTAAATAAAATTAACTATTAACAAATCATTCTATGGTGTTTTTTTGTACAATAGCAATTAGCAAAATCAGCACTATTACTAATTAGCAAAAATTAACAATAACTGAATAGCATAAATCTATAGTGTATAAATAAAAGAAAAATAAAATCACTAAAATATAGACAAAAATTAAGGGAAACAGACAATAAACTTCTTAATAGTTATCATGCACCATAACAATTTCTGTTAATGAGACTGTTACAATTCAGATAATGCATAAAACCCATCCTGACTTGTTAGAATCGTTATTCCTAAATTGTGATTTTTCATTATTCAGAACTAATCTATAATCTTTTCTAGTATGCCAGAAGTTTTATTGATTGTAGAATCCTTATTGATCCACATCTTAATTGTTATTTTCTCTAAGGTTTTCCTTTATAGGGTGATAAATTCAGTTATTATTTTAACTGCTAAAATTAAATAGGTGATAAATTCCTTATTTTTAAACTTAACAATTTGACTGAATAAATTAATGCATGGCCATAACGCTGGGTAGCATTCAATTCTCTGCCTGATAATAATACTTACACTTAACACTTTTTAAGACATCATCATCATCATTTTTTTTAAAAAGGACCCCATATTACTGTATGCTGATGCTTGTACTACCTAGGAAAGAAAACTAATGATTGAAGAGTCCTTCCTTCCTTCCTTCCTTCCTTCCTTCCTTCCTTCCTTCCTTCCTTCCTTCCTTCCTTCCTTCCTTCCTTCCTTCCTTCCTCCCTTCTTCCCTCCCTCCCTCCCTCCCTCCCTCCCTCCACACATTTGTTCTCTATGACTCTACCAAGATAATTTTGCAAAATATTTTAAAGGGGTTATAATGTAAATGCTAAGTATTTATATCTCGGCATGTCTTGTGAAATAGTATTAAAGCTGGAGCTGAGCTTGCATTTCCTCCTCTTCAGCATGTAGCAGGAACAAAGGGTGACAAACATATGGAATTGTGAACCATTTAAAAAGTGAGAAAAACCAGAGGACACAATCTTGTTCAGCTGTTTTGTTGCACCCAGTTTGTTATACTATGAGTTGGGACACACACTTACATTAGTTCATCATAACTCTTTCATTATATATGAAACATTCACGCTGGGCGCTTGACTGTAATGGAGGCTCCTTGTATCGATCTTAGCTTCAGTTCTCATAGGCTCCCATAAGTTTCCTTTGATTTTATTTTTATCAGATTTTTCCCCCACATAGCTTTTAAATAACAATTTCACCTTCATTCAGATTTCTGTTTTAAGAGTTCTGGGTAGTTAAATGTATCATCTCATTTGCTTATTCCAGGAAATATTTTTTTAAAAACCCAGTGTGTTGGAGGGCTTTTAAGTCGCCCGTGGTTGCTCCTGGTTGCTATTACTATTATACCAAGCCACGTCACAGCCACGCCCACAGAGCCAGTAGGGAAAAATTTTGAATGTTACCCCTGGTAGGTCTGCTATAAAATATTTTTGGAGGGTTTTAACATTAGTAAACTCTTGCCCAATCCATCCATCCTTCCATCACCCACCCACTACCCACCCATTCATCCACCCACCCATCTGTCCATCTATTCTATTCTATCCATCCACCCATCTCTTTGAATCCCATTAAAAGACTGTGAAATTGACAATCATCTGCTGTATCAAGTGTAGGAATCAATGGCACTTTGGGATAATAAGAATTTTATGTATCAAAAACTATTTTAGGGTCTTGAGGGAGATCCTTTTGCTATATTTTAATGGCTAACATTTTAGTTTAGGTCTATAGAGTCTATCCAATGCAATATAGAGACTGGATCGAATAGGATCTGGAGAAATAATTTTTTTAACTGAGTGGTTATGATGCTAGACTAGGAATAGGAAGACTTAGAATCTCATCCTCCCACATCCACATAATTTCACTGATGGGGCCAGTCTCTCAGACCAACCTTCCTCACATGTTGTTGCAGGGAAAATAGGCATAACAAATTCCATAGCTTATCTAGAATACAGTGGCCTGAGTATTGAGAGCGGAATGGTTGTTATTTGGCCTTTGGTGACATTCAAATTGTTAACTGTCACCTTTAAAACCCTTTGTGGCTGAATGTCTGGAGATGAGAGGGATCAGCAACTCTTCATAGTATTCATCTGTTCAATATCATCTGTTAGGGTGGGGCTGCCTCCTCATCCTTTTGCTCAGAGAATGGCATCTTTAGGGACTATGGGAATGAGCCTTTAGGATTTCTACCACCTTCTGTAGAGAAGCATTCTTCCAGATATCAGAATGGTCCTATTTTCTCCTGGTTTCCAGGAAGGCCATTAAAATGCCAGCCATCTAAGTCAAAAGATGACATATACTATTCCTTCCTGCAAAATGAATATCCAGACTAGAGGTTTACTTGTGTGTGTGTTCTATAAAGCAGGGACAGGCAATTAATTTCCCAATGGGCCACATGAGAAAGCGTGCCTGTTGTGGAGGGCCACTGCCATGCCCTCCACCAACGCTGTTTCGTACCCACTGATGACACCCTGTTCTCTCCCACCAACAAGCCGCTGCAGGCCAGATAAGGACAGTTTGTAGCCTGTAAAATGAAGAGGTTTCAGGGGTGAAATTCAACCACCTCAGACCACCTTGGGAAAGGTAGTAGGGACAATTTGAATTGCCCCTGGTTGCTCCTGGTTGCTATTACTATTATACCAAGCTACAGTCACAGCCATGCCCACAGAGCCAGTAGGGAAAATTTTTTGAATTTCACCCCTGGTAGGTCTGCTATAAAATATTTTTGGAGGGTTTTTAACATTAGTGAACTCTTGCCCAGTTTTCTAGAAGTCAACAATGCATCAATATGCATTCAACTGATGAAACATATTGAAAGAGAGACAAAGGAATTCCATTTGAAAATGAATCAGAGATTGCAGAGAGTTGTTCTGATATGCTTTCATTGGATTTTATGATTAGAGAAGGGGAAGGTACAACCAAGGACTGCAGATGGGCAGAGTTGACAGGGAACGAATGAAGTGCTTGACTTGTTTATAAAAAGAGCACAGATGCATCCACAGAGCATTACTGAGCTTAGTGCTAATGATCAAATTTTCTTTAATTAATGGTCCAGGCTTTACAAAGCATGGAGAAAATAAGTATTGAGGTCCAGCCAGGAATATAAGTGGAAAACAGGAAAGGAAAGAGAGGTGCCACAGCACTTAATGGAAGTAGAGCTTTTTTCAGTTTAGTTAGACGGTACTTGTTGATACAAAATAGCAGGGGAGCAGCTTAAGAGGATCACATCTAATTTACGCCAAGAATCTTCAATATAAACAGGAAGACCAATTCAGGGCAAACTCTTAATTAGAAGCTCTTAGTTCCATGTTGTCTAGCCAATAATTAGAATTAATGACATTTTGTCACCTTGCTAGCATAATATGGTACTTTCTTTTACAAGCTTTCGAAACCTCTCCTGTATTGAAAAAGTCCAACAGTTTTTATTTTAAAAATGCTTGTTACTTTGTCCTGTTGCACCCGTGTTACTTCTGCATTATGTAATATTTATTACTTCATTGGTGAAGTCTCAGTCCCTTTATTCAATTGTGCTGTTAAAATTGAAGGGTTATTTATACATACTGATGATGTTGTTATTGTTAGTGTGATGTGGATTAGCAAAGTGGAGCAACCCAGACAATGCGTCTCCATGGCATTTAAAGCAGACACACCTTGATTTCTGAGATGATTTCTGGGGGAAAAAAACATTCTGAAATCTCAAAGAAGGAGATTGGGCAAGCCACTGATTTATTGGTGTGTGGCATCTCCCAAAACTGTCCCATTTTTACATTTGAAAATATCTTTTGTACTGTAAATAAGGCAGGAAGAGGTTTCCGTAGCACCTTGCTTTAATCAAAATGATAAAAACACCATTATACTGTCATGCAAACTCCTTCCTTCGTGTACATGCTCATGATGGCATGATGCACCTAGAAAGTGAATTGAACTTGTGGAGGCAAAATTGCTTTTGCCATTGCATCCCTGTATCTCTGAGGGCAAAAAACTAACAGATAAATGTATACATATTAATTAATTAATTATTTTTAATTTATAGCCAATAAACAATTCTGGGTAGCTAATAAATAAAAAAACAACAACATGTAAGAAGAATACAGCAGACCAGAAGAGCAAAATGGAAAAACCAACCAAACACATTGATGAAAAGCGAAAAGCGAAGCGAAGCGAAGCGAAGCAAAGCAAAGCAAAGCAAAGCAAAGCAAAGCAAAGCAAAGCAAAGCAAAGCACGAGTTTGACTCCATTTCCCAGAGCTTCTCAGCTCTTTTTGTGTTTTATTTCCCAGATCTCCTCAGAAAACCCAGGTGCATCTGGGATCTGTGCGGACAGAAAGGCTACATAGCAGCAATCCAGTCTAAGGCCCCAGCCAGATGCCTGCTGTGGTTCGCCGGCAGCAGGTGTGGACGGCTGAGGTCTCTGACAGCGAGGACTCGGTTGAGGGGCCTGCATGTGAGGCAGGGATGGGGCCAGGAGTATTGGAGTGTGGGGTGCTGCCTTTGGAGCTTGTGGAGTCTGGCAGCAGTGTTGAAGAGGACCCTGGGGAGCCTATGCTCAGTGCGCATGCACACAGGGCTGCACGAAAGAAAGAGCAGATGAAGCAGCACGGGCAACTCGGGAGTAAGGCTGGAAGGTGATAGCCCCTCCCATAAAGGATAAAACCCAGCCTTCAGGGTTGGCTTCTTTGCAAGAAGCAAAGAAGCCAACTTTATGCTCAGATTTCTCATCAAAGCCATGCTTACTCCGGTTTGTTTTTGGAAACTTCTGGCTTTTATTCTTGGCAGCCTTTTGCAACCTTGAAAGGACTTGCTCTTATCTGGGACAATTAGTTTTGAATGACTCTTAGCTGTGAATGCACAGAATTCACAGCGCTGCATTAAAAAGGTTTGCTTATATAAATACTCTGTGTTTGTTTTATTTGAACAAGCCTTGGGTCAGAACATTGCCTATTCCAAGCGGTGAGTAGGTTCCTACCCAACTGCCTAGCAGATCCTTGTAGAAAACCTGAGCTCTGTTTAAAACCCAGCTATGTTCCTCCACCCCAACATTTTCCAGATAAAAATGGGATGCTACTCAGTAGGATCTGATATAATATAGCGACTGGAAGGGTCCTTCTTTTGTTCCATTTCAATATTAGCAGAAATACATAAGAAAAAATGCAATAAAACTAACGGTAGTATTCCTCAGATGGTGCCACATCATCATCATCCTCTTTTTTTAAAAAAAAACAAATTTTATTAATTTCAAAAACAAACAAATCATCATCAACCATTACATACTTGAACCTTTTTCCATTATAAGTTCTACAAGTCAGATAAAACCTTATTTTATACAATATAATTCTATTTTAAGCCATTTTCATATGAGCATAAAAATACCTCTTATCCAATTTCTCTTTACTTCTCTTTACTCTTATTCAATTTCACTATTATTATTTCATCTATTTCTTTCTGACTTGGTTACCATTATTCTCATTCTGTATTTCTACAAGGTTTTATTAATTCTTCCAACAACATAAACACACAACAAACAAACATATAAAAAATCTTTTAGGAAAGTAACTTGGCTCCAGGTACCTCTCTTTATATGGGCTTCAATTATATTCATGCTCATCTTACATATCATTACCTATTTTGTTTACCATTCTATATCTTCTATATAAACTTCTCCACACATTTCACTCTTCATAATTCTATCTTATTTAATCCATCTTAATTTAAATCATTATATTTGTATCTTTTGCCCATTCTTTATTATCCCTCTGTCTCATTCCTTATAATAAAAAGAAAAAGAATCTCTCCTGAAATCACTACTCAGAGTATGATGCCTTTCTATCCTCCCCCTAAATTAATTAGATTAACATTTAAAATAACACCTAATACCCAATCTGATTCTGCTTGGTACATTCTATCTACTAATTTTTTTTTAAATAATAATAAAAACAGAGTAATAAATCCAAAATGATTGAATACATAGTTAAATAATAAATCTAAATATTAAATCTTATAGCTTTCCCATTGCCTTTTCAAAAAACAAATGCCACTATAATAGTTTTATAATAACATCAATACCATAGTCATATTAAACTCTTTAATTAAAACTCAATATTCTAAACATTCCCTTTAATATTTTATTAAATTTTAAAATCAATCATTATTAAACATTTGAACATTTTAATTTCTTATTAACTCTTAAGCCATTCTAATTTTCTATTTCTAATACAAGTGTTACAATACCATCTTATGTACCTTGCAAAATCTTTTTTAAAGAAATTGTACTTTACCCTTTATCCCTAAAAAAAATTCCTCTTTTCCCATCTAATTTCAAAACTTTGTGGCTTTTCTCCGCCTTTCCCCTTTCTTTCTTCCCCCACCAAATCTTCCTACCCCCCGTTCTTCTAGCCTCTGCCTTGCTAGCATCCCTTCTCTGTTGTGTTCCCTTTTTCTTTTGTTTACTATCATTATATTTATTTTGCATCTTATTTTTCTCTTTCTTGAACATTTTTTAAAATCTTAAGTCCTTCATTTTCCTCTCTTTCTTCCTTCCTTCTTTCTTAGTTAAATTTTGAAATTCATTAAAGATGGCTTCTTCTTCTTCTTCTTCTTGTTCTTCTGCCTCGATCTGTTGTATTGTCTGTTGATAGTTAACCAGCGCCATTTCTAAAAAAAGGAAGGCTTTTTCCATATCATCTTTACCGTCTGTTTTTGTTTGCTCATATTCTTCCCTCAGATCCTCAAAAGGAAAAGCCATTATAAATCTTTTCTTTTCTTTTCTTTTTTCCCTCTTTCTTCTTACACCAACCAAGATATTTCAAGAAAAAGATAGAACAATCCCAAAGTCTTCAATCAATCCAAGCCAAGACAAAGTTCTCCCTTTCTCTTCCAGGGGTAGTATCAGACAAAAGAAAAAAGAAAATCCAAATCTGTATTTTAAAGCCTTATTGAAATTATATTTCTGTCTTCAAATCCTTAAGGCATCTCCTCCAACAACATCAGACCAAATGAATATCTTTTTTGTCCTCTCCCTTCCGACTTATCACATAAAGCTAGTTTTACCTGAAAAAAAAAACAGGTTTCTCAATATCCAATATCCGGGTTCAGCCGGCTGGGGAAGGGTCTGCAACACCCCCAAACCCCTCTCCGGATCCCCCTATCTTCAGCTACCCCTGCAGGGCAGCCTAGCTCCGAACCCGTCCGGATCGGAGCACCAAAAATGGCTAGCGTGGCAGGGATCGCAGAGAATCACAAATCCCTGCCGCTCTGGCCGACAAACCGGAAGTTCCCATCATCATCCTCTTTTAATGACCCAATAATCCCATGCGGGATGGAGTCTGGCAACTGAATGTTTACTGGCCGGATGCCCTTCCTGTTGCCAATGCGGATTTTCCCCCCAGCAAATATATTCTCAGCATGCCCAGAGAGAGAAATATCTTCCTCTATCTAGGATCAAACTCACGGCCTCCTGATTGTGAGGTGAGAGCTCCACCTCTAGGCCACCGCACCACCTCAGATGGTGCTACATCTCTTTCCGAAAAAATAAATCAGTCTCCAAAGACCTTCTGCACCAATCAACTCTTCATAAATCTCCAGAAGGCCACAAGGGTCAGTCTTACAAATGGTTCTGTAGAAAGAGAGGCCCCTACAGAGAATATTCATTTCCAGGAGTACTTACACCAAATAAATTGGGAGCTTCAGCAGGCATTATAAGCCGTATAACTGTTTAGAGGTAATACTCAACATTTTGTATTATACACAGAAACAATGTATTGCTAGATGGGCATTGGGCAATCAAACCTCATGCTCCCAGCTACCAGAATGTAGGAAAATAAATCAGACACAAAATTCACATGCCATTTCTTTCTCTCTTTACAGGACACTGTTTCCGTTTTATGATCTGAAACTATGGTTAATGAATCTATATCAAGGAATTTTGAATCAAATACTTTTTTTTTTTTTTTTTTTACAAATAGAGAATCTTATAGCAAAGCACAATGCTTTTTCCTCTTTACATTGGTCATCTTTTCTTCCATATATTTAGGAAAATATTCAAGGAGTGCTTTCCATTTTCTGCTCCGACTTCATCTCCCTAAGGAGCAGAATTTACATTGTTGGCATACTGCACAGACACTGTACAACGAATGCTTCATGCCTATCTGTTTTGAAATTAAACATTGAGGCAATCTCCTTGTAAAGATACTACAAATAGAAAATGATTGGTTTTTCAAATAGTTCAATTTTTCTTACAAAACTAGGTAATATTGTCCATAGATCTCCCTTCATCCTTGTTTTAGGCATCACACCCTTCTTACACTCAAGGTGCACCAAGATTTCCCAGGGTTCAAACCATTATTGCTTTAGGGAAGAATTTAAACTTGCTCCTTTCAAACTTATCTCGAAGTAAGTCACATTGATCCCAATGGATTTTCTTTCTGAGTAAATGGCCTAGATTTGTACTGCCAATAAAACAATGACTTTTGAGACCAAATGGATTGGAGGTGAGTAGTAAACAGCAGAATAATTTACAAGAAATTATTAGCAGTCTGTTCTGCTTAGAATTTCCAGCAGAAAAGTTATTTGTCCTGAGATACATATTACTAAGGGCAATGACTATAGTATATTTTTTGTTGGCAAGGCAAAACAATTTGCTTTTTGGCAAAGCAAAACAATTGGCAAAGCAAAACTGCCTTTCTTCATATATAAATCTTGAAAATAAATATCAAAAATAGTATTTCCAGTTCTATTTTGAAGGAATACAGTCACATTAAGATATAAAGAGTGGATTCTCACTTATCAGTGACTTTGCCAGCTCTTAAAAATAAGACAATGCAGAAAACATAGTCTAAAATTATTCAGATATGTGGATTGATGTGAAAATGGCAGCTCTCCAAATTTTGTAGCCTCTGGAACAAAACCATCTGACTTGGCACCTAAATTTTGGATGAAATTCTAACATTTGTTTCATTATCCACATATAATTCTGTTATTTTTTTAATGTGTCATTTTCTCAGCCAAAATAGCTTCCAAAGTAGTAACTCTCTATGCCCAATGCAAAATATAACACAGTGTTGAAAAGTGCTTATATGTATATTATATAAATGAATTACAGTGGATATTGCTCATCTAACATCAGCCATAAAGTTTGCTATTTATAGGATTAATAAACATGGTAGGTAGCATCCAGCATATTTTTAAACAATTTTAGCAACAGTTCTTAAAAATCTGTAGGACTATCAGAATCCCAGTTAGACACTATGTTCTAAACATAGAAAGGGGAGAAGGATAATTATGGAATGTGGGTAAGATTTAAAGTAGATCATAGTGGTATACTAAAATAATACTTGGTTCAATTATATAGTTGAGTCATTTTAGACATGAGTAAATAGCTTTGTGCATCCTCCTTTTAGGTAATTTCACTGTCCAGCATGTAACAACTGTTGCATGCTTTAGAACAGGCGTGTCAAACTCAAGGCCCGGGGGCCAGATCTGGCCCGCAGGGTGCTCAGATTTCACCCGTGGGGCCACCCTTGAAACAGTGAAAGACCGGCCCATGGTGCCTCTGCTAGCAAAAATGGAGCTTGCAAGGGCCATTTGTGGCCCTCCCAAGCTCAGCTTTCACTGGCAGAAGTTGCAGGCCATCCCAGCTGAAAATAGAGCTCAAGCTCTATTGAGCTCTGAGCTCTGTTTTCACTGGCAGAGGGTTGCAGGAGGGCGTCCCAGCTAAAAACGGAGCTTGGGAGCCTGTTTTCGCTGGCAGAGTGCTTGGGCCACAGTTGCCCGGAAACATGAGTGATGTCATGCTGGCCACTCCCATCCTGGCCACGCCCACCATGCCCCCCCCCAAAGATCAAACACAACCGTGATGTGGCCCTTAATGAAAACGAGTTTGACACCTCTGCTTTAGAACTACTTCAACATTTGTTGTATTAGAGAGAGAAAATATTGTACTCATTATAAATTTTGAATGTGCAAATTCTGAGCATGTGTTTTATTTCAGATGGAAGGAATGCTGAGGTGCCACATTATGCCTGAAAGTTGCACCTTTACTTGCCATTAACTATAACGGTTAACCTGTGCTTTAGATTTGAAAAGAAAAAGAGTGTTGGAGCACACACAAGCATATACATTGCTTCTCAAATCAAATGCATGTTTTCCTGAGAATATTCATTGAATTGGTTTCTATAGCTGCCCATTTCTATCCAGTTGACTGTTACACTAGACTAGTCAGATTTCAGTATGGCCTAATCCCTTATAGGATGTTATTGGATGTCCCTGAAGAAGATGGACGAAGAAATAGAAGAAGAAATTCTATACAAAAGTATCATTTGAAGTGCTGTCTTCACATTCCACCTGATTTATGGATTATTAATTGGCAACACTGGCAGAAAATTGGTTGAACAAAATATTTATAATGAGAAATACATATTGCTTTAGCCAAATATGATATGATGTGGCTAAGTAAGATGTACTCCATCAAATAAGGGATTCATATTGCATGTGGGATGGTTGTCTTTGCAAAATGGACTCCCCATACTTTCCAAAGTAGTCAGGGGTAAGGCTCAGGCTTTTAATCTATGATTCTCAGAGCATCTCTGCTGAAATTCAAGGCCAGAATGGCTGATGTTCAGCTACATAGTTTTAAATAGTCCTAAAATTTATCCCATGTCTTTTGTATCAATCTGCAGCATTTAAAGACTAAAATAATAACTTTTAGGTGGCATTTACCCCTGATGAGAATTGCAAGAATGTTCAAGAACAAATTGGATGAATGTTGAAAATGTTATCAGATACCTGGTTCATATTACCATATGTGGTGGACATGCTCGGATGCAAAAAGATATTGGATGAAAATCCACACATGGCTGGAAAAAATGACAAAACAACACATAGACTTTAAATCAGAGATATTTTTATTGGGAATTATACTGGAAATATATAATAAAGAATTGAAATATTTGATTGTTAATGTTTTAACAGCGGCTAGAATTGTATTTGTTAAGAATTGGAAAAATGAAAAAACACCTATGCAGGAGGAAGTTATTAAGAAAATTATGGATTGTGCTGAAATGAGTATATTGACATTTGAAATTAGAGAACAAGAAGATAAACAATTTTATAAGATATGGGATTTATTTTATCAATGATTAGACAAAAAGACATGGTAATGAAATATATTAGGAAATTTCATAATATAAGACTAGTAGAATGATATAGAATATAATATAAAAATATATAACCATTGGATGAATGCATAATATAAATTCATATAAATTTAGAATATTCTGTATAAAATGATGGTATAATAGTTTAGTCAAATGAATGATTAATAACTGATAATGTATAAATATATGTTGGATTGATAATGTGAGAATCTATACAAATTGTAAGTGAGGACTATGAAAGGATAGCACAAAAGATTTGTAACCAACTGATACACTGTACGTATATAACTGGAAAATGGTTTTATGTTTTTTATGTTTTGTTTGTGTTTTTGTTTCAAAAATATAAAAAATATTAAAAAATACTAAAATAATAACTTTGAAAATACAGATGCCAGGAGGAAGATGTTATCTGTATTTTTTTTTCTGAAAGAAATTGGTTTTTTTCATCTTTCCTTATCCCCAGATGTGAACTGCAAGACACTAGTAGGTTTAGGGAGGGTGACTTAATTTAGCTTCGCACCTTCATGGAAAATGTTGTCAGTTAATTTATTTAACCTTCGTTGTTTGTTCATGTTTGTGTGTTTTTACCTACAACAATGACTTCTATATATATAAAGTTATTCAGAGAGATGACTTATTAAAAACCAATTCTTTAATAAAGCTGCATGTTTCTTTTTAGCTTGGGAAAACTGAAGATATCAATGTTTGTGTCTTAGGTGATTGTGAAAACAAGAACAGAATATCAACCAGACCAGAAGAACAAAGGAAAACTTAGAGTGCCCAAAATTGCTGAATTCACAGTCAGTTTCACTGATGGTGTAACAGAGAGGTTAAAGGTAAGAAATGCAGAGGTTTGTCCAGTAAATGTCCAGTTTTCAATTGTCATAGAATAATTAATAGACAGCAGCTCTCCTATTCTGGCATACAACTCAAGATCACACGGAGTTAAGAATTCTTGGGTTGTAACATACAGTTTACCAATGCATGGTGATGCACATTAAAGATTGGATTAGATATATGACATGAAGAGGAAGAGGGATTCAGCCAGGCCCAGCCTAGCTCTGCCAAGCTTCTATTACCCATGC
Organism: Notechis scutatus; assembly: GCF_049901735.1. NCBI lineage: Eukaryota > Metazoa > Chordata > Lepidosauria > Squamata > Elapidae > Notechis > Notechis scutatus. The sequence continues at coordinate 89,148,217 of NC_142010.1, read as the reverse complement.
TATGAGAAACCTACAGTGATAGTCAGAATTCAGTTGGGGAATCAAACTTCTTGCCTTCATTATAACCATGATTTAAATGTTTCCTTAATTCATTAATTACCTTAATTATCTGAATTTTGGTATGTTCAATCTCAAAATCACAAGATACTTCCAGAATCTAAAGGTAAATGATTCTTCATGTTTTTATAAAAATCATGCATTATATTAAATCTATGTTATACTCCATCTGTTTCTTATTGGCAGAGAGGTTTCAGAGTTGTTAGGCTGATTACACAGCGGAGAAACAGACCTGATTATGCAGTAGATTGAATTTGGGCTCAATTGCAAAATTTTATACTGTTGCAAAAAATCCCAGATTAAAAGTATGTCATCTCCCTGACTCAAGATGATTACTGATAATATTGCTACTGTTAGGAGGACATAATGAAAAAACAGAAATTGCATTTGAACATGAAACTCATGCACGCAGACTATTTCTATCAAGGCCTGTTCATTGGCAGGTATGATCTTGGCAAAGTCTGTGATCTGGGTTTCTCTAAAGAATGAGATAAAAACTATTAAGCTTTATTTATCAGTAAAGAGGAATCATAAATTTTGGTATGAGAATGAGCTGCAGCAAATTTTAGAGTGATCTACTCCTGCTCCTGTAATTTCTTTTTTCTGTCTGTCATGAGGTATTTGTTCAATTTGCATTTTGATGTAAATTTACTTAATTTGAAGCTTTCAAATCAATGTGCAGCCTGTGAATATATATAATTGTATATATTAAAGAAAATTGTGCATGAAATGTCTATATTTTTCTGATGAACTGCACATGAATATATATGAAATTTGGAAATAAAAGAATGATAGTCTGATCCTATAAGGAATTTAATTCTAAAAAAAATAGGACCTGAAATGGAAGTGTCTTATTTTCTATCGAAAACTAGCAGCTTCCACTTTTGATATCAAATTAGTATCAAATGCAGAAGACTTTCCTGTGATCTCCAGCCTTGATTTTTTAAAAACATGTTATCTGGAATAAAACATTCTTTGAAAGTATTGTTTGGTCCCAATGCATTGCTAATTCCATAAAAATCATACCTCAGAATTGCGTGCATAATTGACAACCCTTCTGTAGTTATACAGTATGTGGGAAACACAGCTTCTATATCCATGTTGCTATATGAATGGCATCCACATCAAAAAGTAATCTTATAAGTATAGTATTAGCAACCATGTGGCATATGAAGTTGCAGAATAGTTCCGTTGACTGGAGTTCTGTTTTGTATACCACTGAATCTTGTCTCAACACAAGATCTATAAGAGTTAGTTTGAAATGAACTATGGACACGGGAATCAAAAATCTGCCAAGAATCAATACAAAATGTAAAAATTAATAGCAGTTGGACTTAAATCAATGCAAGGGCCAAATTTTATCCTTTGAAAAGTTCTGAGAATCCTTTGAAATCAGTATCTTATGCTTCCTTAAACCACGAAAATGGTTTTCTTCATCAGGACTCTATAGCCTGAAATTTGGAGGCATATTTAGTTACAAAAACACATTACTGACAACATAGTTCCCTATCATTTTTATTTCTCTTTAATTGATCTCCAAAGCTACTGTTTTAACTCTCTTTCCCTTCCCAAGCATTTTTCTCACATTGGTTGTTATCTGGGTCAGCAAATAAATCCAATGATCTGTCATTCAATGGAAAATGTCAGTGCTAATTTCTGACTCTTCATTTGATTTTGATTTTGAGCTCTCTGCATCACCTATTAATCACCTATCATTAATCACATAAAAGAAGGTCAATCAATCTTTATTGTCAAACATGTGTACAATGAGATTGGCTAGAAAATAGATTAGGATGTAAACTTCTGCCTGCTTTTTATAGATACTCCATATTCTATATTTATTGACTTTATTGAATTATTTCCTGATTAAAATAAGCTGAGATAATAGATCATTTTTATTATATCTTAATATGTTTTTAAAAATTGTTCTTCATTTTTATTCCAGTGAATATTGTAAGGAATAAATATACTTCCTTCTGATTATACACATATCTTTTATCTTGTGCTAGAAAAATATATTTCATTTGTGCTTATGGAGAAGGGAAGTGGCACATATGTTTTAAGGTTTATCGATTTTGATTTTGGTACTTTTAAAAAGGAAAGGAAAGGTAAGGAAAGGGGTGAAGGAAATAAAGACTAACAGATCTTGTAAATGAGATCATCATGTTTTCTGTTTTTAGATAGAAGCTTGTTACTCAATATAACTCTCCAGTGAGCAATGTGCTAGAAATTTCATTTTCATCTTTCTGGAACAGTAAAAAGGGACTTTTATCATATATATATAAGTCATCTTTTCTAAATCTTTGTGTGATTGCTTATTAAGAAGCAATTATTACTATGCTCAGTGGAATTTGCTCTTAAATTGGATTTAAGGAACTGCAGCCTTCTTTGTCCTTCCACCCAGTGTTTATTCATAGAGCTTTTCTATAACAGATTCTTGGTGTCTAAATATAAGGAAGGAGCAAGTGGTTTGATTAATATCAGTGGGATTCATATAGCTGTTTGAGAAAACTTCAATTTCCAAAATGACCATTTTCTTAGTTTTGCTTCTCCCGTTTTACTAATTCTGATGCACATTTACTTTTGAGTAGACTCATTTGAATTTAATGCCCTCCCGCTGATTTGTTGATCTACAGGATTTCCTTCCTAAAATGTCATGTGGTGCTTGAAACATTTGAATCTGTTTTTCAAATATAGACTAATTAAACATTTTTTTTAATTGTTTGTTTTTGATAAGATAGTCTTATGAGGAAAAATGTAGGTTTACAGATAGTTTCTTAGTGGTTGAAGTTTATAAATACAGCTGTATGGGTGCCCCATTGTGAATTTATATTTTTAACAAACTTGATGTAATTGCTGCTATTAGGAAAGTTATTAAATGTTTTGTATTTTTAGATAAAACAAAAACAATCCATTTACTTTGAAAAAAGATATGTTTTCTTGTTTAGATATTTAACTAAGGCATTTCCTTTTCTTTCGCTCCCATGTGAGTGAAAATTTCATTGTGGCAGCAGCCATATTTATTTTCCCCAAACTTAAAAATCACTTCAAAACAACATTTTAGGGCCAAAAGTAATAATGCTATCACTCCTTCCCCTCCAAGGAATATTGCCTTACCCTCAAAATATAGGAAAAAGAAAATATCTAACATTTAAAAAGGGATCCTTCTCAATTAGGCTATGTCCTATGTTGCTTCTAGCTTTTCCTTCCATCTCCCTCTTGTAAAAACAGCTTTGTATTTCTGCTGAAAATAGGTTGTGATCACATGCCTATTGCAGAACTGTCTAAAGTATGCAAATTAAGCCAAATAGTGTGCTGTTTTTGCTCAGTATATTCTGATTTTTCTATTAGAGTACAGAAATAGAAATTCTCAAGGATATTGATGTTCCTTTGACTTCCAGAAATCTTTTTAGCTATGTCCTTGACACAGAAATTTCTGCATTATCAAACATCAATTTCCACTTTTGCTAAAGGGTGAAAACTTGCCTAAAAATAATGAAAATTGAGAGTGAGGTTTGCCTTCCAGCATTATATTCTGCTTACTTTGCGTATTCTCTGTCACATTAAGTTTATCCTAATCTTTGCCTTTAAACATACTAATTTTAAGAACAGTAAGACCTTTTATTTAGAAAACTACATTCTTTTATTTCCAAAAATAAAAGTAGCCATCTTCCCTCCAAAAATATGAAAATGATATGCTTTCTATAGGGACCCAGAACGCGAAGAGACATCTCCTATATATCTTGTTCAAGAGATTTTACTGGGTGGGTTGATGAGACATTGCAAAAACTGAGATACACTGAACTACCATATTGTACATTAAATATACCTACCTGACAAGGAAGGAGAAGCCTGGAGAACTTGTAGAATCTTTTTGAGGGCCTTAATAATAGTTCTGTTCCACATCACATGACTTGAAGGGAGAAGGAAGGAAGTTTGGAACAAAGGATCAACTTTGATGCCCAACTACCTTTTATAGGTAGAGATTTTTAATGACCCCATGCCAGCTCTGGCTGGCTGGAACCTATTTTTGAATTCAGTCTTTATTTTCTTCCCCCAGGGGCAAACATGGTCCAGTACTCATCAGATTCCAAAGATTTATCCATACACATAGAGAGAGATAGTCAAGAGTTGTGACCCCATTCATATGCTTTCTTTCCGACTCTTTGTCAGGTTGGATAAAAAGATAATTATATACAGAAGATCGTATGCCTGCTGCATCCTTCACTATCCATTAAGGACGGGCCACAGATTAGTCTTATTAATTCCATAGATTAATTCATATGAGCAAAAGGTACTTAATGGGTGGCTTCAGTTTTCAGTCAGCACTGAAAAAGAAAATCAATAAATGGCCGACCATCTTCTGTAGCTTTAGAAGCTCCGTGTTTCTCATTCATGGTAATGTGTGATTTGCCTGTCTGTTTCATCTGTTTAGCCCATTTGGTAGAAAATCAATTATTTTTATTTAGAAGTTTTGGGGGAAGGGATAATTCTATAATGGAATGGAGAGGGTTTAAGATGCATGCTAGACATCAAGAATGTGCTTCTTTCTATTTTCCTTTAGTTTTGTCAGTATGTGAATGGTAGCCTATGTAATTGGTGCAATATTGATAACATATGTTTCAATGACTTTCCTAGTGTGCTTCAATGATGGTTTCTGAACTCTCTTTAAAGCAGCTCCTGCTCTTGCATTGAGTCGAGCAAACTGCATCGAAATATGCCCCCAATAAACATTACAGGAAAGACTGGATTCAAATGGGCAACTGTTATAAGACAGTTCTTTCTATTTGCTATTCAGCAATGTTTTTTTTAATTACATGTTCATGTCTTCTCAATTTCTTGTATAGTTTTTTTTCAAAGTTCAAAATGTTTTGTGCTGGAGTGTACAAAAATACCACAGGAGTTACAAATGTTATCACTGATACTTTTCATGCAAAAGAACCATATTGATCTTGCAACATAATGCACAGTATTTGATATTCCAGTTGCTTTTGCAAGGTCTTGCAATTCTTCAGAAATAGTATCTATCCCAGGACAGTATTTGTTCAATTTCAGATGATGGAGGAGCCCAATGAAATTACAGATATCAGGATGCTTCAGTGAGTTTCCATCTCTTTATTTGTTAAATCTTTTTCCAAAAATTCATCTGATATCCTGACTTGGGTGAGTTTGAAAGAGACGTGGAAATTTACTTGATGTATTTCCTTACAACATGACCTGTGGCTTCCTCAATGTTTTCTTATTCTAAAAGCATTGCAAAACAGATGTAAGGAACTAGCTGGAACTGCTGTTTGGATTGGTCAAAAACACCCCATGCAGTGGGAATGTTTGGCCTTAGGGTGAGTCTCTTCAATCAGAGCTGCATCGTTGCATGTACAAGATGGAAACTGCATGTACAAGCCAGGAAATACTGTATATATTAGGGTAAGCTATAATAGATGTTATGAGGAGGGAGAGAAGAATTAATAATACATAACTATTTTCAATATTTCTTGCCTCTTGTTGACTCCAATTTTATCATCATCCTTGACAATTAAAACATTTTGTTTTCAGGAAAGTCATTTCACCTTTGTAGGAAATATCAGAACTCCTTGTACTTTATAAGTAATTCTGAATGTATCCTTCATTCTGAGCCAATTGAATAAACTGACCTGTTAATACCATCGAACTTTGATCATGAACAAGACAGAGTTTCTTTAGGAGAGAATGCTATCATCCACCTTGGCAAGAATATTGGTGGGTGGGTGAAGCAGGAAGATTCAAGATGTTGGCTGTGATCAAAGCCTTTCCCTTTTTTTTTGTATGCATCACAATCACTAGCTTTAATTGTTTGCTCCCACACCTATGTTACAAGAATAGGGTTAAAGTGGGTAGGAGAGACTGAGAAACTGAAGCCATGCTCACAATAGCTGGTGTGTCTGTAGAAATCTTAGGCAGAATATGCTTATATCCCTATCCATATATGTATTGGGTCAGCACACACTCCATTGTGCTTTTGTTTATTTTAAATGCAGATACCTACATAGGGCTCTGGGATAATTCCCCAGAGGAGTTGTTGTCTCTGCGCAACTGCTCTGATTTTTGTCTTGCTGAAAACTTATGTTATTCCAGGAGCTTGTCATTTATGAAATATGATATTGCATTTCTGTGTTGCTCAGCTCAGTTATGGAGCATTCTGGCAGCTTGACCAATTATTCTTCAACTTCATGACTCATCCTGTACATACATTATGACAAATGTCTTCACCCACTCTGTGTAGGTGGAATGCAGGAAAATAATGTTAAAACAGTATTAAGATCCAGCCACCAAAATCCCAAAGTAATTTCAGTTCTGTTCTGCTCTCAGAGAAGACTTGTCAAAATTTCTTTCTATGGAAGTTTTATTCGTTTGCTGTGGAAATGTACTGAAACAGAAGCCCATAGGAGGTTTTATTTCTCTAGAGCGTCCTAAATTCTCTGTCAGGAATCTAGTAATCATGATGAACAAAGTGGCTGAATATGTAAAGTTAGCATCCTATGGATTTCCCTTTACTGAATGAAGGTGGGAAGGGAGGTAGGCTTTGGTGATCCCTATATTTCCCCCAGAGCTTCTGACAAGGAGCCTGGGAGATCCCGTGGTGAAAGAGGAGCTGAATTTGCCCCAAGTGACAAATCATTTTTCTCCCACAGATGAAACTCTTGATTGGATCAAAGAGTTTTTGGACATCAAAATAACACCAATCAGAACCAACCCACAGTGGTCTTGTTTATGGATGTTGCCATTCATTTTTCAATATTAAGTTATACACTGAGCTTTTCTTTAGGTATATTGATATTAAAAAAGTACAAAAATACAGAATTATTATAATATATGTGGATTGATTTACCTCATTCTGCCTATCTGCCTGAAATGAAGTAGAACTGTCCATTAATCAATCTAGATTTAGGTACAATTCAAAATCGCTATTTTGAAGATTAAAATTTCAAACCAAATATTATTTGCGTTTCTTCCTTTGTTGAGACAAATTTGGTCACGGGGTATATACCAAGGAATCCTGAATTTTGACAAATATTTGAGACATGGTTTTTAGCTTAATGAGCATTCCAAAGAGTTGAATATCCTTTTTTTAAAACTTCTCATAGATTGCTATTTTTACTTTTCAGTTTATATTCTGTATTAAGGATCAGGTAAAGTACTATATTCTCACTAATGAAGGTAAAATCTTGTCTCTTGATCTTCTATTTACTATATATATATATATTCTATAGGCATTAGAGAAAGTAAAAGTTGTATTGGACATCAACAAATTATCATCTATCTATATTTTATTAATTTTTTATTATAAAACAAGTTTTAGTAATTTTTCAGAAACAAACAAATCATCATTAACCATTACATACTTAAACCTTTTTCCATTATAAATTTAACAAGTCAGATAAAACCTATAATTCTATTTTAAACCATTTCCATATAAGCATACAAAAACCTCTTATCCAGTTTCTCTTCACTTCTCTTTACTCTTATTCAATTTCATTATTATTATTTCATCTATTTCTTTCTGACTTGGTTACCATTATTCTCATTCTATATTTCTGCAAGGTTTTATTAATTCTCCCAGAAACATAAACACACAACACACAAGACATAAAAAAAAAAAAAAGATCTTTTAGGAAAGTAACTTGGCCCCAGATATCTCTCTCTTCATGGACTTCAATTATATTCATGCTCATCTTACATGTCATTACTTATTTTATTTACCATTCTAAGTCTTCTATATTAGCTTCTCCACACATTTCACTCTTCTTAATTCTATCTTAATTAATCCATCTTAATTTGAGTCATTATATTTGTATCTTTTGTCCATTCTTTATTGTCCCTTTGTCTCGTTCCTTATAATAAAAAAAGAATTTCTCCTGAAATCACTAATCAGAGTATGATGCCTTTCTATCTCCCCCCTAAATTAATCAAATTAACATTTAAAATAACACCCAATAACCAATCCGATTCTGCTTGGTACATTCTATCTAAATAGTAAATCCAAAATAATTAAATACATAGTTAAGCAGTAGATCTAAATATTGAATCTTATAACATTCCCATTGCCTTTTCCAAAAACAAATGCTATAATAAAAATTTTATAATAACATCAATACCATAATCTTATTAAACTCTTTAATTAAAACTCAATATTCTAAACCTTCCCTTTAATATTATTAAATTTTAAAATCAATCATTACTAAACATTTCAACATTTTGATCTCTTATCAACTCTTAAACCATTTTAGTTTTCTATTTCTAATACAATGCTACGATATCATCTTATGTACCTTGCAAAATCTTTTTTGAAGAATTTATACTTTACCCTTTATCCCTAAAAAAGATTCCTTTTTTTCCCATCTAGTTTCAAAACTTTGTGGCTTTTCTCCACCTTTTTCCTTCCTTTCTTCCCCACCAAACCTTTCTACCCCCCTTCTTCTAGCCTCTGCCTTACTGGCTTCCCTTCTCTGTTGTGTTCCTTTTTCCTTTTGTTTACTATCATTATATTGATTTTGCACCTTATTTTTCCCCTTCTTAAGTGTTTTTAAATCTTAAGTCCTTCATTTCTCTTCCTTTCCCTCTTCCTTCTTTCTTGGTTAAATTCTGAAATTCATTAAAAATGGCTTCTTCCTCTCCTTCTTCTTCTTCTTCTGTCTTCATCTGTTGTAATGTTTGTTGATAGTTAGCAAGTGCCATTTCTAAGAAAAGGAAGGCTTCTTTCAAACCATCTTTACCATCTTTTTTTGTTTGCTCATATTCTTTTCTCAGTTCCTCAACAGAAAAGCCATTATAAATCATTTCTTTTCTTTTCCCCTTCTTTCTTCTTGCAGCAACCGAGATATTTCAAAAAAATAAAAATAAAATAAAAAGTCCCAAAGTTATCAATCAGTCCAAGCCAAGGCAAAGTTCTCACTTTCTCTTCCTGGGGTAATATCAATCAGAAAAAAAGAAATTTTGAGAATTTTATATGTTAACTTATTTTTATTGCAAATAAAGGATAACAGCATAGCAATTGGCTATGGTGACATATGATTTATTCTTTCACTCCTGCTTTTTAATACTATATGAAGTCACTGGGAGAGAATATCTTTGTGATTTGGGTGCCATATCATCAGTATGAGATTGAGACTCAATTGTTTATTGTCATCTTGAGCCACTCCAGAGACACTCTTGGGGGTTTACTATCTGAAGGTAGTTGGGGTCTGGATGGGTCAATGTAGGCTAAAATTAAATCCAAACAAAATAGATTTTGTGACAGCATTACTCTTGTCTCTCAGGGAGAAGGCACTTCCCTGATAGAGTAGGCCCATGATTTGAGGACCTCTTGGGCTTAGCATGGCTATTGCTGGATGGGTAGGTGGAAGCTGTGATCAGGAGAGCCTTTGCTCAAATTTAATACCAGTTGCAACCTTACTTAGGTCTGACTACAATGGCTCATTCTATCTACACCACTTGGTTAGACTATTGGAACATCACCTACAGGAGACTGTCCTTAAAGATTATTTAGAAGTTTCAGATGGTACAAAATGCAGTGGACTAGGTGTTTGCAAGAGTTGACCATTGCAGTAGCTGATCACGCGTGATTTTTGGACCCTGCATCAGCTTTCTATTAGCTTTCTAGCATGATTTATACATTGATGGTATTTACTTATAAAGCCCTTTATACATTGGCACCTGGTTATTGCAAGACTGCCTCTCTTCATTAGAGTCAGGCTGGCCACATTGGTCATGCTGAAGGAAATGCTTGGCTTCTATTTTGGAGAGGTTGGGGGAGCCAAAAAGTGCTGTTTTTAATGATGACATGACCACTCCTTGGAGATCTGTTTATCTGCGATATAGTCTACTTTCTGAAGTTGGTATTTTCTGGAGGGCTTTTTGGGCATGCTACACATGCTATATGAATTCCATTTGTCTTATTAATATATATATTCTATATATAGATTATATATATATATAGATTATTATATTATATTATTATATATATAATATATAATATAATATATATATATATATATAATATATATATATATATAATATATATATAATATATAATATATATATAATATATTATATATTATATATATATTAATATAATATATTATATTATATATATTATATATATTATATATATATATTATATATATTATATTATATATTATATATAATAATATAATATAATATAATATATTATAATATATAATATATTATATTATATTATATATATAATATATTATATATATAATATAATATATATATATATATATATATATATATATAATATATTATATATATTATATATAATATATATAATATATTATATATAATATATTATATTATATATTAATATAATATATAATATATATATAATATATTATATTATATATAATATAATATATATATAATATATAATATAATATATATAATATATTATATTATATTATTATATATTATATATAGATTATATATAATCTTACGCTGGAGAAAACCCGAATAACCAAAGATCCACATACAAATACCTGCGAGAACCTCAGATATATATATATATATATATATATATATATATATATATATATATATATATATATATATATATATATATATATATATATATATATATTAAATTTTCACAGGTACTTACATGTATGGTATTCAGCTTTGTTCTGGTATTTTCCCACGTCATTATAGTTGTGCTTTTAAAGTTGTAGCAACGTTTCGGCAGAATCTCATCTGCCATGATCAGGCTTCTGTATTGTGTTCATCTGTGAGTCAGACTTTCACAGCCGTTTCAGTTTTAAATTTGGGGCTAGCCTACTGCTGTGCCAGAATGTTTTTTCTTCATCCTGATTGGTTGGGAGTCTTGGTCTGTGTTTATTGGTCCAATAAACTGAAACTGACATCGTGGGTCTTGTGCTGTAATCTCCTGGGTTGTAATGACCTGGGTCATGGGCTGTGTGACGACCTTCTGAGTTCTATTGTTGTGACATCCTGGGTCTTATGCTGTAATCTCCTGGGTCGTTGGCTGTGTTGCTACATCCTGAGGTTTTTTGGTGTAACCTCCTGGGTTCCATGATGTGATATCCTGAGCAGGTGGCTGTGATGTGATGTTCTGGGTTTTGGTTTTGTGGATGGGACTCGTTTGTTGATAAAACAAGCCACGAAAACCAACACCAGACCCAAAACAACACATGATGCCACCACCAATCTCCCTCACCAGACTCAAACCCAAACCCATCCCATAGATGAAAGGCAACCACCATCCAGAAACCAGACCATGGCTGCATCACCAGCTGCCACACATCCCGACCCCCAAACCAAGCAAACTGACACATGCCATGAACACATAGCCAGGCCTCAAACTTGGAGCCAAACCAAAACCCTAATGCTAACCCTAACCCTAGCCAATGCCACCCACAAACCCAAACTATGGCTAAGATACATCGATGACACATTTGTTATTTGGCCCCATGGAAAAGGAAACCTAAACAATTTCCTAACACACCTAAACAGCACACACCCAAAAATCAAATTCACCATGGAAACAGAAACAAACAAACAACTACCATTCCTAGATATACTAATCTACAAAAAAAAAAACCAGATGGCTGACTAGGACATATCATATACCAGAAGAAACACACACCAACCACTACCTCAACGCCCAATCCCACCATCACCCAGCACAGATAAACTCCATGGCCAAAGCATTAATTGCCAGAACCAAACTCCTGGCAGACAAGACACGCATAAAGACTGAACTATGCACCCTGACTAAAGTAGCCAACGGCTGTCAGCCAACGGCTTCCACAAAAGCGAAATCACAGGCCTGATCCACAAAAACACACTGAGACATAATGGAGACCTAGAAGATGAACAGACCTATGGAACAGCTGTCCTGCCCTACATAAGAGGTACTACAGACAAAATCAGTAAGATATTACACAGGCATCACATCAAGACTGCCTTCAAAACAGATAGAAAAATAGCAGCCATCCTAAGAAACCCCAAAGATAAGATTGACCTGGAAAACCAAGGCATATATGAAGTCCCCTGCGCATCATGCCCTGCCACATACATCGGACAGACCAATAGAAGAATAAGTACCCGCCTGGATGAACACAAAAATGCAGTAAAAAGCTGGAACACACTTCCTCACTAGTCCAACACATGAAAGCCACAGGTCATAGCATCAACTTCAATGGCACCAAAACCCTAGCCGCTATAGAAAACCCCAGCTACAGAATTATCAGAGAAGCCATAGAGATTGAAAAAAACCTGAAAGCATGAATAGAAGAGATGACTCCACCAGACTGTCAATTATTTGGAAGCCTGCACTCTCAAACAAAAAAATCTCCACACCACAAGCCAAGCAAACACCTGGACACAAACAGACCCTCCCTGATACCTCCGGCTCAAACACACCCCAACCAGGCACTCAGATGAAACCTAGCTTCCTAATAAATGATAGCCATCCTTTTACCTGAAGCCAAGCTGCACTAAAAGCCTCCAATACAGGAAACACAATGTTGCCAGCCAATCAAAAAATGCTACAAAACAGACAGAAGATATTAGAAACACCAATCAAGCAGAACACAGCAAACTCCAAGACCAATAAACACAGACCAAGACTCCCAACCAATCAGGATGAAGAAAAACCATTCTAACACAGCAGTAGGCTAGTACCAAATTTAAAACAGAAACGGCTGTGAAAGCCTGACTCACAGATGAACACAATACAGAAGCCTGTTGATGGCAGATGAGATTCTGTCGAAACGTTGCTACAACTTTTAAAGCACAACTATAATGACGTGGGAAAATACCCGAACAAAGCTGAATACCATATGTGTGTGTGTGTGTGTGTGTGTGTATTTTTCTTGGCCACTGAGAGTCTTTGGAATACAGCAGTGTACACATCTGATAAATATTTTTTAATTTCCTCAGGAAGCTCTGGAATCTATCAGACTTCAATGTCAACAATTCACTTTCCCATCTTAGCTTTGTTATGTTTCATATTCTTTTTACTGCTTCTACTTCCCTGAAGACTATTGTAATACACTTGTATCCAGTGGCTTCTTTCAATTATATGATAGACATCCACTCATAAGATGAGACATTCATTGCTTTTTCCCCTTCCAATAGTATGTATGCATGTGTGGGCGAGTATGTCTCTAAATTATTTCAAGAGACTCTTCTTCCTGTCTGGTAGAACAACCTTGGATGGCAGAAAGAATGGCATTCCACCAACAGTGTCTGTTCTACTGATAAAAACTACTTACCTTTATTTCTTCTATTCAGAAATAATGCCATGGGGATATATAGTAAATAGTAAAGTTGTGCTGTATTTCTTTTAGTAAAAAAATGCTTCAAGGAGAGCAGAGATGCTTGATCTATCTTCAGCTCCTCCAGACCGATGTATATTTTCCAGAGATTGCATGGCTGCTCTTCACATATCTAGAAAAATACATTTTTGGTTTATGAAGTTGCAACTAGGGGTTTTGTATGCTCCAAACCACCTATCTTCTTCTGATGTAAAGTGCTATACAGCCTAGCTGTTGTGCCACTGAATTTCTTCTAAATTTGCCATAGGGAACATAGTTTCTGTGGGATCAATAATTAATAAGCGCATTACTTTAAAGTCACACAGAGTTATTGGTAGTCAGGCAGCATACAAGTTTAATAATATTTTTTTAAAAATATTGTATGTTCCATGGGTAAGTAGATGGCATTGCATTCCTTCCACTTTCACAATTCTCTGCAAAATCCATTTTCCTGGTTCTTTTGGTCAAACTGAAGTTAATGTGAAATCACCAGAAGTCACTCAATTTCTTCTGTGGAAGACAACAAGCAATAATGTCAATCATCTCTAAATCCCGTCAGGAATGTTTCTTCAGCCTTGATTTGCTCAGCTGAGCATTTCTTACACCACTTAAAATGACAGTTTTAAGTTTTTTTCTCATTTTGTCACATGATCAGCCCTGATCTAGTCATTTCTTGTTTTGGATTTTTCTGTCATGAAGAATAAATAATTGATTGTTCTTCTGACCTTAACATAATTGTGTCACATGGTGAGAAAGAGTTTGATATAATTCCAGTAATGAAAATCAGTCATGTCACTCCAAGTATGTATTTTATATTTTTTCTCTTTTACAAAACTCATATTTAGAGTTGTTCCTTATATAAGCTTTTCTGTTTTCATCAAGGTCATCATTTCCAAACTAACTTATCCTTAAATGCAATTTTTTCCCCAAGTATGTAGTGGGAGAGGAACGTTTATAAGCCTAAATGACTAAGTATGATAGAAACAGAATCTCAGAAATAGATTGTTTAAAAACCCCTGTAATCCCTTTTATTGGGGTGGAGTTGGGATGATAGAATAGAGCTGCGTATTTACTGGCCAAATACCCTTCCTGGTGCCTAGGCAAAGTTTGCAACAGATATTTTCTCTTTGTGCCCTGATAGAAAAACTAATGTTACTGCATGAGATTGAAGTCTCTATCTTCTGAGTGTGAGGTAAGCTTCTGCACCTCTTGGCCACCACACCACTCAGAATCTAAGAATTAGATAAATGTCTGTAAATAAATTAATATGTTGCTAACATCAAATTTTATTAAAGAAACTGACAATATAGTCATTCAGTATCTAAGAAAGCTTCTGAACATTTCTCTTTCTCATGTTCATCTATATATATGCACTCTCACAGACCCACATACGGAGAATTTTATATGATTATCTCATCTGTCTTTATGTACAATTTGGTGCATTGCTTCTGTTTAAGAGTTAACAGAAGAAGACATTTGAAGGAAAAAGTAGTCTTCTTCCAAAATGTATTTTCAGTTTATCTGTTCAGCTCAATTCATTTAAACAAATTGTCAACAGTGACCAGCTATTGAATATAAAATATATTAAAATATATTATAAAACACTGTATGTAATCACTGTGTGATGCTAGGTAACACAGAGGGAAGTATTTGAAGAATCAGGGTTGAGTCAGAAAGAATACAAATATTATGATGAATATCAGAGGTTGAATTCAGCAGGTTCTGACCAGTTTTGGAGAACCAGTAGTGGAAATTTTGAGTAGTTTACAGAACCAGCAAATACCATCTCTGACTAGAGATTTTACAGTATCCTTCCCCTGCCACGCCCACCAAGCCACATCCACAGAACCAGTAGTAAAATAATTTAAATCCCACCACTGATGAATATGGATTTTTTTTTCTAGGTCTGGAAAGCCTTGGTCAAGGCAGCTAAGTTTTTTAAGGACAGGATTTAGTGTGATGTTCAAATGTTTATGTATACCAGGGAAGTTGGAAACTAACTGAAGTCAATATGAATATGGTTAAAGTGGTATTGAAAGGGTACTAAATGAACAAGGATACACATATGGAGAGGGGAAAGACATCCTGATAGCACTGACTGGAAAAATGGAGCAAAAATCCTTTGACTCAACAGGACCTTCTTGCCCTAGGAATGGATTTTTAGGGGTGTATGTGAAAAAAGAGAGTTGCATATATATTCCACTGATGGATTCCATGTCTTCAAGTTGAATGCCATCACTGGAGATAGACTTATTTAAAGGCATTAGATCCTCTATAGAACCAGTAAAAGAAAATGCTGTAAATTAGGTTACATTCTAACTCTTCATGGTGTATCTGCAATTGGGACATTTAATAGTTTAAATAGGAAAACGAGTCTTGCTGGATGTGTGAGTAATACAACAGCAGTTGCAAAGACAGTACAAAGAGATGATCATCGGGGTCTTCCAAATCAATGAAAATTATAACATTAATAATAGTTTCTGAACAAGAGAGAATAACGTATGTATGAATGCTAACAATAGATTTTTTTTCTTGATTTAAAGTGGTGCATCAGCATTCTCAAACAGAACTAAAATGCTAGAATATAGCAGTAAATATGCTATAACTGCTTTTCATCTCATCTCACATGAAAAGGTCACCGCATTTGAGGTAGAGAAATTATTTATCTGCATTTATATGTAAACTCACTTCTTTGTACGGCTCTTGCAAGTGAAGCTCAATTTTGAGGGATATTACATTAAATGTCAGAGCCAGTAGAACACTGAAATGTGAAAAAATGATCTGAGAATACAGAACAGAATACAAAACTCAAATCTCCAGAAAATTAGCCTTTGTTTGCCCTCCGCTGTTCAATCTACTTTTGTGAGAGTGAAGCAGCAATGCCTATTTTGATGCTTTTATAAATTTTCCTTTTTTAAAATTCCCTGTCATAACTAAATGAAAATAGGCTATCAATAACAGAGGAAGTAAGTTGGACAACAGTGACTCAGAATTTAACAAAGATGCTTTTTCAAGAAGCAACTGGACTTTGTATTTTTGAACTTGAATTTTATCTTAATTGTTAAATTGTCTAGATAATTTTTGTTTACAAAGTGGCATGTTACTTCAAAATGAGATACTGGGTTCTCTGTCCATACAGTAAAAAAACTATATTTTTCAATAGATATTACCTCTACTCTAGTCTAATGCTGGTACCAACACAACCCCTTATTGCTAGGAATAGTAAAGAGGTTGTAATTTTGAAAGTTCCAACATGCATCTCAGAAGGATTTCTGGGGACAAAAATATTTCTGGATGTCTTTGTCATAAATTGATTTCCTCAAAAAAGCGACCATGAAAAATAGGTCATTAGAAATGGAAGCGTTTGATAGAATGCCATAATTTCACTTGAAATTGGAGGTGATTACCCATCTGCTTTTGTTGTATCCATAAATGTTCTTTCCCCCAAAAAACTTTATTAAATTTCAAAAAAGTATAAAATAGAAAAAGAAAAAAAAGAAAAGAGTCAAAAAGAATGGAAAGAGGTAATGGAAAATGCAAGCAAAAGCTATAGAAGAATGATAACTTCTGACTCTCTTTGCTACAGTTATAAAACCCTCAAAATCAATTATCCTTTGAAGTAATATAAACCATAAGCTATAACAGACAGTTCTTCTATCATCATAAACAATCTAATCATCAAAATACAAGGTTAAAATTTCATTTCTTTCCATTTCAGACAAAAAAAAATCCAATGGTTCCAAGTAGAAAGGAAGCTAGATAAAGATTGATTTAATCAAAACAATCAATTTCACCTTCTTCATCAACTTCAGTAATTTTACCATCCATTCTTCCATTGTGGGAATATGTGAATCCTTTCATCTATGTGCATATAAGAAGCCTTGTTGCTGTTATCATGTATAAAAACAAAGTTCTATGTTTTTTTTCAGTCTGTCCATCAAATCTCTGGCTTTACTTGTCCAACATAGGTGATAAAAAGTGCCTTCAAATTGTTTACATTTCCAGTATACTTTTGACATATCCTTATACTGTAGATCTTCAACAATTTATCAGGTGTTAAAGGCCAGGGGTACATCATCTTGTAATAACTCCCTTCAAAATTATAATTCAATGTAAATTTCAATCTTTTATTCCACATATTCTCAGGTTGATCCAGTGTTATAACCCATTTCTTACCTATTTGATCAAAAAAACTTTCACATTCATCCTCCATATTAATTTTAACAGTAATTTATACATCTTGGCAATCACGTGTTTTTCATTAATGCCATTAGTCATAAATCCAACTCAAAATCAGTTTTCTCACTGGTAAGAACAAAATTATTCTTATCCAGTTTAAATCTTTCTATTAACTGATTATAGGCAAACCATTGACAAATGTGGGCTTCCCTTTCCAGTATCCACAAATGTTCTAACTTCTTTGATAATTTCAGTGCCAAATTGTATTTGGTGTTGCACTTAAAAATGTCCTTCAAGTTCCATTAATGCAAAATTAGCTTGGTGAACTACACTAGATTTAACATAATGCAATGTGATATCACCTATAAAAGCTGGCAGCTGGGAGACAAGCTCTTATATAGGAACTCTATTACTTGAATCAGTTGCTCAATTTACAGATTTGAAAGACAAGTCAGTCCCAATTTTTCTCATCACAAACTTTCCTTTTTATAAGGGTCATTTTAGAAAGGCTGCTCTGAAAAGTACTCATCAATTCACTGCAAGTGAAAGGATCATGTTCTTACAATCACTTTTTTTTTCTGGAAAAGCAACAATCATGTTTCTGAATCTCAACATCAGAAAATTAAGCATCCTATCTAACCCACTATTCATAGTTTATCAATAATTTTTATTTTCCCTTAAATATTTCACTGTTTAGTATTCGACTGCTCATGTCTTTCCAATGTATAGATCTTCTACAGTTATGCCATTGCTAGACCTGCAGGACAGAACCAACCATGACAAGAGTGAAAATAGTTGGAATACGTGGGGGTGGAAACAGTGATTATGGGTTCTCACAATCATACAAAACCTGAGTTTATAAAATCATTTTCACCAGTTGAAATGGACTAGCTGTCTAGGAATTACAAGAATTGAAATCTAAGACACCAGACGGAAACCAAATTAGGGAAGAAAAAAGTGTGTAATTACTTCCTAGTCATATTTATTACAGAAATTTTCAATCAGTTCAGTACATTAGATGATGTCATGCACTTCATATTACAAAGTTATGTTTGTAGAAAAGGATATTTATAAGCTACCTTAAATGTTATTTTGACAATGGAAGACTGGGCTATAAATACACATAAGAAGACATTACAAATAAATAATGACAAGGACAGTCTCAAATCATATCTCCCAGTACCAAAATTTGATATTTAATATTCAGTGCATGACAAAATCAATTGTTTTACAGATATTGGCTTTTATAAATTTTTATAGTAAATTCTTAACTAATCAGTATTGCAGTGTTTGATGTACAACAATTATTCTTTGGGCTAACAGGATAAAACAATGTATCAGTAAAGAAGAATATTTGTAGCTCAGGGTTGACATGAGGGGGTCCTTGGTGCTCTCTGAGCTTGGTTGTTTGCTTGCTGATATTTCATTACCCAAACGAGGTAACGTCATCAATGATGGACTAACACTGATGATGTTACTTAGTTTGGGAAACAAAACATCAGCACAAAAACAACCAAGCTCAGAGAGACACCAAGATCCTCTCCAAATATTTGTCAAATATTTTCACTGGGATTTTAAGAACAGAATAATAGAATAGAACAGTTGGAAGGAACCTTGGAGGTCTTCTAGTCTAATGCCAGGCTCAAGCAGGAAACCCTATATTATACCATTTCAGACAAAGATTGACCAATCTCTTCTTAAAAATCTCCCTTGTTGGAGCACCCACAACTTCTGGAGACAAGTCGTTCCACTGATTAATTGTTCTAACTGTATTGTTGGGCGCATAGCTTTTAAAATAAGCAAAAAAATTAGTAAGAGAATACCAGTCTGATCTTGATGAAAACAAATCACCGGGGCTTGATGGATTACATCCCAGAGTTTTAAAGGAACTGGCAGAGGTCATCTCAGAACCACTGCACCAAATCTTTCAAAAATCCTGGAGCACCAGGGAACTGCCAGAGGACTGGAAAAGAACTGATGTGGTTCCCATCTTCAAAAAAGGAGGAAAAAAAACAATCCCAGGAAACTATAGACCAATCAGCCTAACATCAATACCTGGGAAGATACTGGAAAAGATAAAAAAACAGATCTGCCGACAGCTAGAAACAAGTAAAGTAATAACTAGCAGTCAGCACGGGTTTGTTAAGAACAGATCATGCCAAACCAATCTTATTTCATTCTTCAACACAGTGACTAAATTAGTAGACCAGCAAAATACTGTGGACATAATTTATTTAGATTTCAGCAGGGCATTCGACAAAGTAGACCACAATCTACTCCTTAGTAAGCTAAAAAAAAGTGGAATAGATATCACCACCACTAAATGGACTCGCAACTGGCTGAGAAACCATACTCAACTAGTAGTCCTTAATGGGTCTAAGTCTACATGGAGGGAAGTAAGCAGTGGGGTGCCACAAGGTTCCGTCTTAGGCCCAGTACTCTTCAATATCTTCATTAATGATTTAGATGAGGAAATAGAAGGGGAACTTACCAAATTTGCAGATGATACTAAGCTGGCAGGAATAGCTAACACCGAAGAAGATAGGCTCAAGATCCAGATGGATCTTGACAGACTAGAACAGTTGGCTGTATCTAACAAAATGTAATTCAATGTAGAGAAAAGTAAAGTTCTACACTTAGGCAAGAAAAAACAAAAGTACACATATAGACTGAGTGAAACCAGGCTCAATAGCAGTAACTGTGAGAGGGATCTTGGAGTCTTAGTGGACAACCAACTCAATATGAGCCAGCAGTGTGCAACAGAAGCCAAAAAAAGCTAATGGAATCATAAATTGTATTAACAGAGGGATACAATCAAGGTCAAGCTTTAGTAAGACCACACCTAGAGTACTGCATCCATTTTGGTCACCACATTATAAAAAAGATGTTGAGACTCTAGAAAAAGTGCAGAGAAGAGCAACCAGGTTGATTAGGGGACTGAAGACTAAGGCATATGAAGAACAGCTACAGGAACTGGGCTTGGCTAGTCTAGTGAAGAGAAGGACCAGAGGAGACATGATAGCAG
Organism: Notechis scutatus; assembly: GCF_049901735.1. Lineage (NCBI taxonomy): Eukaryota > Metazoa > Chordata > Lepidosauria > Squamata > Elapidae > Notechis > Notechis scutatus. The sequence continues at coordinate 89,127,625 of NC_142010.1, read as the reverse complement.
TCTTCCAATATTTGAGGGGCTGCCACAGAGAGGAACAGGTCAAGCTACCGTGTTTCTCCAACAATACAGCCTCCACCAATAGGAAGGCCCAGCATGATTTCTAGGCATGAGGTGAAATTAACCCCCACCCTCAAAATCTAGGCCTATTTAAACCATGCGTTTTCCCACCATTTCTCACATTGTTCGTTAGAACTACATGAGGTGAAGAGAAATGGGGGAAGGGCGGGGGTGGGGCGGGGAGAAAACTTGCCTTTAGGAGTGCCCTGCAGGTAGCCTAGGCTAGAATACCCCAATCTACTATCGATAGAACATCAGCCAATAGAAGTTCCCCGAAGGCAGAGTCATCAGCCGCTTCGATCGGCTGGTAGAAGCGGCCTCGGGGTGAGCGCCCATGCACAATCCCCTCTCCACGAGGCTGTTTCTATCGGCTGGTGAAAGTTTCCCGAAGGCAGAGTCCCCAGCCGCTTCGGGGTGAGGCATGGCTGCCCGTGTCCCCTCGCTGTTAGGCAGTGTCTTTTGGGCGATGGAAGCTCCCCAAGGGCAGTCACCAGCCACTTCGATCGGCCGGTAGAAGCGGCCTCGGGGCGAGGGGAGTGTGCGTGTGTGTCCGGCCTACCAAAGTGGCTGGTGACTGCCCTCGGGGAGCTTCCATCACTTGAAAAGCACTGCCTAATGGCGAGGGGACATGGGCAGCTACGCCTCACCCTGAAGCGGCTGGGGACTCTGCCTTTGGAGAACTTTCGTCGGCCGATAGAAACGGCCTCGTGGAGAGTTACATGCACATGGACTGCTCTAGGTGGGGGAGGAAATTAAGCCACCCCTGAAAAGATGGCCTAGCCGTTTTTTGGGGGGTCAAAAAAAAAAAAAAAGACCCGGCCTTATTTTGTGAGAAACACAGTATTTTCTAAAGCGCCTGTAGGCCAGACAAGGAATAATGGATGGAAACTGAACAAGGAGAGATTTAACCTGGAAATAAGGAGAAACTTTCTGACAGTGAGAACAATCAACCAATGGAACACCTTGCCCTCAGAAGTTGTGGGAGCGCCATCACTTGAGACCTTCAAGAAGAGATTGGACTGCCATTTGTCAGAAATGGTGTAGGGTCTCCCGCTTGGGTGGGTGGGGGGTTGGACTAGATGACCTATAAGGTCCCTTCCAACTCTGATTATCTATCTATCTATGTTGGACTTTTGGTTTTGTGTATGCCCCATTCCAGAGTATTATGATGTTGGTGATTTATTCATTTATAGAAGAAAACTGAATTAATGATATCAATATGTTTGGGATTGCCAATTATGAAAAAGTAAGATTAGAAAGACAGATTAATCTGAAATAGAAATCCCTCCAGGGAATAATAAGATAGTTGCTATTTATCCCCCCCCCAAGTTTAATACACACACATACATACACACTGTAACATGCAACCTTGTGGGTTTGCATTCTGGCTTAAACTCTGGGGATTCATTGTGAAGCATGCAGTCAAAATGCCACGTCTTCCTTCACAATTGGCTTAACAGACTGAATGGAGTTAACTCAATTTTGTAGATTTGAATGAAGCAAGTTTTTTTTTCTTTTTGCAGTTTGCTAAAAAGCTAAGTCCTAATACAGACATTCAGTAATCAACTATTTGTCTGTGATTGATAACGTTTCTTATGACTATATGATTATACACGGCTATACAATCTGAGGTTACCATAATTTGTCTCATTATATTGTAAATAAAATTGCTCATATCTTCTCTGAATAAGAAGCTGAGTAGGTTACTGAGATGTTTCTGAGCAAGTAGCCAAAAGGGTTCTTTGTAGCATTATCTCCAGAATTTGTGGACTTAACCCCTGATCTTCCTAGCTAGTTAATTGTTTGGAGATGAATGTGTATTTAGGTAACCTTCCTTCCCCAGTGTGTTGATGCTGGTAACTTTGAGAGAAGCAATGTTCTGCCCACAGTCAATAAACTGCCTTGGATTAACTTATTTTGGGAAACCATCATCCTACATCCAATTTCTACTATGTGGGGAGAGTGGTAGGATAACAGTTGCAGAACCCTGGACAAAACTGATTGTCCAGATCCATTGAAACTGAGATTCAGACCTGAGCATGGGTCTAAACTTAATTGGTGACTCTCATATATGACTTGTGGCTGAACTTGGATGAAGAAAGCATGGCCATCCATTGTTGTTTTATTAGAACTTTTGCCATTTGTATATCCTGCTTGATTGCTTATGCAGTTGGGATTTGATATTCTAATGATTCCATTCCTTCTTGAGTGATGGAGTTCAGTTGGCTGTCAAAAAGTATGGTGAGAATGATCAGGTTGTTGGTCATTCCCTCAAGGGAGGCGAGTCCTGGATCTTCTCCCCTCTCTGATTTAACATCAACTTGAAGCTTCTGGAAGAGGCAGTTCACTAGTTTAGGGTGAGATCAGTGGTTGAATTCCATTTTTTTTTTACTACCGGTTCTGTGGTGGGCTTGGTGGGTGTGACAGGGGAAGGATACTGTAAAATCTCCAGTCAGAGGTGGTATTTGCTGGTTCTCTGAACTACTCAAAATTTCCGCTACCAGTTCTCCAGAACTGGTCAGAACCTGCTGAATACCACCTCTGGGTGAGATATTATCAATATATAGATTATATCCAGTTGTACTGAGAATCACTAACCCTATCCCAAGGAGAGCAGGTCCACAATTTGGAGATCCTCCTCAACTAAAAGGTCCTAAGAGTGGAAGCCAAGGCAGAAGTAGTCTTACCTAGAGCAGGAAGCACTAAATATCGAGCCTTTGTCATCTCCAGTATTGATTACTTTACATGGGGCTACCTTACATGGGGCTAAGGCAATAAGTCTTCTCTGTCACAACCTCTCTCCACCAAAAACCTTAGTTGGAGCAAAGCATAGCAGTCAATAGCCTAGGTGGATAGTCTTGCTACTGCCATATAACACCATTGCAATGGGATTTGCACTGGATATGTTTCTAAGTACAATTCAAAGTGCTAGTTATCACCTATAAAAAATTAGTGGTTCACAACATAGGTATCTTTGAGACTGCCTATCCCATGGGGTCAGAAAATGCCTACTGAAGATCTCTAACTATGAAGACACGAGAAGGGACGGGGCATGAAAAGGGGTATTCTCTGTGTGGGCACTGCCCTATTTTGGAACAGCTTGTCTCTGAGCCAAGGGCAGCATCTGCTCCCAAGTTTGCAACAGGGTTGCCATCTGGCCATTTTTCTGGCCAAATTCGGGAAATCTGGCCGTATAGAAATCTGTTTGGCCGTGAAAAAAATCATGTCTCAATCTCAAATATGTTTGGCCGGAAATTTGGCCATATGAAAGTTGCTTGGCCGTGAAATCAAAATTTTGGCCGAATACCGGTTTTCAATACAATATATTCACATGAAAATGACTGTCAGATTGTCTGAAAACCTCTGAAATAGTTTGTTTGGCCGTGAGAGAAAATAATTTGGCCGAATTTGGCCGTATTTTGACTTGAGTTTGGCCGCAGAGCCAAGCTGCGATCTGGCAACCCTGGTTTGCAAAATTATGGTTGTTCTGCAAGCCTTTGGGATTTGAATAACTATTGTAACTATTTCTAAGACTAATTGGGATGTTTAACTGTAATTATTATGTTTGTTTCCATTATATAGTATTTTGTGTGTGTGTACACACACACACACACACACACACACACACACACACATACATACAGCATTGGCTTTGGATGTTCTTGCACTAAAACATTTCCCTATGGATCCTATTATACTCACTCCATGTCCTCCAGGGGTGAGAAGAAACTGAATAACAGAATAATTGAATATTTTAAGGTGAAACCTCTCACATCTAAGTTGTGCATGAGCCAAACAAGTTTTCCATGGAACATTTTTTAAAAAGCTGCTACCATTTTGGTCCCATTAACCTTCTTCTATGTAAACCTCCCACCCAAGTGTAAAACATTTATCACTTTAGTGCATTCTGCTTAGAAAAAAGCATGTTATAACTCAACCAGTGCTTATTAAGCATACTGTAATTGTTATTCCCTCGCTGGAAATTTAGGACTTGGCAATGAAATATGTCTCCGAACTGCAATCTGGCTCCACAAACACTTAAAGCATCAAATCCATTAGGATTGAAATAAACTCCAGAAATGATATTACGAGTTTGATATTGGAGTTTGGCCAGTCTAATTGAGCCCCCTGCTTAATTTAATTATTTGACAAACTACTTGGAAACATGATGTGCTTGTTTGTTCTGTCATTTCATTGCTATCTCAGAATAGCAGGGCAGGGAGAATTAATGGCAGAGATATCATCTCAGAAAGCAGGCTTTGTGGTGACAAGATGTGTAAAGCAAACTGGGCAATGGTGACATTAGAGGTTCCCAAAAGAAAAAAAATGTTGGAATAGACATTGTGGGTTTTTTTTTGAATGAAAACATATTTTGAAGAATAAGAGTCTAATTTAATTCTATCCATGTTGTGCTTTTATTAAAGAAACATCAAACATTCGTTCCCACCTTTAAACTCTCCTATATATTATGCACAACCTATTTTGAAATAATATTTCCTAGACTAGGGATTATAAAACTTTCCAAATAGTGGCTGGATCTCTCCTTGGAATGTGTAGAGTTGTTTTCTCCAATTGCATCAAATTCTAATTCCATGCCCCATATATTGTGGATGTTAGAGCAGGGATCTTCAAACTTGAAACTTTAAGACTTGTGGACTTCAACTCCCAGAATTCCTCAGCCAACCATGCTTGTTTTTAAGCATTGGAAGACCAACTTATCCTGATGTAGGGAAAATATTACTTATAGTAGAAAGGGGCCATCATTCTGTCACAGTAAGATTATGATGGGATGGCTGTTAATGAAAGGGGAAAAAGAACTGTAATACCATGGAAAGGATGGATATTTTTATTTATTTATTAGGTTTACATGCAGCCCATCTCATCTAGAGGCAACATAAAGATTCATTTTTCATATTATAGAGACTTAGAGGGTGTATCTTACTTGTCTCTTCTGCCAAACCTTCTCGGCAGCTGTATGTGAAATTTCAGACAAATACTGAACCCTCCAATTTGGCCAAATGGGAAATTTATTAAATTTATGCATTCATTACTCAGCTTCAAATAGAGCCAACGTGTTTTTCTTAATATTGTCAAGCTTTCCTACATGCTTCCATCATTTATTTTTAAACTTTATTTTTGTGAGAGGCATTCTTAATAGATGACTCACCTCTATAAGACATTGACGTTCAATTATTCCTACAAGCATTAAAAATGTTTCCTGAGTTTTCTAAAACCAAGAAACCAGAAACACTGTGAAATATATTTCTAATGCTTTTTATTTTAATGAAAATTGCTGTGGACAAACCTCTTTAGGTTCATCAATGGAAAAGAGGAGGAATGGGATAGGAAGATGTAGTCCCTCTTGGAGAACCCCATTTCCAAGGCATCTTGCTGTCATTCCCCTTTCCTACTTCCTTTCCTCTCTCCAGGTTGCACCCACATGCACATAACAAATAGTATTGACTATATGGGTTGACTCTGAATCAGCTCTGAAGTAAAATAAGGTTATTTGAACTGCCCAGATCAAGCCCAGGTAAGCTATATTTCTTTGTTCATTAGTCAGGGTCATTCCATTAGTGGATCAGATCATGGAGTTATGATAACAATAAGTTAAAAGGAATTAAATATGTGGCTTCCACTTTCAATTATAAATTTATTTTATCATGCAGGTAAGCCTAAGAGGAAAAAAAAATAACATGAAGTTCCATGTGAACATGATGTATATCTGGTTTTGAGAAGAATGGGAAATGATGTTTTCACATGAAGACACTAGAATTCAAGTGTCATGAGATATGATAAAAATAAGAGGGGCATTAGGAAAAATGAAAGTGCTGAAACATAAGTTATTATTAAAAAAAACTCCTCCCACTGTGGATTAAGAAACTTTTATTGAAGGTTCCTTCTGGAGATAGTTCAGATAGTTCATTTTCCTGATCATAAGTTATTTCAATAATAATCAAGTTCTGTATTTTCAAGAGAATTTGGAAAAAGGTAACTTTACGCTTATTACTCTCATTTTTTCCTTCAGTCCATAAAGGGCTTGATTTCTTTACTATACTGGATTTTTGTCAACTTTACTATTCTTTAAAATAATATTACTATTCTTTAAATTACATGATTTATAATAATATTTGCAAACTTGAAGCATAGCTGCATTGGAGGCTTTGTTGGCCACAATCTGTTTCTCATAAAGACAGGTTTCAAGCTAGTTCAAATGTTAATTGTGAGTAACTGGGTATAGTCATGAATAAATATTTATTTGGCTGGCTTTGAATTTTGTATTGGCTGAGAGAGTCAAAGAGATTGCAACCTGGTGATGGAAGACCAAGGCAAAGTGAACTGAAAAATAGGCTGGAAGTTAATACGTAGTACATGAGGGGAAGGAAGCGCTTGAATGGAGAATACCACTAAATAAACAAGTTCTTAGGATAGTTTTAACTTCTGTACTACTGGTTCTTCTTTCCATTTGATAGATTTATTGTTTATGTTTTATAGAATATTTTAGTATAGGCTTTAGCTTACCATTATAGTTGCTTGAATTGTACTGTCAACCACTTTGAATTTTTTAAACAAAAAGAGGCATATAAATGTTTATAGAAAAAAACAACACCAAAATGGAAGTGGTTTCAATTTTGTAGGTTGTGGTGGAAGTATCTAAAAGGAGATAGCAGCAGGGTTGGGTGTATAGAATGATTAGTATGACAAATCTCCTGAATATCACAAGATACAGAAGCAATATAGCTACTAAGAATCTTTACTTCTACAGAATTTTAATGAGGCAGAATTTTAATGAGATACCCCTTTGAAGTCCTGCTAAAAACAAAGCAATGGTCCTCTATATTTTTTTCCCATTGTGTGACACAGCAGCATTGCTTAACAACTTTTACAGACAAGAAGCATCTGACTGAAGCAGATCAGCACTGCTTCAGTATTTTGTTAGGACAAAAGCTGTTTGTCAAGGCATAAATATCTTTCTCAACCCAAAGTTGCTTTTTCAAATGGTTCAAAGAGCTCTTGGATGAGAAGCAAAATGTTTTCAAAGAAAAACCAGAAAGTCCAGTTGCTTTTTGAAAAAGCGCCTTGGAGACAACCATGACCTGGATGACTGAGAATTTACATAGATATCTTTCTCAACTCTCTTGATGATTTTGCATCATTGAGACAGGGGAGCTCAACCCCAGGATTACTTGAGGCAGTTTGCAGTCAGTCTGCCTTAGTTTACAAAGCAAAAATATTGGAGACTCTTTAAGAAAGAAGAACAGTGATGCTTTGGCCTTAAGATAGATTGTCTGCCCTTGGACAGAGGTATATCTAGGCAGCTTTCCAGTTTTTTTTAAAGATTTTATGGAAGAAGACGGTCATAATATCATATCTTCAGTTGTGAAACTCAATGTTCTGTTTACAGTCAGACTGTCTTTCTAGGTTCAACACTAGAATAGAATAACAGAAGGGACTCTGGAGATCTTCTAACCCAACCCCCTGCTTAGGCAGGAAACCCTATACAATTTCAGACAAATAGTTATCCAATCTCTTCTCAAAAACTTCCAATACTGAAGCATTTACAACTTCTGGAGGAAAGTTGTTCTACTGATTAATTGTTCTGACTGTCAGGAAATTTATCTTTAGTTCCAGCTTGCAACTCTCTGATTAATTTCCATCCATTGCTTCTTGTCCTGCCTTCAGGTACTTTAGAAAATAGGTTGCCCCCCTCTTCTTTGTGGCAGCCAATCAGATATTGGAACTTGCTATCATGTTTTACTGTGTTTTTACTGAGTACCTGATATATTATAGCAAACCGAGTTTTTGTTTTTCCTAATAAAAATGGTTATCAGTTTTGTCTCAACAGATATTTGCAAATTGGCTTTCTTCTTGTTGTGGCCAAAACCCGTCTTATCTAAAGCAATCAAATCACTTTGAAGATATGACATAATCTTATTTGCATATCTTGCTTATTTGAAAATCGATAAATAATATATTCTGGACCCCCAGCAAAGCAATGACACTTTGCTGAAGAGCCATGAGCCAAGGCAAAATCAGAGTTTAGCTACATTACAAGGGCAAGAATTACAAGGGCAAGAAAAACAGAAAGGCAGACACAGTGGCAATTACAGCATGATATTGAATATTTTAGATATTCAATCTAAATAGTTTATTATTATTTATAGCCTTCTTACCTCAGCATGCTAGTCCTTCTGTCGGGGTTCTGACCAGTGCCCTAATGCAATTAAGAGTCTCAAGCCATCTGGCAATAAAAATCTAGGCTTTTATTAGGAGCACCATGTCAACATTACTTAGGTGAAGCCAACTCTGACTTCACCCCCTCACGCCTTGCCTCTGACCCTGTTTCCCCCTCCCCCCAAAGTGTGTCACCCGTCACATTCCTCAATGAGGTAATTTCGCAGGTTGCAGAAGTCACTCCCTCCAGGCATTACTGGTATCCATTAGAGATGGCCTTGACTTGCTCATCCAGACTGTGTCATGTTAGGACTGAGGAGTAAATTCCATGGTGCAGCTGCGAGACACGATTTCCCATCCCCCTGCCTATGGCAACTCGGGAGTGGGTCAGGGAAGCTTCATGAGTTGACACCTACTATCTTAGAAATATGGTCAGTGAATGGTTTATTGGACCACAGGTTCCTGACTGATTTACCTTGACAAGGACTCTATAAGGAGTTGGTATATATTGGGGAGGGGCATTTCATAAGTTTGATAATGAATTCAGCATACTTGCATATTGGAGTGCATACCATTATATTTACAGTTATTTTTGCCACTACTTTTTCTTGAAGATAAACAATACATTTTAGAAGTGAAAATAGTAACATACTCTGTGTTGAGGATAGGCATGTCCCACCAATTGCCCTAGTTATAATGCATTTTTAAAAATGAAAAAGAGGGAGCAGGATGCAATGAGCATCACTGTTTATGGCTTCTTCAAATCAGGTACTGAGGCTGGATCTATTTCCTGCTTCCTCCCTCCTGCCTTTGTCTTCTATACTCAATATCAGCCAACATTTATATTTAGAGTGCATTGCAGCCAATAACATCTCCGTCATTTACATCCAGAAAGCCCTGTTTTCACCTTGAGCTGTTCCCAGATCAATTGCAGTGGGAAACTATGTTATATTTTTTTTAAAGCAAATTTTATTAATTTCAAAGACAAACAAATCATCATCAACCATTACATATTTGAACCTTTTTCCATTATAAATTTTACAAGTCAGATAAAACCTTATTTTATACAATACAATTCTATTTTAAGCCATTTCCATATGAGCATAAAAATACCTCTTATCCAATTTCTCTTTACTTCTCTTTACTCTTATTCAATTTCACTATTATTATTTCATCTATTTCTTTCTGACTTGATTACCATTATTCTCATTCTGTATTTCTACAAGGTTTTATTAATACTCTCAAAAACATAGACACACAACAAACAAACATATAAAAAATCTTTTAGGAAAGTAACTTGGCCCCAGGTACCTCTCATTATATGGGCTTCAATTATATTCATGCTCATCTTACATATCATTACCTATTTTGTTTACCATTCTATATCTTCTATATAAACTTCTCCACACATTTCACTCTTCATAATTCTATCTTATTTAATCCATCTTAATTTAAATCATTATATTTGTATCTTTTGCCCATTCTTTATTATCCCTCTATCTCATTCCTTATAAAAAAAAAAAAGAATTTCTCCTGAAATCACTAATCAGAGTATGATGCCTTTCTATCCTCCCCTAAATTAATTAGATTAACATTTAAAATAACACCTAATACCCAATCTGATTCTGCTTGGTACTTTCTATCTACTAATTTTTTTCTTTTAATAACAATAAAAACAGAGTGATAAATCCAAAATGATTAAATACATAGTTAAATAATAAATCTAAATATTAAATCTTATAACATTCCCATTGCCTTTCCCTTTAATATTTTATTACATTTTAAAATCAATCATTGTTAAACATTTCAACATTTTAATTTCGTATTAACTCTTAAGCCATTCTAATTTTCTATTTCTAATACAGATGTTACAATACCATCTTATGTACCTTGCAAAATCTTTTTAAGGAAATTGTACTTTACCCTTTGTCCCTAAAAAAATTCCTCTTTTCCCATCTAATTTCAAAACTTTGTGGCTTTTCTCCGCCTTTCCCCTTTCTTTCTTCCCCCACCAAATCTTCCTACCCCCTTCTTCTAGCCCAGGGGTGGGCAAACTTTTTGGCTCGGGGGCCGCATTGACTTTTAAAATTTGACAGACGGGCCACCACCTGGTGTCGAAATGCCTGTCATTACAAGTCAAAATCAAATGAATGCAATCACTCAATCATTCACATCAAACCTTAATTCTGTACCAATCTTCGGCGGGCCGGATTAAAAAGACCAACGGGCCGGATGTGGCCCGCGGGCCGTAGTTTGCCCACCCCTGTTCTAGCCTCTGCCTTGCTGGCATCCCTTCTCTGTTGTGTTCCCTTTTCTTTTGTTTACTATCATTATATTTATTTTTCATCTTATTTTTCTCTTTCTTAAATGTTTTTTTAGATCTTAAGTCCTTCATTTTCCTCGCTTTCTTTCTTCCTTCTTTCTTAGTTAAATTTTGGAATTCATTAAAGATGGCGTCTTCATCTTCTTCTTCTTGTTGTTCTTCTGCCTCCATCTGTTGTATTGTTTGTTGATAGTTAACCAGCGCCATTTCTAAAAATAGGAAGGCTTTTTCCATACCATCTTTACCGGCTGCTTTTATTTGCTCATATTCTTCCCTCAGTTCCTCAAAAGAAAAAGCCATTATAGATCTTTTCTTTTCTTTTCTTTTCTTTTTTCCCTCTTTCTTCTTACACCAACCAAGATATTTAAAAAAAAGTAAAACAATCCCAAAATCCACAATCCTCAATCAATCCAAGCCAAGACAAAATTCTCCCTTTCTCTTCCAGGGGTAGTATCAGACAAAAGAAAAAGAAAGTCCAAATCTGTATTTTGAAGCCTTATTGGAGTTCTATTTCTGTCTTCAAATCCTTAAGGCATCTCCTCCAACAAAATCAAACCAGATGAATATATTTTTGTCCTCTCCCTTCCGACTTATCCCATAAAGCTAGTTTTACCTGAAAAAACAGGTTTCTCAATGTCCACTTATTAATTCCGTCGGGAAGGAGAGTAAACTTTCCTTTCAGCACCACCAAACTGCCGCTTTTTTTCCTCTTCTAGAAGGTATCATTCAGAAAGTCATAATTTTCAGGAGTTTTGTTAAATATGTCTTAGAGTCCTGGGAACCAAGAAAAACTTTCTCTTTTCAAAAACTTTCTCCACTTCCTCCTGCGCATTCTTACCCGGCTGCCAGCTTCTTTGTGGCGGCCATTGCGGACCGCCGCTGCACCGTCTTGGGAAAAGGGGGTTCTGCCGGCCGGGAGGGGGTCTGCAACACCCCAAACCCCTCTCCGGATCCCCTATCTTCAGCTGCCCCTGCAGGGCAGCCTAGCTCCGGACCCGTCCGGGATCGGGAGCACCAAAAGCGGCTAGCGCAGCTTCCTAGGTGTTATTGTGTTCTTATTGCCAGATGGAAACACTCTTGGTGATATTTAGTATTGCATATTTTATGTTTTTCTGCCTAGATATTAGATTCCAGTCCAAATTAACTTGTTTACATTGTATATGCTAGAAATTCATAGTTTCAGACGTTAATATTTATTGTTATTATTATGGTTGGTCATGTAGTTAGCCAGATGTTCAGATCGAATCTTTCTTTTCTTTTGCCATAGTCATTCTATTTTTATTTGCAGATCTTTGTATTTTGTGAGTTTTTCCAGTTCTTTCTTCTCTTCTGCTGACTTCAAGACATACATTATCCAGACATGTTTTTCTTTCTTATCAACAATTGTTAAGTCTGGGGTTTTGTGGCAGGTGCTTGTCTGTTTGAATTCTAAAATCCCAGAATGCTTTAACTTCCTGATTTTCTATTACTTTGTCTATTTCATAGTTCCACCAGTTGTTGCTTGCAGGCAAATGAGCTTTCTTGCAGATATTCCAATACACCATTGTTGCTACTTTGCTATGCTATTGTTTCTAATGAGTTCGATGCGGAGTGCACGGGAGCGGGCACGTTGCTGTATGGTTAGGTCAGGGCGGCAACGGAGGTTCTTATGGATGGTGTTGGTTTGGCAGTGAGTTTATAGTATAAATGAATTTACGTTTGCTTGATTCATTTTTGCAAATGACCCTGCACAAGCGTGGGGCCACAGAGCCATCTCTATTTTTGAGCTCTCGGTCAATGCGGGAAATGTCAAGTATTTCATCAGCGGAGATGGTTGATGCTTGATAATTTCTGATGATGTTTCGGACAGTTGTGATGTCATCATTGACATTGATGTCTTCTAGACCAAATAAGATGGCGTTTGGGCGTTTCCGTTCACGCTCAACGGCTTCTCTGATGAGAATTGGGATATCAATATTTGTCTGGGTTGTGTTTATTTGTGGATTGGGTTGTGGATTGGATTGTGGTTGATTGGTAGAGATGTGGTTAGTAGCTATTGGATGTTCAGGTTTTTGCGTTGTGTCCTTTTTTTTTCAAGGTTGGATATTCTTTCTTTTACGGCGTCCAGGGATGCTACTATGATGTTGAGGGATGTTGTAATGGTTTCGATGGTAGGGGATGTTTCAATGGTTTCAATGGTATCAACTCTTTCAGACAGATCCAGTTTGGGTCTGCATGATTTGCAGATATGTGGAAACTCATTGGATGATTTTAGGTATTGAATCATCTGCTCAGGTAATCCCAAGCAGTCATGATGAGTGTATTTTTACACAGAGAACATTTGATGGAGTTTTCATTATCCTTTAGATTTTTGTAGCATTTAAGGCATGTGCAGGAGTCTTGTGGTTCATTGGTGGGGAGCCTGCTTCTAATGATTCTAATGAGTGTAACATATCATCAGTATGACCCAGATATTGATAGCACTACTATGCTTTGTGCTTAGTAATATTTTTACTTTTTGGATGTCTTGTTTGTTAATCATGCTTTGAACTTATCGATGCTTCATGTTATTCCACTATATAATGCCCAGATAACTTGTAGGCTTCATCCTGATGGCTCTTGATAGTTTGGCCATTTGGCATTTTCAATAAGATTACTGCTTGTGATTTTAACCTGATTTATTGCTTTAGAGGCACATTTTCCTAGGCCAAAGACCATTACTATATCTGTGGCTAAAAATTCTTATAGAGTTTATCAATAATTGGATTTCAATTTCTGATTTTCTATAAAGCTTTAGGTGATGATGATGATTTAGTTTTATCACAATTATCTCTCTATCTCTGTGATCTCTTATATCTATCTCAGCTATAATCAATCTATCATCTATTTTACATGTATGTATGTAGGTATGTACAGGGGTGGGATTCAACTGGTGTTACTACCAGTTCAGTAACTACATTTTGCTGTGCACGCATATAAAAAACCTTAAGCTGTGCCGCCTGTACAGCTGAAAAGCGCTGTGCGCAGGTGCACAGTGGTTGAAAAGCTACTTTTTTCCTGCTTTTTCAACCTCATCTGTGCCACGCAAAACAGCTGAGGTTGAAAAAGCAGGAAATAAAGGACAGGTAAGAGTCTGAGTCGGCAGGTGGGCCAAACAGCAGCAAATACAGAACTGGTTCAGTGTCTGCTGCTCTTCAGAGCTACCAGTTCTATAGAGCTGGGCAGAACCAGTAGCATCCCACCCCGGGGTATGTAACTCAAAGCAGCAGAGATACCTAATATTCTTGTTTTCTATTTTCTTTGCAACAGCATCTTTTTTAGATGGGTTGGGTTAGGTTGAGAGAATTACTGGATTAAAGTCACCTAGTGGTTTTTATGCCTAAGGCAGGCCTAGAAACTGTCTACTGATTTTAAGGCTAGCACCTTAACCACTACATCAAACTAATATCTCTAATATCACTTCATGAACACTTGCTGCAATCTGTTCTAGTTTAGCTTTCTGTCTTCGATATAACTCCTCTATAGTTATTAATTTGCTTTCCTAGAGTTAATATACCCTTTCAGAAAATATACCAGTATTTATTTTAATATCTGTGATGATGGGAGTTAAGTGCTGCATGTTGTGCTAAAAAACAATCACAGCCACAAATCTGTTAAAATGACTATAAATATCCATTATTTCATGGCAAAATATTAATTTAATTGTTAATTGTTTTGCAGGTCACTATTCTCATAAGCCTGGCTCTTGCATTCCTTGCCTGCATAGTCTTTCTTGTGGTATACAAAGCGTTCACCTACGACCACAGTTGCCCAGATGGATTTGTTTATAAGGTAAGAAGTCTGGGATGAAGGAACGGTCTCAGCTAGTGATAGAATCTAGTTTACTGCATGACTACAATTTAATCCGGCCTTTTTCTGTCAGGACTGAAGATATAATTTGTCAACAACATGCTGAAAAGTGGCTAGTGCTTTAGGAAATAAAGGTCTGCAATACCCTCCAACAGCCTCAATTATTTTGAATTTGACAGGTATAAATCTTCAAGCAGACTACAGCCAGCCACCCCCATCTATTTTTGAACAGGCTGACAAAAATTAGGTTTTTGACTCAGCTTAGTCTCAGTATCAGATTAACAATGTAGGTGAGGGTGGCTGGCTCTAGTTTTTGCATACAGTTACACATTATGCATTTTGAAAGTTTTGGGACATCTTTATTGATCCTCAGTTTATTGTCACAGAATAAAAGGAAAAATAGGAGTAGGAGTTATAAAACTGAGAAAAAATTACCTATTGGCAAACATAATTCACCGTCTTGTTGAAAGACATTTCATGTCTATGTCTTTACATCCAAGGACAATATTCTGCTCATCGGCCTATACCAGTAGTGGCTAACCTTTGTGGGCTTCTGTGCCAAAAATTGTGCGTGTGCTTGCATACTTGCGCTTGCATGCAAGCACCCAGAAGGCAATGCACAACCCCCCATGCCCCCCTACGCATGTGCGCGCAATCCACACCCACCCACCCACCCCGCCGCCCCCTTACCTGCACTGCACCTCACAGCTGATTTTTGGATGGTTTGAGACCTTTTCGGCCTCCCAGAGGCTTGAGGAAGACTTCTGCAGGCCCGAAACTTGGCCTGTTTCATCACTTCCGGTATTTTCGGAAAAACAGAAAGTGAAAAAATGGGCCTGGTTTTTGGCCTGCAAAGCCTGCAGAAGCCTTCCTCAAGCCTTTGGGAAAAAGGCCTCAAACTGGCGAAAATCAGCTGTGAGGCGCATGGATGCACAGTGAGGTAAGTTTACCTGCAGTTTGTGTGCCAGCACAAATGGCTCTGTGTGCCACCTGTGGTGCCACACGTGCCATAGGTTTGCCATCACAGGCCTATACCATACAAAGAATTGGAATTGAGAAGCACATTTACTTGTAGTTCTGCTGTGAGTTTCAGGACTATCCTTCCAGAAAAGAAAATTTTATTTTGAGTCAAGATCAACTGCTGGTGATTTTTGCTCTGTGGATAGATCTATGCAGTTATTTTGGCAACAATGCAGAATGGTATCCCATTGCTCTCCCCCCCCCCTTTTCTATTTCCCTATTTCTTATTTCCTATAGTTTGAACTACAGCCCTGGGCTTTCAGCCATTCAAGTAATAGTCAGAGACCCAACTGTAGGTTTAGCTTTTTGAGATCAGCCAATAGTCAACTGTTGTGGAGCTGGGATCGGTAGCTAGAATTCCACTCAAAATATTTAAACTTTTGCAAGGGGTTCAGAGTGAGCTAAGTTGATGGCAAGTAGATAATTAAATAAAAAAAGTGTTTTTGCTAAATTAGTATTCATGGTTCCTGTTTTTTTCCTTGATCTTCAGCATAAGAGGTGCATTCCTGCCTCTCTCGATGCTTACTATTCAGCTCAGGATTCCAACTCCCGGGGCAGATTCTACACCGTCATCAGCCACTACAGCATGGCTAAGCAAACCAGCTCGCGGTCTGTATCTCCCTGGCTTTCTTCAGGATCGGTAAATCATGAAAATAAGGCCACTAAGACAGAAGGCCATTAAAGCCATGTGATGGCCTGGGGATGGAGGGAGTGGGAAAACCACATCATGTCTCTAAGTCATTGCTCTAGTTCACGGAGGGCGCCTTGCTAATCGGTGTGATGAGAATACACTAACTCCAAGTGCAGGTGTCATCTTAATGGATAGTTTTCTCTCTTTCATTCATTCTCACCCTTCCTTTTAGTGCATTGTTCTCGTTAATTTGTAACTAAGTCAGGATCTTGTACAAAGGCATGTTAGGTGTTGACTATATCTCACAATGTACAAATATTTTTAAAACCATTGCTAAGTATTTGTTAAGAAAATAAAAATGAAACAAAAAAAGCAAACCCAGTAAACATTGACAAGAAAGGAAAAGAAATCGTAAGCATAATTTATTAGGCCTTTCTTGGCTGAGAAAACAGCCTTGAAACTTGGCAAACAAAGGTGGGTAATTTGTTTTTCACAATGTGACATGAAAGGAAAGTTCAGATTGTTGGAGCAACTTTATAGTGCACAACCATCATGTACAAATAAAATACATACTTGTCTGGGCAAAAATCCATCTCAAAGAGTTTTCAAGGGATGGTGATGTTATATGGATGATTTTAAAGCAGTTTAGCACCATTGGTGCTCCAATGTGCATTATTCTGTCCTTAACATTAAAATGAATGGGAAAGACCTTACATACAAGGAAACTCCTGTCTCTTTAGCAAAAGCCCCACACATGCATTAAACTATTGGATTGTGGCTACTAATCTTTGGTTGTTTCTCAAGAGGGAAATATTAGCCATGAGAGTGAATGCAAGCAGGTTCCTATGTGTCTCCTGACTGTCAACCCAATTTTGAACACAACAGTTCTGTCCTCCCACAATCCAAAACTGACCGCCAAAGTTCAAAAACAACAAATAAAAATTCGGCTTGGAGAAAGAGGGTGAACTGCTGTCTCAGAAGGACCCAGGTGTTTTTTGGGGTGTTTTTTTGGGGTGGTGAATTTGAGATAGAGACAAAAAAATGTAGAAGTGAAACAGACTTTATTTTGATTCTTCAAGGAGTATAAAAATCTTATATCTCCTTGGCTACAGGGAATCTTGTTCAATAGGGCAACAGACAGATGCCACCACAAATGCCCCATCACATGGCCAGCCACTCTTACAATAGAGAGATTTAAAGTTAAGACAGAGATAACCTGTTTTCTGTATGTTTGCCAAAATACATTAAACATAAAAAATGGTTACCCAAGCAGGTGTGTTATCACACAAATAAAATGTAGCTAGAGATATGTAAGCAATGGTATCTGTTACTAGCCACCATGACCCCAAAATGATGAAATAATGCATTATGACACCAGG
Organism: Notechis scutatus; assembly: GCF_049901735.1. Taxonomy (NCBI): domain Eukaryota; kingdom Metazoa; phylum Chordata; class Lepidosauria; order Squamata; family Elapidae; genus Notechis; species Notechis scutatus. The sequence goes on along the minus strand of NC_142010.1, from coordinate 89,110,212 downwards.
CGGCATATGACTGCCCTTTCATATCCCAAGATTAAATACAAGTACAAAAGTTATTGGTTTTGCCTGGTAATATTATGGCAACATTTAAACATTTGCCCTCTTTATGCCAATGGGTACCAGATAGCTTCAGAAAATTCTCATCCTCATTGGCAAGGCCCATTTTCTTTCCTGAGAATCTGGAAGAGTTGAATAATACTGTACTCTCCTGAAAATGTAAAAGACAGAAAAAAACAAAAGAAAACCCAGCCAGCCAACCAAAACAAGCAAACAAACAAACTTGCAAGCAGTAAGTGGTTTTTTTTAAAGTGGAAATTAGATTAGAAGTAGCACAAGCTGAAACAGTGATATTGGCTATTCAGCTTCACATTTTCTGCAATAGGGATCGTGAAGGAGGTACTGGTTCTCCTGTGTATTGGACAGTATTTGACAAAACATATCAAATTAAATTAGCACATTGTGTAGATGATGAGTAGGTTACGAAAAGGATTTTAGGAGTATAACCTTGCTGTTTTATGCCACATTTGCATGCTGGCATTTTTAAATTCTTCCCTATCCAATTTTCCTTCACCCTAAACAATGACTAAACATTTTTTAAAAGAAATGCAAAATAATTTTAAAAGTCACCCATGAAATAATGTCAGAACAGCTGTGGAATAAACCACTACCACCACCAAAAAAAAAAAAAAAAACATGTGTATTTCTATACAATTTCATGTAATCATGCCATGCATCTATTGCAGATCATAGCTTCACTCTTTAAGAAGATTCCCCTAACTGATTCTGTGGGTTCATTTTTACTAATGAAACCAATGTCTAATATCACTGTCAATATGTAGGTGGTAAAGAAGTATGGAACTGCTCATTGGAAGCCATTTTTTCCTCCCAGTAAAAGAATCCACATATCTTTCAAAAACTAACCATATACATTACTCTTAATGGAATATAATGCCTGTGTTCATTTGTACCAAGTCCTTGACATCATCTAAGAAACTGTGTTATACAAATTGTGTTATACAAATATACAGGCTACTAGTGCAGCTGGATTAGCACTAGTGACCTTGACAGGCAATGGCACTTCGTAGTCTCCTAAATAGTACTGATTAAGGTCACATGATTCAACCACTTCAAGGTCTGATCAGTGCTTGGATGGAAGACTCAAGTCACATGAGCCCAATCATAGGCATAAATGTGCTACATAAATTTATATTACAGCTACAGTGAGTTCATCTTCAGTAAATAAAACATGCTGAATTTTTAACAGAAGTTCTCAGAACCCCACAAATTGGTAGAGCCATTTAGAATGATAAGAATTACTGAATAAATGCATAGGAGGAAGCAGTTGAAGAGTGCGCTTGATCTAAGACATCATATTAGGAAACTGTAATCTCATATGTTTATACTTTAATACACACACACACACACACACACACACACACACACACACACACACACACACACACACACACACACACACAGAGGTTTGAATGAATTATGTATTTAAATATTATTGGTTTTGCAGAACTGGTTTGTGTCAAATTAACCTTCAGTTTCATGAAGAAAAAAAGAAACCAAGGGCATGCTCCACCAAAATCTTAATTTGTATTAATAGGAATTACTTGGGAGTGGTCAGTGGGGGAATTCTTGGCTATGCCCAAATTATGCAAATTCAATTAACCTGAATGTAGAGAAACATTAAGCAAACAACAGCTATTTTAAAATTAATCAAATTGTCACTAAGAGCCCTAAAGATGGGTCCCCAAATCAGATTTCTGATTTATATTTTACCTGCAAGAAAAAAGGAAAGCCTACTCTACTGGAGATGGAAAACAAAAGAAGTAATGATAAATGGTTGTATAATGTAGCCAAAACTGTAGTGCCAAATCTCAATGTCTTTTTATCCCTGTCTTTATCTCTTTCTTCATACTACATCTGTAAATCCATTTCTCATCTAAAAATGTAAAAAAAAAAAAATCATTGGAAAAAAAAGTAAACAATTTCCAGAACAGCTACTGGATAATTTATAATTTTATGGTTGTTGTATGTCAGTAGGTAGAAGAGACTGAAGTATTTTTGGTGTAGTTCTTGACTTTTTCTGACAGGACAAATAAAATTAGATGTGTCTGAGAGTCTCAACTATTGTGGTACCATTGTTTCCTTCCATTTTTTTCACTAAGAATTTATATGGATATGATGAACATGTTAGGAATGATAAAATATGGATTGCGCATGTTTATTTCACCCCTCACAAAACATAATAGACCATTCTTACATTTTTAACACACCTGCATCTTTTAGAGAAATATATAGGTGACTGGCTTACCTCAGATCAACTTTACTTCAGATCAACTCAATTCATAGGTTGATCTGGCTCACAGTGATCCCAACTGTCAGTTTCAGGACTCAACTGGCATCTGCCAGTCAAGTATATTAAACATTGCATGATTGCAATGAATTACAGTTCAAAATGAGTGGGTCCTTCACAGTTCAAACCTGCAGCTCCTGACAACATTGCTTAGACATCAGTCACCCACATGTACGTGAAACCACACTACATGCCTGGTATATGCCCTTTTCTTTTGTGAACATTTTGCAGCCCTCATTTATTTTAAGATCCAAGCTGAACTTATTCTGCAGAAACTCATGCCTTTCTGGGAGGAGGGAAGTGCTGAAAAATTGTTCCTGAAAACTGCTCAAACTTTGAGAAAAGTCAACAAAACTATGATTTAATCAACATCATACTAGAAACAGAGATTATAATCAGAGTCTCCTCAATATCAGCCAAGGTAAGTGAGATATATAAACTGAAGCCTGTTCAATAACATTTTTGTCTATCTAAAAATATTTACTTTTAATAAAAAATAAACCAGATAAAAAGAGAGTTGTATATAAGACTACATCACACAGCTCCAGCAATTAGGGAGGACTTTAAGTGAGCAAATACATTTTATATGTGCAAATACATTTTACTGCCAATTAGGGGTGAATGAGCATGCATAAAGGCAAAGTTAGTCACAGTGGTTATTATAAGAACACACAGACATCTTACACATTGTCTTTATTCACTGCCTCGTGTAGGATGAGCTTTACTTATCAGAACTTTGCCACTGCAAAGCATAATAATTGCATACTTAAACATGTGTGATTAAAGTCCTAGTTTGTATGGAGGCTGTTGTATTTCTGCAATCTCTCTGCTACAGAAAATTACATTGTAAATGCAGACATCACAGTGTGACTCAGAGAGGGGAAGATGCTGCTTTCCATGTGTTGAATCTACTTCATGCAAGCACATCATTTGATCACAGGACAAGGGATGGTTTCTAACATGAAATAAAACCAGTTCATGGAAACTGAGGCAAAGTTAGTCACAGTGGTTATTGCAGCCTTTCAATGCTAATTGTTGCAGGAAACATGATTGGGAAGTATCAGTTTTGAGACCAGCTCTTGGGTTTTCCCCAAGTACGTATTTATCAATGGGAAAAAACACAGACAAGGTGGAAACAAGGCAGTCATTTTCTCAGATTTTCCTATAAAGAGGGAAAGCTTTACTAGTGGCAGGATTCATTCTGACTTTACTTAACCCTATCTCCTTTTTCCAATGCCCAACATTATGTTTGTTTTAAAAAATATTAGTAACATGTTGTTTTGAAGAGAGTTAATAGCAGAAATAATTGTTGTACTAAAATCAGTGCAAAATTAGTCTTAAGAAATACAGATAGTTGATATTCCAAGGCAGGCATAGGTCTATTCTTCATTATGAAATTTCAACTTGGAAAATAGGGGAAACGCTTCAGTCCTGATCCTAAAATCTCTTTTATAAATTAAGCACCAATTGGGAATACAGATAAATCAAGGCTATAGATTAAAAATAATTTTGCCCACCGCCGAGTTCCGTAAAAGCAACAAAGATACCTTTGAATTATTCTGTGTGATATTAATATAACAAAGTTGTTGATTAATAAAAGTTTGCACAAGCTGTTGAACCAAATTTTTCTCCCATTGGGCAAAAACTTTGGGAACATGAGAGCTCAGCACTAGCGGCAGGCAAAAAATGACCAAGACCAAAACACAAATATTTATGACATTACTGTATGAATGCCCAAATTAAATGTGTACGTTCAAGAGGAGACTTTAACAGTCCAATTTTTTTACATATGTGTAGCACCTGACTTGGGTTTACTGTAAAGTGACTATTCACTTCATTGGAAGCTAAATAAGCATGCATTTGGAGGTGTATTCAGATATAAGTTTCACTGAGTTTGGTGAACTATTTAATGTGGCTGAAATTTTCAAATCCCATATCTTTTTTCTCAAAATACCCAATGAGTTGGACACAAATGTCAAAAGAAAGATACTCAGAACTGCAACTTAAGTTCTCTTAGCTGTGGAGTCTGAATTACAAAGAACCTCCATTCCTCACATCGGAGGCACGGAATTATAGATATAGAAGTAAAAGAGAGCCTAAGTCTTATACTGAGCCATTTAAATGATCTCTACAGAAAATAAAAAAGACGAGGGCTGTTTGTCAGTATTTACTCTTGCATTTTCCTATGGATTCTATTTCCAATCCCCTCCTCTCCACCAGCAAAATCTCTTTGGCTCAGTCGTGATTCTCTCTGATACTGTTAACAGGGAACATTCTTCTATTTTCAGCCCACCCTTGGGATTTTGTAAGTGTGATGCTGATAGTGAGTATTAATAATATTTTGAAGCAAAAAGAGCCTGAAATTGGGACAGCAGAGACATTCAGGATCTTGCAGTAACTGATGTCACTGTCAGGAGTTTGTCTGATAGGTTTAGTCCACTTAAAATGTAGAATAATTGGCATCCTTGAGTCCAAGCAAAAGTGGCTGAGTTTTTCTGCATCAAAATAGTTGGCAGCAGAAAACTGCCATCAATTGGCCTTGGATAAACATTTGTACATAAAAGAAATGCAGGCGTCTTGTGATGGCTTGCTTTAGCCTTCCAAAATGACAGCAGCCAGTGGGGTGGGGGAGATAGATAGATAGATAGATAGATAGATAGATAGATAGATAGATAGAGAGAGAGAGAGAGAGAGAGAGAGAGAGAGAGAGAGAGAGAAAGGGAAGGAGGGAGGGAGGGAGGGAGGGAGGGAGGGAAGTATTGAATGTTTTCATTTTATGGGGCTAAGGGAATGAGCCTTCTCTGTCACAGCCTCTCTCCAGGCAGCATTAGGACAGATCTATCTCCCCTGGAGTTCCAAAAAGCACGGTTTTTTATTGGTTTATATTTATATTTGTAAGCTGCCCAGAGTCTTTAGGAATGGGAGGCTAGAACAGTTTTATAATGAATGACGATAATAATGATTCATGTGGATAATATTAAGAATTTATTGTTAGACACTCATTAGAAATATTTCACATGATATCATCAAAGCGATACATATCCAATCACACCATATTTATTGACTTTTTATCTTTTGAAATCCATGATCCAACACAATGGACTCTTCAATCACATGGATGTCAGCAGTGATTGGAGTTTGCAGCCAGGTATTGTTCTTGGCTCAATAAGTAAGTTGACCAATATGTAAAATCAATATATGTTTATGAATAATGCATTCAAAACATGCATTCTTGGACTGAGTTGTACATAGCAATGGCACTTAGACTTATATACCACTTCACAGTGCTTTATAGCTATCTCTAAGTGGTTTGCAGAGTCAGCTTATTGTCCCCAACAATCTGGCTCCTCATTTTACCGACCTCGGAAGGATGCAAGGCTGAGTCACCTTTGAACCGGTGAGAATTGAACTGCCGAACTGCTGGCAGCCAGCAGTCAGCAGAATTAGCCTGCAGTACTGTATTCTAACCACTGCGCTACCACAACTCTTGCTATGGTGCACAAGCATAATGACATAATTTATACTGGAAAAATGCACAGATTGGGATAATAAAATATCTGCATGAAAGCAACTCATTGATTTTCCAGCTATTTCTACAAAAATGGATTTGTCAGGAAACAAATGGAACAGAACAATAAGTACATAGATGTGGCGGTGGCACAAATTGAATTTCCACTTATCTTTACATTCCTAATAATTGATGTATGTGTTATCACATCAAGAGATTTCATCTGGTTAAAAATACAGGGCTCAGATTTTTCTAAAAAAAATTCCCTGGAACATCATTGTTGTTATTTAAAGATCTCACTATATTTCTGTGTTAAGCACATATGCAAATAGCAGTCTATTTGTTAAAAATCTATTCTTCTGAATTAATTTAATTTCTGCATTAATCATTCAGATATAGAGAACACATTCAGAGGAAAGGGAAGTGGCCAAGCAAAGCTTGCTATTATATATGATAATCCCTGAAGTGCACCTTAGCATTAGAACTTGTCATGACTGAGTAAACTGCAACCAAGAGGAAGAAACCAAATAATAGTGCTTTATTCTTGTTCCTCTCACTTTACATGGCCCACCTCTATCAGAACATAGGGAAGATAATTAGCTCTAAACATTTGCCTGGGTTCATGAAACTAAATCAATAATAGAATAACTGTGGAGAACATTAATTAGTTCTGAGTCACAGGACTAGATCAGGGCTGCCAAACTCCCGGCCCGCGAGTCAGATGCGTCACATGCTGGCCATGCCCAGTTTAATGAAGGATAAAAAAAATCCTGATACATCACATAACAACACCATGACAACGTGAGTTTGACATCCCTGGGCTAGATAGATTTGATCACCTGCCAGTGCAATGAAATTTGTATAGACGGTGCTCTACTTCCAAGAGAAGATTCCTTGGGAACACCCAACCAGCAGCCTCAGATATCAAACTCGGGGGGGTGGGGGGGCAGATTAAGCCTGAAGGTCCTTAGTTCTGCTTTATGAACAAAATCAGAAGAGAAATGTCAACTGCGGCTGTTAGAATCTGCTAACCTAAGAAATTGTAGTCAGTTCAGCCATTTTGCTGGATCAGCTGGGGAAAAAAATAAGTAGCACAGTGTGAGATGAATTCCAACATATTTTGGGGAATTGAATCATGCTGTTTAATTATTTCAGGAACCCAAAAAAACAAAATAAATAAAAAAATAAAAAAGTGACAAAAGTCCAAAGAGAGCCATTGCTTAAACTAATCTTTGAATTATGGCCAGGAATTTGTGGTCTATAATAGCACAGCACCCCTCACCGTGTTCTGTGTAGGTCTGGACAACTGGACCTTCTTTCATAATGGCTATGTGAAACAAATGAAAAATGTGAACAACTTTATAAACATCTGACACAACATTGTCATGATTCTGCAAATAAATGTCTCTCTCTCTCTTCTTCTTTACCCTTTTCATAAGATGTGTTCCCTGGGCAATGTAGAGGAAAAATTATGGTTCAGCTGGAAGCTGCGGAGTGAATTTACCAGTAACTTTGGTAGAACTCCTGTTTCGTTAACTTCCCAGTAAAAGTTAAGCTTTCACCCTGCAAGTGGAAGGACAGGAATGAGATTTCCTGATGCTTCACAGTGATATCATTACATTATCTCATGTTGGAGACCTGGGATGGAAATTGTCACTCATCATTTATAACAGGGTTGTCAAACTCCCAGCCTGCAGGCTGGATGCGTCCCGTGCTGACCATGCCCATGCCTGGTTAGCGAAGGGGGGAAAAATCGCAATACATCACATGACGCTGGTGTGATGACATGACTTTGATGTTGATACCCCTGGTTTAGAACATGATTGATTACTATTGTTCAATAGTTTCACCTGGGGGCAACAGGCTATTTCAGGGAATGCAACACAAACATTTACCCCAATAGCTTCTTGCCTGCCATCTCCTGGCATCTCTACTTGAGGTTAATTGCTTCATTTTCCGTAGTAGTAAAGCAGAATCTGCAGCCTACTTTGCAAAGCAGAAAGAAATCCCAAACCAAGAATGGTGGATATGTACACTGTTCAACTCAGAGAGTTGTGAACTAGTAACCAGGTTTCTTTGTTGAAATGGCAACCACGTTGAGGAGGATCTTTTGTAGTCATTCAAATTGTTCAATTTTTGATATTTGTATTTCTTCTATGTACTGTAAAAACACGTCTCCCTAAAATGCTGATCCCTAATTTGTATGCATAATTTGTATCTATCATATCAAATAATCATTTTGCTCACATACACCCACACAGCATTTCCTGGGAATCAGAATTGATATTTTACATTTTCTCATAAAAAAATATTTAAAGTTTACATGTGGCTATTCCAGTCAATAGAATCTGCTGTAAATATTTTTTTAGCTTGATACTCTCCAGAGTAGATACTGAGGTTGACTACATGAATAGTCTTTGAATTAATGCTTTTTTTTTTTTTTTGCAAACATCAATATATTGTTCCGGAAAGGAATTAAAATCAACTTCTTATTCTTATCACTGGGTAATACTGCAATGTGAATATTTACAATGATTCCTGCAGTGATCCTAGTTTCTCAACGTTGCATTAATGAAATCAATTTATGCACTGATATTCAAATCTACATACTTGAAAATCCTACTGAAATATTTTTCATGGGTATTGGATTGACAGAATTTCTTTACTTTATATTTGATTTTGATTTTTTCACCCAATTAAATTTAAATCTTTAAATTAAAGCATTTAAATAATGATGTAGAGCAAGGGTGTCAAACTCACATTGTTATGGCAGTGTCATGCGACATATCGGCACTTTCCCCCCTTTGCTAAACCTGGGCGTGGCCAGCCCATGACGCATCCAGCCCATGGGCTGGGAGTTTGGCAGCCCTGATGTAGAGTATTTCTACAGATTTAAGTCTGTTAGTGAGGCAGCTATGCTACTATTCTCCCATACAAATACTGTATTTTTCCTTTGCACTGCTTTATGCTCTTTCAAGCTCTGTTATTTCTGGCTTGACCTGCTTCTTGAAATATCACTGGTTGGTTTGCTATGATGTCACAGAAGTATTTGGAGCAATCACAATTCATCTGTCTGTCAGTGGCTCAAGAATGCTGGTTTCATTATAATTTTGAAGTCAATTCGGTAATGTAGTTTATAGTGTACTGTATAGGACTTTAGCATTCTGGGAGCACCATTAAAAAACCTAACATTGATCATATGGTAGGATTCTTCAGCTGATATCATAATTTGAATTGAAATGGCCCATGGGATGCTTAGATCTGACCCGCAGGGCCACCTTGGAAAGGACTAGCCCATGGTGCCTCTGCCAGCAAAAACAAGCTCCATTTTCACTGGCAGGGCACTTGGGCCACAGCAGGCACTCCTGACACAAGTGACGTCAAGCTGGCCATGCCCATTCTGGCCATGCTCACCTGGCCACCCGAAGTCAAACACAACTATGATGTGGCCCTCAATGAAATTGAGCTTGACATCCCTGATTTATTAGATTGCATTGAGTTTCAGATACATATGGAGCAGAACTATTGAAATCTATGAGCATAGCTTATTAATGTCTAACATATTCTATAGATTTCAGTGGCACTATTTCAAAAAAGACTAAAATTGGTCTCAATCCATTATCATGCACATATATCTATCATGTCATTACTTTTTAGGACCTGCAACTTTATGTAAAGTGTAGAAAATGATTACAAAGTAGGAAGCCAATTGAAAATAAAGATGTGAGACAGGAAAATGTCACATATACATACATTCCCATTACCAATAGTTAAATATTCTGTTAATAAGCCCATTCTCCCAATGTGGCATACTGATGTTTGAAAAAAAACAGTACTTTAGGGGACAGGAAAATGAAATTCTGTTAGTATCCTTTAGGCCTGAAGAGGCTGTCATTAGTCATGTTTGGTCCCCTGTTATCCAACAATGTTTGATGAGTTTGACTTAGATTTTTAGCTTGCAGAAAAACATTTTTCAAAGCCGGCTTTGGGAATTGGTTTGCAGCACCATATTTTGAGTTAAAACCCCTTCTTGAAAGTTGCAGAAACTTCTTAAAATATATACTGTAGCTTGATTCAGGGTTTGCCAAACAGCAAAATGTCTTAATATTCAGTCAGCCAGCACAAGGAGAAAACTCTTTAATATTACCATCATATATCTTCTGTATTGTAAAAAAAAAAAAAATCAGATCTCTTGATCTGAGACAGCTTGGTTGAAGTATGTGAGTGCATGCATATGTTTACTGCATACTTGTATTTTTAATAGCAATGGATAAAAAAAATGACTTTTCAGGATTCACCTTTTGGAATATACTACTAAATAGGCTATAGGTTATCACTTGACTAAAGTTGTTGGTGACCAGTCCTTGGGAGAAGCTGGCTTTCATATATGTATGTGTATGTGTATGTGTATCTGTAAGGCAGGACAAGACCTCTTGCAGAAATCAAATTGAGATTATACCAAAGTCTATCATATGAATATGGGTCAAAATTATTCTTGAACGCCAGAAGCTTCCAAATACATCCTACTGACATTAATGCTGAAAATACAATAGAACTGAGTTTAAACATGGAGACAAGTCTATGCCTTGATATTGGAGGAGCCACAAAATGACTTCCAAGTTGTACCCAGAGTTGTTTGTGGGGGGTTTGTTTGTTTGATAACTTTGTTTGTTTGATAACAAGAAGAAAACCTTCTACGCACCAATTCCACCATGCTTTCTACAATTTTGTAAACAACAATCTAAAAGACTCAAGGTCCATCCCACTCCTGAAAAGACCTAATGGTAAAGACTGCAATAATGACACCATTAAAGCCAACCTCTTTAACACATTCTTTGGCTCAGTATTTGTAAACAGCAATGGATCATGCCCAGTATTTCCTAGTCGAACCACAGATAACTACAATGATCTAATACATATCAATTTTACAGAAGACAATGTTGAAAAAGCACTACGCAATCTAAAACCATCTCTATCTATTGGACCAGATGGAATATGTGCCTACTTCTTAAAAAAGCTATCCACTGCCATAGCCGAACCTCTAAGCATAATCTTTGAAAAATCTTTCAGGACCAGCTCCTTGCCAAAACTATGGCCACATGCCACGGTCATCCCCATCTTCAAAAAGGGAGACCCCAGCCTAGTTGAAAATTACAGACCAATCTCTTTATGCTGCGTCACCTGTAAAGTCATGGAATCAATTATTAACCAATCCATCATCCTCCACTTAGAGACAAACAACCTACTCTCTAATAAACAATTTGGTTTCAGAAACAAAAACTATCTTGTAATCTGCAATTCTTACACTGCAAAAATACATGGACCACACAACTCGATCAGGGCAAAGCAATAGACGCAATCTACATAGACTTCTGTAAAGCCTTTGATTTAGTGGTACATGACAAACTACTCCTAAAACTAAAATCTTATGGTATCTCTGGACACCTGCATAACTGGATAGAAGCATTCCTGTCAAACAGACAACAAATGGTCAAAATTGGGAGCGTCCTATCAAATTCTGTACCTGTCAACAGTGGTGTCCCCCAAGGCAGTGTTTTAGGACCAACTCTGTTCATACTCTACATAAATGACCTCTGTGATCATATTAACAGCAACTGCATTCTCTTCGCTGATGATGTAATGCTATTCAACACCACAGACAATACTGCTACCCTTCAAAAAGACCTTGACTATGTATCAGAATGGTCAAACAAATGGCAACTTCAAATCTCAACAAATAAATGCTCTATCCTACATATTGGCAAAAAAAAATCAGAAAATAAAATACAGGCTGAATAGTCAAGACCTTATTGATGATCCAAACTGTGTCAAGGATCTTGGAGTACTCATCTCTAATGATCTAAGTGCTAGAGCCCACTGTAACTACATAGCCAAAAAGGTGTTAAGAGTTGTTAACCTAATCTTACGTAGCTTTTTCTCTGGTAATATTACACTACTAACTAGAGCATACAAAACATTTGCTAGACCAATACTCGAATACAGCTCATCAGTCTGGAACCCACATTACGTATCTGATATTAACACAGTTGAGAAAGTCCAGAAATATTTTACAAGAAGAGTTCTCCACTCCTCTACTCATTGCAGAATACCTTATGCCACCAGACTTGAAATTCTAGACCTAGAAAACCTAGAACTAAGCCACCTTTGGTCCGATCTAAGTATAGCATATAAAATCATATATTGCAATGTCCTACCTGTCAATGAATACTTCAGCTTCAACCATAACAATACAAGAGCAAACAATAGATACAAACTCAAGTTTAATCTCACCAAACTTGATTGCAGGAAATACGACTTCAGCAACAGAGTGGTCAATGTCTGGAATACTCTACCTGACTCTGTGGTTTCTTCCCCAAACCCCAAAAACTTTAATCTTAGACTGTCTACTATTGACCTCACCCCTTTCCTAAGAGGACTGTAGGGGGCGTGCATAAGCGCACTAATGTGTCTACCGTCCCTGTCCTATTGTTTCTTTTATTTTTTTATTTTTCATGTATTCATAACTATGTTTTTATTTATACCTATTATCTTATAAGCAATTGACAAACCAAAATAAATCAAATAAAAAATAAATAACTTACATTCCACAAAGAAATGGAAGAACAGATTACTAATGATTACAATCTGGCTGGTTGTTTACTACCTTCAGAATCACAAACAGCATAAATATCAGGGTTTTGGAACAACAATAAAAATGGACTTTTTGTCTATGCTTCTGAACTTCTGGGATACATTTGGTTGGCCTCAGAATGGCATGGAAGAATAGAATGGATGGTCCTTGACTGGATCCAACAGAGCTCCTCTTATATCTCCAACCAATTCCAGGTGAACACTGAGATGACATAATTCTTCATGTAAATCTAACAATTCCACTTCAGGGTTTTCCAGTTTCATCACTAGCTCTACATTTGACCTATCAGGATATTTCTAATCCAGATGGGCTGTATGGATTTACTTATTAATAGGCAGAGCCCTGAAAGTGGTATTAAAATATCTGTTTCAAGCCTTACTGTCAGCATATATACAACTAATGTATATAGCTATAATGTCCTAGTATAGTATAGTACAGTATAATAACCATTTGAGAGAACCTTCTGGACTAAAGTACTTTTCTCTTTAGAAAAGTACTTTAGTCCTGAAGGTTCTCTCAAATGGTTACTAGACTAGACTAGACTAGACTAGACTAGACTAGACTAGACTAGACTAGACTGGTAGTCCTTGATTTATGACCACAACTGAGCCCAACATTTCTGTTGCTAAGTGAAACATTTATTAAGTGAGTTTTGCCCCATTTTATGAGCATGCTTGCAACAGTTATTTAAGGGAATCATTGCAGTCGTTAAATTAGTCACACAGTTGTTAAGTGAATCAGGCTTCCCCATTGACTTTGCTTGTCAGAAGATTACAAAGGCGATCACATGACCTTGGGACACTGCAACCATCATAAATATGAGTCAGTTGCCAAGTGTCTGACCAGGGGGATGCTGAAAGCGTGAAAAATGGTCATAGGTCACTTTTTTTCAATGCTGTTGTAACTTTGAATGGTCACTGAATGAACGGTTGTAAGTTGAGGACTACCTGTACTATACTAAACAAATAAATAATATAAGTAACACAATCAAAATTAAGAAGCAGTGGTTTGGATCTTATCACTCATTATCTTACGTGTCATGAATAAAACAAAGTTTGTTTAGTTATTTAAAATATATGTCTGATTGCCTATCTTAGAACATAACTCTAGGTAGGTCATAACAAACATATGACCAGGAAACAACAAAAACCATAACACAAAAACATGCTGTCTCAACTCTCCTCCTTGGATATATCCAACAAAACTGTCCGCAGGATCCCTGTGTGGGAAAGAGACCTCTTTACTGCCTTCCAGAAGTTTAAAAGGCCTAGACCTGGAAATTCCTCCCCCACACCATCAATCAACACTCACTACAACTGGCCCCAGAGAAACCACTGCCAAGCTTTGCTTCCTATTGCCAATCCCTAATGCTAGTCCAAAAAACATTCTGTAGACAATTATATTGAAAGCCCCTGAAAGGTTCCAGAGGGTCAGGACAATTGCATCAATTCACCAAGCTGATATTTAAATAACAGTTGTCCAATGTACCCTTCTCCTCTGCAGTATCTTCTTTCTTCCAATAAATTGTGAGTTGATGAATCCTTCGACATGACATCAGATAGGATATGGAGGATTGCAGATGAAATAATAAAGAACAACCATTTCCTTATAATCCCCTTACTTGAATAGAAATTTTGTTTGGAATCCAAACCATTATATTTAAGCCAACTGATTTGTTGCTGAATTACCTTGCAAATGCCATTGGCCTTGTTAGAAAAGAGTTGATAATTTGTCTCTGGGTATGCATTATTTTGCTAGACTTTGCTCAGTCTCCTAATGGGATTACATTATGCATATTATTTCAAACAGTTTATTAACATTCTATTGATATTCTGGATTCATATCGACTCATTCTTCTACCATTCCATATTTTTTTTGGTCATTTTAAAAATTGTACTCTATGTAAAATGTCCATATTGTGCTTATTTGCTTGCATAAGTATTTTTTCTTGCAGGACTTAATCTTCCTCTGTTGGGTTTTTCATTACTAGCCTCTGGCCTGCTAGTGTAAATTTTCAATATTCTTGACTGCAATCAATGTTTCCCCTGCTTAGAAAAGTGTGTGGGTGTGTGCGAATGGACTTCTTAGCAGACATAAAATAAAAAATACCGTATTTTACTTCCATGTCCAATACTTTTAGTTGACTGAAAATCCAATACAGACATACAGGAATACACTTTGTAAAACTCCCATGTCACTTATTTCAGTCTTTCATATGAACGGACTCACGTTGCACGAATGGATCTTGTTCACTTGGGAGGTTCCTACTGGTGATGTTTAACCTGGTTTTCCTTGTTGTTGCAGACATCTGCTAGTTTAAGCCTATAATATTATTTGATGTCTTAATATTGTGCTTTTTGCTCCATCCACTGTCATTTCTCACTCAGCTAAATGCTGACACCCTTCTCTATAGAAAGCAGATACCGTATTTGCCGGCGTATAAGACGACTGGGCGTATAAGACGACCCCCCAACATTTCCACTCAAAATATAGAGTTTGTTATATACTCGCCGTATAAGACTACCCCCTCTTCCACACACCTTCCACTTTTGCACTTTTTTTTTTTTTGACGCACTTTTCTGCTTTGGACAATTTTGAAATGAGCTAATCCAATTTTGAACCAAGAATATGCAAATAGCTATGGAGTTTAGAAATGAGTTTTAAAAATATTTTTCATTGCTTACCATTAAGCGTAAAATATGTTGTAAATAAAATGAGAACACAGGAAACGTTCTCTTCTCAATACAGCTGATCTCTCTCTCTCTCTCTCTCTCTCTCTCTCTCTCTCTCTCTCTCTCTCTCACACACACACACACACACACACACACACCAAAAACCAGGACACTGAAAAGGCTGCCAAGGAACAGTATATTCAATGCCTTCTCTTTAATCAAGAAACAAGGAATTCCTTAGAATCTTTTTTTTCCCCCAAGTGGCCCTCTTTAAAAAAAAAAATGGAGGTAACACTTTCATTCAAAAAGTCTTCCAGTATCTGGAGTCGCTCAGACATATTGAAGTGAGGCAGGAGAGTAAGTGAAATTTGAAATGATCCAGCTACCGTTTTCTTCCCCTCCCGCCCGAAGGCCATTATCTCCACGTCAAAACGAACGAGGGGAGGCAAAGAAGCCAAACACGCTAAAAAGGATCTCTTTATTTTCCTACACAAGGTCACACCTACTTTTCCGCATTCAAAGGACAACCTCTCCTCACCACCACCACACACACACACACACACACCCCAATACCCGCAAACAATGTTCTGGGCATTAATCACCATTGCTACATTAACCTGGTAAATTTATACCCTGCCTCCCCCAGTGTTGCTTTGACGGCAGGATTTCACACAGCGGGCGCGCTCGCTCTCTTCTCCGCTCTCCCACCGTTCGCACATGTTGGAAGCACCGTAAAACCTGATAACCCACCCGGGGCTCCCCATCCTTAACCTACAGCCGCCCGCATGCAAAACCTGCGTGCAAAAAGAAAAAAAGAAAAAGAAAAGTACGCCGCACGTGAGGATCTTCGAATCCTCTCCTCCCCACACCGCTAAGGAAGGAAGAGGGGGAAAGGTTGCGCAGCGCGTGGCGAGTGACACCCGCCACACACACACACACACACACACACACACACACACGCTCCCCCAGCCTCCCTCCCGGCTGCAACTCAAGCTCGAAGTGGGAGTCGGAGTCCTCCCGGCGTATAAGACGACCCCCCCACTTGGAGGCATGTTTTTCAGGGCAAAAAAGTCATCTTATACGCCGGCAAATACGGTATTTATCACCATTAGCCATATGACAAGAAGAAGAAGGTCAGTGAGCAAAGACTGTAGCCAACCTTCCTTGCGATGTGTCACTTTTCAAGGCCTTAGGCCTTGTTGCCAAGGAAAGCTATTGAAATCCCCATGTTACTAATTCTCTGCTAAATGAAAAGAGTTTCTCCTACACAGGGACCTCATCTGCTGGTTGATATGTCTCCTGTTCTTAGTTAAAGTGGGATTGTTGCACTACAGGTGGTCCTCGATGTATGACCATGATTGAGCCAGGGGTGGGCTTCAAAAATTTCAGCAATGGGTTTTCTGCCAGATTACTGATTGGGCATGGCCATGGTATGAATGGCCTAGTCCAGTGGCCCCCAACCTTTTTTGAACCAGGGACCAGTTTCACGATTATTTATTCTTCCACGGATCGGTACCTGAGTAATGTGAGACTCCACCGCCATCGGGACGGCTCTTCGTTCGAAGCCACCCCCCTCTTCGACGAAACTAAGGCGCGAGCACCCAAACACCGCTTTCCAACCGAAAACCCGGAAGCATCGCCTGGTGGCAAGTGCCACCAACCGCCGCCTTCTACTACTAGTCCCTAAAGCAGCGCGGAGCTGCCTTAGCAGGGCTTCTCTCTCCCTTCTCAGTCTCTCTCACCTTCCTCAGTGACCCGTCGCCCTTCTTCTTTCCAGCCTCGGGCAAAAAAAAAAAAAAAAGACTTGGCACAGCCGGCTAGAAAGCACGCCCAAATTCCTCACAGCTTCCCGCCTCCGAGGAAGTGGGCGGCGGGAGGTCGAGGGGTGCAAGTGTGGGCCGGGAAGCATGACTGTTTAGGGAATGACCTTCCCTGGGAAAGTCGGAGGCGCAGCAGCTGCCGCCACCGCAGCTGCTGCTGCTTCCTTGCGCTCTGGCGATGGACGCCGTGGCGCTCCTTCAGTGCTTGTGCTCAATCTGTTCCTCCGGGTCGTGGTGCAGCAGCAGCAGCAACAGCAACAGCTTTATCTGCGCGCATGTGTGTGCATGGTTGACGGGGGAGAAGGAGAAGGAGAGGAAAAGGGAGACTAGCGCTGGGCATACCATAGCGCTCTTTTCTTCCTCTCTCTCCCTCGCGGGGCCCAAGCTTTGCAGCCCGGTAAAAAATGATCCACAGACCGGTACCGGTCCGGGGACTGGTGGTTGGGGACCCCTGGCCTAGTTGGCTTCCAGCACCTCAGCAGGGTGGGCATTTTTGCCTTCTTCAGGCTCTGGAGGCTTTCCTTGAGCCTCTGGGAGGGCAAAAATGGCCTTCCTTGGGCTACGGAGGCCACCCGGAGGCCGGAAATAGGCCCATTTCTGGCCTTCCAGAACCTCTGGGAGGCCCATTTTTCACCCTCCCCCAGCCTCCACATGGGCCCTGCACTTACCTCGCATCCAAAATGGGCCATTTAGCGACTCCTGGGAGGGGGAAAGTGTGGGGTTGGGTGGGAAGGGTCAGCCAGGGGTGAGATTTGGAGGTTCTCAAAACCAGCCATAATATTAGCTACAGGTTCTCCCGAACCCAGGCGAATCCATAGCAGCCCACCCCTGGATTGAGCCCAACATTTTTGTTGCTAAGCGAAATATTTGTTCAGTGAATTTTGTCCCATTTTACAACTTTCCTTGCCACAGTTGTTAAGTGAATCACTGCAGTGGCTAAGCGAGTAACACATTTGTTAAGAAAACTCTATATTTCCCATTGCTTATAAGAAGGTTGCAAGAGGTGATCACTTGATCCCGGGACAGGATCAAGCATCTTAAATATGAATCTGTTGCCTAACCATGGGAAGGCTGCAATGGTTGTAAATGTTAAAAATGGTCATAAGTTACTTTTTTAGTGCCATTGTAACTTTGAATGGTCACTAAATGAACTGGATTACCAGTCAAGGATTACCTGTAGAGTCTTTTGGGAAATTTGAACACTTTATTGTATATTTCTTGTTTCAAATGGCAGATGTGTTCTGTAGTTGTACAGAACAGGAAAAGGAAAAAAAGGGGTGGCACTTTGAATTGGTCATTGCTGATCCAAGGAAAATAGCAATAGCACTTAGACTTACATACCGCTTCACAGTGCTTCACAGCCCTCTCTAAGCGGTTTACAGAATCAGCATATTGCCCCCAACAATCTGGGTCCTTATTTTACCCACCTTGGAAGGATGGAAGGCTGAGTTAACCTTGAGGGAGATTTTAAGAATACCCTTTACATGACATTTGACTTTTAAGGTAGTAACTTTGAAATATGTTTTTGATCAATGCATTCATTATGGATTGCATGTCTTTCCTGGTTTATCCACTTCAGTGCATTTTGGATGAAGAGGGAGATAAATTATAATCTATATTGTTATAGGGACCTTTGGGTTAGGTTGGAAAGTTGGTGGTATAGTTATGGTTTTCCTGGCAATACAGGAGTGACTTACCATTGACCTCTGGATTTATTTTACCTCCCACTCTAGCTTAGAGAAGGTTTCCACCTGTGTATTCATCAGGTTTGGTCCTGCTTAGCTATTGGGCAGAAACCAAACTTGGTTGGCTGCTACCATGAAACAACCAAGAGTTTAGTCTGACTGGAAAAAAAGAAATTACAGAAAATATTTAAAGGAATATATACAGTATATAATTAATAAATAACAATTAAGAATAATTGATTGCTTCCCAACTATCAAAAGCCTCTGTCTCAAAATTTACCAAGTGTGCAGTGACTGTGTTGCCATCAGAAAATTTAATTGCTAGAATAAGACATTTGTTAAGCTTAGTAACTCTTTTTTCTTTTAAATGCCTTAATAAACTCGATGAATCAAATAAATAAAAATAATTTTTGAAATAAATTGTTTTCTTTAATAAAATTAAGGACACTCTATAAAATGGGTGAATGGGTTTATCAAAGTTGTTTAAAAACAGAATTATATAATCATTGCTTTCTTTTATAAACTAAGAATATAAGTAATACATAATAAACTGGAGAATTAATGTACGCACAGTTAAAGAGTAAAGAAGTGGAAGAAAATCCACGTTGTCATTTTGCAAACATTTGGGGTTGTAAGTTAACCCCAAATATTAGTTTATATTAGTTCCACTCTAATATAAAAACAGGCAGAACAACCAAAACAGGTAATAAACCAAAATTCAACTGTTTTGTTTCAGGGGAAAACTGAACACACATGTTGGACTTTCCTATTGAAATTAATGAGCCATTTTCTTCTTGATTGCTAAGCAATCTTCTAGCTCAACAACTTTGAAAAGGTCTCTCGATGTTGCACAAACATTTCAAAGGTTAATAAGACATAATGGGACAAGAAACTTCATGGAAATGGAAAGACATGGGGTGGGAGGGAAAAACATAAATCAACAGAAGCGCTACTGTATTTCTAATAAGGTGGTGGAAACAAGTTATTTCCAAGAGCTTCATAGGCTGCAAGAAGAATTAATTAATCCTGGAAGAAGAAGAAAAACCTGATTCTTCCCTTGAAGCAAAGGTTGCCAAGCAGAATTACAAATGTTTGGTGTGAGCAGGTGATGGATTTAAAAAAATGATGGTGGTCAAAGTTTAGGCGAGTAGAAGAATGAGAAGATAATTGATAGGATAGATGGATGGGTGTCTAGATGGGTGGATGAATGAAAAGAGATCACCACAATAGGCCTGGAAGAGCTCCAGATTGTCACTTGGCTGAGATTATAATTGTTACATGGAACCATGTTGTCTGTTATTAAAGTTCTTGCAACCAGCATAATTCGCAAGTTACAGACTATTAGGGTTATTTGAAGGATTTCCTCTTCCCAATTTCAGTTGCCCATATTATCACACCCAGCAGAGATGTCTTGTTATGGGTTCCACTGCCTTAGGAGTTACATTTAGTGGGCCATAGTGGTGGGTCTTTTCTACTTTGGTGCCTGCACTATGGAATCTTCTCTCACCTGAGGTAAGGTTATTAGACTCGACATTGTTGAGCTTCCAGAGGTCCCTCAAAACTTGGCTATATCAATAGGCCTGAGGACTCCAGGGGACAGGTGAATTATTGAAGTGGCTCTGCTATTTTAAACATCCCTTCATCTATTATTCTTTGTTTTATCTTAGTTTTTATACCTTTTAATGTATTTATTAACTGCTTTCAGCTCTGTTGTATGCCACCCAGATTGCTTATTTGTGAGATGGACAGCTACATAAATTGGTTTAATAAATAAATAAAATTGTCCAAAAAGTTCTGCCACCCCAATAGATATGAAGCTAGATTAGAATAGTGGAAAGCATTCTAAAGTGGGTGAGATTTTTGTTAGATTTTCTCCTTCCTTCCTTTTCAGCCAGTGAGATGAATTAAAATTACCTTTATTATCTTATGTCCCCATCTTTTACAGCAACATATGAAGCAGCTATGTCATACCCTGTTTCTCCAACAATACGGCCTCCCCCAATAGGAAGCCCCAGCATGTTTTATAGGCATGAAATGAAATTAAGCCCCTCCCCCCAAATTAAGGCCTATATTAAAACATGCGAAATGGTGGGGAATGGTGGGGGGGCTTGCCGTTAGGAAGTACTTTTTGTTGCACACCGGATATGGTGCTGCCTGCGTTGACCCCGATACGAAGTGCCCCACCAATGCCGAGGTCAACATCCAAGCCGTTGCCGCCCGCCCGAAGATGCAAGGGGGGAATTAAGTCACCCCTGAAAAGACAGCCTAGCCATTTTTCGGTGCTCAAAAAAAAAATAAGACCCAGCCTTATTATATGAGAAACATGGTATCTTCTTCACTGTAAGACTAGATATAATTATTGAATCTACCAATGCATCCCAGATTAATTTTTTTCAAGAAATTTGTAAAACATTTCTTCATAAGCCTTACTAACATAATTTCAGATGCAATAGATCTGAACATGGGAGGAATTTGAATTCATCTATCCTTACAGCCAAGGACCTGAGAGGATCTGGCAGAGAAAAGTAATAGAGAGCTAGCGGTCTTTGTTGCTATTCGAAATGAAGAAGAGGGCAATAGCCAAATTCTTAGAATGAGATAAGATTGATCATGTTTTCCAAACTAATGATATTTACCATCTTCAGTTGGAGGTTCGGAGGACAAAGGGATAAATGAGCAGGAGGCAAAGCTAAAAAAAAATGTTCTAATGAATATCCCATAAGGGTGTGTCATACAAATTTTATTTTCTCCCTTTTGTTAATCAAAAAAGGATGCATAGGATATTACTTTATCATTAATGTATTTGGTTCCTTATAAGCCTTCCAAATGTTCTTTCCTGGGCTGTCTTCCTCAATTACAGTAAATGGGAACTAGGTACCTGTTTCATGCCTAGCATGTCTGGCTGATTCAATGGAAACCAAATGCTTTAGCAAGAAGGAACCCATGATATTCTAGACTGGGTTCCTTCTTAGGATGAAGGAAAGAACAAAAGAGGTGGTAAGGTACATTATTGCCTCAGTCAGAAGCTAAAGCAAGTTTTCCCAGCACTACTTTTTGTATATGACTCATGCAAAATTCCTCCTGAAATGTATCTCAGTGCGACAATGTGTTAAAAAAAAGCCAGAGTAGAAAGGATCATATGAATGTCCTGGGTACAGTCTGCATAAGCATCAAGATAAAAGGATAGAATGTCTTCTGTTTTAACAATAGCAATAGCACTTAGACTTATATATTGCCCCGTGGTGCTTTACAGCACTCTCTGAGCAGTTCACAATATTAGTATATTGCCCCCAATAATTTGGGTCCTCATTTTACTGACCTCAGAAGGATGGAAGGCTGAGCCAAACTCAAACCCATCAGGATTAAATTCAAGGCTGTGGGCAGAGTCACCCTGCAATATTGCTGCATTCTAACCACTACACCATCAGGGCTATTGTATTGCTACAATCTCTACTCATTTGTGTCTGAAGACTTAGAGAATGATATTAAATCAAGGATGGTTTTTTGGTCACTTTAGATCTTGGCTTAAATACTCTTTAAAGGAGTAGAGGAACTGAAAAATCCATGTGTTTTTCTTCTGTTGGGAAACATACAACCCCGCTCTCTCCCCCTACATTAACAGTTAATTAAGTGGGGCTTATTTTTTCTAGCTGGCTTCTTGGAAATTGATATAACTAAACAATCATGCACTGTAATGATTGCTGTTCCTTTAGGGCAAACAACATATGCCACTTTACAGAGGAATCATTGAAGCAGCAACATGTTAAGCAATGCTTAACCAAGTGTTCAATGAGGCTTTGGATCTAAATCCTTTTAATATTTAATTGGTGAATGTTTAAACATCTTCATATTGCTTTAAGCAGAAGATTCTGAGAGCTATTATTTCTCCTAGAATTCAATGGTTATCTGTTTCTACCTCCTGTGAATAAGGAAACAGAAACTGATGAATCTGGAATTAGATGGCTATAGAAGCATGGAGTCTTTGGTTATTTTAATCATGCTGGTGGTACATAAGAGTCTTTCCATAGAGGAGAGGAGCATTTCAAAGATTTAAGATTCATGGTAAAGCATATGGTTTCATAGAAGAACTTTCAAGAAGTTAAGATGGCTTCTTTCTGATATTCTGGAGAGCAGCTCATCGCTCATGGTCATATTTACTATTAGTTTTATTCTTAGATTTTTAAATTCCATAATCCAACAGAATCTCAGTGGCTTACAAATATGTGAAATTCCAAACCCAAAAACAGAACATAAAAAAAATCAGAAAAGGACTGAAATCTATGAAATCTGTACAATGCTAAAGGCCTCCTGATGAAAAGATCTTCTAGAAAAGCTTGGTCTTCAGTAGCTTCTAAAGGTGTTCAAGGTAAAAGATGATCTGACCTCAAGCAGAAGACCATTTCAAATGCTGAAGAACCAAAGAAACAATGCTTCAAATATTGGCTCCCTTGACCTCTTGAAAATGGGGAACAATCAACTGTTTCTCTCAACATTATTTTCAGGTTGATTTTAGGAGATAACAGTGTAGACAGTGGGGAGTGAGTACATTCCTTAGTAAAAGAGCTTTGTATATTCTCATTTCAAGAATGTTCAGGTTGGTGAAAAAAATGATTAAAAATCAGTTCTTGCCTTGCCACCTCTCTTTATAACCACAATAACAATGCAGATACAGTAGCTTGAAAAAACAACCTTGTGATATTTACAGAATAAATACCTGGGGCCAATAGATAGCAAAGGATGGAACGTTCAAGCCACTTAAGTTAGGAAGGATTTTTTCACCAGATTAAATGCATTAAGCAACAAGAGCTAAAAAAGCATCCTTCTCAAGATGCCCATAACTAAATATTAAACACTCTTGCTCTCTGCTAGGGATGGGGTCATGGGGAAAGATAATTTAGCACAAATACAACACCCATGAAATCTAAATGCTCTAAAATGGAAAATCAACACATGGACTTTTATCTGTTATTGATTCTTAAACGGGTGACAATGATATGTAATTAGCCAATTACAGTACAATGATATATGTTTAGCCAATTATAATGGGTACATGTGAATATCTGACATGTTCCAAATTCCCAAATGCATTTGATGTACTTTACATCCTGAGTGTCCCCATTCATTTCCCTAAGAAAATGCTCTTGCAAAGAAATCTGCTAATATCTCCATAAAATCTTTTCCTTATTGGTAACAACTTGGCCCCAATTTATAATCATGTTTGATCATTATTCATAAGCTTGTAATTCCATAACACTGAACTTACTGTGATGCAATAAAATATAGAAATGTTGATCAACACAGAAAATGATGTTTGGAAGATGGTTAAACATACGAGTTTCTTGCAATATGTAGAAAGAAAGCGAAAGTGGCATGGTCTTCTAAATAGCCAAAACTTTGCTGGAAAAAAATTGTTCCTAAATCCACATTTTAAGAAATGTAAAGTAAACCTATGATCTAGGACAAAGCCAATTCATTGGAAAATCTGCTTTTATGTTTATTGAATTTGTCAAATAATGTTTACAAAAGACTTGTGTTGTATGAAATTTGAGAGGTGATTGAGTTTCCTGATTTGGTCATGCTCCTTTATGCTCCTTTAGGCTCCTTTATGTACTGAAACCAAAAGACGTACATACATACATACATACATACATACAGACAGACAGACAGACAGACAGACAGACAGACAGACAGACACAGACACAGACACAGACACAGACACAGACACACCAGGAGAGAATTTGGGAAGTTGAAAAAAAAGTGGTGCTGAACCAGCTTCCAAAAATATAGAAGTCAACATTTTAAGATGAATTCTGGTTCTATCAAGCTTTGGCTTAGCAAAGGCAATTATCCTGTATAACTTGAAACAAAACAGTGTTTCACATGTTGTTAAAGTGTGGCTTGAAAAGATAAGTTCTTTATTGATTTTTGAAATATCTTTATATTGCAAATATACATATATATACAAGTTCAGTCCTTTGATCATATATATATATATATATATATATATATATATATATATATATATATATATATATATATATATATATATATATATATATATATATACACACACACACACACACACACACACACACACATACATACATACATATTTGTTTTCTTAGACGGACTTACATACATATTTGTTTTCTTAGACGGAAACAATACAGAAGCCTGATGATGGCAGATGAGATTCTGCTGAAACGTCGCTACAACTTTAAAAGCACAACTATAATGACGTGGGAAAATACCCGAACAAAGCTGAATACCACACACACACACACACACACACACATATGGATCTTTGGTTATTGGGTTTCTCCGCGTAAAATTGGAAGTATCTAGGCGACGTTTCGATGAAGTTTCGAAACGTCACCTAGATACTTCCAATTTTACGCGGGAGAAAACCTGAATAACCAAAGATCCATCCACCCATACATACATATATACATCCATCCATCCATCCATCCATCCACACACACACACACACACACACACACACACACACACACACACACACACACATATATATATATATATATATATATATATATATATATATATATATATATATATATATATATATATATATATATGTCAAAGGACTGAACTTATTCTACAGTAATAACAAGGATGTTTTCCTCTTTTTTTCAACTTTAGATAACTTTAATCACCACTATGTAAATTTTTTCCTGCAACTGCATTACCATTGTTACCTTGTTTTCATGTTTGTTATATTTCACTATATTAAATAAAGCTTGCCAGCAGCTATGTATATAGTGGTTCAACTATATTTGACTAATTTTAGTGGTAGAAATAGTGAACTCCCAGAGGCCTCTTGTTCTCATTTCTCCAGAAGAAAATAAATAATTACCAGCTCCCTTCAAGCAATGGCACCAGAAGCTCAAGTGGCTGAGCTGTGGCCCCCTCCTTCTTTTGGGAAGATTTCAAACCCTCACAGCAGGATAAAACCACAGAGGATCTACTCCTGAGCATTATCTCTGCCTTATTTGTATTCTTATCCTTCATCCAGTCTGCATCCTGTTTTTATCACCTGTCTTTGATAAAGATAATTGGGGAACCTAAGTATAGTGATGCTACAGTAGTCCATATTCTTTTATAATCTCTCCTGAGAGTTTATAGAGATATTTAAAAGTGCATCTGGAAAAAGAGAGCCAATTTGGTATAACGGTTAAGGCATCAGGATAGAAATGGGGAGGCATGAATTCTTGTACTGTTTTAGGTATGAAGGCAGCTGGAAGATTTGGGGCCA
Source organism: Notechis scutatus (assembly GCF_049901735.1). Classification (NCBI taxonomy): domain Eukaryota; kingdom Metazoa; phylum Chordata; class Lepidosauria; order Squamata; family Elapidae; genus Notechis; species Notechis scutatus. Next base: position 89,084,240 of record NC_142010.1, on the reverse strand, counting down.
GTTGTTCTCTCTCAACCCTAGGGAATGGCAAGGGAAAATCTCTTCCAAAAACATTGCCAAGAAAGATTCCTCTTAAATCAACCAGGAATTAAGAGTGACTTGAAAGCAAACACACACAGAGTCTTGAACCCCATCCATATATATGTATGTATAATGCATGCATGCATGCATATTATCAGTAGTAATAACATTACATAAATATTACAAAAACATGGTTCAAAATCTTTCAGAGCCAGTATAGTAATCTGGAACATAGAGGGGGAAAAAACAGCCATGAACCTGCTCTGAGCTCAGTTAAGTATCTTACTGTCCGCCACTTGTTGGTGTTGTGTAACATTGGCACTTCAGTGATACAAAACTGATGGTATGGCATATTTGTCATGTAACAAGTAGTCCAACTGTATAGTTTCCTTGAGCAAATACTGCTTATAGATTTGTTTATTTTCCACATTCAGATTATTTCTCTCTGATCCTTTTCTGCTGAACTTTTTCTACTTCTGCATATAGAATTCTTCTTGTGGGGAATTCTGATCATGCATCAGAAGAACCAAAGAGAGGCTAACCTTCACATCAGCTGAATAATCACTAGGTTATTGAGGGAGACAGCTATATTCTTCAGTGATCAACTCTTTCCTTGCTGCTGATTAGATGGTGATCAACTGTGATGTTTGGTGATGAACTCAAGATGGTTGCTTATGTACAATGTCTTTTTTTTAAGCCCAACATTCCAATTTTTTTCCCATGTGCAGATAGAATTTAAAAGATATTTTACTGATTAGGCAACAAATTGAAAACAGATATACTGAATCTGCTGTGGCTGATAAAGGCATCATATGCGTGCTCTCAAACCATTTGCACATTATTTGTCATCTTATTTCTTGTGCAGCAAGCATTTATTAGAACAAGTAAAACTCAATGAAGAATGAGACTGGGGTCAGTCTAGTTATTTCAAAGTAATCTTCCCAATTTCAATGAAGCTACCTTGCAGCAGTGATTTCAAATCACTGGTGGACGGTAACTGATACTTTTTCAGATATCTCTAATGACTTCTCCTGAGAGTTTTCCAGGTTCTCTTCTATGTACACCATTCTTAGTTTTTGTTGGAAATACAGACCCAACTCTTCTGGACCTCATGACCTACTGACCCCTAAAGTGGCAGGAAGGCATCATTTAGAGCAGTGATCCCCAACCTTTTTTACGCCGCGGCCCGGTATCCCCAACCTTTTTATGGCGCGGCCCGGTACCGACATCAGCTGGCGCCGCCATCTTGTTTTGATGAAAAAGTGCTTCCGGTGAGCTTTCTACCCAGAAAAGCTCACCGGAAGCACCTTTTCATCAAACAGATGGCGACTAGCAAGCCAGCGGCCCAGTAGGACTTGTTCCACGGACGGTCCGGTCCACGGACCGTGGTTGGGGACCCTGATTTAGAGTGAAGGATTAATTGATATCCCTTCTTTGTCTATGACTTTATTTTATTTTTTTGTCTAAGTCTAGGGATTGCTAATCTGAAGTCACTTCCTTCTGCTTTTATTTCCTGCTGAGATATCTTTAAAACCGGCCAATTATGCTTGATGCAGGGAGACAGAACCAGAAATGATGTGTTGCTGTTGCAGATGCTTCAAGCCAGATGGTTCTATTTTTAAAGAATTTGCCAATTTCTGATACTCAATAGATGGCAAAGTCTTCTATTGTCATCCCTAACCTTTGTCTGTCAAATGACTTGGGACTGAAAAATCAGGAAGTTTCAGTAAGTAGTATAGATTGCAAGAAATCAGGAAGCCAAGAAAGAAAAATCCCATGCAAGTGATGTTTGCTAAATTACTGATCACTTAGATCTTTTGAAGTTATTACAGATCCTCCAAAAGTTCTTACAACACAGTTCTGGAGTTCTGCTGGCCTCTCCCACAGTAACACGATCACATTTTGGGTGCATGGGAACCAGCTTTGATGCCGTTTGCAACATCCCACAATCATTGGACAATAATTTTTAGTGGTTTTTGCCAACATTTGCAAATTTATGTCTAGTTGTTTCCAGCAAAAAAAAGTCCAATTGGATATAATGGAATTACTTAACAAGCATCACAAAAAAAAGGTCATAAAATTGGGTTTGGTCACATAGTGACCTGTTTAATGATGGTCATGTCTAATTAATGAAGTAATTCTGAGCTCAATCACAGTCAAAAGTTGAGGCTATAACTTGAGAAAAGACTTGTAAGTTCTACTCTGTTTTGTTACAATCTTTGCGTTATTAAAGAGCTAAGATTAAAAAGCATTTTGTTTATAAAATCCGGCTTGCCTACAGAAAACGTTTCAGTCTCTAATCATTAGTACAATTTTTACAGCTACCATCAAATAAATAACATCTTTTCTTGTAATTCTTGGTTTTCAAAATCAGTGGATGACAAGGGTGTGATTGGATAAATGAATACAAAATGCAGAAGGTGTGGTGAAAAGAAACATCTTAAATAAGTTGTCGTATCTGGAGAGTTTCCAAAGGACTAGCCAAATTAGTTTTTCCAAAAGAACACATATATTATCTTTAATGTATTATAATATTTTAATAAAAAGGAAGTGCCTTGATTGATGTATTATTTAATAATAATATATGACTCTTATGATGCCACAGGTTTCTTTGTTGTTTGTACAGTGTCCAATAAGAATGTTATATTCTTGCATAGCAAACTAAGTTTTCAACTCACTTTTTACACATTTGTGTAAGTGAGGTCCAGTGAATGTCAGATGTACTAACTTCATGGGCTGTTGGTTGGGTGTAGCAGAACACAGCTCCAGCCTATATTCTTTTAGATTTTTGTCAGGATTCATTTACCTTCACAGAAGGTGACTCAGAATAGCATAACTGAATACATAAATTAACAGACTGTATATGATCAGAATACACAACACTTTTTCAAAAACATATAGGCAGAGTACACCATTAGTCATATTTGAACTTCCCAAAGGAATTAGAAAATGTGTCCACTTACTGTTTAAACTCCTAAGTCAAAAGTGTCCCTAAATTTAATGTAAATGTGTTTTCCCATTTAATTTTCCTTCTATACAGGGATTGTATAGACAAAGTTGTCTGTATTCTCTGTTTGATTTTCTTTCTTTTTGATGTACTGTAAGTTTAGAATAATAAGCCAGTGATGTTAGACAATATTTGTGTCTTTTCTAATAATTCATTAGAAAATTAATTAATTATTATTAATTCATTCATAAATATATTAAACCAATTTATATGGCCACCCAACTCATCCACAGGTGATTCCAGTTAGCTTACAACATATTGTAATATTAATATTTTATTGTTTATTTCTGAATCTCTTGTTTTGATTCTGGCTTTTATGTGCTTGGCTACTACTTTTAAGCAAGTTGTAGGATATTCTGTTAATGATGTAAGTCTGAATCAATGACAACAAACAAAAATTATCAATGTTTAAACACACATGCATACATTAAACATATTGATTATGTATTCTGATTCCAAATTATGTTTCTCAGATAGTTATATTAAATATGAGTAATATATGAAAAAGTTTTACATTGATTGATAGTTGTCATATTTTATTTCTGGAACATCTCACTTTGATTAACATTGTGAAATAACCCAGAACTTAACACTGATAAAAAAAAAAAGCCTAGTATTAAAGGCCAAATAAAATAAGGAATTGGAGATCCCTATTCTATTAATGTCTTGATGTCTGCATCAAAAAAATTCAATGGATTTTAGAGTGCAACATATCCAGTTTAAGTGCTACTTTGGGCCCAATGTGCTTTTATAACAAGAAAAAAAGTAAATTATCCTGTTTGATATGCAATTACAATTGTTGCACTCAAATATAGGCATTAGGGATGGTCTAAAATTGTCATATTCTGGAAAGAAGTCCTTTCACAATCTGACTTTTTGACAGATTTTGATGTTTGCGATATCCACTTCTACTACATTGAAATTGATGGATAGGCAATGGAAATAGATTTTCTATGCTATTTTTATTGCTAAAAACTATACTAAAAGATTGAGAAGATAAAGTTATGGTCTCAATGACTCAATGGACTGAAGATTTGACTTATGAATAAAGTATGTTGTGTATGGATGACCTTAATAAAAATTGGTCATTATTATTGAAAGTGTTACATCAAAATAGTTTGGCAGGAAAAGTCCTCAGGAATCATCTGCTTCAGTGGTGGGATTCTTTTTTTAAAAAACTTCTTGTTCTGTGGGCGTGGCTTGGTGGGTGTGGCAGGGGAAGGATACTGTAAAATCTCCAGTCAGAGGTGGTATTAGCTGGTTCTCCGAACTACTCAAAATTCCCCTACCAGTTCTCCAGAACTGGTCAAAACCTGATGAATACCATGCTTGTCCATGTTCAAGAGCTGATGGCCTCGTATCCATTCCTATCTGATTTCAGACATACAATACATCAGGATTTTCATTTTTCAAAGTGTGTTGATGTTTCCTTAATCATTTAATACAGTTGCAAATCACCAACATTTGCTAATGATATAGGTTTTTACAATTGATTTACAGCACGTAACTACCAAGAACTAAGACTCTCAAACATAATGCCTCTTAGCACCTGTGAAAAGGGCAGACTGTGCTTTTCAGCAAGAGCTAGGGTGACCCAAGATCCATGATGGACAATGATGATTCATCTGTTTTGGTCAAGAACTGAAGCTGTGCTAAAACTGGCACTGAAGAGGCAACAGAGGACTGTCTTTGCTCTCTGCAGAAGCCATAGTGTTATGGACTGACTTCAGAGTCTAACAGAAAAAAAAGACAATGTTGGACTGCCAGAACTGTGGTTTTCTTACTGTATTCACCTCTTTCTTATTGTAGTTGCTAATAAAACATTTTCCAATAATCTGCTCCCATGGATTGTACCTCTGGTTAAGCACTGTACCTCTGGTTCAAAAAATAAATAAATCTCGCCATTCAGAAATGAAATGCACATCTGCTTTCATTCAGGGTTTCAGAACTGCAGTTTATTCTTAGAGAATTGTTAATTTATTAGGATGTTGTCCTGCTCTTACATGATCATTATATACTTCACCTTTATCCTAATCTTGGAAATTCATCACTTTCCTTTTCTGGGGAGCACCAACCCCATGTTTCTTAGTGATGCAGCCCATTTCAAATAACTTTTTCATCTTCCTGAAACCCATTCCCCTTACTATTCCAAATCCCACTTTCAACCAGTCGGCAAATTTTCTTTCCTAAATCAGCAAAGTTCTTCCTCTTACTTTGGTTCCCTGATTTACAGAAATATTTCTCTGTGTTTTTTTTTTAAAGCTTGTCACCTCAGAGAAGAGTCTAATCTCCAAGGCTGTCGAGTGAAAATATAGCAAAGACACTAATCGTTTGTTGCTGAGCAAACATATTGCCCCTTTTGAACACTGAGAGAAGGTAAATCCTTCCAAGAGTTCAATCTTGCCAAAAAAAAGAAAAAAGAAACAAAAGAGAACTCCAAACGAGACAGTTCTATTGGATGTGAATGTAATTCTCCAAATCCTAGTTAATCCTAGCACAAAGGAAAAGTGACACACTTGGGCTTTTACATTTTAAACCATTGTCATGGTTCAGTCCTTTTGCATAGGTCATAAAAGTCATGTTGTAAGGAATCTCAAAGCAATTTTATACCAGATTGATCAAGGCTAGGGTAAATCTTTGGGCTACGGGGAGGTTTTCAGGGAGCAGGGTTTTGTTTTTTTAGCAATTCCAAGAGACAAAGGGTTTTTAAACCGTTTTTAGAGTATATAGCCTCATGACTTTCAATTCATTTCTAGCCTTCATTTCTATGGATCATAGAGACAATGTGGTTGGAGTTGGCATCTGCCAAATTGTCTTGGCTCCATCTCTCCTTCCATTTATACCATATAATACCCAGACCTGATATACATCATATAGCCATTCATGGAAAAAAAGTATGCAACCGAGCACATATGTTAATAGTTTCACAACAGGATGAGTTTTCTTATCTCTGCATGATATTGTGGCCAAAACCTGACTCATGTAAAGCAACCGAATCGCTTTGAAGATACAGTATAAATTTATTAACATGCATACAGATACAGAATATGTTGAGCTCCCAGGCAAAGTATTGGCAGCTTGCTGAGCAGCCCTGAGCAAAAACAGAGCCACAGTTTATATACTTTTAATCTGCTGCATTTCAAAGACAAGACAAAAGGAAAAGATGGACCCAGTGGAAATTACAGCATGACATTGGAATGTAGTTGATAAACCCATCTGGTATATCACTTCCTTCTAGGTTGGCAGGCTAGCCATGCTATTTTTTTAGATAGAATCAGTGAATAGAAACAATCTGGTTTACTGGGTCACTCATTAGTCCCTGTCTGATTCCTCCTCCTGTTGCCACTGAAGGTGAATTCACCTTGCTGTGAATCTTCTAGGAGATTTTAAGCAGTTCATCTTTATTGGTGGGGGCATCACATCTGTATCTATCGAATTCTTTCTTTTCTCTCCTTGAAATAGTTGCATCCTTTCCTTTTTGGCATCTGGCTTGAGATGGGAGCTTTCTGTGAATTCTCATAATTTTAAAGAAGCTCCCTGCAAATATTTCAGAACTCTTCCTCTTTTATTTAAAGAAACAGACATAAAAGCCTGCAAGCAGTTGCCTTACTTTTAATTTCCCAGCCAAATTTGTTAGCTGGGAAATTGGCTACAGATGCCAATTTCTCCAATCTGGTTCTCACCCTTTGAGAGAAAACCTTGTGATTCCAAATTGTGGAAATCTGTGGAGATTCTCCGTCATTTAGATCATGGTTGTCCCAAAGATGCTTTTTCAAAAGGCAACTGGACCTTGTTTTTACTTGAAGACATTTCTCACCCAAGAAGTTTCTTCAATGGAATGACTAAATACTTCCCCGCTCTCTCCTGTAGTCCTTAATCTTATGTAGCATAAATGTTTTCAACCTGGATATGTGTGAACTTTGCAGTGTTGACATAAATACTATGGTATATAATATATGCATTAAGAGGGCTGTGAAAATATTAACAAACCCCTCACATCCCGGACATAAGCTGTTTCAATTCCTTCCCTCAAAACGATGCTATCGAGCACTGCACACCAGAACAATTAGACACAAGGACAGTTTTTTCCTGAAAGCCATCACTCTGCTAAAAAAATAATTTCCTCAACACTGTTCAACTATTACAAAGTCTGCACTACTATTACTGTTAATCTTCTTATCACTCCTTATCACCCATTCCCTCCCACTTGTGATTTTATGATTGTAACTTTGTCACTTGTATCCATACAATTTATATTGACTGTTTCCTAGTATGATTCGATTGCTTATTGTACCCTATGTATGATTCCTAGTATGATTTGATTGCTTATTGTACCCCCTTAATGGGGGTACCCTATTGTACCCCCATTAAGTGTTGTACCTTATGGTTCTTGACTGACAAATGTATCTTTTCTTTTATGTACACTGAGAGTATTTACACCAAGACAAATTCTTTGTGTGTCCAATCACACTTGGCCAATAAAGTATTCTATTCTATTCTATTCTATTCTATTCTATTCTATTCTATTCTATTCTATTCTATTCTATTCTATTCTATTCTATTCCTATTCCTATTCCTATTCCTATTTCTATTTTTATTTCTATACGCAATCTACATTTTTAATCTAGAGTTAAGGAAGGGCTTACAGATACCAATGGCATTCTCCCCCCCTCCCCCAGTTAGGCTCTGGCTTTTCTCTGACTCATAACATTTTAAATCTTTAATCATTTGTGATACCTACTGGACAGTGGTGGGATTCAATTTTTACTACCAGTTCTGTGGGCGTGGCTTGGTGAGTGTGGCAGGGGAAGGAGAATGTAAAATCTCCAGTCACAGGTGATATTTGCCAGTTCTCCAAACTACTCAAAATTTCCACTACCGGTTCTCCAGAACTGGTCAGAACTTGCTGAATACCACCTCTGTTACTGGGGCAATCTGTATTTGGGAGATAGGTCCCATGGTGCATCTCCCTTTTCTTCTGTTGCATACCTTTCTAGATTATGTCCAACAAGTCTCTTCAGAAATCTTTTCTTGTTTTCTTTAAATTAGCCAGCAATTAGCAATGGAAATACTGCCTAGTTCAAGTCAGGTTTACCAGCTCATAGGTTCTTTTCAACACTAGATCTTTATAGGTCTATCATAGTTGCTAAACATTACCTCCCATTCTTTTTCCTAGAGTTGGTTTAGCTAATTTGAGACTCTAATATCTGCATGGTAGTACTTCTTCCTCTTATGGGAACCTTTCTTTTGAAAATCTAAACTGTATTTTACTCCTATCTTCTCCTTATCAGTGAATTATATGTTTGAAGTTTGGTCACCTAGTTAAATTGTCAACTGTCTGACCAGTGAGCCCAAAACAAGAAACACTCTTGAGAGGTTTAAATTCCCAAAATTAAAACTTTATTGAATACACCATTTTGGTCCTGAAAAATCAAAACCAGCTCTGGTTTTCCTGCACCAATATTTTCTTAATTAAACAATAACTTCCCTTTCTCCCCAACCCTGGGTGATCACATTTCCAATTATGAGATGTCCTTTTGTTATGGGAACAGTCCAGGGGTGGGATTCAACCAGTGTTACTACCGCTTTGGTGACTATATTTTGCTGGATCTGACACAACATTTAGCAAGACTGGTTGATTCCCACAGGGCAGGAGAAGGAATGGCAGAATGTAGGGGCAGAGCAAAGATGGTATTCACCAGGTTCTGACCAGTTCTGGAGAACCAGGAGCGGAAATTTTGAGTAGTTTGGAGAACTGGCAAATACCACCTCTGACTGGCCCTGCCTCCATCTATTCTCTGCTTCCCGAGTCCAGCTGATCGACTGGGTCTTATTTTGTTGCCCTGCACAGGAGAACGGAGCTGGAAAGCAGGTTAGTGGGGTGGGGAGGGAATGGAGATTTTACAATATCCTTTCCCTGCCATGCCCACCAAGCCACACCCACAGAACCGGTAGTAATTTTTTTTTGAATCCCACTGCAGAGTGAAAATAGGTATCACCCTAGAATCCTTATGTAGCTAAAAGCAAACTAAACCCAACACACTTGAATGGCATTGACCTTTATCCAACTCTAACCAGGTGCTGACCATTTGTTGAGAAGGTTCCTGTACATAGGCTTTTAGTATCAGATAAATTGAATCTTCATGTGTGGACTTGGCCTTTTGAGTTGGACACAAAGCCTTGCTTTTTCAAGATTGTGTGTGGGGAAGAGGCAAGCTTTCCTAGTGTTCAATGTATACTATTACTGTTTTAACTCTTTTTCATGAATTTGTCTCTAGTTGCCTTAGAATTAATCTCATCTTCACTTCTATTGTATACTGTCAATCTATCTGTACTTGTACCCTGTAAAACTAGGTGTTCTTCATTTCTTTGTCATCATTTTTTTCCTGATTTTCCTTTGACTGTTTATTATTGTAATATTAACCTGGATATTTTACTTTCCATTTTAAATTCCATAATGACATCTAAGTCTTTTAAAGCTGTCTAATCTTGTGTCCTTCTGTCTTTTATTAATCCTGCCAACTAATTTGACCTTTTCTGATATCTGTTTGTTCATTTCCTCTCCATGTATAATTTAATTCTTCTTTGTAAATTTGTAAATAAAAATTTGCATTTATGAAATTTGAGTGCAATGGTTCAGGAATGTTTGCATTCTTTTATATTTATATTTTTCAGAATAGCTGTATACACTGATCTTTTCCAAAATAGGCCACTTAAACTTGCTTTATATTTACTGACATACTATTGTTAGCATTTTAACTGTGTGTTCTCCTGCAATCTTATACCGTTGAATATAAATATTCTATCTGCATCAATTTGACAGTTGATTTACTTCACTGTCATATCTAGCTTTCAAATGGGCTTTGTTCCCTTTCTGCATACATTTATATTATTGCATAATTTTATTATTAAAGAATTTCCATCTTCCTTTAAATCTATTTGCCTGCTTCAGATCTCTTTTGAAGTTGTTCTTGCATATACGTTCTTCAGGTGTTAAAATTCAAATATTTTTTTTGTGATCTTCTTTAAAAGCTTTTTAATTTTTCCTTTTGTTTTTATATACTGTCATATATTGATATATTTTGACTGACATATTTTCTTTGTCCTTTTTTTATTTGACATTGAAAAGCAGTTCTATGTTAATAATCATTAGACCTTTTCATGCCCTGTCTTCTTTTGGGCTATCATGGCAGCTTGTTCAGAGAACCACTTAGATCTTTTCCTCTTTGAAAGGTTGGACATTTTCTCCTACTTTGATTTTCATGACACCTCCTATTTTTTCATGTTCTCTTTCATTTAAAGTAAAGAATATGTTCATTGATCTTATGTTCTGATTGTATGTTTTCAAGGTGATGTCTTCCTGGCATCTCTTTAATTTTCTAAATTTTGCCATAATTTATGATCTGTTGTACTGTCTGCATCTGGAAGTGTTCCAGCTGAGTTGCACTTTTACATGTTCTGTTTCCTAGAATATGCATAGACTATTTGTTTCCAGTTTTTTCCCATTGTGATATCTAGGTCTGCTTACATTACATGAAGAAAGAGTAATAACAACAACAAAAATTCTTTGCAACTTCTGGAATGGAATGGAATGGAATGGAATAGGATAGAATAGGTTTTTTTTATTGGCCAAGTATGATTGGACATACAAGGAGTTTGCCTCTGGTGCATAAGCTCTCAGTGTACATACAAAAAACAAAGTGAGAAACCATAAGATACCAATAGGAGAAGGTAATAGGAAAGATGAGGAGCATAATAGTAATACAGCCCTACTACATGGGTAAATGTCCTTAGGCATAAGACAGTGCTGTAGAAATTAGGTGTTTATCAGACTAATGTCATGAGGGAAAACTGTTTTGTGTCTAGTTTATTGCGTTATTGTATTGTTCCAATTCACATTTTCCTGTGAATCTAGGTTCCTCTTGTCTCCCAACTTCTATATTCCATTGCTTGTTCCATTTTTTCTTGATGTTGCATTTCAAACCTCTTGCCTTTTACATAGAATTCCTTAATATATTCTTCTATAGGAGTGTTAGAAATTATATATATAGCCCTACAGAAGACACAGCGCACAATCCACAATTTACTGCATAACTGCCACAGGAAGCAGGAAACTGTTATATTAATAGAAATGCCATATAGTATGCAACAAATGCAACTACAAACTTGAAACACTGCCATCCACCGGCTGAATATTACAGTAGTTGTTGTACAAAATACATGAATACTGTATTCCAACAAAAAGTAGGTAGTAGATATATTAACTTTAGGACTGCCTGCAAAAGGAGAGGGGGGAAAAGGTCAAGATGATGGTTACAATTATGCAAGTGAAATACCACTCTTTTTTTTTAAAGGGTAGTGTTGTCTTTATTTTTCTTTTTAACATCCTTTTCCTGGCTGTCCTCTATGGAGGCAGTTGTATAATTTGATGTTGATTAGATATCCATGAATTCTAATTGATTTGATGTTGTTTATTCAGTTACAGACAAGAGTATACCAAGCAATATCCTTACTGAGTCTCACTGTCATTCCATTTATAAGGACTTACTTCATTTCCACTTTGATAAGTCTCCTTAGTTTCTGCTCCTCACTTTCAATGAGCTAATTGTGATTTCCTATGCAAAGTGAAGAATTTAAAATTGGAATTACCAGTGACAAAACATCTTCACAGCTTTGGTCAGGTTACACCATTTCCTCCAATCTACTCATAGAAATTCAAAACTTTTTTCTCAGCAATCAAACTAGTGTCTTTTGACATGCAGGGCACCCTGGGTGATTATTTGGCATTAAATTTGTCTAAAGCTGACTGTTCTGAAATATGCTTGTTTGATAAATATCGAAGGAGATTCTCAGTCATCATGGTTGTTCCAAGGGTGCTTTTTTCCAGAGGCAACTGGACTTGTTTTTTCTTTTGAACATGTTTTTCTTCTCATCTAAGAAGCTTCTTCAACTCTGACTGGATGGTGGGGAATAGAAGGATTTATACTGTTTGCAGACAGTTGGTCATTTGCATTCTTTTAGAGAGTCATTAAGGCCACTTGGGGGTTTATCTGTGTCCTCAGGGTCACCTGAGTCATGGAGAAGTTGGAGCTGTGCTTTCTGCAGGATGTTTTCTGCTCTGCGTCCCTTCACTCTTGAACACAGATGCAGACTGTTGGGGATGAGTCTGTGTTGTCCTCATCTCAAGAAGTTGAAGTGAAATGTCTTCAAAGAAAAAACAAGAAAGTCCAGTTGCCTCTTGGAAAAAAGCACCTTTGGGACATGCTTGTTTGCTCAAATATTCTCCAAAGTATTTCTTTTGAATCATTTTTCAAAGTATGCAGAGCGCTCATAACTACCCTTGAGTGTACTGTGTGGTACAGCAATTAATGCTTTGAAGAGGTTCAATAAGATCTTGAGCCACAGATATTCATTAGGTAGCTTAGAATAAGCCACTGGTTTTTTATTCCAATCAACATTATGGAGTTACTTCTTAGGCTAAAAGAATGGGAGGCTCCTCTTGTATAAATGGTCTTGAGCAGTCAAACTCATGGTGTCATGGTAGCATCACATGACGCATTGTGACTTTTTCTCCCTTCGCTAAACCAGGCATGGTCAGGGCCAGCACATGATGCATCTGGCCCACGGGCCATGACTTTGACAGCCCTGGTCTTGAGCATTCAGAGGATAGTGGAAGAGAAATGCAATAATAGAGGAAAAAATAGGTAAATCAATCAAATGGGGCAGTTACAGTGGGACAAAGGGCATCTTGTCTAGGCACCACTAAACAATGTAATTCTTTGTCACATACATTTTCAGTTTAAAAAATAAATATATTTAAAATATATTTCCTGAATGCAATCATCCTCTTTAGCACGTACTCTTAATAAATTGTGGAAAATTGACGAAAGAAAGCAATTGATGCTTGCAGACTCTGCTAAGTGAAACTGACATGCTATCTTTGGAGACTATTTTATTTGCAAATCTGTTTCCACAGAAATCAATAACAAACTTCTTCTTCATTTTGAGCATGAACTGAAAAATATTGTATTCGAGATGATGGCTGATGCTGTGAAAATTCTATCTGCTATGATTGTTCTCTGATAGCTCACTCAGATATTCACTTTTGAGTGAACCAGTCACCTAAATACCTTGTCCACTCAATCCCATTGAGAATCTCTTAAATGTGATTCAAAAGAATAAACGTCTAGGTTATGCTGTAGACCCCATAAAAGAATTCTGAATCTTGCTAGGGAGCCCAACCAAACACAGAAATTTTGTATCCATTTCTTTCTGTTTCTCTCACAGAACGTGGGCTATAAAGTGGGAGACGATTTATTTTAAAGACAAGTTTGTTTGTTATAAATAATCAATGTCTTATTAGATGGAACTGAGGGACAGAATGAAAATGCTGTTATCAATTTTGTACCAGAATCAATGGCCTGCAGTGGCATAGCATGGCTAATTCAGAGTTTTATGGCAGGTAGAAAAACAGTGACAATTTGGTTGAACACTGATAAGCTTTTTTTTTCAATAAAAGCAATTGATAGTGAATAGGCAACCTGTTCAGGAACCTTTTGTGGACCACACTGTTTGCTAGGTAGGTTTGGGTTCATAGTTGTGTGCAAGGGTGGGATGCTACCAGTTCAGCCTGGTTCTTTAGAACTGGTAGCTCTGAAGAGCAGCAGACACCGAACCAGTTCGGTGTCTGCTGCTCTGTTTGGCCCAGCCACCCACCCGGGGTCTTGACTGTCTTTTATTTCCTGCTTTTTCAACCTCAGCTGCTTTGCGTGGCACAGCTGAGGTTGAAGAAGCAGAAAAGAAGAGGAGTTTGAAACCCTGCGCATCCGTGCAAAATGTAAAATCACTGAACCAGTAGTTACACTGGTCAGATCCCACCCCTGCAGCTAATCATGTGAACAAATAGAAGAATGAATAACAGAGTTGGAAGGGACCATGTAGGTCATCTAGTCCAACCCCCCCCACACACACACAAGCAGGAGACCCTACACCATTTCTGACAGATGGTAGTCCAGTCTTTTTTTGAAAGCTTCCAGTGATAAAGCTCCCACAACTCCTGAAGGCAAGCTGTTCTATTGGTTAATTGTTCTCACTGTCAGAAAATTTCTCCTTATTTCTAGGTTAAATCTCTCTCATTATTCCTTGTCTGGCCTACAGGTGCTTTAGAAAATAGCTTGACCCCCTCCTCTCTGTGATGGCCCCTCAAATATTGGAATACTTTAATAGACTAGCCATGCCCAGTTCCTGCAGCTGTTCATCATACGTTTTAATATCCAGTCTCCAAATCACCCTGACTATGTTACTTTATTTCCTGCCAGTGAACACGGAGAAAAAAAATCATTTTCTAACAATTATGCTATTCTGTTGGCCTATTGGAAAAATTAAACTTTCAGTTATGTAGATTTTTTTTTTCGTAATCAAAATCCCTGTGCCCTGCTGCCCACTAAAAATAATGGTCATACAAACATATCCATATGTTAAGTCACTGCTCACATGCTTTGGGTCAGCTGGGCACATTTTGCAAAAATGTTGTGAGTGCTTTCAGAAAATGGCTGTTTGGGGACCTTTCCCCAGTTGTAAAATGAGGGAATGATTGTGAAAAACCGATTTACCAAAATGCTCTGTGCTTTTCCTTCTCTAACACATCTGTTGTGTGCATTGCAAAGCACTGTATTTATACTTTTTTAAAAAAACTTTCTGAGGACCATTAAGGCTTTTGGAATTAATATGATGGGAGAAAGCATGCATAGCTTAAAAATAGCTCCATTTTAGGCCCTATAAACAGAAGGGAGAAGACACAAGGTTTAAGGCTAGAGCAGTCAGCAGGATTCCAAGCCAGTGCCCATCTGCTTCTACCATAAGGACACAGGGATGATGTTTTCCTTCTCTGAGGCTCTTGATCAAATCTTCTTATTTTTGAACTTAAGCTGTCTTTTGCTGATTTTTTTTCTATGACAACCTGCATCCAGCCATGGCTCCCTGCTGACTTTTTTCAGAAACCCAAACAACTGCTTTGCACTATTTTCGCTAAGAAGGAGAAACTAGGAGTAAAGCCTACTTTAGTTTCTCATAACAAGCATTCCCCTAAGTCATGCAGGTAGGATTAATGCATGTGAAGTCTGCATGAAAGGAAGCCTTTAAAACTTGGAAAGAACTGGAGGAGAAAGGGAAATAATATCCATCAATAAAGGTAAACTTACACAGCTCCAACTAGGGAGCACAGTGACTCCTGTAGTTAGGGCACTCGGTTGACAACCAGCAAGCCTGTGTTCGAGACCCCGATAATGCTGCATAGTGGGGTGAGCTCCCATCGTTTGCTCCTGCTGACCCAGTGGTGGGATTCAAAAAGTTTTACCACTGGTTTGGTGGGTGTGGCTTGGTAGGTGTGCTTTGTGTGTGTGCACCCACTCTGTGCGTGCACCAAATGCACACTTTGCGCAGGTGCAGAGGTGTTCCAACTCATTTCCTGCAAGCCTGCCCTCTCCAAGTCGCTTCAGCAGCTGCCGCACAGAATTCTTTTGTGCCGCGCAAAGCAACTGCTCTTCAAAAGCAGAGGATAAAGGTGAGTATGGGAGCCCGGGCAGGCAGGTGGGCCCAACAGCAGAGTGGTGGAGAGAACTGGTTCGGTCTCCGCTGCTCATCGCTGCTACCAGGTCAGCAGAACCAGGCCGAACCGGTAGAATACCACCACTGTGCTGACCTAGCAGTTCGAAAGCGTGTCATCACAAGTTAAATAAATAGGTGTCTATTTGTCTGCTTGCTATGACAAGTAGGACACATTAACAGGAAAGGAGCACCCAATTTGGCATCTCCTGGGCAAAGGTGATGTCACTGGCTAATCCTTTCAACCAGGAAGCACCTTACTTCTGACATGAATATGAGCAAATCTGACTTTCCCCATTGTCTTTGCTTGTGGGAAGCTAGCTAGGAAAGTGACAAAGGGTGATTGTGCGATCTTGGGACACTTCAGACCATCATAAATACATGCCGCTTGCTAAGCAACCTGAATTTTGATTATGTGACGTGGGGATGCTGCGATGATCCTAAATGTGAGAACCAGTTGTAGATCATTTAATTCAATGGTGTTGTAACTTTGAAAGTTCACTAAACTAATGATTGCAAGACAAGGACTACCTACGCATTAGATAGGCATAAGTCTGTTTTGTTGAAAAGTGTGGCCGAAACAAACCTATGCCTATCTAATGTATAGGCAGTCCTTGTCTTACCATCATTCTTTTAGTGAACTTTTGTTGAAAAGCATGGCTGTGGACTTTGTGCTTGAGGTGGATAAAAAAAATGAAACTTTGATTTTGGGTTTTACTGATTGGATAGATTTGTGGTTAGAGAAATGGCTAGTTTATACTCTTATGTAAAAGGAAAAAGTTGTGGTTTGATGTTACTGTTTTATTTTACTGCCTTTCTTTTCTTTTTTCCCTTCTTTTCTACACTTCTCTTTTCCGCTTTCCCTCCCTTATTTTTCCTACTCTTTGCTTTCATATTGTTCAGTGGTGGGTTTCAAAATGTTTTACCACCGGTTTGGTGGGTGTGGCTTGGTGGGTACACTTTGCACATGCACACCAAATGTGCACTTTGCACATGTGCAAAGGCTTTCCTACTCACCACCTGCAATCCTGCACTCTCCCTGTCACTTCAACAGCTCACGTGTGGAAATCTGCTGTGCCGCGCAAAGCAGCTGCGCTTCAAAAGCAGGGAATAAAGGTCAGTATGGGAACCTGGGCGGGCAGGTAGGCCCAACTGCATAGCATCGGAGAGACTTTGAACGAACTGGTTCTCTGTCAGCTGATCTTCGGCACTACCGGTATGCCAGAACCGGGTTGAACCGGTAGAATAGCACCACTGATATTGTTATATTTTATATTACAAACTAATAAAAACTGTAAAAATGGAAAAACATGTCTCCATTGGACAGTTTCTATCCCAGGAAGCAGTGAAGAGGCAGGTGGGGGATGCTTTATGTCCATAAAGATAACCTGAAAACGTTCCTTTTCATGTTTGAGGATTTTTATTTATTTTTTTCAACCAAGAAGCATGTTTGAAAGAATTTATTTAGAGAGAATCTGTTCATCAGGGTGATAACACTCCAAAAATAGAACAGTATGGGGTGAATGTGACAAGAGAAGTCAGTAAAAGAAAGATTGACAAGGGCTGGGAGATGTAGAGGAAAAATAACCCAAGAAAAAAATCGAAGAAAGATAATTCTGTGTGTCCCTTGGCAGTTGGGCAGTTTTAGACAATGTTATAACAAGAAAAAGAACAGGAAAAGGTGACACTGCAAATGATAATGCAAGGAATTCAAAGCATACAAGCAAGAACAGAGAATATTGAAAAGAGAATAGAAAAAACTGATGAAAAGGGGGAGAATATTCAACAAATGATGATGAAGTATGATGAGATATTCCAAAAAATTGAAAAAGAAGATAAACAAAGAGATAAGAAGATTAGAGATATTGATGGCAGATTAACAGTGGTTGAACAAGATAAAAGTGGGATGCTGAGATGGGAGATGGATAGATCAGAATTTTATCTCAGATTCCAAAACAGAGGAAGAAAAGGGACAAAACTTAGCTGAGATAATGATAGAAATCCTGGCTGAAGCTCTGGAAATAACCAAAGAGAAGATGATGGATGGAATAGACGAGGTCTTTCAAGTCCTCACAAGATATGCAATGAGAAACAGTCTACCAAGAGAAATTCACATCTGATTTACAAAGAAAGCTATTAAAATGCAAATATTGCAGGTGGCAAGAGAGAAAACATTGAAATATAAAGACAAGGTGATTGTAGTACTGAAACTCACAGAAGAGTGAGAGAGATGAGAAGAGAATACCAATTCCTGACTAAAATTCTACTTAAAAATGAGCTGAATTATAGATGGTTGATTCCAGAAGATTTAATGTTCATATGGCAAGAACAGAGACACAGAATTGACTCAACTGAGAAAGCTGAATTATTTTATACTGAATACTTTGGAGGGAAAGAGGAGACAGAAAAAGAAATGTCACTAATTGAATTCCAAGAGGACTGCAAATAGCGACTGAAAAAGAAGGTGCAGTAGGCAGAAAGGTGGAAGTTAAAGAACAACATGAACCAAGATCTACGAGAGCTGCCAAACATACCTATAAAGTATAACCATGGAAGAGAAAAAACTGATTACAATTAACATAAACAGACTTAACTCAGCTGTTAGAAGAAGGAAAACTTTCCATAAATTAGAGAAATTAAAATTTGATATAATCTGACTACAAGACGTATATATTAAAAAGCAACACGAATAACTGTTGATACAGCCAAAGTTAGGGAAAATATTTACTTCTTTGACACAGTGCAAGAAAAGAGGAGTGGTTTTATACATTAAAGATATTATTCCAGCGAAATTGATCCATACGGATGACAATGGAAGATTATTAATGGTGGAAATAATAGACAATAATATGAAAACACTCCTGATCGCAATCTATGCCCCGAATGACAATCAAGAAGAATTTTATAGAAAATTACATATGAAAATAATTGAACTAGACTATGCTAATATCATTATGATGGGAGACCTTAATGGAATTTTAGACAATAAATTGGACTATACAACAAAAAACAACAACAAAGCAAAACAGAAAGACCCTCCCTACATCCTTTTTTAAAATGACAGATGAAATAAATTTAAAAGATGCATGGAGAGAAAGAAATGCTAACACTAAACAATACACCTTCTATTCAAACAGACATTTATCATGGCCCAGAATAGATATGATATGGATATCAACAGAATTGTTAGCTAATATCCAAGAAATAAATATTGAAACAAGTACTTGGGCAGATCATAATCCAATGACAATTAAATGGAAAGGACAAAGAAGAAGATCTATATGGATGTTAAATAACACTACACTAAAAGAAAAGACTTCATACAGAGGATGGAGAAAGAATTGGCCTTTTTCTTTGGAGAAAACAAAAAAGAAGATACGTCAATCCAGAATGTATGGGATAGACTATACATGGAAAAGAAATACCATGAAAAGACTAGCTTCTAAAACATTAGAGGATGAATATAAAGGACTTGAAAAAGAGTTACAGAAAATGCCACAGAAAAAGGACATTAAGTTAAAAATGGATATAATTAAACATAAAATGGGATTAATGGAAAAAGAAGAATTAGCACAGAAAATCAGCGGTGTGAAACAGAACTATTTTGAAGATGCAAATAAACCAGGTAGATGGTTAGCATATAAACTGAGAAAGGAGAAAGAATCAAGGAAAATATTGCAATTAATAGATGATCAAGGCCAAGTTTGCTGTGGAAGTAAAGAGAAGAAGGAAATTATACGAGACTATTACGGGAAACTATACACATAAGAGAATATTGACGATGAAAGAGTTAAACAGTACTTACAGAATGCTTACCTACCCCAGATACCAAAAGAGATTGAAATAATGTTAGAAAGCAATATAGCGATGATGGAGTTAACTGAAGCACTTAAGAAACAAAATAATGGAAAAGCACCAGGCCCAGATGGACTTCCGGCAGAATTTTACAAAACATTACAAGAATCATTGAATTTTCCATTGCTAGAAGTTATGAATGAAGTTATGTTAAAGAAGAGGATACCTAAATCATGGTCAGAAGCTTATATCAAACTTGTTCCAAAAGAGGAGACCGATCCATTACAAATCAAGAACTATAGACCTATTTCCCTACTAAATGCGGATTATAAAATTTTTGCTTCAATATTGGCAGAAAGACTAAAAAATACCTAAATAATTTTATTCACCCTGATCAAAATGGATTTCTGCCAAAGAGACAAATTAAAGACAATATGAGAGTAATCTTGGACACTGTGGAATACTACGGCGCACCCTGAAAAACAAATGGCTTTGATATTCTTAGATGCACAGAAGGCATTTGACAATGTGAATTGTGCGATTTATGTTATTACAGCTGGAACAGATGGATTTTGGTAAAAATTAATCCAAGCAATAGAAGCTATGTATTATAAGCAAACGGCAAAGGTAATGATAGAGGGAGAATTAACGGACTCTATTGATATAAGAAAAGGAACAAGACAAGGGTGCCCACTGTCACCTTTGTTGTTTGTGTTAACCTTGGAAGTGCTAAACAGAAATATTAGAGAAGAAAAGGATATAAAAGGGATGAAAATTAAAAAGGAAGAATTTAAATGGCAAGCATTCGCAGATGATCTGGTTTTCATATTAGAAGACCCACTAGAAACAGCATTAAAATTGATAGAAAAGATAGAGGTATATGGGAAGGTGCTGGTTTGAAAATAAATAAAGACAAAACAAGGATTTTGACAAAGAATATGTTATCAAGACAAAAGGAAGAATTGGCGGATGTATTGAAAATCCAGGTCACAAATAAGATCAAGTACTTGGGAATACATTTGACAGCAAGATGTAGTACACTAAAAGAGAATAACTATGTTAAACTTAAGCAGCAGATAGTGCTAGATTTGGTGAAATGGGAAAATTTACAACTGTCATTAATAGGGAGAATATCAACAATCAAGATGAATATATTACCCAGAATTTTATATTTGTTCCAAACAATTCCAATTAGGCTTGGAAAAGATTATTTTGAAGATTTAAATAAAATTGTGTTGAAATATATATGGCAAGGTAAGAAAGCGAGAATAAAGTTAAAACTTTTGCAAGATGCTAGAATAAGAGGAGGATTTGGTTTGCCTAATTGGGAGTTGTACTACCAAGCTCCAAATTTGATGTGGGTTAAGGAATGGATAACATTAAGAAATGCTAGATTGTTGACATTAGAAGTACATGATTTGTTGTTGGGGTGGCATGTTTTTATGGTATTAAGGAACTAAAACACAGGGGTATTTTAGAAGACATTATATACAGGAGCCTCTGTGGTTAAACTGGGAGAAGACTAAAAGGCAATGTTATTTGAAAATTCCGGTCTGGCTATCAACTATTGAAGCATTTTCTTATCCTATAATATTCAAAAAAGAACGAACAGTTAGATATGGTTAAATATTGAATGAAAAGTGTGAACTTAAATCTATGCAAAAGCTAGAGGAACAAGGTATAAAGATGAATTGGTTTTCATATGTGCAAATACATTCAAGGTATGATAAAGATTATAAAACAGAAGATTTCTGTGATAAATTGACTGATTTAGATAAGATTTTGACAGGTACTGATGAAAAGGTGATTAAAAATTGTATGGATATTTATTAGAAATTAAACTAGAAGAAAAACAAGTCAAAGAAACAATGATTGCTTGGGGGAAGAATTTTGGATATGGGATTGATCTAGAGAAATGGCAAAAATTGTGGTCTCAAAATTATAAAATGTCAACAGCATATAAAGAAAATTTGTATAAGATGTTTTACAGGTGGCATTTCTCCCCAACAAGAATAGCAAGAATGTTCAAGAAGAAATCTGAAAAATGTTGGAAATGTCATCAGACACCTGGCTCATATTACCATATGTGGTGGACATGTGTGGATGCCAAAAAATATTAGACTAAAATCCACACATGGGTGGAAAAAATGACAAAAAAGCATATAGACTTGAAACCAGATATATTTTTAATTGGGAATTTTACCTGAAATATATAGCAAAGAATTGAAATATTTGATTGTAAATGTATTAACAGCATCTAGGATTGTATTTGCTAAAAACTGGAAAAATGAGAAAATATCAACACTGGAGGAAGTTATTAAGAAAATTTTGGAATGTGCTGAAATGAGTAGATTGACATTTGAAATCAGAGAACAGGAAGATAAACACTTTTATAAAATTTGGGATCTATTCTATCAATGGTTAGACAATAAAACATGGTAATGAAATATGTAGATTTTTAGAACACAATGAATATATAAAGATGCATTTTTTTATTATATCCACAAAATGATTATAGGATAGATTTGAGATGATAATATGAACTGTCATAAAACAAATTAAGTAAAATATGGATTATCTTGTAAAACATGAATGAATAATAGTATAGACAAATGATTGATTAACAATGATATTAATGTATTTAGGAATATTTGATTGACAATATGAGAATATATACAATGTAATTGTAATTGAAGACTACGAAGTGGAAGCACAAAACAATTTGCAAACCAACCGACACACTGTGTGCATATATATGGAAGATGGTTTGATGTTTTTGTGTTGTATTTGTTTATGTTTGTCTTAAAAACAATATAACTTTTTAAAAAAATTCCTCTGTAGAACTCAATTTCAAACTCGATTTCATTGAGGGATGCATCAGGGTTGTGTTTGACCTCAGGGGGGAGGGGCTGGGAGGCACGGCCAGAGTGAGTGTGGCCAGCTTGATGTCACTCGTGTTGGAGGAGTGGGCTTGTGGTGGGTCTGGGGGCTCTGCCAGTAAAAATGAGCTCCCGAGCTCTGTTTTTGGCTGCGAGCTCCTGCAACCTTCTGCCAGCAAAAACAGATCTCGGGAAGGCCACACATGGCCCTCCCGAGCTTCATTTTCACTGGCAGAAGCACCGTGGGCTGGTCCTTTGCTGTTTCCAGGGTGACCTCGTGGGCCAGATCTAAGCACTTTGGCTTTGAGTTTGACACCCCAATATAGAGTTTCTTGTTTGAGCAGAGGCTAGAAAATCTCCAAGGTCCTGTAATGACCCATAGTCTCTCAAAATAACCCAAAACCCAAAACATATATTAAAATCCGGTAAAGCCTTCAACTTAACTTCACTGTTTTATTAGGCACAGTTTAAAGTCACAAAAGTAACGAATAAGGCAAACAGAAAACCAAAACAAACCGCATTGATGAGAGTTCGAAGCAAGCCAAGATAACTAATCATAAACTCCAGGAAAATAACTGAGAAAACTCCATGGGAAGAACGCCAGCAAAGATAAGCCTCTTTCAAGGTGAACACTAAATTGACTCCTGTAAATTCTAACTGCGCAGTTGCAAACTTATATACATAGCTCCCACCTGCAAGCCACGAGGAGGATCATGGTAATCTCCTCTTGAGTAGACCTCGCTTTTCCCTGATCCTCTCCTCCCCTGCGTGACCTAGGATGGATAGGGGATGGGCCTGGATCCTCCTCTGACTGCTCAGCCGGCCTCTGCCCTTCCCCAGCCTCCTCCACCACCTCTGGAGCCACACTCCCACTCCCTGTTGGCTGTTCCT
This sequence comes from Notechis scutatus, assembly GCF_049901735.1. NCBI lineage: Eukaryota > Metazoa > Chordata > Lepidosauria > Squamata > Elapidae > Notechis > Notechis scutatus. The sequence continues at coordinate 89,061,044 of NC_142010.1, read as the reverse complement.
CCTCTTCCTCAGAGTCAGTCTCCACCAGGGGCATGACGGGTCCCTTCCAACTCTGTTATTCTGTTATATAAAATGGATCTTATATGGATGAGGCCATATAAGGTCCCCTATGATGCTATATTCCAACTGTAAAGGTCATGCCATAATTTACATGACCTTGTGATGTGGTACTTTGAATGATACCTGTCTCTCCTTTCATGTCTATTTCATCCTTGATATCCGTTTTTTTACCCATTTTGAGTGTGTTCATCCTCCTGCTTAGGAATAGCATAGGCATAGATAATACAGAAAGCCTGAGTCATTCTTGTGGAGGAAAGAGGCATGTTGCCCACAGCTATGCAAAGTGAGTATTACTTTTTGATCAGTATGTTCTAGGTGTCCTAGGCTGCAGGAAATTAAAAAAGGGGATTCCCTAAAATAGGAAAGGAGGAGCCAGTATCTCCGGAAGATATGATGCTTCACTGAGTGCCATGAGAAGCACAGATATTATATAATTTGTAACCCACCAAGGGGCTGAAATGAAATGAATGAATTTCAAAATGGCTTTATCTGACTTCTGCTGGCTAGCTGTTTTCTTCTGATTTTCTGTGTCCTACTATTTTTATGCTTTATTGATATTAGTAGTTGGTTGGCCCTGGCTTGTAAATTTATATAGTGATAGTCTCCTCAGGGGCTTCATTGCAAAAGGATAGGAGAAAAATGTATGCAAAATGAGTAATATGTGAATATGCGGCATGCCAATTCTGCTCTAGAGAGTAAAGATTTTATCTGTTTTTTAAAACAAAAACAAAAAGCATGTTTGGCATTCCTGTGTGAAAACGTCAGCCTAGAACAGCATTTTTAAATGAATGAGTTATATTTATTACTCAAACTGCTAACAACATATTGAGGACCTATCCATTTAATTTTATATCACCTGGACTTTGATTAAACGCATACTATTTTAGAGCTAAGTTAGACTCATAATCAGTTAGACTCATGATTTTAGAGCTAAGTTAGGCTCATGATCACTTACTTAAAAAACAAGGAAACAAGCCTAATAAATTTAAAAATGTATTTCTATTGATTCAGGCTCTTTCCCCTATCTAAATCATAGGCACAGTCACACTCTATAGCTCATAGGAGGAGACATACTGGTTCTTAAGATGAAATAATCCAAGTAATGCACCATTAGATGAAGAAAATGGAATAAAACATATTAAATTTTTCACTTTCCACATACCACCAAATACACATATAATAACAACAATAATATTAATAGTTATTGTTTATTAAACTGCATTCAAGTCAACTTTCAATAACACTGGGTCACTCTCAGCAATAAAAAAAACCAAATTAAAATAAAAGCAATAAAAGATAAAAAGTGTATCTCAGTCTATATAGACCCCAAAGAATTTGTTTATTAGAATAAATGAAAGTTCTTTGTGATTTAATATAATGAAAAGTAGTGATATAAAAATATTGTTTGACTAACAATTTATCTGCTAGCAAAATGCTTAGAACGCCATCGATAATAATTTATCTCTGTTTTCTAACTGATTAGCAAAAATGGCAGATGAATAAGTTCTAGAAATATTACAAGACTGCTGTGTTAGCTCTCATTCCTTGCTTTCCCTTCTTAATCTAATTCTAAAACATATAAAGCATCATCTGGGGTCTTATATAAAGATAAAGCCTAAAAATGAACTGCACAACTTCAAGTTATTGCAGCCTTCCATTGAAGACCTGTATACTGCATGAATCAAAAAGAGGTCTGTGAAAATATCTATAGACCCCTCACATCCTGGACATAAATGGTTTCAACTATTACCCTCAAAATGACGCTATAGGGCACTGCGCACCAGAACAACAAGACACAAGGACGGTTTTTTCCTGAATGCCATCACTCTGCTAAACAACTAATTCCCACAACACTTAAATTATTTACCAAGACTGTATTACTATAATTCTTCTCATCCTTCCTATTACCTATCTCTTCCCACTTATAACCATGTTGCTTGTATCTTTACAATTTATATTGTTTTATTTGTTTCCTAATATTATTTGATTGCTTATTACTAACCTATGACTACCACTAAGTGTTGTATCTTATGATTCTTGATGAATGTATTTTATTTTTTTCTATATGTACACTGAGAGCATATGCACCAAAGAAAAATTCCTTGTGTGTTCAATCACACTTGGACAATAAAGAATTCTATTCTATTCTATAGATTGAAAGAACTATTGTGGTACTATATGTGTTACTTATTAACAGACTGACTGAATGAAGCACGAAATTATGGCAGATGAAATCTGAATTGTTAACTTTTGACCCAGTCCTAGGTTGGCCTTTAGAAAACTGAAATACCTCACATTTGCCTTTTCTATTTTCATTTTATTGTAATAAAATTAATTTTTCCCCAATATACTCGGATGAACATCTTTTGAGAAATGATTTATGTAACATATCTCCGCATTGGGTGCGGTTGAAGTCCACACATATTTTGTTGCTGAGTTTGGAAACATTGCTTTAGGAACACAGGATTGCATTGAAACCACATTACAGAAATGGTGACAGACATGATTGGCTTTGTCACAACTTGAGATGTGCATTTATTGATTTATTTATTGATTTCCCACCTTTATTAATTTTACAAATAGCTCATGGTGGCAAACATATTCAACACATCTTCTTCTTCTATTTTCCCCACATCAACAATAACCCTGTGAGACTGATTAGGCTGAAAGAGTGATTGACCAAGGTTACCCTGCCAGTTTTCATCTGTTGGAAGAAATATCTATTTGGTTCAGTTCCAAGTTGGAAACATGGAGGCTGATTGGAAAGATGGTTTAATGGTGAAGCAGAACCACCAAGCACATGGGTTCTGGGTAGCTGACCACATGGAGTTGAGAGTGGGGGATATTTATACCTTCTCTTGGGCTTTGCACTTGAACTTCCTGTTCCTGTGCAAGAACATGTATTCTATTGGCTGTTGTCAGACTCCCATGGGGCCATCCTAGGAGTTTGCCTAAGCTAAGTTTGGTTGAAGTTTGCTGAGAGTGGTGCATCTGAGAAGATGCAATGAAGGGGCTTGTGTTCTGAAAGGGTGTTGGGCGATTCCTATTGTGGTTGAGGGCTAATCCTACCTTTGTAAAATCTTGGATGAGAGTATTTGCTTATGAATAGAGCTGGCTATCTCTTTATCTCTTAAGTGCTGACTTCAACTAAGGGCTATTAAGAAAGGTGGGGGCTGCTTTCCAAGGGCATGTTTCTCCATTTCTCATCCAGGAAAATATAATATTCTGCCTTTTTAATATTTATCAAAATATTTCATTCTTCTAGGAGTGGGGTGGGTGCTAACTTTCTACACATTGATAAAGAGAACTAGAATTCATAAACTCCTGATTTTTGACTGGTGCCTTAACCGTTAGACCAGACTGGCAGCATGCATTTCCTTTATACATGATGGGGAGTTGTCATCTATTATAATCTGGTGGCACAAATATATGGTACCTTTTTCCGGCAGTGTAATTCTCGGATTGACTTCATCAGTGCTGTGCATTAAAAAAAATGCTGGTTTTCAACTAGCAAGATCTGGCTTGTAGTTCATCTCAAGGTCATAAATATAATGGATCTCACAGACTGAATGCTGTCACCAGGGAAGCAAAGCTGCTGTGATGAAGCTATCACACTTCATTATAGGTGGAGAGCTGCTAGGAGACAGCTTGATTTCAGCTTGTGCCAGCAATTGAATTCTGTCCCGTAAAAAAGATGTCCCTTAAATTGTAATGGTTATGTCCCTCCTCAATCATCTTGAAAAGCGTATTTCTAATTTACAGATGACATCTTTAAATGGAAAAGGGTGGTGGCGGCGACTGCTTTTCCTATGCACGTAGCCTTGGATGTTTTTTTAAAAAGAAAATTATGATTATTTTTGTCCGTCTCCCAGCCTTTTTAAATCACATGTTTTCACATGGGTGGGGGTGGGTGGTGGGTGGGAGAAAAGAATCACTTCTCTGGTGATACTAATTTGTCTCAGCATTAGAGAATAATTGGGTGCTAGAAATCTCTGGCTGAAGGACTTTTGTATTGCTCATTTTCATGTTAGCAGCATCGCACTGTGCTTCTGTTATCAGTGTTTGCATCTTTATGTGATAGTGATGTAAACATCAATACATTAATATCATCAAAGAGAACAAAGTGAAATGGAATGGTGGTGCATATCAGGGCAAAGCATTGGCAGTTTTCTCATTCTGTCCTTGACAGAATAGAAATAATTGATTATTCAGCTCATAACTGTGGCTCCATTTGTGGCTTAAATATTATTCTCTTAATCTAGGAGCACGTTGAGATTCTGTTACTACCTCCACCAAGGGGTTTGATATGCACAATGAAAATGTCAATATTTTTTTTATTTTATTTTGCTTCATTTTCCTGCTCAGCTGGATATTGACTCAGTAGCAGGGTAGAGTTATCTTAACTTGAAGCTAGTCCATAGGGATACTCCACGATAGCCACTTTCATCTGCTTCATCATATCCTTCTGTTTATAAAATAAAATATGAGCAGGGATTTGGCTAAATTGAATGTTTCCATCTCCCCAATTAAATTTTAGGACCTTGCTGGTTGGAAACAAGGTGCACAACCCCCCACACACAAACTGCTGTTCAGAACAACTGCAGAAAAAAGGAGTAGCTGTATGTAAAGGAAACATCTGAAAGTAATAGCTGAACTAATTCTTTGCTGTCATTGTTTGACAGGTACTCTATTTTAGAATTCACTCCACTTAAATGATCCATTTGCAAAGTGTGGTGGTTCTTCATGTTTTACTGCTGATTAACTTAGGTAATTTTCACAAAATGGGTCCTTAAAGTGGCAAAGGGGTTAGTGATGCACAGTATAATTTACATAAGCAATATCTCTATATTTGGAGTTTGATAAGAACCTCAGAAGGGCAACATTTTCTTTATGGGACAATTTATTTATTTGTGCAATTTATCTATCGCCTCAGTCTCCACAGAGAAGTGGGTTACAGATGTAATTTAGATAATTTATGAAATCTTCACATGAATGTACCTCTCATAAAAAAAAAAAAACAATCAAGGAACAGCCACTGGGTGGGAGGAGTGGGCACAAAAGGGCAGATTGACAAAGCGAAAGGAAAGGAGCATGTGGAGTGTAATATCACATTCTACTTCTGTCATACTGATGAAAGCAGCAATATACTAATGGAACTGGACTAAGACTACTATCTTGGGTGCCTTGGCTGAGACTGATATAAAGGAGAAAAACGTAATTGATTATAATAATACTCTACCCGACTCTGTAGTTTCTTCCCCAAACCCCAAAAACTTTAACCTTAGATTGTCTACTATTGACCTCACCCCTTTCCTAAGAGGTCTGTAGGGGCGTGCATAAGCGCACCAACGTGCCTACTGTCCCTGTCCTATTGTTTCTCTTATTCTTCTTTTATTTTTCTTATATATACCCATTTCATGTATTCACAACTATGTATACACTTATACTTATTATCTTGTAAACAATTGGCAAATCAAATAAATAAATAAATAAAATAAATTATGGGAAGAGGTATCCCTGCAGTCTTGTCATATGGATTGTTGTGGAGGCTAAATCTACCTGTAGACATTTGTAGCTAGTCAGGAGTCATACACCATCTACCACCATAGCTGCCTTGCATAATCTCCATCCCTTCTACCTAATAATTCATTCCACTTTTAAAATTTGCAACCAATGCTTTAGATTGCAAATCTAGGTTCTGAGGGCGACACCCTAAGAACCATAGAATATTTCAGACAGAGAAAGAGGTAAAAAGAAAGAAATTTGATACAGAATCCTCTCTTGGGCTACTCCCATTTTTGAACGGATTCTGTCTTGAATGGCAGAAAGAATCAAAGGAAAGCATTCTGTGGGTGATCAGGAGTCAACTTTTCGGTGCACATAATTGAAAGTCTTCCCCCCCCACCCAGTGTACCATCACACTATCCTGTTATCTCAGAAGCCCTAAACCTGGCAGAGAAAAAATTCATCCCTTAAAACCCCAAGTAGCCAGCAAAAGGTCAGACAGGTGAAATCACTATACCTCCCTCATTTTCTGAGCTGAACTTTTTAAAGTATGTTGGAATCTCCAATTAGAAACCAACAGTACTTAGTTTAACTTGCCCATTCCAAGTAGGCTGAATTAATAGAACACGTTAAAACTATCATTCCAAAATGTGTTCTGTAATTTTAGATGCTGCAATTGCAAGATGCAGAAACTAGGATTTGGAGCAAAGCAAAAGCAAAAATATGGAGCACATCAGTTTGCTGGATTTGCACCAGTTTCTGGGCACAGTTTCAATTGCTGTAAAGATTTAAACAGCTGTGACACCTTAATGAACATCTCCTATATCTCTTATTTGTACATTAAGTGAAATAAAAAGAGTACTCATGCTGTGAAAGTCCCTCTCCTTGGAAATCCATCCATATTTTTTTTTCTGGAGTGGCATTCCAAATTATTTCTTTGATCAGCTTGCATCCTGAGTGTATCTATTTCATTTCTATTTTTACAATTGTTTTCCATCACATAGTTTTAAAATGCCATGTATTTTACAGTTCATACTCAGGAATCTTCCAGCCAGAGGAGAAAGTATATGCCTGCAATTTGGCAGTTCAAATCCCATCAGGTTCAAGTTTGACTCAGCCTTCCATCTTTCCAAGGTGGGTAAAATGAGGACCCAGATTATTGGGGGCAGGGGTGGGCTTCAAAATTTTTAGCAACGGGTTCTCTGCCCAGTTGCTAGGTGGGCGTGGCCATGGTGGGCGTGGCCTAATTGGCCTCCTGCACCACGGCAGGGGGAATTTTTGCCCTCCCCGGGCTCTGGAGGCTTTCCTTGAGCCTCCAGGAGAGCAAAAACGGTCTCCCTGGGCTCTGGAGGCTCTCTGGAAACTGGAAACGGGCTCATTTCTGGCCTTCCCAAACTTCAGGGTGTTCTATCTTGGAGGATGGGCATAATAACGGAGACGAGACATCAGATAGTAACTTCAACTCTTTATTAGTGACTTCAGAACAGAGCAATGAGCCTGGCAGCAGCAGCTCCTTTTATAGAGCTGGCTGCTGTCAAAGCGTCCAATGACAATGATTTAAGCTTGCCGCGCTTGGAGCGTCCATCGCGGCAGCCCGTTAACTAGCCAATCGGATTGGCCTGGAGCGACCAATCACGACCCGCTGTTTACGGACCAATCAGGTATGCAGGATTACGAGCCTGCTGTTGACGGGCCAATCAGGTTTGCAGGATTACGAGCCTGCTAGTTCGGAACACAGGGAGGCTCATTTTTCGTCCTCCCCAAGCCTCCGCGCGTACCCTGCACTTATCTGCATCCAAAACAGGCCGTGTGGGGACTCTTAGAGGGGGGTGGGTGGGATGGGTGGGGCCAGCCAGGAGTGGGATTTGGGGATTCTCCGAACTGCACAGAATCTTAGCTAAGGGCTCTCCCGAACCCCTGCGAACTCCCAGCAGCCCACCCCTGGTTGGGAGCAATATGTTAACTCTGTAAAACCGCTTAGAGAGGGCTGTAAAGCACTATAAAGCAGTATATAAATCGAAGTGCTATTGCTATATCTTATTGTTATTGGCCCCTTCAAATCATTCTTCACTCTTGGTGACTTACAGGGACAACTTCCATGTAGTTTTCTTGGAAGCATTTTTTGTTATAATTTGCCAATGCTTCTTTCCTAGGGCTGAGAGAGGAGAGACTGTCCCCAAATCAACCAGACAGTCCCCAAAGACAGAACTGGAATTCATGTTTTCCTGCTTTCTAGCTGGGTGCATTTAACCACAACACCAAACTAGCTCTCATAATGTTACTAGAATTAATTTCTATCTCTTGCAGTTCCAAGAGATGCTTTAGCTAGCTAAAACCTACCTGAATTATCTTGAAACATCATCTGGGATGGCTCTCTTTTCTGTGTTAGTAATATTACATTTCTTTTTTAAAAAGGAGGAAAACACCTTTGTCCATTTCACAAGGTTAAAGAAAGCTGAGAAGTATTTCCCAAAGACAAAAAAAAAAAAAAAAATACATTCTGTACACTCTACAAATGAAATCAGACACATGCACACCCAGCACCTAATGGGAGAAGAAATTTCTGGGAAACTGGAGGTCAGATTTTGATGCTGATAAATTCCTTTTTATAATAAGACAAAAACAGAAGAGAGGGGAGACGGAAAGAGAGAGGCATGCCTTAATTTTCACCTTTTATTTTTTTATGTTAGTAATTTAATAACTAAGTCTATTTTGGTTTAGATTCAGACAAATTTAATGGACATCTAGTCAATCTTCCATTCATCCCTCTTGGCTTAATATTTCAGAATTTGATTTATCCCTTGGCTAAATAGGCATAATCTGGATATTTTCTGGTAAAGTAAGAAATCCATTCAAATTAGTTTTTTAAAATGTGATGTGTCTACTTTAACATAATGGGAATTATTCCAAATAAAACAAAAGCATGAAGCCAGCCAAACAAACAACACACACACACACACATGCACACAAACAAGTGAAAAAGCAAAAATACATATCAATAATATGTAGTCAGTGAATCATCCATATTATTGATATAGAAAATAAGAGAAGCATTACTTCCAGATGATGAAGCAGACTTGCTGGTATAAAATGGAAGACAAAAGTTTGACTATGATTTTGAGACTCCAGTCTGCCACACATGATCAATGTAATATTTGCACACTTATCTGGGATCAAGTCCTTTCCAGTCAGGTGTGAAAGATCAGAAGCACAAATGAAGTTTCAATTAAACTGACATATTACTAATCATATTTATGCATAAGAAGCTACCACTATCTTGGTGTTAGATAAGCATCAATGGAATTCAAGAGCAGTTGGACTTAATCCATTTATGACTATGTACAGTAGAGATTCTAGGCTGATTCCTCTTTTGACTCTGCCCCCAGGTTCTGACACTTCTTTTCCTATACTTCCCCTCCTATTTGTTCACTGATCAGTTATCAAGCTTCCACACTTGCTTTGCAGTTCAGAAGGATAAAGAGTGTACAAAATAGAAACCTATTTGTGAAATTGATGGCAAAAAACAGGGTGGAGGTGAAATACAGGATGAAACTGATAAAAATTGAGAAATAAAAGCCTGTTATCAAGGCAACAGTATATATGTCACAAATAAAATACAGAAATTGTGTTATAAATATATATGCTTAGTAATTTCATGGAACAATTTTGTTAATAATAAAGATGTCACTATTTAATAGCAATAATAATTGCCAGGAAGTTTCTCTCAACTGATAGCTATTTCAAAAAATTGTATCATTTTAATTCTCTTACTGCTGCCTCTGATCATTTAATTATTTACTGCTGCCTAGTAAAACATGGTAGCTTGCTATATATCTTCCAATTCCTGCAATCTTTAAATATTGTTTACAACAGAATGAATGTATGAATGTCTATATATGCATGACCTCCGCTTACAGAAAAATAATACATATGCACCAACTGATTCATTTGTTCATTTGATATATGTGCCATTTATCAGATATCAGGGCTCTGACTGTTTTGAAAATGATTCTGAAGAAATGCTTTGGGGCTCATTCGAAGCAATCTCTGCCATTTGTTAAAGGAGCCTGTCCTATTTCAAGTTTCTGCAGTAGCATGAAAAATACTGCAGCTCTTTTAAGACTCAGCTCCTGCACAATCAAAATTATTTTTTATTAAATTAGCTTGTGTACAATCCTATCAGATATAGAACAATTTCCAAACAGTATATATAAAAAATATGAAAGCAACATTAAATCACAACACACACACACACACACACACACACCTACATGGATATACATTTTTATGTACTGCAGATAGATACTCAGATATTTATATATCTATAATTTTATTAGTTAAAACATTTAAGAACAAAACACTGCCTTACCAAGCATTTTTGACTCCTAAAGTTGGTACAAGTAGTTCTTTTTTTAGTGACCACAAACTGGGACCAAACAACTTGATTGTTAAGCCAAGTAGTCACTAAGTGAAACTGGGACTGTGCTTATGATCTTTCCTTTTTTTTTAGAGACCTGTGAAGTTAGCTGTAAGTTAATTTTTCAGGATAGTTGTAATTATGAATGGTTGCTATGCAGGGCAATCACAAAATGAGGACTACTTGTAATCCCATATATTGTACCAGGGATGTCAGCATTACATTTTCCCAGTGGGTAGGGCTGAAGCCACAAGCAGATGGGACAGAGCCCCAAGTAGTGAAGGTTCTTATTCTTTTTCTGACGGTCTTCTTAATCTGTCTCTGGTGTCATTTTGGGGGGGCTCCATTAACAGGCTAGAGCAAAGCCTGAGAGACTATCCAAATTCCTTGAACTCCTACCTTGGCAGAGGACTTTTGAAAGTGGGCCAAGGACAGCCACATGAACATCAGTAGTCCATCCTACGTTCAAAACAAAAGGTAGCTCTGAATAACCCACTGATTGAGGATCAATAACATTCCTTTATTTTTCACTGTAAGCTCACAAATCTGCACTTAATAGTACAACGCACCATATTACCAGAGTTGCTCATAAGCAAATAAAACTATTGTTTCTATCTTAATGTAATCTATATGTGTTTGGCTTCCATTTATCATCTCAGAATCTGTATTCCATTCAAGCTGCTGCTGCTTTTTGAAACATATATCAAAATGAACTTTAGCACACATTATGACAGTAATCAAAAGATGAGGCCAACCTTGTATGCAAATAAAAGCTGGTATTTGATACATCTTGTCACAGACATTATTTGAGCTTCTACTAACAAGAGAGCAGAACCTAGTGTATATAGACTGCCCTTTAAGAGATTGTGCAGGTCATAATGATAAATCGTACCTGTTATGATGGATAATCCTTATGAATGAAAGTAAATATATGTGTCCTGGGATAATATTGCAGGATAAAATCTGGATCAGTCACTGGGACTAGTCATAATGTTCCCTGAAGATGAGCTCCAGCATGAGTCTGAAAGCTTGGAAGACAAAACCTCTGGTCCTCATGACCGACCCAAATTGGATCCTGTGATAATCTTTATATGTATTATAAGATGTCCCATCAGCAGAACTCAACACAAAATCAAAGAAGACTTTTTCACTAGACATATGATACATAGTAGAATGACATCTGTTAGATCAGGGTTGTCAAACTCAAGGCCCACGGGTCAGTTCCGGACAGCAGGGTGCTTAGATCTGGCCTTCGGGGTTGCCCTGGAAAGAGCGAAGGACCGGCCCACCGTGCCTCTGCCAGCGAAAATGGAGTCTGGTAAGGCGGTCTTCCTGAGCTCCATTTTTGCTGGCAGAAGGTTGGAGGAGACCGTCGCGGCTGAAAACGGAGTTCGGGAGCCCGCTTTTGCTGGCAGAAGGTTGGAGGAGACCATCGCGGCTGAAAACGGAGTTCGGGAGCCCGTTTTTGCTGGCAGAAGGTTGGAGGAGACCGTCGCGGCTGAAAACGGAGTTCGGGAGCCCGTTTTTGCTGGCAGAAGGTTGGAGGAGACCGTCGCGGCTGAAAACGGAGTTCGGGAGCCCGTTTTTGCTGGCAGAGGAGACCGTCGCGCTGAAAACGGAGTTCGGGAGCCCGTTTTGCTGGCAGATGGTTGGAGGGCTGAAAACGGAGTTCGGGAGCCCGTTTTTGCTGGCAGAACGCTTGGACTACTACAGGCATTCCCAACATGAGTGATGTCGAGCTGGCCACACCCATCCTGACCATCGCCACCCCCCACCCCCACGAGGTCAAACAGAACCCTGATACTCCCCTCAGTGAAAGAGAGTTTGACACCCCAAGTTAGACAGTGGTTGAAGTTAATTTTAAATTTCATTCAGGAACTATCTTTTGTAAAAGGTAATGTAATAATGAATTGCTATATTACCCTGAAGCACCATTTTATAAATCTTTATTTAAAATATAACAAGCTGTAACATGGAATAAGTAAGGTTGATCTGAAAAAGGATGTTAATAGTTAGTGATAAAGAGCATCAAGTTTGATTTTGTTTTTCCGATGGAGGAAAGTTTTAAAAAATATTTCAAGTATAGAAAACATTGCCTTGAATAACCTTGTGTGTGTGTTTGTGTTTGTGTGTTTGTGTTTGTGTGTGTGAGTGTGTGCGGTGTCCTTGTCAGTTCATTCTCTGGATCTAATTTGATAGGATCATCCATGTGATAGTTGCTTATTGCCCAGACTGTTTAAGAGCATCATATTTAGACACCACCATGTTCATAGTAGCTTTGGGCAGATTTGCCTCCAAAGTGGATACATATTGTGGAAAAAGTGCAAATATGTATCAGTACATATTTGAAAGGCCAACATGCTCACAAATGACAAACAAGTTCTATTAGGAAAACAAGCATCATCAACCTGGCTTGTAAACAAAGGTCATTCATTCCTGAATATTGAGGACTTCCAATGGAAATGGACAAATGTGAATTTCATCCATAGCTGTAACAGAGAGGATTAATGAAATAGATAACAGTACAATGGCATGGAACCTACTAAAAGCAAATTGGAACCTAACCCTGTATTGAGTCTGATATGGACTGACTGGTTCGTTTTAGCTGTTGTTTGATAGAATATGTGAACATATGGCTGCAATCGAGATTCTTTCTCACACACTTGAGTGTTTTAATAGGGCTGTTCTGACAGCAGCATCATGGGTCTTGTGTCAGGAGAACACAAACCTAAATGCTGATCAGGTGCTTGGGACACATAAGGCCAGGATTGGCAATTAACAGCGTCAGTTTGCAATCAGTAATGCTTGAACATGAAGTTACAGCAGTACAGGTGGCAAAGCGTGAAATACTGAAGCAGCAGTGTGTCAGGGAGGGTGTCTAGACTTAGCTATTCAGGGCACCTGGCAAGGAAATGATGGTGCCAGGGGACAATGTATATGTAACACCATCAACGATGCAAGTGTAAAAGCAGAATTCGTCTTGATCTCGGGGGTGGAGGGGGATAACAAGAGAATTGGCATTTACAAATACTATTTCTATCAGCTGTTAACTATGGAATAGACAATCTTTAACAGAAAATTAAGCACTACTGGATTCACATTTGAGAGAACAAACATAGAACTGTGCTTCATGTAGCTTTCACAGAAGCTGGCAAGCCAGTTCTGTTTGTTCATTTGTTTATTTAACAATATTTATAGCCTACCCAAATCCAATGGACTCATTTTCTGGATATGGCAAAGTTAAAAACAACAGCACAATATAAAAAGCTGTAGACAATTAAAAAATATGACCAATGAACTGTCTAAAACATGCTCAGTGACATTAAATTAAACTAACCTATAGCAACAGCATATTTTCGGCTAGTTTTCTGGATATTAATATAAACCCTATGAAATAAACCAGATTAAGAAACCAATGCATGTAGTTGCAGTTGTAACAGCTCTAGCAAGAGAATCTTGCAAGTCTGAATATGCTTCCTCCTCCCTCCCTTTATCTTTGTGTGAACTAAGGAGTATCTTGTCTGAAACATTTCCTTAAATTACTTTCTTGGCTGGGTTCAGGTCTCCTTTATCTGACCATTACTTTGGTAGCAGTTCTTCCTCCGGTCCTTCAAGCAGAGGTACTATTCAGCTGGTTCGCACCTACACGGGCAAACCGGTAGCAAGAATTTGGCATGGGTCACCAAACCGGTCGCAACATCTAGCTGGCCACACCCCTAACCCAGTCGCCCGGTTTCCGCTCACTCACTTGCCTCGCCCACCCGATGCTCACTGCCCCAGTTTAAAGGAGGACTGCTCCCCCACCCTAGCCATGCATTTTCAAGCAGCCACTTGAAAACACATGACTATGGGCAGAGCAGCGGTCCGTTAACCTGCAAAATTGTTCCAAGGCTGGATTCTTCATGGACACTAGAAGTATCACTTCCCCTTTTGAGTAAAGTGCCTGGAGTGAGAGGGAAAGAACGCTGGGGGTGGGGTGGGGGGAATCCAGCCATAGGGAAGTTTGCAGGAGCTGCAAATGCAAATCCGTTTACCTGCAGAACTTCTCCAACACTGGATTCACTTCCCCTTGTGAGTAAAGTGCCTGGAGCGAGAGGGAATGAAGGCTGACAGGTGTGTGTGTGTGAGAGAGAGAGAGAGAGAGAAGAAAGAAAGAAAGAAAGAAAGAAAGAAAGAAAGAAAGAAAGAAAGAAAGAAAGAAAGAAAGAAAGAAAGAAAGAAAGAAAGAAAGAAAAGAAAACAAGAAAGAAAGAAAAAGGGAGAGAAAGAAAGAAGAAGAAAGAGAAAGAAAGAAAGAAAAAGAAACATGGAGAGAGTGTGTGTGTGTGTGTGTGTGTGTGTGTGAGAGAGAGAGAGAGAGAAAGAAAGAAAGAGAAAGAAAGAAAAAGAAATAGGAAGAAAGGGAGAGACAGAGAGACAGAGAAAACTCTGTGCTATTATTTTTAATTGTTCCATTATTTATCATGTGTTAATATTTTATACTGTCCCTACACCTAGAATGATTCTACTGCCTTTCTTTTGCCCAGGGCTACCACATATTTTTCAGGGTTTACATGTATTCAATGTCTATAGTCCAGAGCATAAATACATGTGTGTTTAACAGAGTTGAAAGGGAATTTGGAGGTCTCTAGTCCAAGCCCCTGTTCAGGCAGGAAAACTGAGGATGCCAAACTCTGAGTAGAGGTCCTGGGAAAGGTGTCAGAATAACACTTACAAGGGACTTTTGGGGGAACCCTATACCATTTCAGAGAAATGGCTGTCCAGTCTTTTAAAAATTTCCAGTGACTGATCACCCAGAACTTCTGGGGACAAGCAGATCCACTGGTTAATTGTTCTCACTGTCAGAAAGTTTATCCTTAGTTTTATGTTGTTTCTCTCTTTGTTCAGTTTCCATCCATTGCTTTTTGTTTGCCTCCTGGTGCTTTGGAAAATACATTTCCCCCCCTTTCTTTCTGGCAGCCCCTTAAAAGCCTGTTGCCTTTTGCACTCTTGGGCAAAGCATGTGAGTCATTTTCTCCTTGCAGTGGTCCATGAAAGTACATCTATAGTATGTAGATAATAAAGTCAAAAAAAAGGCGAACAACATTTTTACAGAACTATAGATAAGTTGAGGCTGGGTGTGACAAGGAATGGCTGGGAAGGGAGGGGCCAGGTGAGGCAGCCCTCGACATGAGTGACATTAAGTTGGCTACACCCACTCAGTCACATGATTACCAAGCCATGCCCACAGTCACATGACCACCAAGCCACGCCCACCAAATAACCCATGCCCACAGAACCAGTAGTAAAAATTTTTGAATCCCACCACTGCCTTCAAGGATATTTCCTCTGTCCTCTACAGCTAATAAAAACATTAAGTCAGGTTCCAAAGATTATACACTTTTCTTTTTATTTGTTAGATTTGTTTGGCACCCATCTCACTTAGAGGTGACTTTGAGCAGCTTACAAACATTTACTGTTTCTTGCATCTCTGTTGCTGAAAGGATGTTCTATCTTGTGAAGTCTCAGTTAGAGAACTGTCTAAAAAGGTGGGTTGCACATGACTAACATTGTTTATTTATTCATTTATTTATTTGATTTGTCAATCACTTACAAGATAATAGATATAAACATGAGAAAGAATACAGGAAATAGATATGAATAAATGGGGACAATAGGACAGGGACGGTAGGCACAATGGTGCACTTATGCACGCCCCTTACAGACCTCTTAGGAATGGGGTGAGGTCAATTGTGGTTAGTTTGAGGTTAAAGGAATGTAACAACAGTGCATTCCAGGCATTGACCACTCTGTTGCTGAAGACGTACTTTCTGCAATCCAGTTTGAAGTGATTTACATTGAGTTTGTATCTGTTGTGTGCTCTTGTAATGTTGTGGTTGAGGCTGAAGTAGTCATTGACTGGTAGGACAATGTAGCAGATAATTTAAGTGTGCTACGCTTAAGACTAAGCGTAGGCGGCGTAGTTCAAGGTTGTCCAATCCCAAAATCTCAAGCCTGGTGATATAGGGTATTCTGTTGCAAGCAGAGGAGTGTAGTATTCTTCTCGTGAAATACTTTTGGACTTGCTCGATTGTATTAATGTCTGATATGCAGTGCAGATTCCAGACTGATGAGCTGCATTCAAGTATTGGTCTGGCAAAAGTTTTGTGTGCTCTAGTTAGCAATTCGATATTTCTGGAGGAGAAGCTTTGTAAGATTAGATTTATAACTCTTAATGCCTTTTTGGCAATGCTGTTAACAGTGAGCTCTGGCGCTTAGGTCATTTGATATGAGAACTCCAAGGTCCTTGACAGAGTGAGGATCATCAACGAGGTCATAATCCACCTAGTTTGTATTTGGTGTACTGATTTTTTTTTACCAATGTGTAGGACAGAGCATTTGTTGGTCAAGATTTGGAGTTGCCAGATGTTTGACCATTCAGACACATAATCAAGGACAGTAGCATTGTCAGTGGTGTTGAATAGTTTTACGTCATCCGCATTGTGTGTATGTGCATATATACATATACATATACATACATTCATTCATACATACATACATACATACATATGTGTGTGTGTATGTATATGCATAGTTAAAGAATGAAGTATGTCTCTCTATGTGTGGATCCTTTAGCCATCGTGTACAATTTAAAAAATGCATTTTGTTTCTTTATAATCTGCTTAGAGTAACAAAATGCAAATTCTATTTTTAAAACAAACAAACATAGGACATTTCAGCTCAGGGACCTCAAAACATCATTTTGGTGCCAAGCAAATACTTTAGTTCTTTCCCCTGGTGTTTTTATTTATTAAATTGTACTAATGATATTTATTACTAAAAAGTTAGCATATTTAAAGAGCATTGCTTCCTCACTTGTAGGCGATGCTGAAGAAACTGCATCCAAATTGGCTACATTAGATGATTAAAAAGTGAGAGGATGGGATGGTCATTCACTTACAAGCCAGCAGCCCTGTCAGTCATCAAATGATCAGCATGTCATGGTTCTTATTAATTTAAATGTATTGGCTATCCAACACCATGTTTGCATAACTACCTGACCAAGAGTTTCTACTGAAAAGACGTCCAGCTTTAGTTTAACATAAAATTAAGGTTTTGCAAATACTGCATCCTTACTAAAGTAGCTAATAATATTACTGTAAGGGCTTCCTTTTTAAAAAACAGCTATTTTCTGGTTTTTTACTTATGTTTTAATCTAACACTCTCATGTACGTTCATGTGTATAGATGTGTGACAGAGAAAATGCTGTGTCATGTCCTGTGTACAAATAACATATACCTGTTTCTGAAAATTAACCTACCTGAAATAAATGTTTATGTACAAAACTGTCATGGGTGTTTTGCAATTTCTAAAGAAATATATAAACAAAGTGGTCACTGAGACATGTGAGTTGTGTGATTCTTTTAATGTATGTATTCTTTTCTGAATCCAGCGAGAAGGTTAAAAAAAAAACATTAAGTGATTTAAGTTCTACAAGCAATTTTCTGTGCATATTTAGCACTTGTCAGTGTACTTGTAAACAGCAGGCACATGTACTGTCTTGTTGTCAAGGCTAATTTGGGTTGCTCCTGCCTGTTAATTCTGCAGGTTTTACTGCCAAAAGAGCTATACCTAGGACTGATTGGTCAGCATCTGGTTCTTTGCATCAGCATTCTTGTATGTGACTCAGCCTTCCCTGACATGATGCACAGATAAGTCTAAGAAATACATATACAATTCCATGAAATTAGCAGAGCTAATTTCTTTCTCCTTTCTTTTTTCAATAGAGGCAACAAAAGCTTTCTGGCAAAACCCTAACTCATCTCAGCAATATCATTTCTTTCTCGCAAGAAGGTCAACTCACAGTTCACTCTGACCATGCTGCCCACTTTCAGAAATCCTAGCATCAGAAATAAATCAATGAAGGAATGAAGAAAGGAATATCCCCAAGTGTACAACATTTGCTGGAGAGATATAAAGTTTAACTGAAAAACCTTTTAGCTATCTCATTTTCAAAGCACCTTCATACGTATTTGGGGAGCCTGTCCCTTGTTGTCAGAATAAATCTTATGGTATCTCTGGACACCTGCATAACTGGATAGAAGCATTCCTGTCAAACAGACAACAAATGGTCAAAATTGGGAGCATCCTATCAAATTCTGTACCTGTCAACAGTGGTGTCCCCCAAGGCAGTGTTCTAGGACCAACTCTTTTCATACTCTACAAAAATGACCTCTGTGATCATATCAAGAGCAACTGCATTCTCTTCGCTGATGATGTAAAGCTATTCAACACCACAGACAATACTGCTACCCTTCAAAAAGACCTCAACTATGTATCAGAATGGTCAAACAAATGGCAACTTCAAATCTCAACAAATAAATGCTCTGTCTTACATATTGGCAAAAAAAAAAAATCAGAAAATAAAATACAAGCTGAATAGTCAAGACCTTGTTGATGATCCAAGCTCTGTAAAGGACCTTGGAATACTCATCTCTAATGATCTAAGTGCTAGAGCCCACTGTAACTACATAGCCAAAAAGGCATTAAGAGTTGTTAACCTAATCCTACGTAGCTTTTTCTCTGGTAATATCACACTACTAACTAGAGCATACAAAACATTTGCTAGACCAATACTCAAATACAGCTCATCAGTCTGGAACCCACATTATGTATCTGATATTAACACAATTGAGAAAGTCCAGAAATATTTCACAAGAAGAGTTCTCCGCTCCTCTACTCGTTGCAGAATACCTTATGCCACCAGACTCGAAATTCTAGACCTAGAAAACCTAGAACTACACTGCCTTGGTCCGATCTAAGTATAGAATATAAAATCATACACTGCAATGTCCTACCTGTCAGCTTCACTTTAGCTTCAACCATAACAACACAAGAGCAAACAATAGATACAAACTCAAGGTTAACCGCACCAAACTTGATCGCAGGAAATACGACTTCAGCAACAGAGTGGTCAATGTCTGGAATGCTCTACCTGACTCTGTGGTTTCTTCCCCAAAACCTAAAAACTTTAACCTTAGACTGTCTACTATTGGCCTCACCTCTTTCCTAAGAGGTCTGTAGGGGGCATGCATAAGCACACCAACGTGCCTACCGTCCCTGTCCTATTGTTTCTTTTATTTTTCTTATATGTATCCATGTATTCATAACTATGTTTTTACTTATACCTATTATCTTGTGAGCAATTGACAAAAACAAATAAATAAAAAATCAGGGCACACAAAGCTAACTGCCTCTGCCCACCCCACCTGAACCCCACCACTGCATCCTGCTCATCTCCAGCATCTGTACAAATAAAGCTGTAGTGGTGGGAATTGCAGCTATTGCTATATGACATGCTGGGCTTCCTCCCCTAGCCAGCTCTGCAGCACAAATATCTGAAAAATGAAATAATAACAAACTATGGCCATCACTGAAACCTGGACTGACTAACTCAAGAGCGGTTAGTGCAGGTGTGTCAAACTCACAGCTCGTGGGTGGGATCCGGCCCACAGGGTGCTTAGATCTGACCCACGGGGCCACCCTGGAAACAATGAAGGACTGACTGTGGTGCCTCTCCCAGTAAAAATGGAGCTTGGAAGGGCTGCCCGTTTTCACTGGGAGAGGGTTGCAGGAGGCCATGACAGCCGAAAATGGAGCTCGGGAGCTGGTTTTCAATAGCAGAGCACTAGGGCCACCATAGGCACCCGTGAAATGAGTGACATCAAACTAGCCACACCCACCCTGGCCACACCTACCCCCCCAGGTCAAACACAACCCTGATGTGGCCTCAATGAAACTGAATTTGACACCCCTGGGTTAGTGCAATTGTTAAGCAACAAGGAAAATGTGTTTACAAATTCTGTATTCTGACCAATGGAACTTCTATGCCTGCCAAGTGAAGGGTGGCCACTTCTTCCTTCCAACTCTACTCGTTTGCCTCAAGCTCCACATAAAAGCAAGCTTTAATCCTTTTCAGGATGACAGCTGCAGAAAGTGCAACTTTCTTGGACCGCTCCAGCAACTTCTCCCTGTAACATTATGGATGCACAGCCCTGTATGTGGCCTTTAGGAAAGTAATTGAAGCACATGCTTTACAGTCATCCCATGCATGTTTCTTAATACTGGAAGACAAAGGTTTTGATGATATAATTCAAAATTTTGTGAATCATTCTTCATTACTTTCTTACCTTGAATCCCACGCACCAAGGTTCATTTGCCATCCTTTCTCTGGTGTTTTCTGCTCAGATCATTTGTCAGAGCATTTGCTCATTAGGTCATGTGGAGGACCATCTTCAGACAATCCATTATAGCAATCCTTTCCCACAATATTCAGTCTGCTGAACAGTCTTAAAATAAGGATGAACTTTCAGCAAAATGATTCTTTTATTGTATTCTGTTTTAATTTTGTTTGCCATAGGCATGGAAAGGAATTTCATAGTGTGTTTTATTTCTACCATCCATGTTGGCATGGATGCTAACACGAAAGTCAACCCTGAATTTGACTTTTACTAATTAAAATCTCATTTTTCTTAACTAACTCTTCTCTTTATTATCATGCTAACATAGATAGTAAATCAGATTTTTTTTAAAAAAAAATCCCTAGCTGCAAGGGCTTCTCCCATCTTCAGTTTCAGACAAAAGAAAAGAAGATTTTTGCAAGGAAAGCTTGACATGATCAGGGATCTCCTCCTCCTCTTTGTTTCTTTATGAACTCAATGCTTATTCACGATGGATGCCCATGTTTCTTTCTGAGGTAGAACTTGAAAAATTGTGCTATTCTTGCTACTGATCTTTTGTTTGTACACAATGATCCTGACACACCTACACCTGACCCATCACAAGACCCTCACTTGATACATCCACACCTGACCCATCACAAGACTTACTGACCACATGAAGCCCTTATAAAGAGAAGAACACTGACACTGACATCCCCTAAACTCCGCTAAAGATGTTACCTATCCTGGTAATGAAACATTTGGAAAGCAACCCACAAGCACAGAAAATGAACCTTCATCCTCACTGATCCTTTTGCATAGAGTCCTTGCAGCATGAGTCTTACATGCCACTTCCAGTCTGATCCAGCAAGGAAGCTTAATGGTCAGACTTGATGGGAGTTGTAATTTAACAGCAATAAAACTTTGGTGCTCTCTGATCAACCATATTAATAAAATTAATAAAAAAATGTTATGTTTGGTAATGGGAGTGTTTATATGCAGGAGAAGTACATGTGTGCAGTGATGGGATTCAACTTTTTTTTTACCACCAGTTCTGTGGGTGTGGCTTGGTGGGCACACTTTGCACACGTGCAGAGGGTTTGATACTGACCTTCTCCTGCAATCCTACACTCTCCCTGTGAGTTCAACAGCTGATGCACAGCAATCTGCTGTGCTGTGCAAAGCAGCTGAGCTTCAAAACCAGGAAATAAAGATCACTAGAGAGCTGGGGCAGGCGGGTGGGCAGGCCCAGCAGCTGATCATCAGAGTAAACTGTTTCGCTCACAGATGATCCTCAGAGCTACTGGTTCGGTTGAACTGGTCCGAACCAGTAAAAATACCACCTCAGCCTGTGTGTGAGGGGGGGAGGGAGGGAAGGGAGGGGAGCGGAGGAAGAGACCAGCAATTTTATATGGCACTGTTGGCAGTTATTGCCTTTGAACATTAATAGAACAGCTTGTGGAAGAAAGATGCCAGCTGAAGCAGACAATGTGTTTCATTAGCATTCAGAATGCAATTGCATCTAATTAATTTCTAATAAGAATTACAATAGAAAAGACAGAACTTTAGAATATTTACCTGGGACCTTGCTTGGGAGAACCAGCCCATTGTCACAACTCCTCACTGAACAACAGCGTTAGGAATTGTCAGACGAAAAAGATGGCTGAGCAATGACAAGGAGGAAGGGGAGGAAGGGGAGGGCTAATGCCTTTTGTAGGCATTTAATTTAAATAAAACTTTCATTTCATAAATTGGGGGGGTCTTAAGATGGCTCATCTTAAGAGGCTCAAATCACATGAAAGCAAGGGGGAAACCACTGAGTGAGGTGAGCAAGAAAGAGAAGCGTGTGGATCTTAAATGAGGATGCTTATCCTACATTGTGATCCATGCTGGCATATAGACATAAGTAGGGTTTAAATATATCCATTGATCAAAACTGACCAGGAGTCCAGTTTCTCTAAAATTCTATTCATGACAAAATTAATTTTCCATGCTCTGGATTTTAAAGGCCGTTGTAATGAGGTATGTAATGAGGCATTGTAATGAGGCATGCCTTCTCCTTTCCCCTTCCTTTCCTGCCTTCTGCGTGCACAACTCCGGAAGAGTGATCAATGTCTAATTTTCAGCAGCCTGATGCCGGCATCTTACCTTGCTTAAGAATCAGCTGCTACCTTAATACAAGTAAAATGGAAACTGTGAAAAATAAATAAAATAAACGGAGGTAAATTGAAACAACCATTCCCTGGTCTTAGCTGTGAAAAGAAAAGCAAGACAAAGAAAGCTTATGACTCTTCCAGACATAACAAAGCTATGGACCTTTTATTTATAACTGCTGACTAACCTGGATGTCAGGGGCTGATAAGAAAGATGGCTTTGCCAGGTGGATAAGTGAAGGGCTTTTAAAGAAGGAATAAGATGAAGCACACAGATAAAAATCAAATTTTTTAAAAATGGCACCCACAGGGATAACCTTTCAAACTCTTACATTAAATCCCTGTATTTTACAATTGCTGTAGCAGCTGTTCCAGAGATACTCAAAATTAGCCAGGGCTCTGCCAGAAAATGAAAAACAGCTTTAAGGTTAAAAAAAATAAATCTTATGATTTGGAGTACTAGGCTAATATTGAATTTGCTTCCATGCCCTCTTGATCTTAGGCTAGCCAGAGGTATAACTGCAAGCAAAGAGCTACCCAACTTGTGTATAAGCAAAGCACATTAAGCCCCAAATACAGTTTTGGTCTTTTAATTTATTTGTAACTGTTACAATTAAGCAGGGCTGAACCAAGATATGTTGCCACTTGAAATGATGAACAAGATAGTGGGGGGATTTCATAACATGCTTCCCCACTCCAATGATTACATAGGGAGTTGAATCTTTGTTTGATACTAGCCATTAGTAGACAATGCTCTCCAGAGTCCTTTTGAAAGCAGAAGGTGGCTTGCGAATGTAGGGCAACTCCCCATATTTGCCATTTCAAATCCCAAGCATTGCTGAATAATAGGACTGGTCCTGCTATCATGTATAAGGCAAAGTTCCCCATGCATAATTTTTTTTTTTTTTTTTTGGCAGCATTCAAGCAAATAAAAAGCTACATGGCAATCACTATTTTAGTTGGAGGGAGATATTCTATACAGGTAATCTTTGACTAATACCCATTCATTTAATGACCATTTGAAGTTATAACAGCACTGAAAAAAGTGACAGTACGGTTTTCACACTTATGACCA
This sequence comes from Notechis scutatus, assembly GCF_049901735.1. Lineage (NCBI taxonomy): Eukaryota > Metazoa > Chordata > Lepidosauria > Squamata > Elapidae > Notechis > Notechis scutatus. The sequence goes on along the minus strand of NC_142010.1, from coordinate 89,037,635 downwards.
TTGCAGCATCCCCATGGTTACATAATTAAAATTCAGAGGCTTGGCAACTTACTCATAGTTATGACAGTTGCAGTGTCCTGGGTCATGTGATCACCTTTTATGAACTTCTGACAAGCAATGGGGAAGCCAGATTCACTTAACAACCGTGTTACTAACTTAACAACTGCAATGATTCATTTAACAACTATGGCAAGTAAGGTCATAAAAAGCAGGGAGAAATGGAGAATGATCATCTCTGAAGTGAAACATAACATTCAGAAGGTACAGGAACATGGTTGTTAGGTTTACTAAATGTTCAGATTTCCTCAGATATATATTTTCGACGTCTCCTTTTTCTGGAAAAAAAAATCTTTCTCAAATATTTTTTTATTGAAATTTGAAAGAGGGCAGCATTGGGCAATAGTGGCCTTGCATCCCGTCCATGATCTTAATTAATCCTCTCGCCATCTTGTTTTTACTTATGTTAATTATTTAATCATTTTAACTGGTTTTTATATAGTGCTTTTAATTAGTTGCTTTATTTTACATTGCCCACAGTCACTTCGGGTGAGAGGGCAGTCATATAAATTTAATTATTTGATTTGATTGTGAAAACTTCAAGAGAAAATCGAACCTTGTTCCAAATGTGGTACTTTGAAAAGGCATCAGCCATATGTTTTGCACACAGGTGCATTGAGAAGAATGGAGAGAAGTCAGTAAAAGTGAAACAAAGAAGGATGGGGTGATGGATCATTAAGTGGCAGGAACTAGTGATTTCATACAATGAACAGCAATTTTAACTGAAGTGTTTTGCTACTTCCTTCCACAAACTATTTCAAACAGCCAAGAATTATGATTTTAAGTGGCAGAGTTAAATCTGCTGTTTAAAATACCACTTGTAGCTCTAATAGGAGTTACCAAATAACTGATGGTATGAGTCATTTGCCATTTCATTCTGGCTAAGAAACAGAAATAAAGAAATAAATATATTTTGTACAATCCCATTTCATGTGACATTGTAGAAGCAAGAATATCCTTTTAAAAAAAAGACAATCCCATCCTAGTGCTTAACTTATTATGGATATAGACTCAACTCAGGTCCTGTTTTATACTAATTTTTTTGTGTGGATTCATTATTTGGATGGCTTGAGAACCAGCAACTAAATTTCAGCAAATCATTTAAGATAGGGTTTTTTTCAAGATTTATTCAAAGGCAGCCCTTAAGACTCCTGTCTGCTTTCCAAAATGTTATTTTCTATATGCGATTTAATGCATGACAACAGAGAATGAACATTAATTACTCTTTCCCTCTGATCACAAAGCAGAGATGGGGCATGTCTTGCTTGACAGGTTTATTTACATCTCCCTGGACTATCCTAAAAGTCATGGTAGAATCCATAAAAAGATATGCGACAAATGATATAAAATGATTGCAGTGGACGTCGGATGGCCTAATGAAGTTTATGTAAGGCAGTGACTATAAGACTGAACTATGTAGAGATTAGTTTGTTCCTAGTTCAAATTTCCTTTCTGCTATGAAGTTACTATTTTTGTTCAATAGCATCATGCCATCTCTCAAGCAATAGGGTTATTGTATGGATTTCGCTTAGAGAATGCACAGCAAGCATTCTGAAAGCAACATACAAATGATTATAGCAAGAACAGGATCCTTCTTGTGCATGACACGAAAGAAAGATATTAGATTCTTCATTAGCTAGGTAATTAACAATCATGTCCACTTTAATCCAGGCAAACATTCTTCATTGTGCTGATGAAAATGTCTGTTATAAGCTTCAGAAAAGATAGGTGCCAACTTTTGATTAGGCATTTGACTAATAAAAACAGGCAAATTCCGTGAAATTTACTGACTGTTTCTCTTCAAGAGTCCCCTTAAAATATCCATTTCATATTGTGTAAATGAGAATTCTATCTTGACAGTAGAATCTAGCCTGAGGAGGAGGAGGAGGAGCAAGAGGAGGAGGAGGAGGAGGAGGAAGAAGAGGAGGAGGAGGAGGAGGAGGAGGAGGAGGAGGAGGAGGAGAAGAAGGAGGAGGAGGAGGAGGAGGAGGAGGAGGGAGGAGGAGGAGGAGGAGGGAGGAGGAGGAGGAGGAAGGAAGGAAGGAGGAGGAGGAGGAGGAGGCGGAGGAGGAGAAGGGGATGAGGTTTCATATGTACCCATGAAAATACTTTGCCCGTCCAATTGTGGGGAAATGAAAAACTGACATCCAACAAGGACTGTGAATGTTCAATCAATTCCTGGAGCAAAGTGAGCAGAATGACCGCAGTGATGATGACTAAGAAAAATAATGTTATATTTAAACTATGTCTTGATTTGTGCATCAATGATTGAACTTTGCCCAAAGTCCTTATGCAGCAAAGTACTCAACTAACTATGCAGTGGCATGATTGGAATAAGGTTCTCAAAGGTCAATGTGTATTTATGGTTTGGGGTGGAGAAGAAACCTTAAACAAACTTTTTTTTATGTATTGTGGTTCTTTGTAGAGAAAATTCCTGAAAATGTGTGCAAGATGCTAATGATGGCCCACATAGATACACCCATTTTGCTTTCAACCATCACATCTGTTTTATTGATTGATTGATTGAATGAATGAATGAATGAATGATTGATTGACTGAATGAATGAATGAATGAATTTATTTACCACCCATCTGAAATGATTCTGGGCAGGTCTTTTGAACATGTAATGGATTTGTACAAATTTTCATTTTTTTTCCTACAGTGAAATAATATCTGTGTGGGAGGAAAAGATGCTCTTCTGAATGAAATCTCAGGCTTCATGCAAGGTTTGTCATATGAACCTAAATGCCAGATATGAATCTCTCTTGCAAAACAGTTGAAACAATGGTAGCTTTTCATAGGGTGGCGAGTATTATAGAAAAATTCATGCTTATCGCAGTTATTGTAAGGGTAATTGCTGTAGCAATTAAATGATAAACCAACAAATTTTAGAACAGAAGCAATGCTTATTTAATACTAGGAAATAAGAAATTTCCTCAGGACTTTTAATGTCTATATCATTTTTTTAAAAAAATGTAATTTAGTACTTATTATTCAGGTCTAAGAATTTGGAACTGAATTTAAAAAATAAAATAAAGACAATTTCCAAGCATTCTCACTATAACTAATCTGAATGGGATGCAATCTTGATCCTGTCACTGGAAGGAGGAAATTAATCTATCTATTAGCATTCAGGTTTAAAAGAACAAGACAAGTTTAACAATTCTAGACAAGTTTGAGTAGCTCTATTTAAATTTATCTGCCCGTTCCCCCCCCCAAAAAAAACCCCATCACCCCACAACAATGCAAATAATGAGTTTTGCTAGATGAATGCAAAAACCATATAAAGGGCTGTGAGAGCTGAATGCAAAATAAATTAAACAAATGAATCAATCAAAGAACAATGATGGGGCATTTTTCAATGGAAATATTGTAGCTTATATTCAAGACAGTGACACATTAGGGTGGAACACTTAGATGGCACTTTTCTTGCTTTTTCTTTGGCGACTGAACTTCAAATGGTTAAAAGTATTGTATTTAGATGAATACAGTAAAAGTACTACTTATTGGTCATGATGGTATTATCCTTTGAGTACAATAGTATTTGAGTTATCTATTAGCATGATAAATAATCTACTTAATGAAAACCCCAATGTTTTAATACCCTTTATTTAGCCACTTTATTATGTCCTGACACTGTAAAGGTACTGGTGGGCAGGAAATTATAATTAAAGAATTCCAGACTAACTCTACAATGCTGGAATGGCCTTGCAAGCAAAAACTTCCATTCTAAAGAAACTTCTTGGATGACAAGTGAAACGTCTTCAAGAAAAAAACAAAGAAAGTTTTGAAAAGCACCTTTAGGATCACTTGCATGTTTGCGTCCTTCAGTGAATCACTTTTCAGGTACTGATCCTTTATAATAAATTAGCTGACTTTAGAGAAGCAGATCTGAGACAGTGAGCAAAAGACAGCTGACTGGCAGTGAATTCAGGGGAATGTAATAGGTTACCTCAGGGGTGGCAAACTCAAGGCCCACAGGGTGCTTAGATCTGGCCCATGAGACCACCCTGGAAACAGCGGACCAGCCCGTGGTGCCTCTGCCAGTAAAAATAGAGCTCAGGAGGGCTGCATGCAGCCCTCCCAGACTCCATTTTCACTGGCAGAGGGTTGTAGGAGGCTGTTACAGCCAAAAATGGAGCTTGGAAGCCCGTTTTACTGGCAGAGTGCTTAGGCCACCACAGATGCCCCCAAAACAAGGGACATTGAGTTGGCCATGCCCCCTGGCCACACACACCCTGCCCTCCCGAGGTCAAACACAACCCTGATGCAGCCCTCAGTGAAATAAAGTTTGACACTCTAGGTTACCTGATGGACCTCCAAGGGCCAAGGGAAGGGTTGGGATTCAAAAATCCCAGCAACTGGCTCACTGCCCAGTTGCTGGGTAGGCGTGGCCATGGTGGCATGGCCTACCGGTACTTCTGGTAGAGCCATTTTTCGCATTCCCAAGGGTCCAGAGGCTTCCCTCGGGCCTCCGGGTAGGTGAAAATGCCCCCCCGGGCTCTGGAGGACCTCTGGAAGCCAGAAACAGGCCCATTTCTGGACTTCCAGAAGGCCCATTTTTCCCCCTCCCAGAGCCTCTGCATGGACACTGCACTTACCTGCATTGAAAATGGGCCACGTGGAGATTCCTGGGAGGGGTGAGATGGGGTGGGTGTGGCCAGCTGGTTGGTTCAAATACTGTGTCAACTCATAAAACATTTTCTATGCCCATTTTATAGTTGCCAACAGAAAGGGTGGGGGGAAGGAGTTTGAAAGAGCAGTGCAGCCATTTGGAATCGAAAGTGCATTCCATTCATACCTTGCAGAGATTGTAACTAGGTGACCAGAGTTTCTGCCATGCAAATCTCTAATTGGAGAACATGACTGATGGCTCTTGGCTATGGGGGTGTTTCATTGGAGAATATGAATTATGATGCACCCAAAGGGGTGGGGGAAACCAGAGTCAAGGGTGACAGTGAATTAAGTGTCTCAGAATCAATTCCAAGCAGGTCCTGCCAACATGTTCACTCCTAATAAATTCTTTAAAGGTTTTGAAGTTTGGCTTGAGGCTCATGATTTAATTAGAGCAACTGCCAGAATCCTGACATACCGGTTTGGCGAACCAGATGCAAATTTTACATCCGGTTTGCTCGAACCAGTCTGAACCAGTAGAATCCCACCCCGGGCAAGGGGCAGGAAGGCCCTTCAGTGGCCACACCTCCAGTTAGCTGTTCTTTGTTACTGTTCTTGAAATCAGCTTAATAAATGACATGCTGGAAGGCAAGGATAGGCTAATAAAGAGAGTATAAGTATTTACCTGAAATCAAAAGGCACGGTATTATGTCTTGTAAGATTGTTCTCCAATTCCAATTAATTTCTTCTTCATCTTCCAAACATCCCTACTTGAAAAGATGGGGGGGAAATCAAGTATGTACTAGAGTCTGTGGACTGAAGCAACATAAATAAATACAATGAGGAGACGGGCAGTGTAGTATCTTCTGAAGTGGTTACATTCAAATAGCTTTCCTTTGTTCCTTAGCATGCTTTGAAAGAATGCTTTGCAGTATTCTTTACTGGCTCTTTTGCCAGTATTATTTATTCATGTTCCACCATCTGCCACATTGATAGCAGAGGACAAAGCACCACTGAAAGCTGACTTTATAGATGTGGAAATTCAATGGCACAGTTTAAACCACTGAGCATTTGCACCAGTGGTAGTATTCAATTTTTTTTTTTTTTTGCTACTGGTTCTTTGGGTGTGGCTTGGTGGGCATGGCAGGGGAAGAATACTGTAAAATCCCCATTCCCTCTCCACCCCACTAACCTGCTTTCCAGCTCCGTTCTCCTGTGCAGGGCAGCAAAAGAAGACCCAGCCGATCAGCTGGGACTTGGGAGGCAGTGACTAGATGGGGGTGGGGCCATCCAGAGGTGGTATTTACCGGCTCTCTGAACTACTCAAAATTTCCGCTATCGGTTCTCCAGAACCTGTCAGAACTGGCTGAATACCACCTCTGAATTGCACAATCTTATCTGTTCTTACCACCAAGCTATTTTTAACTTATTTTCGTTTATTTAAAATATTTAAAGCTCAGTGACTGTTCAGAGAATTTTGTGGTGAGTTTTGACTTAAAAAATAAACAAAGCAAAATAATAAAACTAAGAAACAAAAAAAAAATACAACCCACAATAATAAGCACGACAGGAATGGACATGCTTTGAAAATGATTTGGAAGAAAAGCTTTGGAACTGCACAAGCACAGCAATACTCTGTTGTTTGACAAATCAGTCCCTTTTTCCCCCACACAACCCTGGGGGAAAAAAAGACTGTTGTTGTTATAAAAGTCACATTAATTTTAATGAGTGGACTCCTTAAAGTCACAGCATCATTTTTCAGGATTATGCAAAAGTGTGAAAAAGATAAGCTGCTTCAAGAATAGTGGAGAAGCATTCATGCTCACTAGAGATCCAGAGCAAGGTATGTATAGCCTTAAAACAGCAATACTGACAGAAAGGCCTTAAGCGATAAAAACAATATGCTTAGGTTGTAGAAGTTAAGTCCAGAATTTCAGTACCTAAAACCAGGTCTTTTCCTGGAGCAAAAAAACAACAACAACAGATGGTCAGCACAAGCTTGGCCTCCAGATTACCAGTTATGTAGAGGCAATCAATGAACTTATTTTAGGACTGTGTTATGTGATTTCTGAAAGATATTTTAGCTAATAGCCTCACCATCATATTTAGCACCAGCCACAGCTTCTGAAACCTCTTAAAGAGCAGGCCTATGTCAAGGGCATGTTGTAAATCAAACAAATTTAATAGAACCAAAGATGCTATAGTCAGGCTATCCCTACTCAAGAAGGTTAGCAGCCACTGGCCTAAGCACAGCTGGCTGAGTGTTGTACCTGGACTTAAGACCAAGAAGGCTTCAGAAGTACAGCAATACTCTTTTAGTATTGCTGTACTTGGAATATTGACTCTCCACCCGGTGTCATGGGCATATCCAACTGTAGAGCCATGAGCTGTCAATCAAGTCCTTCCATTTAATCTAGATTCAGCTTTAGTGCCCTAACACTGGTCCAATACTTATATCAAGTCATCTGACTCTGATGACCAGGGAAAATAGAACAGAGCTAGGGAATCATCAGCATACTAGTGGTATCCAGCCACAAATGCCTCTACTCAGCAGCTTCAGATGAAAACAGGACAAAAGCAGGGGTGGGATTCTGCCGGTTCGGATCAGTTCGGATGAAGATGTTAAATTTGCATCTGGTTTGCCAAACCGGTATTTGAACCAACTGGCTAGTCCCTCCCATCCCCCCCTTCCCCTTCCCTCCCAGGAGTCTCCATGCGGCCCATTTTTAATGCAGGTAAGTGCAGGGTCCACATGAAGGCTCTGGGAGGGGGAAAATGGGCCTTCCGGAAATACCAGAAACAGGCCTGATTCTGGCTTTTGGGGGCCTTCAGAGCCCAGGGAAGGCTGTTTTCATCCTCCCAGAGGCCTGAGGGAAATATCTGGACCCTTGGGAAGGCGAAAAATGGCTCTCCTGGAAGTTCCAGTAGGCCACGCCCACCATGGCCAGCAACTGGACAGTGAACCGATTGCTGGGATTTTTGAATCCCATCCCTGGACAAAGGGGTGGATCCTAAAGTTGTCTAGAAGTCCAAAGTCCAAACTAAAACCACATTCTTGAATCAACACTGGGGGAAAAAGATAACAACTGAACAACTGATTGCTTCCATATCAATCCAAGAGGATGATACCGGTATCACTGGTATCAAAAGGAGGAGTCACTGGTATCAAAAGCTGCTAATACATCCAGATGGAGCAATGTATTTCAATTTCTCCTATTTCCAGAGCAAGTCAGAGCAGGGAATCTTGATATCAAACTGAGACTGAAGAGAATGGGTACATTCAAATCCTCCTAGAATATGCGAGGTTCTCAAGTACCTTGTTCCGAAAAGAGATTTTTACAATTGGGTGGCAATTTTCATATATTGGGATCCATAATGCTCTTCTTTCTGTCTGATAATTAATACAAGCAAAAAACTAGAAACCTAAAAATAAATAAATCCCTCAGACTAACAATAGGATCTGTAACATGTAGTTTGCTGATTATGAATTGAAAGAGACCTCTGTGGCTGTCATAATTGTGCCAACTTTAATATATATATATATATTTCTTTTTTTTGATAAAACAGTTTTAATAAATGTACAGTTTAACACTGTACTTTTATTGTTTTTATATTTTGCCATTTTTTATTTTTCATATTTTCTGCTTTTTGAAATTTTCATACATCAGGAATCCCTGGATTATCAGATATTGGTTTGTTATCTTATTCTTATATCAGGCAGTTAAAGAGAAATGATTGGCTTTCCTCTTTTTTAAGTCAAAGTGTAGACTGAGTAGAATTAAATATATATATATTGCAAAATGTATATTGGTATGAAGGCTGATTTAAGTACTATAATTGTAGGAAGGCGATTTTTTTTATATATTAGACTAATTTGACTGAAAGGGATTATTTGAAAAAGGAACATTTATGGATTCCCTCTCTCTCTTTTTTCTTTCTTTCTTCTCTTTCAACAGGATTTGTTTCAAATGGCTGGGTCTTGTTGCTAGGCTACCAATCTGCATTCTGCAAACCACAGCAGAGTTTATAGTAACTGAACATTAAATTGCAGATCACATTTTGTACTATTTTTAGACAGATGGAAGGAGAAGCATCCATTTGGAGCATCCAATTTATTTATTTATTTATTGATTGATTGATTGATTTAATCAGAGATAGCAGCATTGAAATATACCAGTGGCTTGGGTACATTTCTTCATGCACATATATATACACACATAGGCCCACACACACCTGTGCATGAATCATGGGTAGTTCTTCTGAATGTAATCTGCAACGTCCTAACTGACATCATGTGATAAGATATTGCAACAGGTGTCCTGATAAAAAATTTTCCTGCTTATCTGTACAGAGAAGTGACAAAAAATGTTTATGACATGTCAAGAATGAGCTAAGCGGCTCATGTGGATGTGTCAAAGGGAGATAATATTTTTATGGGCCTCTTTGATGAAAAGCAGCAAGAGAAAGGAAGCTGGTGAAAATAGTTGCCAAATTTCTTCATATTTTAATCCTATTCAAGAATGTCCTAGATTAGCTTCCTTCAAAGTGGCACTTTCCAGATTTGTTGCACCTACAGCTCTCAAAGTTGGAGAACGCTTGTCTGAAATATCCTTTCATCTTGCATTTTGCAATCATTTCAGCAAGCTCACTGCAGAATATTACATGTAATAATTAAAGAGATGCTTGGTAACATTCCTTTGATTGCTAATGCAATGCTGCCCTGCATATGCTTACTTTTTCTTTTGTGCCTTACCAGTAAGAATAAGATGATAAGAAAAAAAGGAGTATTGCAAACTAACTCACTGCATGCTGCCAGGAGTTTGATTCTGACTGGCTCAAAGTTGACTCAGCCTTCCATCCTTCCAAGGTCAATAAAATGAGGACCCAGATTGTTGGGAGCAATATGCTGACTCTATAAACCACTTAGACAGGGCGTTAAAACACTATAAAGTGGTATACAAGTCTAAATGATACTGCTATACTATTTCTAATAAGAAGAATAAGGTGTAGATACAGATACAGATAATCAGAGTTGGAAGGGACCTTGTAGGTCATCTAGTCCAACCCCCTGCCCAAGCAGGAGACCCTACACCATTTCTGACAAATGGCGGTCCAATCTCTTCTTGAAAGTCTCAAGTGATGGCGTCCCCACAACTTCCGAGGGCAAGCTGTTCCACTGGTTGATTGTTCTCACTGTCAGAAAGTTTCTCCTTGTTTCCAGGTTAAATCTCTCCTTGTTCAGTTTCCATCCATTATTCCTTGTCTGGCCTACAGGAGCTTTAGAAAATAGCTTGACCCCTTCCTCCCTGTGGCAGCCCCTCAAATATTGGAAGACCACTATCATGTCTCCCCTGGTCCTTCTCTTTACCAGACTAGCCAAGCCCAGTTCCTGCAACCATTCGTTGTATGTTTTAGCCTCCAGTCCCCTAATCATCCTGGTTACTCTTCTCTGTACTTTTTCTAGAGACTCAACATCTTTTTTATAATGTGATGACCAAAACTGGATGCAGTACTCTAGGTGTGGTCTTACTAAGGCTTTATAGAATGGTATTAGTACTTCACTTGATCTCGATTGTATCCCTCTGTTAATATAACTTAGGATTGCATTAGCTTTTTTGGCTGCCACTACACACTGCTGGCTCATATTTAGCTGGTTGTCCACTAAGATTCCAAGATCCCTCTCACAGTTACTGCTATTGAGCCTGGCTTCACCCAGTCTATATGTGTACTTTTGGTTTTTCTTGCTTAAGTGTAGGACTTTACTTTTCTCTATATTGAATTTCATTTTATTAGATATGGCCCAGTGTTCTAGTCTGTCAAGATCCATCTAGATCTTGACTTCTTGGGTGTTAGCTATTCCTGCCAGCTTAGTATCATCTGCAAATTTGGTAAGTTCCCCTTCTATTCCCTCATCTAAGTCGTTAATGAAGATATTAAAGAGTACTGGGCCTAAGACGGAACCTTGTGGCACCCCACTGCTTACTTCCCTCCATGTAGACTTAGACCCATTAAGGACTACTCGTTGAGTACGGTTTGCCAGCCAGTTTCGAATCCATCTAGTGGTGGTGCTATCTATTCCAATTTTTTTCTAGCTTACTAAGAAGTAGGTTGTGGTCTACTTTATCGAATGCCTTGCTGAAATCTAAATATATTATGTCCACAGTATTTTGCTGGTCTACTAATTTAGTCACTGTGTTGAAGAATGAAATAAGGTTGGTTTGGCATGATCTGTTTTTAACAAACCCGTGCTGACTGCTAGTTATTACTTTACTTGTTTCTAGATGTTGGCAGATCTGTTTTTTTATTATCTTTTCCAGTATCTTCCCAGGTATTGATGTTGGGCTGATTGGTCTATAGTTTCCTGGGTCTGTTTTTTTTTCCTGTATTAGGAAAATACAGTATGTGCTGTATTAGAAAAATCACTTCAAAATCCCACATTCTCGCTAAGATAGGTTAGCGGGTGAATGAGGAATGTCAGGATTTTGAATTCAAGATGAAGGGTCAAAATTCCTTGGATTCCGCATTAACTGTAGTGGGGGGGAAAAATCAACAGACACTTTAGATTTTTCCATTTTTAAAAAAAGAATTGAAATGTATTATCCTGAAAAGTAAAAAAAAAATCCACTTATGTAGGACTAATTTTAATCTATGAATTAAACAAAACTTAATTGGGTGGCATTTTTTTCAGTGAAGGTCCACTGACCTAAAATTCCAGAGTTCCTTAACTCTTTTCCATGGCTGCCCTGGGTATTTGGTATAATTTTCCACTTATTCATTCTTTTGCTATGTTGCTTCCTTGCTTCCTTGCTTCCTTCCTTCCTTCCTTCCTTCCTTCCTTCCTTCCTTCCTTCCTTCCTTCCTTCCTTCCTTCCTTCCTTCCCTTATATTTTCTTACTCAACTGCCTTGTGTGGCTGTTCACTATCTCTTGTTCTTATATATGTATCCTTATACATTTAACCCGTGGGTGGTTGGGGACAATAGAGAGTTGAAAAATTAATTGGAAAAATAAAAAAATATGAAAATTTCTGAGTCACAAATCAAAAGTTGAAGAACTAGCTGATCAACTTTAATGGTATAGTAATTCACAAGTTTATTCTTTTTTTGCATATGGGCCAAAACAGAGGTGGTATTCAGCAGGTTCTGACCAGTTCTGGAGAACCAGTAGAGGAAATTTTGAGTAGTTTGGAGAACCAGCGAATCCCACCTCTGATTGGCCCCACCCCCATCTATTCTCTACCTCCCGACTTCCAGCTGATTGGCTGGGTCTTCTTTTGTTGTCCTGCACAGGAGAACGGAGCTGGAAAGCAGGTTAGTGGGGTGGGGAGGGAATGGGGATTTTGCAGTAACCTTCCCCTGCCATGCCCACCAAGCCACACCACACTCACCAAGCCACACCCACAGAACCGGTATTAAAAAAATGTGAATCCCACCACTTGGCCAATGCTCCTCTCCACCTATCTCTCAGCCAAATAAAGTACAGCACTAATGTCACAGTGATGGCACCAATTAAAAGATGCTATAAAATCAAGAAAAAAACCAACAGACAAAATAAAACAGTATTACATGCATTGCACTGGAACTTTACCATGAGCTCCAATAAATGCAGAGATATGCAGGAAAGACATAACATATATTTTCATACATTTGTTATTGTTAAGTCTTTTGTGATCTGTGACAGCTTCGGATAAGGATCAAAGTTATTACGTTTTCCTTTCTGTCATGTCTTAAAATGTTCTTTTTTGAAATATTAGGATGTGTTCCTGGTTTTTGATGGATTGGGATAATGCAAATGATGCGGACAGTATTTAAAATAAGGCACAGTCATACTCAGAAATAATAAAATTTCTGTGAGAGGGATGGATCTTATTCAGCCAGAAAATAATTTCAAAAAAAGATCCCCAGCAGCACATAAAAATTTACAAACTTGAATGATGGAATTAATGAGGAAAAATACTACGCCAAAAGAAAGTCATGTGTTCTTCCTCCCAGAATGTTCAAACAGACTTTTATTGGCTCTTCCTTCCCCAGGCTTACAAAAGATCTTATGGAATAATAATAAAATTAAATGAAAATGCAAATGTATGTCAGTTTGACTTAAGAGGCACACAATTACATTTTGTACCAAACCCTTATTAATCTTTGCTGTCTTGTCTGTACTTAGGAAATATTTAAGCTTTATAATGAGATCTCCCAGTGGAGATTATAAACCAGATCAGAAATATTCTCTGTCTTAATCCCTCTCTTTCATATGCAGCCATTTTTTTAATGATATATTGGATGTTTTCATGGCTGGGTTTGGCATTCTTATCTAAATATGGCTTTGTTTTATTGCATTTGGTTACTGATGGTCGATAACCTTGTCAACTACAAGATAAATTAAACCAAATTGAAAAGGAAATAAATGAACTCCTGGAGATTATGGCAGTGCTTAGACATTCAATCTTTTCCTCTTCTACATATACTTTGAAGGCCAGAGAAAGTCAACAACAGTGTGGCTGAATTGCTGTGATAACTGGTATGTAATTTCTGGTAGACTTTAAAATCTGTTCCTGTGTATGAAATTTATATTGCAAATATAAATCCAAATCCAAATCAAATAAAAAATAAATCCAGCTTCTGGAAGACAAAAGAGTGGGAAGGTGACCACCTTGTGAAAAGAAAACCAGGGGAAACTTTAAATAAGTGGAAAAAAATCTTCTTCAAGTCAGGTTGACTTCTGATATCTACTTGGAGATGTTGTTTTCTTAATCATCATCATATTATTATCTGGACATTATTATTAAACTGACTCTGGGCAGTTCTGAGAAAAAACACACAGAGCCATAAAATAATACAATGACAAAAACAAAGAACAAACGTTCACAAAACCCAATCAACAAGAGGGAAACATATATTGCTCCAAAGAGGGCTTCAATCCTCAACTTTCAAATAAGAGAATGACCTTTATTGCAGCAGAAAGAACAGAATAACAAAGTTGGAAGGAACCTTGAAGGATCTCTCCTTGATAAGTTTCCCTCTGCTACGTTTTGTCCTGCCTGCAGGGGCTTTGGAGAATGGGTTGACTCCCCTCTTCTTTGTGATAGCTGCTTAGAAGAATGAAGACTGCTATCATGTCACCCCTAATCCTTCTCTTTGCTAGATTAGACATACCCAGTTCCTGCAACTGTCTTCTATGTTTCATATCATTTTTGCTCTTCTCAGTCCTAAGTCTCAACTCATTTTGCATTGTGGTGCTAACTACACTCTTCCAAGTGGTCTCAACACTTCATATATTATTATCTATATAAATAAAAAAAATAAATATATATATATTATATAAATTTTGTAAAAGTCCTGCGAAGATCAATCACATGAAGTGTTAGTTACTTCATATATATATATGAAGTAACTAACACTTCATGTGATCTTGATTCTATCCTTCTGCCTAGGACTGTGTTGGCTTTTCTGGCAACTGCAAAACACTACTGACACATATTTAAGTGGTGATCTACTAGGGCTCCTTGATTCCTCTCACAATTACAGCTATTGAGCCAGTTCCTGTACATTTGGGGGGGGGGGGTTGGCTTTAGTGTAAAACCTTATATTGCTCCCCAGTGAATTGCATTTTTGTTGGATAGCCTGTCAAGATAGAAATAGAAATAGCACTTAGATTTATATACAGCTTTACAGTGCTTTACAGCCCTCTCTAAGTGGTTTACAGACTGAGCCTATTGCCTTCAACAATCTGGGTCCTCATTTTACCCACCTCAAAAGGATGGCAGGCTGAGTCAACCTTGAACCAGTGAGATTCGTACTGCCAAATTGCAGGCAGCCGGCAATCAGCAGAAATAGCTTGCAGTACTGCATTCTAACCACTATGCTACCATGGCTTAGATCCTGGTCTTCTGGATTTTAAACCTATCTTCTAAAGTGTTAGCTATTCTTCCCAGTTTTGTGTTGCCTGCAAATTTTGATGAGTTCCCTTTCTATCCATTTATCTAAAACATTTATGAAATTTTGAATAATACTGGCCTAAGACAGAATCTTGGGATACTGGACTGCATGCTTCCTTCCATGTAGATGTTGTTCCATTAAGGACTAAATGTTGAGTGTGGTTGGTCAGCCATTTGGTCAGAAAATCAGAACTCTGATTTTCATTCATCCAGCTCTTATGCTTAAACTAGCACCATCTATTGAATTTTACCCCTGTTGCAAATATAATGCTAATATACTTGCTACAACTAGAATTGTAGCCATATGCATCTTATTTATTTATTTATTTGATTTATATTGCCGCCTATTCACCCATGGCGACTGTAAAAATTAAGTGGGAGAAGTGAAATAGATCTGAGAAAGGTCCTTGTTTAAAGAGTATATTTACTCATATTCAATCGTACAGTTTTTTAAAAAAACAACAACAAGGGGGAAGTAGTCTATATGGGTGAATGAAATGTGTGCAAGTGTATGAAGCAGATGAGAATCTATCCCACTAATTAAAAAAAGAGACTGTTTTCACTCTCAGTCTCTTCTAGCTATTCTGCACCATCCAGGGAGAAAGGCAATGCTATCATGCTGTTCTCTAAAGCCTTAGATATTCATTTGACTTTTTTCATGTCATTAAATTAAAGCATCACCAATCGTTTAAAAGGCTCTGCTGATAATCCTACAATAGTCTCCAAAGATTCTTATTTTCTCTTCTTTGCATGTTTTTTTTTCAAAAACTTTGGTCTCTGTTTCTCTGTCTCTGTCTCTGTCTCTGTCTCTGTCTCTGTCTCTGTCTGTCTGTCTGTCTCTCTCCCACTCTCACTTCCCCACTCCTTCTCTCTTTTATGTGTGTGTAAGAGGGAGAGAGACATTTTTCAGCAACTTCATCTCTCCTCTTCTATCCTTGTTCCCTTGAATATACCTGGTGATTTTATGGTCTATTCCACCATGCTTTTGTTTTCCATGGGTCTTTTGTGTGAGGCATAGCAGAAAAAGGAGGGATCTCTGTTACTTCCAATTTTCTCCTGTAATCTATACTGATTGCTAAAATGTTTTTGGGCTTGCTTCCTATCTGTATATGTATAGTGATTTGCAGCTATGTCACAAGAAATGGGGAATCAATGTTGTGTAATTTGTTGCCATATTGTACATTCAAACAAAACAATGGAAGTGAAACTGTAGGGAAAGAGAAATCAAAAAGTGCTTTCAAAAATGAAAATAAATTAGATCTTTTCAAAACTTTCTTTCTTTCTTTCTTTCTTTCTTTCTTTCTTTCTTTCTTTCTTTCTTTCTTTCTTCTTCCTTCCTTCCTTCCTTCCTTCCTTCCTTCCTTCCTTCCTTCTTCTTTCTTTTTCTTTCTTTCTTTCTTTCTTTCTTTCTTTCTTTCTTTCTTCTTTCTTTCTTTCTTTCTTTCTTTCTATATGAATGTATTTATTTATTTATTTATTTGTATACCACCTTTATTGTTTTTACAAATAATTCAAGGTACCCAACTTATCTAACAACTTTCCTCCTCCTAGTTTCTTCAGAACCACAAACCTTTGAGGTGGGTTGGACTGAGAAAGAGCGATTGGTCCAAAGTCACCCAACAAGTTTTCATGCCTACCACATGAATTGGAACTCACAGTCTCCTAGTTTCTATTATGGTGCCTTAACCACTGGACCAAACAATACTTTGCAATGTGCAGGGACTCCATTATGTGCATTCCCATTCAGGTAAAGTTTTAGAGGCATAGGTTTATAAAAGAGGGAGCATGTTATGAAAGCTGCTAATTTGAGGGAGAAGGGTTGAATTTTACACCACACATCTGTCACAATGGCTTTTGGGCCATTCTCAGATAAAACAGAAATGGCCCTGGAGAAAAATATTTCAGTGACACTTATAGATAAGTTTCAGGATTCTTGTGCTTAGCTGAGTTGAGGGATAAGCAAGAATTTGTCTCTTTTTGAAGAAATTATCAATACACTGAAAAAATACCCCAGGTCTAAATCAGTTCAGTTCTCAGTTCAGTTCTCCTTTACATAAAGAAACAACTGGATGATTCTTTAGATTTGTACCAAGTTCAAGGACATCTTAAAGGTGTTTTTTCAAGAGGCAATTGGACTTTCTGGTTTTTCTTTCGAGACATTTTGCTTCTCATCCAAGAAGCTTCTTTAGCTCTGATGAAGCTTCTTGGATGAGAAGCAAAATGTCTTGAAAGAAAAAACAGAAAGTCCAATTGCCTCTTGAAAACAACCATGGGACAACATGACCTGGATGTTGGAGAATCTCCATAGACAAGATCAAGAGTATTTCTCCATAAAAGGTGGAAGCCAACAGCTCAATGTCTGCTTCACAGTGTTTTTTAGTATAACATTTTTTGTTCAGTCCATACTCTTAAACTCCAAAGTGGTAGCACTGCATGGAAGAATCCTCAATTCTAGACTGGACAGTAACAGATTCAAGCAAATTCTAGGGGTTCCTGTCTACCAGACTTCCATAAGGAGATTATAAGCAGTATAAATAACCACATTTAGCTCCCATGGGCTTAATATCTCTGGTATTATATAGATGCTTATTTACAATATTGGCTTGACTTGAAACCAGCCAATATCATAGATTTCCTGTCTCCCCTCCACCATAAACTACTTGTTGGCTCCACCTAATGTTACCAAGACGAGCAGGTTCTCTTATAGACTCAAGTAATAGACTACAAGTTTATCTTGTATATTCATGTAACAGAGACAGTGACATCCACTGTAGATCCTTACTCAAACCTCTATTCCCTCAATTTTTCTAACTATAAGATTGATCCCTTGATGATTCAATTTTCTTCTCCATGTCATACTATTGATCCAAGTTGCCTTGACCTCTTCCTCCGTTTTTCATTCTTAATTTTTACATTCCCATTAAATCAAAGGAGCTATTTTTGTTTCCCTTCCTCCTTGGGCTTTTGGGTACACAAAGAGAATTTCAAGTGGGGAAAAAAAATTAAGGCTTTATTAAAACTCCAATGGGTGAGTTTTACAGCACTGATTCTGTGCTGGGCTCTCATTCTTCACCTAAACATATGATTGTCTCATCAGAAGTTTGATTATGACACTCCTCTTTTCTTGCAAGTTCTCAAGATTGAGTTTTACTACAGGTGAATTGCCTTGGTATCACTCTTCTAAAGTATTTTAATATTTTTTCTTTACTAATGTCATTTTTCTTTTAATTTTATACTGCCTTGAGTTGGACTGAGATGGCAGTTAAGTAAATCTGCTGAACAAACAAACAAACACCATGATTTTCTTGTTCTCTCTTTCTCTCACAGAATAGGACCAATTCAGCTCTTGTTCCATTTTCTTATCTTCCCACACACAGAAAACTAGATGCAAATGTAGGTGCATCAGATGTAGCATGGATTTCTCAAATTAGTTGAAGCTTTCTCTGTAGCAACAGTATTAGAAATCTTAAGCAGAAATGCTGTTTAAGCTCCAAGACCCATTAACCATGGCTTTTCTAGCTGTAGGATGGATTATTTGATGGTACAATTTCCCTCTGCATGTCATACTATTGGCCCACAATGCCTTTACCCCCTTCTCTGTTTTTCATTCTTAATTTCTACGTTCCATTAAATCAAAGGAGCCATTTTAAAATATTTTTCTTCTTGGGCTTTTTGATAGAAAAAAGAGAATTTCTGTGTGGATTTGTTTTTTCTCCATCAATACTTCCTTCGTTTCTTTGTAATTCATAACTGCAGGAAAAAAGGTCTCTATAGATCTGTATTGATGTAGGAGTTGAGGGTTAAAATCAGAGGCACAAAGTATACACTTATGAAAGCTGCCCAAAGTCTCACCTTCTGTGCACAGAATAATTAAAAGTTATTCAAATTTAGCAATTTTTGTCAGATTTCTTCAAAAAGAAGAAGAATCCTACAATACTTCTTTGAGAGGAGGGCTGCCTATTATTAATGGAAATAATACAGTTTATTTCATATTTTCTTTTAGCTTTACAGTGAAAGGATCAGCCTGGCTACCATTCGCATTCTCCATATTTTTAGTTCTCCTAGGAAATGAATCAAAAGAACAAAAGGAAGCCTTGCATTTGGTGCAATTAATGTTTTGCTGTGTGTGTTCTAAATTTGCTTTCAGGATAGCGTTTATTCATTGTTTTAATAATAACATCAATCCACCTCCCAATTTTCCCTGCTTCATAACTTGATAAATTTGTGAAAGCAGGAAAGGGTGTTGAAGAGAAAGCGGTCAAAGGGCTGGTGGGAAATCATTACTGTATTAACAACAACAACAAAATGAAATTCAGAAGGGGATTGGCCTTGATCCAGTATAGTCCTTTAAGTACTGCCTGCCTTAACTTCCCTCTCTCTTTATAATTCAAAGTTAAAAATACAGTTCTGAGCAGGGAAACTTGCTCAAGTTGTATCGTGCATAGGTACTTATTTTCATTTGCTGTCTGAAGCATTGAAGGAATGAATGTATTGAAGGTCTCGTGAGATGCCTATAAAAGAAATGGCCATGAATGTCTATGGATACACATCACAATAGCTTCCATTTTTCCTATTGAAAAGTGCAGCACATTTGCTTCCCACAAAGAGACAGGGAGAGCTATATGGAAGGCTTTGTGTGCCGGATTGAATGAAAGTGAAATGGAAATCAGACAGAAGGTACTGCCCATCTCAGAACGCAAGAGTTGCAGCCACAAACACAATTCCTTTCATCCACCTGGGGCTTGCATTCCATTAGAATGGAAGGGAATGAAAAACAAACCATTTAAAATGTACTTTTACATCTAACGTTCAACCTACTGCCCTCTGCAACAGCATGACTTTCAGCAGAACTTGAAAAGGCTTGGTGATCAATCCTTTTGTAACTTAGATTGGCGACTTTAAGACTTGTGGACTTCAACTCCCAGAATTCCTCAGCCAGCTTTGCTGTTGAAGGTCCACAAGTTGAAGTCCACAAGTCTTAAAGTTGCTAAGGTTGGAGACCCCTGACTTAGAACATTGAGTAGTTTACTGAGGCTTAGATTCCCCCCCCCCACACACACACACAATGGGCTGGGCCAGGAGGAAAAGGATCTTTAAAAGTAATGTTTTAAAAAATGCTTTGAAAATGTCACAAAAACAACACTGTACATATGGACAGTCTATAACCCCCAATAGAGTAATGAATGTGTTATTCCCCACTACATTTCAACTATAAATTAAGGGGAAAAAGTTTGCATAAGATATTTGGATCACATGTAGACCTCTGAGTCTGGCACCAGTAAATTGCCAATTTTGGTTTATCTATACCCTCTATTCCCTTCCGGTCTGTATCAGAGCCAGAGGGTTGCGATATTAGCTCTCTTACCATTCGGTGTGAAAGATGCAGTGCTGCACAGTACTGATTGCCTAGCTCAAAGAAGTCCAGTTACACACAAATCTGCATGTCTGTATCACTCAGAAAAGCTACAATGGATGGCAGCACCTAGCTCTCATTGGCTGATCTTGAAAGGCTAAGCAGGAACTGCTCCTGGTTAGCACTTGTATGAGAACACACTAGGAAATCTCGTGGTTGCTAGCTAAACTGGGAGGAAGAAAACAAAAATCCAGAAGTCAGCCCATTTCTGTATTCTTGCCCAGGAAAGTCGAAGAAGTAACCAGTAGTGGGATTCAATTGTTTTTACTACCGGTTCTGTGGGCATGGCTTGGTGGGCATGGCAGAGGAAGGATACTGCAAAATCCCTATTCCCTCCCCACTCCTGGGGAAAGGTTACTGAAAAATCCCCATTCCCTCCCCACCCCACTCATCTGCTTTCCAGCTCCGTTCTCCTGTGCAGGACAACAAAAGAAGACCCAGCCAATCAGTTGGGAGTAAGGGGGTAGATAATAGATGGGTGCGGGGCCAGTCAGAGGTGGGATTTGCTGGTTCTCCAAACTACTCAAAATTTCCGCTACTGGTTCTCCAGAACTGGCCAGAACCTGCTGAATATCACCACTGGAAGTAACCATGTTTATGATGTGCTTCACATATCTGGTGGGTATTCTTTCTCCATGTTGTAGTGGGAATGGAGGGGCAGAACTGGTCAGAGAGTGACTTGCCTACAGTTATTGAATGAGTTCAAGGCAAAGGTGAGAGTCATTCCAGATTGTTGTTCTCTTAATAATGTTGTCACTGTAGGTGACCATAGTTCTTTTAATTGTTCGTTTGGGTGCCTTCAGATCAGTGTTGGCTTCTGCAATTGCTTGGACTAATCCCTGCATTTTTCTTGGCTAGATTAAAGATAAAGGTAAATGTTTCCCCTGTTCAATCATGGCCTACTCTAGGAAGTGGTGCTTACCTCTGTTTCTTAGCTAAGGGAGCCAGCATTGTCTAAAGATATTTCCATAGTCATGTTGCCAGCATGACCACATGCCGAGGCACATGAAACACTGTTACCTTCCCACCAAAGTGGTACCTATTTATCTACTTGCATTTTCATGCTTTCAAATTGCTAGTTTGGCAGGAGCTGGACAAATAACGAGAGTTCACCCCGTCACATGGCACTCAGATCTTGAACCCAGACTGCCAACTTTCCAGCTGACAAGCTTGGAAATATAGATTATCAGAAGTTATCTGCCCTTGCCTCCTTTCAAGGGCTGAGAGAAGGCCTGACCTAATTCAGCTGGCTTTTGTTCTAGGTGGGAGTAGAACTCATATC
Organism: Notechis scutatus; assembly: GCF_049901735.1. Taxonomy (NCBI): domain Eukaryota; kingdom Metazoa; phylum Chordata; class Lepidosauria; order Squamata; family Elapidae; genus Notechis; species Notechis scutatus. Next base: position 89,016,335 of record NC_142010.1, on the reverse strand, counting down.
TCCTTGGTTTCCAGATCGATGCTTTAATTTATTACCCAGTTTGTCATTTTTCAAGCAAATTAAAAACCTGTGATTCTTATGGTGCAATGGTATTCTGTTAAATGCGGATTGGTTTGGTTAAGGGTGCTACTGAGGAAAAGGCAATGGATTGGACCATTTTCTACAACGAGGCTTGTTACTGTGCAAGACTCTGTATTTTTTTCAGCAGTGCAAGGCTGCCAGGGTGCCTGCATAAAGGCTAATATGAGTGGGAGAAGTCAGGAAAAGAAAAGCCAAGGCAGTTCTCAACCAAAGAAAGATAAATAACACCCCTGCTAATTATACAGCCTCCCAAGAGAAAAGCGACAAAGATTTATGTTTTCAAAATGGCTTGTCATTCGCCTCTAATAAGGAACAGTCACAAGTAGGTTTCCCAGAGACCTGGGTCACATATTGAACTGATTATACAACATGTACTTATTGACTGGAATTTCCTTCCTGTTCCAAGAGGCATTTCTACCTTTATTTGAACATTCAAAATGCAGCCTGCAATATTATGTTGCCTCTGTCCTTTACTTGACTGAGGGGACAATTGCCAGACTAAATAATAAAGAGAGAGCAATACAGGACACTTTAGGTGAACTAGAGGGCTCTGCATCAAAGCTTTTCATTCTTTAAAATGGAGGCATATTTGCTTTATAGTTTCAATTACTGGAAAGCTACCCTAGATTCATTCAAACAAAGGCAGCATGTGTTTTTCTCCCAAGGCAGTCTCATGTGTGATGGAAGTGGAGTGGGTGATCCAAACTGACATTTCCTGATCCCTCCCAGCTCATGATGATCTCTGCTTTTCTTTTTCCCTTGTACCTTTCACTGGGGGAAAAAAATTGCACAGACAGCTCTCAGTTTCTTTAGCACAGCTCCCAGCTCCATTTTGGAATGCCTCAAGGTAATCAAGAAGCTTAACATTCTTCATTCTTTTGGCTAGGTTTGCCATGTTGTCAAATCATCCAGTTTTTCATACTTCTAGCAATATGACCACTGTGGCAGAAAGCTTTCACCTCATGGTCCTGAAGAAATCTCTCTCTTTCTTAGGGTGGATCTTCTTCATGATCAGTGGAATGAAAGGTTTCCTGCTTCTAAAAATCCCATACCCAGTATTGCAGGGAGCATAAAACGTTGCTCCTCTAAGAAAAGGATAACATCAAAGTTTATTTAGAATGCTTGTTTTGAGATGAAGTTCAAGAAATTATTTGTAGAGGACACATAATCCAAGATGAATTATCCTTCAGGCTAAGGCAGATGGAATGGGGAGACACTGGCATATTTTCCCTGCTGATACATTTCTCCCCTTCTACTTCACTGGATCTTTGCAAGCTTGAAAGTTATTTATGTGCAAAAGAGAGACAGAAGTGGGATGTGAATGCCTCTCTCCATCCTCTTCCTTCTCCTCCTTTTAACCCACAAATATCTTTCTACAAAACATCTTTTTAATAGTTTAAAAATTTAATAAACAGATCATATTTCCAGATTGTACTGTAGATTAAATGGACACTGAACTACCATTTTCTCCTCCTTCCTTTATTTCTCTTCAATGTCTCTAGCACGTGGGGAAAGTATTACCACACTGGGAAAAATGCAAAATTACTAGGTTCTTTAAATACAACCAGTTTGCTAGAACTCAGAACAGTGAATTTGTTGTTACATTTTTTTTCTACAATTGTATCATAGATAACTAATAAATTAGGAAGAGAGTCACTTGTGTGTCACCTTCTCCCAACAACCTAAAAAGTAATGCCCGTTGAGCAAACAGAAGCAAATCTGATTTCCTGAATATGTATAGATCCACAAAATGAGGACAAAAGTAATACGGTGACTTTTGTCTCTGTCTGCTTCATTTGTACTCAGCGGTTGGCTTTTGATGTGTTCCTTTAAGATCTATTTACATTTCCATATTTATGATTTTTCATCTTTAAATCCAACTTGGACTGCATAGCCCACTAAATGCCATGAAACCAGGACTTCTGAGGTAAGGGAAGCTAGATGCTGTCCTAATGATCATTCAGAACTAGAAACATCATTCTGTATATTCTATTTCAAAGCATAGAGAAACGCAGATCAAAAGCTGGTAGGCAGCGTACAGAATGTGCATCTCTGTTGGAATCAAGCCGTCGGTTTCTCCTTCCTTCCCCATTGTTCTTCATCGCCTAAAGATAATTGCAATCTCAGCTCAGCCTTTGCAGTGCCCTGCAATGTCTTTTCCAGCAGGAGAGAAGCAAGGCTCTGAAGGCTAGGAAGATGGCCAGAAACACAATGACATCTGAAGGCCAAACCACCCCAAAATAGACAGAACTGACAGTGTGTCTTTATAGACATACAGTATGCCTTTTCTACCTCTTTGAGATGAATAAGACAGCTCTTCTGGACTTTTGTGCTAATTTCAGGCATAATTTCTGTGCTTTTCCCCCTCATTTTGTTTGTTTGTTATCCCTCTTTTCAACTTCTTTGGAAGCTCCTCATTTTATACTGAGAAAAAGAATTACAATCCAAGCCAGTTTACTTTTTCTCATATACTAAGCAACACATACCGTATTTGCCGGCGTATAAGACGACTGGGCGTATAAGACGAGCCCCCAACATTTCCACTCAAAATATAGAGTTTGTTATATACTCGCCGTATAAGACGACCCCCCACTTGGAGGCATGTTTTTCAGGGCAAAAAAGTCGTCTTATACACCGGCAAATACGGTACTTCTTATTTTCTTATGGAGATTTCAAAGTGCACTCCTGTTTATATAGTTCCCACTGTGATTAACAGAGTTTACTCTTAGAAAAAAATGTAATGGTTTGTAGCCTCAGCAATGAATTCACACAATTTGTAACACTGCCATAGACAGAAGGGAATAAAATAGTTCTTCTGATAGTAAATAATGTGAACAAACATTATGAACTTGTTTCTTTGAAGCCCCTAGTCTGGATTCAAATTCATTAATACTTTTCAGAGAAGGAAATGGAGACTATTGAGTAAACAAATGGAATAGCATGTAAAGGAGTGAAATGAAGCTAAATATTTCAGCACATTTCTGAGAATTTTAATAACATTAAAAAGGGCTCCACATTCATCCTTTTTAAAGTATGTGTGGAGGCAGAGAAGCAACAGGTAATAAAGCAAACAGAAAGGGATTGGGAAAATAATTCAGAGTAGAATTTGGGTGGGGGGTTTACCCTACTTTGGACTTTTTATATGCTTTTTAAAAAAAGAATCCCTTGCATGTCTGTAGCATACAAATGTCTTTTCCCTCCTGTATGACAGAAGGAAATTTATTCCAGTATTGAACTGCACACCCACAAGCACATATTTCAAGAAGAATTTGATTATTTCCTGCAAAAAAGACAGAAGAAACACTAAGTGCCCAGTTGATCTTAGCTAAAAGGCTAAGTGAGAAATTGAATAAGAAATCCAGATTAAGAGTTCCTACAAATTTTGGGCCTGATTCAGCCAAACATTCATTAAGTGTAATTTACATTAAATGTAATAAATTAGATTTATTCATATCTTCAGCTTTACTTACAACAAGCAATGTGAGAAGAAAACTATACGACTAATCTGTCTCAGTGAGGAGTAACAAGGTTGCAGTTGGGTGAAAAACTTAACATCTTGGCCAACTTGGCTTATCAAAATTCAGGGGACAGTTACAGTCAAAGAGAACTGCTTACGGTCAGAAGTACAGGTATTGTTTTAAGATGATGATGATGATGTATTGTAAATTATATTATTCATAAACACATTAGCTCATTGAACTCTTTCTCCCCTCTCCTGTAATGCATCAGAAACCTGTGGAGCAAAAAGAACCTTATTTTTATTGACAATAATAAGCCTTGAATCTGTTTCTCTGTAGAAGCTGTTTCATAGTTCATTTTTATACTTCCCTAAGAAATTGGCTTCCTTTTGATGAGTTAGTTACCAGCCTCCAGGGATGTGGAAGAATTTCTTTCCATTTAGATTTTTAAGCAAACTAACTTAGGTTATGATCTGTGGCTTAGAACATGTCTCTCCCTTTGCCGATATTGATTTTTAGTTCTTTTCATAGCATAAATAATTTAAATTCAAATTTACTAAAGAAATGTCAGATTTTAAAACCTACAGATATTTGAAAGTTTGCCCAACTAAATAGTTTAAGTCTGGTTTAAATAAGAACCACACTTAAATGAAACTGAATTCATTAAAGCACAATGAAACTGATTAGACAATCTATGCCCAGTCCTCCAGCTGAGCCAGTTTCACTTGAGTTGCTTTGCTTACGAAAATTACTCAGGCTATGCACCTGAAGAGTCCATGTGGGGCCCACCCTGGTTCAGCTAACACAGTACAGCAGATGACCAAAGAAATCCAGAGAGTATGGCCATGCAGATTTGTAGTTGAAGACTTTTTCTTCCTTGCACTGTCATGAGATCTCAAGTCAAACATTGTATTTCCTTTATTTCACTCTCTGAGATTTTAATGTAAGCATTGATGTAATGACATCTTTATCCATCTTTCCCATCCTCCTCCAGCTTCTTTTTAAAAAAAAAACAACAAAGTTTTTATTTTTTTACAACAAACATACAAACAAAACATAAAAACATAAAACCACCTTTCAATTATATACATACAGTGTATCAGTTGGTTACAATCTTTTGTGTTATCCTTTTTTTACCATTACTCACAAGTTATATAAATTCTCACCTTATCGATCTAGCTTGTGCTTATATAATATCAATTATTAAACATTCATTTGACTATTTTTCCATAATTTTATACGAGATATTCTAATTTTCATTATGATTTAATCTTATACATTCATCCAATGTTTATATATTTTATATTGTATTCTATATCAATCTATTAACTTTTATTGCAAGGCTTACTAGTCTATTTCTTTACTATGTCTTTTTATCTATCCATTGATAAAATAAATCCCATATCATATAAAATTGTTTATCCTCTTGTTCTCTAATTTCAAATGTCAATTTACTCATTTCAGCACAGTCCATGATTTCCTTAATAATTTCCTCCTGCATAGGTATTTTTTCATTTTTCCAGTTCTTAGCAAATACAATTCTAGCCTCTGTTAAAACATTTACAATCAAATATTTCAATTCTTTACAATATATTTCCAGTATAATTCCCAATAAAAATATCTCAGGTTTAAAGTCTATGTGTTGTTTTGTCATTTTTTTCAACCATGTGTGGATTATAGTCCAATATCTTTTTGCATCCGAGCATGTCCACCACATGTGGTAATATGAACCAGGTATCTGATGACATTTCCAACATTTATCTGATTTATCCTTGAACATCCTGGCAATTCTCGTCGGGGGTAAGTGCCACCTGTAAAACAGCTTATACAAATTTTCTTTATATGCAGTTGACATTGTCATTTTATAATTTTGAGACCACAATTTTTGCCATTTATCTAAGTCAATCCCATATCCGAAATTTTTCCCCCATGCAATCATTGTTTCTTTTACTTGTTCTTCCTCTAATTTAAACTCTAGCAAATGTCCATAAAGTTTTTTGATTGCTTTTTCATCAGCACCTGTCAAAATTTTATCTAAATCAGTCAACTTGTCATAGATACCTTCTGTTTTAACATCTTTATCAAATCTAGATTGTATTTGCAAATATGAAAACCAATTCATTTTTACACCTTGTTCTTCCAACGCTTGCAGAGATTTAACTTCACCCTTTTCATTCAATATCTCACCATTATCTAACTGTTTGTTCCTTTTTATATATTATTGGATAGGAAAAAGCTTCAATAGTAGATAACCATAGTGGAATTTTTAAATAATATTGCTTTTTTATCTTCTCCCAGTTTAGAAACAATGCTTCTCAAATATAATGTCTTCTAAAATACCCCTGCGTTTTAGTTCCCTTATACCAGAGGAAGGCATGCCACCCTAACAGCAAGTCATGTCCTTCTAAATTCAAAAGTCTAGTATTCCTTAATGTTATCCACTCCTTTACCCACATCAGACTTGTCACTTGGTAGTATAATTCCCAATTGGGCAAAGCAAATCCTCCTCTTATTCTTGCATCTTGTAACAATTTAAGTTTTATTCTCGTTTTCTTCCCCTGCCAAATGTATTTTAGCACTATTTTGTTTAAATCTTCAAAAAATTCTTTCCCTAATCTGATTGGAATTGTCTGGAATAAGTATAAGATTCTGGGCAATACATTCATCTTAACTGTAGATATTCTCCCAATCAGTGATACTTGTAAATTTTCCCATTTTATCAAATCTGTTGCAATCTGTTGTTTAAGTTTGAGATAATTGTCCTCCATCTTGGTATTATATGTATCTACATCTTGGTGTTATATGTATCCCTAAATACTTAACCTTGTTTGTGACCTGGATCCCCCAAACTTCCTCCAATTCTTTCTTTTGTCTTACTAACATGTTCTTTGCTAAAATCTTTGTTTTATCTTTATTTATTTTCAAACCTGCTACTTTCCCATACTCTTCTACCTTTTCTATCAGTTTAGGTGCAGACTCCAATGGATCCTCTAATATAAATACCAGGTCATCTGCAAAAGCTTGTAATTTATACTCTTCTTTTTAAATTTTCATTCCTTTTATTTGTTTTTCTTCTCTGATGTTCCTATTCAGCACTTCCAGTGTTAACACAAACAACAGAGGCAACATTGGACAGCCTTGTCTGGTCCCTTTTCTTATATCTATAAAGGCTGTTAACTCTCCATTTATCATAACCTTTGCAGTTTGTTTATGATATATCATTTCGATGGCTTGAGTCAATTTTTTACCAAAGCCCATTTGGTCCAATTGTAACAGCATAAAACGCCAATTCACATTATCAAAGGCTTTTTGTGCATCTATAAATATCAGAGCCATTTGTTTTTCAGGATGTGCCTCATAGTATTCCAGTGTATCTAAAATTATTCTCATATTATCTTTAATCTGTCTCTTCAGCAGAAATCCATTTTGATCAGGATGAATAAAATTGTTTAAATATCTTTTCAGTCTTTCTGCCAGAATTGAAGCAAAAATTTTATAATCTGAGTTTAATAGTGATATAGGTCTGTAATTTTTAACTTACTGTGGGTCTGTGTCCTCCTTCGGTACAAGTGTTATATATGCTTCTGACCATGTTTCAGGTATTCTCTTCTTTGTCATAACTTCATTCATAATTTCTAATAAGTGAAGATTCAGTGTTTCCTGGAATGTCTTATAAAATTCCACTGGCAAACCATCCGGACCTGGTGCTTTCTCAATGTTTTGCTTTTTTAAGGCTTCTGTTAATTCCATCATTGTTATATTACTTTTTAATATTGTTTCAATATCTTTGGGTATCTGGGGCAAATTTGCTTCCTGTAAGTATTGTTGAATTCTTTCTTCCTGAACATTCTCTAGTTGGTACAGTTTTCCATAGTAATCTTGAATAATTTTTTTCTTCTCTGCATTTCCATAGCATACATGTCCTTGTTTGTTTATCAATTGATTTATTCTTCTCAAATCTCTTTCCTTTCTCAATTTATATGCTAGCCATCTGCCTGGTTTATTTGCATCTCCAAAATAGTTCTGCTTAGCATTTCTAATTTTTTGTGCTATTTCTTCTTTTTCCATTAGCCCCATTTTATGTTTAGTTATGTCCATTTTAATTTTAATGTCCTTTTTTTGTGGAAATTTCTGTAGTTCTTTTTCCAACTTCTTGTAGTCATCTTCCAATATTTTAAAGATTTTTTTTCTGTTTTATATTTCTTTTCCTTGTATAGTCCGTTATCAAACCTCTTGTATAAGCCTTCATCATGTCCAGAGGTTCTGTAATGATGTATCCTCTTTTGTATTTTCTTTAAAGAAAAAAGTCAATTCTCTCTCAATTTTCTGTTTAAAGTCTTTTTCCTTTAATATTGTATTATTTAAAGTCCATCTGGATCTCATTTTTTGTCCTTTCCATACAAGTGTTATTAGACTGTGATCTGCCCAAGTACTTGCTTCTATTTCAGTGTCTTGTATGTTAGAAAGCAATTCTGTTGACATCCATATCATATCTATTCTAGACCATGATGTATGTCTATTTGAATAAAAGGTATATTGTTTATTTTCCACATTTCTCTCTCTCCATGCATCTTTTAAGTTTATCTCATCTACCATTTAAAAGAAGGATTTTGGCAATGTCTTTCTAGCTTTCTTGCTGTTTTTGTGTTTTATAATCCAATTTGTTGTTTATTATTCAATTAAAATCTCCCATCAGACAGATATTAGCATAGTCCAGTTCAATTATTTTCTTATGTAATTTCCTGTAAAAATCTTCTTGATTATCATTTGGAGCATAAATTGCTATTAAAAGTGTCTTTAGATTATTGTCCATTATCTCCACCATCAAAATCCTTCCATCATCATCTGTATATATTTGTTCCGCAGGGATTGTATCTCTAATGTATAACACCACTCCTCTTTTTTTACAATGTGTTAATGCTGTAAACAATTTCCCTAATTTTTGTTGTTTCAATATATAATCATGTTGTTTTTTAATATGTACTTCTTGTAGGCAGATTATAACAAATTTTAATTTCTCTAATTTATGAAATACTTTTCTTCTTTTAATAGCTGAATTAAGCCCATTTATATTAATTGTAATCAATTTTTTTCTCATCCATTTTAGACTTTGTAAGAAGGATTTGTTGCTCTAGTAGATCTTGGTTCTCATTGTTCTCTGGGTACACCACCTACGGCTCCTTCCTCTTTTTCAATTACTGCTGTACATTCCTCTTGAAATTCAATTAACGACTCTTCTTTTCTTGTATCTTCCTCCCTTCCTCTAAAATATTCCAGATAGAATAACTCTGCTTTTTCAACTGTATCAATTCTGTGTCTTTGTTCCTGCCAGGTAAACATGAGACCTTCAGGTATCAGCCATCTGTAATTTATTCCTCTCTTAAGTAACGCTTTGGTCAAACAATCTACATGCTCTTCCCACTATCTTTTCAATGAAAAGCCCAGAGTCCTTGAATGTAACAGCAAATGTATCAACAAGAAAGAAAGAAAGGAAAACAATGTATCCAAGCCTCCAGGTGGCAGCGCTACTTATTTCCCTTTCCTTTCCCTTCCCCTCTAATATTAAAATCAGGAATAATAAAAAAATATAAAGAATCTAAAATTATTAAAAAGAAAAAGCAAGAGAATAAAAAACTTTTCCAAAGAGTTGAGCACTTTTATCTTCACTTTTAAATTTATTTTTTAGTCTTTTAGGGTGTTCTCTCCAGAAAAAAATAAGTAGAAAATTATCTCACCAAACTGACACACTTTCTTTCCAGCTTTCTTCCATTCCGGAGCTGTCCCAGCTTCAGCAGCTTTAATGGCTGCCTCTCCACCATGGGAAAAAAGGGCTTCTCCTGGATCTACCAGGGACTTTGTGATGTCCCTGGGATCGACAGGATGTGCCCTCCTCTGTCACCGTCTCTACGGGATGGTTTAGGTCCATTGGGACCATCCTGCAATGGAGATATCAGCAGCAATCTTAGAGCTTAAAGATCGCATGCTGTACCGCTGTGATGCAAGCTCCGCCCTCCCCATCCTCCTCCAGCTTCTGTTGTTACATTTTTAGGATCTAAAGCAGGGATGTTAAACTCAAGATCTGGCCTGCAAGTCTGCCCCTAAAACAGCAACCTCCTGACCTCCATTTTTGCTGGCAAATGGTTGAAGGAGGCCATCCCAGCTGAGAAGCCCGCTTTCATTGGCAGAGCCCCAACATGAGTGACATCAAGCTGGCCATGCCCACCCTGGCCATGCCCATCCAACTCTCCCAAGTTCAAACACAACCCTGATGTGGCCCTCGATGAAGTCGAATTTGACACCCCTGATCTATCAGTATTAGTTTAAGCAGGAGCCATGCCAATGAATACATCCTTCTTTCCAGGGTGCTCATTGAAAATGAATTGGCCAAACGAAAGAGGCTGATAGCTTTGTAATTGTATTGTGCAAGAGATCCTTCTTTCCATTCAGCATTGGTACAAACAAAATCATCTCTAAGTTGTCCCAGTCCCCTGCTTAGCAGCTGAAATGCCTATGGCCATCTTTAATATTGCTAGCTTCTTTGGTCTCCTGATAAAGTTTGAAAGCCTTGGGCTGAAAGAAACTCTGCTTGACTCTTTCTGGTTTAGTAACCAAATACATTTCATGATTTTCTAAATTATTTCCATCAGTATTGTAATCCCTCCCCAAGAACTCTGTTTGTTAAATTTATTTGCTGCCCTCCTTGTTATGGGGCTACTTGGGGCAGCTTACAACAGTAGAAAATGTTGATTAAAATCAATAGTGGGATTCAATTTTTTTTACTACCGGTACTGTGGCTGTGGTTTGGTAGGTATGGCAGGGGAAGGATCCTGTAAAATCTTCAGTCAGAGGTAGTATTTGCTAGTTCTCTGAACTACTCAAAATTTCCACTAGCGGTCCTCCAGAACTGGTCAGAACCTGCTGAATACCATTTCTGATTAAAATGTAAACATAACAACAGCACAGCAATGAAACAATAAAGTAAACAATGAAACTACAATAATATGAATTAAAAGATGGGAGGGTGAGGAGCAAGAAGCACAGGAAGGAGGTGGAGTCAGCTAATAGTCCAGCAGCCATCTCCAGTGTGGTACTTCCCTATTGGGTCCCCAAGCCAACCTCCAGAACCAGGTCTTCTGGCCCTTGTGGAAGGATAGGAGGATTAACTATGCCTATCTAGTTAAACAATTTCTTTACACAATGGCCAAATAATTCAGAAACAGGCTATTTTTAAGCAAGTCGGAAATAGGGAAGATAATTCTTCCTTTATCAAACCTTTCTACTACTTTAACTGCTAGATGAGTAGCAGTTCTACTCCAATATTAGTAGATATGATTATTATTACCTAATAATATCTAATAATAGATAATGGCTCAGTATTGCTGGATGTCCTGCAACAATCCAGGTGTCCCGCCACTGTATTCGGATGCAAGTTCTTATTTATAGACAAGCAATGTTGCAGTACCATTCAAGGCTGTGCAACAGCCTTGGGCAATGCTTTCATCTGGAACTACATCTCTCTCTTTCTCTCTGCTTCTAAGACTTGCATTTGGTGCAGCTGCTACCTTCTAGAGGCCCCTCAGATTGTCTATGCATCAGTTTCAGGATTTAATTTAGCAATAAAAATAATGATGGGATCCATTTGGGAATTTTGGGCCTTGTATATAAACCTTGGGTTGGGCTTTACATTCAATAATCTGCCTTAATGTTTTTTGTTTAAAATGTTTCCTCAGATTTTGGAAACAGTGGCCCATATTTCTCATTTCCTATTCCAAAATTCAGAAAGTGGCCTTCCAAATGCATTATAAGAACCATTTCTACCCTCTTCAAATTATCTGCACTGTATACTGTAGTCCAAATTGCAGTATACTGCAACTCTTAAATCCCAATGGATAAGGGCAAAGTTATCTATGCCTTTTATTACCAGCAGGAAAATAATAATAATAATAATAATAATAATAATAATAATAATAATAATAATAATAATAATAATAATAATAATAATAATAATAATAATAATGAAGGACTTGATAATATCTGGCTGACTGTGTGACCAATCATCATCATCATCATCATCATCATCATCATCATCATAACTTTAACTTCATCAAAAAATAACATCTGCCTTGGGAAGGACTCCATAGGTGGATAAAAATGTCAAATCCAGTCTAAACATCTGGCTGACTGTCCAATGAACCATAATAATAAAATTATCATCAGTCAATTGTGGAAGGCAGCTTTAATTGGAACAGTTTACATCCTGCAACAATAGTTTTAATATTATTTAACAACAAGATCTGTCTATCCCACATCCTGGAGAAGGATTCAAAAGAGAGTCAAAAATGCCAAAAATCTAATCTAAACATTTGACTAAATGTGTGACTAACCATAATTTATTAACTATATAGGTTTCCTGACTCCTAGTGACTCTGGGAAAATTCCCCAAATCCATTTTTGAATTGGCAAATAAGATGGAAATATGATATTATCTGTTCTTGTTTTTGACAAATTATTTAATATTTTATTTTGAAAAAAATAACATTCACTGTTTTGTTTGGAATATGCATGAGGCATTGAACTTTTCCAGAAGTTCACTAGTTAGTGTTTTTCCCTGTCGTAGACCAGACTAGAGGGTCAATCATCTGCATCACTTTCATCTTCTTTTGATTAAAACAACCTGCACATTTTCTAGCATGAATTATTGAATTCCTCAGACAACAAATCATCCATACAGGCTATTCCCACATAAGACATCAAAACACAGAATATATGTACTGTGAGTTCATTGTTATGATGTTAGTTCTCATGAGTCTTTGTAGCAGCAACAGCCAGACTATCAACAACCCCAGTTCAAAGTATAAGAACCAGATTCAAAGTCAGCTTACTCTAGATCTGTCTGCATGCGTGCATGTGCATGTGCATGCGTGTACACACACGCACACACACACACACACACACAGAGGCAAATATGCATATATACACTGGTGCTGTTTGAATGGGAGGAAAACAAACCACCACTGCTTAGGACTAGAAGAGGGATCGCCAACCTTTTGGACCTCAGGGACCACCAAACTCATAATTTTAAAACCTGCAGACCAGAGACCATGAGAAAATCCCAAAAAAATGTCTGCAGGAAAATTCCCCACCAATCGATCATTCTTTATTTGGGATCACAGGATACCGTCTCTAGCTTCGTTCTCAGGGGGGGAGAGAGAGATTTTTGGCTTCATGCAAGGAAAGCAGCAGAAGCAGCAGAAGTCTTTCTTTCTCTTCCCCAAACTCTGCCAGAAACAAGTCTTTGTGAGAATTGTTGCTCTGGTGCAGCCTCTTGGAATAGGATCCTTTGCAAGGTCCCAAAGACTCATTTCTGGCGGAGTTTGGGGGAGAGAAAGAAAGAATTTTGCTGCTTTCCTTGCATGCAGCCAAAAGCAGAAGAAAGAAACAGAAAAAAGCAGCCCGGTGGCCAGGCGAGGCAAGTGGGGCAAGTGGGGCAAGTTCCCCCTCCACCTTTTCCCCCCTCCCCTCACTACCTCACGCTGTTTGTAATGCAAGCGATGCAAACCTTGTGTTCCCACGGGCCATGTAGGTGGTGCAGCCTTGTGTTCCTGTGCAGCCTGGATTAATTGCTTTGGGAGTGACATTTCTCTGCGGAACACCAATTTTTTTTTGCAGACCACCAGTTGTCCCTGGCCCACTGGTTGGCGACCACTGGACTCGATGACCTACAAGGTCACTTTCAACTCTGTTAATCTGTTATCTGTTATTATCTGTTATGGCTTAGAACAGGGAAATCAAATTCCCATTGTCTGTGACCATTTTGAGGCCATAAGTTCATTTTCAATCTTTACTTTCGCAGTGATCAACTCCTGACCCTGAGCTCTATCCAGCTTCCTCTCCTGGCAATCAGAAACCCTCCAGAATGATCATCAAACTGTAATTTTTAGTGTGAAAGAGCTTATGCTTCAAAAGAGCATAAAAAATGAATCTGATTAATGTAATTTTAATTTGAATAAAATCTCATTTCAGTTTTCTTCCAGCTTCCCACCTGTCACTCAAAACCAAATAGGTTCTCACTGTGAACGAAAAGGAGCAGAGGGCACAAGATTTGGCATACTCCTTATGGGGACTCTATAGATTTAATGCATGATATATCACAGTAGGTAAGATCCGTTCATCCCAAATCCTCCCTCCTCAATTGTTTATATCGATCAGATGCTACATTTTAGGCCAAGCTGGTTCTTCTAGCTCTTCCTTTCTCATGTTTCCATCTGGTGGGACAAGAGCTAACTCTGATCAGTAATTGTGTGCAAATGGATTCATTTGACTACTGAGCCACCAGAGACTTGATTTTAATTTATCGCCTGCATTACCTGATGGCTTGCATCTAATTGCCTCTTTGACCCTTTGAGGAGGGCTTTTTGTTAGCTTTATGGTGGCAGTGATGTGCATTTTGAAAAAGCATCTCTTTCCTTTTTTTCCCTTTTTTTTAAAAAAAGGTCACAATTATGATTTTCTTTTAGCAAAGTGTCATATATAACTTAAGAAATCTTTTTTCCTCCTCTCCTTTTGTTTCATTCTGTGCTGCGCTAATGAAATTCCTGAAAACATGATAGGTTGCTGTTGCCATGGAAACCTATTTCTGGCAGAAAATGTAACCGTTTAATGCTGCAGATTTATTCATGCGCCCCATTAATCAAACTTCATACAATAAAATCAAATTAATATTTCTGTCTCATCAGGTTTGGGCAGCTCCCTCCTTCTCCTGCCATGCTCCCCCCTCCCCATACTTTTGGGAAGAAGGAAATATTATCTTTAGGAGACTGTAAGTAACAAGATTCTCCGTGTTGTCTTGCCAAATCATCTTTGCATGTCTTCTAACCGTGCCATCCCATGCAATATATTTTCATTGAAGACTTACCTAATATTGAAACCTTGTTGATTTGTGGAAGCTCAAACAGTGATATCCTAAAGATAATCCCACGAGAAAAATAATGGACAATGGCATTATAACATTTAAAGGTGAAATATCCAGCAACTCCCAATAATTCCTCATACATTGATCTTAATTTCAAAGATATACCATTTACATTTATCTTCTTGGTATGGCATCACGTTCATAAGGTATTTCTTAAAAAAGGCAGAAAGGAAAATACAAGCACACACCATGTATTCAACAAAACTGGTTTGTTACAAGTTCTTTAGAGCAGACTAAGTCATAACAGTAGCTGTCATCCTGTCAAACCAGGTACCATCAATCTAAATCTAAGCATAGAACGCAAAAAGTACCTTGGGTGGGATCTTACTAAATTATTTTGTTTCCAGTATATCCAGAAATCTCTTCCTCTCACATCATTAGGTTTTGGGATTGGCTTTTTTGATATTGGAAAGTGAAGCAATCTCTAGCAAATGTTGTCAATTTTTCTTCATTTATTCTGGTCAATTGATTGTAGTAGGAGACAATAATTTTAAAAGTATCTTTCAGATGATACACCCATCTTCCTTCTATTGCAAATGAGACATGAACGGCATTAGAATGTTAAATACAGTGATCACAATGTCTATGCAGAAAAGTCACTTGAGCTTTTCCTATAATCTTGCCATGTAAAATATTGATTGTTCTAAGAATTCCTAAGTTAGAAACTTATCAATAAAATTAGATCATCTCTATAGATTATTGCAAAGTAATATGCAGAAATGTGCAGCCTGCATTTCAAGTATAATTAATTGAATCAGTCTGGCGTGTCCATAACTTTAAGAATAAGCTTAATTTTGATGATGAGGTGAAGCATGGATTTAAGGTCTCTTGAAATCATTGTTCAGAATACAACAGTGAACACAGGAGTTCTCATAAGCCTTTTGTAACACATTTGGCAAAAAGGAACAAGATCTGGAGCTCTAGTCAGTATTGCTATCACTACTATCAAGTGTGCATCATCATCATCATCAATCATCATCATCAATCATCATCATCATCATCATCATTATCACACTGTCAACTTTGAACTGAACCTGGCAGCAGCCATCTTTTTATTGCTCAGTTGCCACACACACTCCCTCCACACAGAGGGAGAAGGAGGTTGGAGTGCACAACAAAGAGCTTTCTCGTGAGAACCAAGGTCATCTCTACTGGCAACAGATAAGATTGAGGAAGGAGTGTCTGAAGTGCCCACCAATTAACCCAATTGGCCAACATGACCTGTGACACTTGGGGACGGGGGTTATTTCCTAGTTTAATTATACTATAACCATGGGAAAGATTTAGATTTGGTTTTCCATTGAAGCTGTGCTGATGTGATGTACTCATTAAAGAAGACCTTTGAGAAGGAGCCAAGTCTCAGACTGCTGATTTGCTTGAGTTCTTTAGTCCTGAGACACACATCATCATAAAAGGGAATATAGATATGCACAGTTGTATAGGCACACATTTACATTTACTTACACACATACCATCCACATAGTGTGTGTGTGTGTGTGTGTGTGCGTGTGTGTATGTATGAATGCTCTTTTAAAAATTATTCCCATTTTTTTTTTAAAAAAAATAATGTGGTTTATCTTTTTGGGGGAAATGTGTTAGTCCAAGATACCAAATTCTGCTGGTGTCTTGCTGCTTTCTCTTCTTTTGGACCTTTACCTTTGAAATTTTGTTGGACTGGACAGCATTACTTCTTTAAACAGAGAAGTCTCTCCCAGGCTCCTTTGTAAAATAATGTAGTTCTCTTCAAATAATTATTTTTCCACTGGCTGGATCAAGCCTGACCTGTATTTTCTACATTATAACAGGTCGTCAAGATAGCAGGGTGTGTTGTTTTATATCTTTTGTGCTTGTTTCCAGTTCATTTGCCTTTTCTTAAAGGTATTAATCCATGCTTCTGAAAAAAATGCTTAATTGGCACTTTTAAAAAGCCATCCCAGCTCAAAAAAAAAAAAGAAAAGAAAGAAAGAAAAAGAAATGAATATCTTTCTCAGGAAAATAATATTTCCTGAGAATTTCCTTTGGTTTAGATTTGATAAATATATCTCAATGTCTGTAAATGTCTTCAAAACAGGAAGGAATGTGAGATTTAGAACATGTTGATATAGAAGAAAGTAAAAAGTAGCAAATTTGTTCATATAGAGAACATAAGATTTCTTGTGTTGAAGTGAGAAATAAATAGTCTATAGTTCAAAGATAGATCTCAAACATTTCTAACTCTGTCTTAAATCTTCAGAACTTGTGTTTAAGTCTCAATATAAAGGTATTACATTGATTTAAGTTGCCATCAGCCTCTCTCTCTCTCTCTTCTTTATTTTATAAGTACTTTTTCTTTAATAGCAACATGGCAGACTAGACAAAGATAGGCAGAAATAGTAATATTTAAGAATTAGATACTTAAAAGTGGTGAGCCTTTGCTAATTTTATTTTTTTTAATAATGTCTTTATTCATGAGACAAGGAAATACAGAGATCAATAGTTTAGGGCTGAAAGATAATAAAAATGACAGATCCAATCATGCTTAAATATTGTTACAAAACAATCATTTGGATTTATTTTGGAGAGCCATATTATGACAAATGGCAAGTTATAGCTTGAGAATCTTCAGCACTATTTCCTCTGCTTGTGTTTTAGCAACACTGATGACAGGAGTCTTCTTTAAATGTGCATCATCATCATCATCAACATCTCAGAAGAGAAGATAACTGAATCCAGAGAATATGTTCCACAGTCCAATTTCTCAAATATAAGAGGATTCATGAAAAATTTCACCAAAATGAAAACTATTTTAGGAAGTCATAAAACATAAATTTGTATAATTTGTAAATAGACTAGACTAGACTGGACTGGATTGGACTGCAATGCAATGCAATGCAATGCAATGCAATGGAATATTCTTTATTTATCAGGTGTGATTGAACACAAAGGGATTTGTTTCCAGTGTAGTAGCTCTCAGTGTACATTCAACCAGCAAACTGATAAATCATAAAATACAATCATAATTCATAAAATACAACCAAAAAAGTGATAATCATAAGTTACCAATGGAGTAGGTAATGGGAAAGATGAGAAGGATAATAATAATACAGCCCTACTACATAGTTAGATACCCTTAGGCATAAAAAAATGCTGTGGCAATTGTTTTAGCAGAGTGATGGCATGGGGGAAACACTGTCTTTGTGTCTAGTTGTTTTGGCATGCAATACCCTACAGCAGCATCCTGAGGGGAGAAGTTGAAACACTTTATGTCCAGGATGTATTTTCTCAGCCGTCTTTCGGCTCATGCAGTATACAGATCTTATGTGTACAGGTATTACGGACCCAAGTCAGTAGCGTTCAGTACCAAACATCAGATGTCGGATTGATTTTATGCCTCTTTCTACTTCGATCATTCTTAAAATGTCTTTGCAGAACACCAGTTCAAGCCAGAAGCATCAATAATTGATGCATTCCAAAGATTTTTGATTCCATGCCAAAACTCACTGAATCCGTATATTATTATTTTTTTGAGTTCACACTAATGTAATTCTCTCATGAATACAATCTGAAGTTTCCTGCCAAATTTGTTATTTTTTGCAAAATTTGGCAGCAAACCTTAATCCTTTATTAAGTACAATGAGACTGGGGAAAACCCAATAAAGTGGTTTTGGAATAAATGAAGGATATAAATACATGATAAAGAGTCACACTGAAGTGCTAATTGCCTAGACAATACACTTGGAAGGCCATAATATTTTCATGACTTCTAAAAAGATAAAGAAAATTGTGCATGTAAAATCTTTTTGTGAAATTGTTAATTTGCCATTTGAGAATTGAACAAAACCAGCATGTATGGACCGATGACAGTTTTTATTCATTTGTTTAATAAATTGCCCCTCTATTTTGTAGTGCTCAAACTAATATACAATTGAGTGGAAAAAATGAATGGAAGTTAAATGAAACTAATTCATTAGCTGCACCTAAATGGAACCTGAGTACAATAAAATTAGAAAGCAAAAATCCAATAATAAAGTAATATTAACTGCTTAAAAACTGATGAAATCATTCTGTTTTCACTAGGCCATAAAAATTGGAGCTGATCTAATCTTTCTAAGGAGGCATTCCAGAGGTGGTATTCAGCAGGTTCTGACCAGTTCTGGAGAACCGGTAGCAGAAATTTTGAGTAGTTCAGAGAACTGGCAAATACCACCTCTGACTGGAGATATTACAGTATCCTTCTCCTGCCACGCCCACCAACCCACACCCACAGAACAGGTAGTAAAAAATTTTTGAATCCCACCACTGAAGCATTCCATAACAACGGTGCTGTTTTGGGGGGGAAAATTCCATAAACTCTATTTCTCTAAGGCAGAACTAAGCCATCTGGGAATTCAGAGACAAATATATCCCCAAGTCTCTTTTTTCTGTACATCAGAGTTGTGAAATTAGGGGAGAAACACAATTTGTCATTGATTTGTGGCTTTGGAAATAGGGAAAAGAGATGTTTGAGTTCCCTGATACATTTAATGAGTAGAGTAGTAAAAATATTACCCCTTTGTCCTAAAATCTTCCTTTTGTCCCTTGAAACAATGTCATGAGCACATTGCCCCACTGGTCCTTTGAATAGTAATATTATTATGAATCAAACCAGTTGAATGCAGAAAAGTGAAATCTGCAGCAAATAATGGGACCTCTGCCTTGTCCAGACTGAGCCTAAATCCAAAATTACCAGTGTGTCCTGACAAATGTTTCAAATGGTTATGGCCTCTGTGACATGGTTGAAAATGAGAAGCAGTTTCACCTTCATTTTAAATCTTTTTAGTAAAGTTGAGAGAGGAATAAGAATATCTTTTTATAAGAACAGATCAAAAGTTGCAAAGGTGGAAAGAATTTTTCAAAAAAATAAGTGCAGAAGACAGCAACTTTAACAGATTTGTCCGGCAAATGTAGCCAGCTTCAAATATTTCAATCTCATAAGATTGAGGCTTTCTTTTTTAAATGTTTGTTACGTGAATGAAGGATGCCACCTCACACTTTCTGCCTTCAATAAATATGCAAAATCAGGTACAACTGGATCCTCTCCAAGCTGGGACTAATTGTAGCTTGTAAGTTTGGCTGATGCAAAAGTATGAGAACTCCATCCAATAAATATAAGAAAGTACTATTTTTTTTTTTTAAAAAAAGAGCCTTCATTGAAACAGGAAACATAGATTAAACAGATTATAGAGTCTAAGCTGGCTTTTCTCATCTTCCAATTTATCTCAATTCCTTTTGCAATCCAGGGTGTTAGTCATTAATACACTTCCGTATTAAAACTTATACAGTCACCTGAAGTTCACAATCATGGAAAGGAAACAAAATGAAATACATTTGTTGATACAATAGCCATATGTCCAGAAAATAAAGAATCCCTTAGTGTGGAACAAAAATAAGAAGCAGCAAATCCCACATAAAGTTCTTCGGTCTATTTAATATATATGGGGGTTCAATGGTCCGAGAAGCTGAAGTTATTTCAGTTTTATTACAACAATGGTCAGTGATCTGGGAGTTTCCTGCAGAATGACCTTTAGAATGTAAAACTAGGATTCCGTGATAATTAGAATCTTGTCTATAATCTTCACTGCCCTTCATACTGATAATGGTGATGGTGATGCTCTTAATAATAACTTATAAAAGTAATCTTCCAAATTATTATAATTATGTCTTGAAAAACAAACTGATTTACGGAGGAAGAAACCTGAACTATAACATTGATGGTTCGGTTTCCTAGGGAATCATTTTCATTCCATTCTCAAAATCTATTATACATGATAAATGTCTGTAAACTGTACACCAATCTTTCCTACCCTGGGATTTTCCATATAGTATATGTTCAAAATGCAATTCAGAATACCCAGCCAACTGTGATTATGTGGACGTAAAGGGCATGGTGCTTTTTGAGGAGGGGTAGCGACTAAACCTACTATCGTACATATGCTGACTTCTCTTACCTGAGATATCTGGCTGTGTATAAATCATGTCTTCTACAAAGACGTGAATAAGGGAACACATATTTTCTGAGGTTTTTTCTGTTTCTGATTCCTTCCAGCGAGATCTTGCTAAGGGAGGATGTAAAGAGATAGATACTGGAGTTCAAGGGATCTGAAGAGGCAGAGATTCAGAGCCTATTACTTTTTCTGCCATTTTATATCCACTCAAAGGACAGGCAGAATTCCAAGAATCATTGGAATAGTCAAGCAGTTTTCATTTTTCTGGCTGCAAGCTTCGCAAACTTTTTTGCATTCTTCAGAAACTGTTCCCTTCCAGTAACTATCCTGATACAAATTGATGTAAAAATCCCCAGCAATCATTTTTTTCTCCTTGCTTTCTAACTGTTAGCCTCAGAACAACCCTGTGGTATGAATTTAGCATATGTGTGTAATGTATCAAGCATGAATGCATCCTTTTAAATACTTGAACAATTATTTAGATTTTTAAAAGGGGGGCTTACAGAACTCAATTGTAGTCTTTCCATGTCTCTCACTCAGGATGGCCTGGATCCAGCTTATGACCCTTTTAAGTAAAACTTTGATCCCCCCACCCTTCTTTCTATGTTCTATGTCACAGCCTCCATTCCATTTGCTTTGGTTCTATAGTACTTTTCCTTTTCCTCTTCAGATCTTATTTTTTGAATACTTACTGGACTTTTAGCAATAGAAGATTGCTCAATGTGATTTAATACCACTAGCCACTCTTTCTGCTGATTCATATAAACAGATTCAATAGATATTAATACTTACACTTTAAGTCCAATCTAACACCTTTAGCTGCCTGCTGTCACTTCTGTGGCCAAAATACTTCTCAGAATCCTCTGAGGCTAATATATAATCTCAGGTATTTTTCAGACTCTCTCTTATCCCGGTTCCATGTCTGCTGCCCTCCTGTTGTCCATAAGCACTTTATACTGTGAGAATACAATTTTTTCTATTTCCAGCTACATATTTGCAAAGCAGAGTACAGAGACACTGTACAACAGAGCTTGTTTCAGTGACCGCAGGGAGATATGGAGAGCCAGGGAGATGCTTATCAAAAAGACCTTATTCAAAGCACACTGTGAGCATTGCTGTTAAGACCAAGACTTAAGCATCAGTCGCTGCCATTTCTTTTTCCTCTCTCTAGCCTTGGGCTCATAATACTTCTCCAGGGCAGACAACAGAGAAACTCTAGTGAAGATGAGCAGATTCCCCATTATTCTTATAGGACAACACAGTGCATCATCGCTGTTCATAATGGATCAAACCTCCAGTTGAGACATATACCAGCCCTACAGGGAGAAAAATGACTTCAAAAGGTTTTGTACCCATGGAAACACAAATTACTTTGGGGGACATTTTTAGTATTTTTGGTTGGCAGAAACCCCCTTCAGGACTACCAACGTAGAGTGTGGGATTCTCGGGACTGTCTTGCTTCCATTTTTATGTTCATTATAGAGAACTGAAGGGAGATTTGGGGGTAGATTTTTAAGCCAGCACCTCTGGCACTTCAAGAGAGAAATGAAGTGGGTGAAAACTAGAACTCACATTTTTCTGCTGGGCATTTGAAGCACACTAGAAGCATAGTTCAACTTGAAAGGGAGTGGGGAGTAGGAGAAGGAACAAAAAATAAAGTAAATAAAACTTAAAATGCAACCTTTGGTGCACAAGGCCCACTGAAATCAATACCTATTAATAGAAATAGCATTGATACTTAATTCATTTTCCTTCTAATTGTTCTTATTAATTTTAGTTTATCCTGCTTTAAAAGAGAAAAGTGATAATGAGGTCAGAATAAGATGGGATGGCTGAAGTGAATTTCCCAGAATACATATGTGTTTACCATAAATACACATTCACAATCATAGAGATTTTCTTTCTTTCTTTCTTTCTTTCTTTCTTTCTTTCTTTCTTTCTTTCTTTCTTTCTTTCTTTCTTTCTTTCTTTCTTTCTTTCTTTCTTTCTTTCTTTCTTAATTTTGGTATGGAAATCAAGCCCAGGTACATTCTGCATGTGATTGTTTTGATTCCAAAATGATGTTTCTACCCATCTGGACTTTAGAAGATCAGAATTTCACCTTTAAAAAGTCAAAGAATTTGGTTTGAATGGGATCAAGATGTGGGAGGAGAATATTAAAATCAAAGATAAACTCTTAGCTGGGCTTCTGTTAGTGCTGACATACTTCTAATCATGCTACACTTCCATCATGTTGTTCTTCCCTATTCCTGGACTGAGATTACCCTTGCATAAGACAGAAGGAACCAATTTATTTGAACAACTTGATTCAGTTCATTGGACTACAGTTATGATGAAACTTCTGGTCTTTCTAATGTGTTTTATTTAATTGTGTTTACTCTAGAAGTAGCAGCAACATATAATTCTTTCTGAGCTTTATCCAGTTTGGAAGGAATATTACATATAAAAAGGAGATTAAGTATAACACACCAAGATTTCTAGACTCTGCAATGAAAGTAATTTTTCCATTCGGTGACAAGGTGTATATGGGATGTCATTACCAATTTTGGTTATAATAGATAGTGTTATTGTTAAGGTCAATAGCTCCATTCCATTTGACAATTCCAATTTATGGCAATATGGAACAGGTTTTCTTTCTGCTTAACTTTACAGTTTTTCCCACACTGGAAACAGATGGACCAAGAATGCAGAGATTGTTTTCATTTGTTGTTTTAACAGAGCAAAACCTTGAGATGTTATAAATATCTGCCAATTGAGTGATAGAGTGATACAAAAAGTTAATGTGCTGCAGGACATGACTTTTGAATTTTATCATACATCATTTTTGGAGGTCAGAATGAAATAAAATAAGGCTGCAAATCACTATCTGATTGCACATATAGGATGGTGCAATTTATTTTTGATTTGTTCAGTAGTTTGAACAAATGACTGATTCAAGGTAAATACAGGTGGCTTGTCAGCTTGTTGTTTAGCCTGTTTAGTAACAATACAGGTTTGCTTGTTTGTCTGGGTAAATTTGAAACTGTAGCACTCCATTTACCATTTTATTTTTAGATGGCAAAATGTGTTATAACAAATGGAGCAACAATAATCAGACTTTGCTTCTGATCTAAACCTGCTATAGGTAGGTTTGAGGATTGAACTACTTGAGGACAAAGCTATAAGTAATATCAATGAGATATCAATGTGCTAATAGGCACATTATAAATAGATAAGTAGCTTTGTGTTATATGGTACAGGAAGAAACCATAATAATAATAATTAAAATAATAATTAAAAGTCCTTCACAAGCCTGTGATCCTGAAATGTTTTTTTTTTGGGGGGGGGCGGGGGGGGGCGGGAAAATTTGCATTTTAAAGTTGCACATTAATTCCATCACACAATTATAATATTAATTATGTGGATGTGATTAATGTGCAACTTGAAAAGTAATTTAATCTGGAAAAATAAGCACCCTCCAAGTTGTTTCATCTTAGCGCATGGCAGCAATATATAAGTGCCATTCATTGTTAGCTGTTCTTTTGTAATAATTCTTTTGAAATATTATGTAGCCTATGACTATTAGATTGTAAATGAACTGAATAAAATTAATTATGTTCTATAAAATGACTTTGATGCTGCCTCTCAAGCAGAGTAAATGAAAACTAAAAATAATATTTTATTTTCCCTGGAATTCATATTTTTTAAATCTCTATCTTCCATGTCCATGTGGGACAATTGTGAGATAAAGGAAGCAAATAACTTGGTTAAAAAATGTGACAATATGAAAGGGCATGTCTGTCTCCAGCTTTAACCCTCTTGTCCCCATTACGATATTCACAATAGCCATATAGGTTATCAAATTGCCCAGGTCAATAACAAAACTAAACCATCTGTGGTTTATTAAATGTTCGCAGTCTTGGCAAGCAGTACATCAGCACATCTTGGGTTATTTGCAGATAATGTCATAATATAAAGCAGCATCTCTCCTCCCCACAATTATGGTGTTATGAATTTTGTATGTGTTAGATCAAAGTATGGTAATAATAATTCTTTAGTTGAAACTGTTAGGTATGGGCTAGATTGAAGAGGCAGGACAACAGTAGAAGGAAAGGATTTCTTTATTTAGCTCTGAACAAAAGACTGCCGCCCAGTGTGCTTGCTGTTCTTTTTACAGGCTACTGTCCACAATTTCAGCCACTGATGGCTGTTCATTTTCCCGCCTGGAAAATGAACCAATGGGGGAAGTCTGACATCACTGACTTTTCCCCATTGAATATCTAACACCCCTCCCCTCCTGGAAGAAGCATTCATCCGATCAGCTCTCATTCACAGACATAATCACGTAAGTAGGAGGGACTCCTGTGAATGCGACTGGACCTTCACAGTTCAGCCCCCCCCCCCCCAGTGGTGGCAACCTGACTAGTTGGGTCTTTTGTCACTCTAGAGCCAGCCTCAGGGTTTTTCAGGGGCGGGGCTGGCTCTGATGGAACAGAGGGCTCTGAGTTTCTTTGCTGCATTTCCCCCCTTCAGCTAAATTATCTTGCGGTGTACTTGAGTTTGAGTCCCACCCTAGAGTGGGGAAGCTTGTGTTTTCAGTATTTGTAGTTGTTAGGGTTGGTCTTACCTCTCTATGTTGTGTTTTTGTTTCTGAGGTTTTTTGGTCATTCAGATTCCGTTCCAATCGTCCCCAGAGTTGGTCTATGTGTCTGCTCCATATTTTCCCATCTTCTAGTTCTACTCTATAAGATCGGGGGCCTGTGACTTGCACTACTCATGCAGGGACCCATGGGGGCCCCCTGCATAATTGTGAGCATAGACCGATTGACCTAAGTTCAAATATCTGCATTTACTTGTCGAATCTGCGGGTGTGCTTAGATTGTAGTGTGAGTGTAATCTATCTAGCTCTGATCTTAACTTCCGCCCCATTAAAAGTTCTGCTGGACTTCTGTGTGTGGCGGCCGAAGGTGTGATATGTTGTATCATTAAGAATTTGTCTATTTTCATTTGCCAATCTCTTGGTCCCCTTTTTGATAAGGTTTCCTGTGGACCTTACGGCTCTCTCTGCCTGCCCATTATTCTGGGCGTGTCCAGGTGCTGATAATATGTGGCGGATTTCAGCTAGGAAACATTCAAAATTGTTTGCTGTGAATTGGGGCCCATTATCTGATACCACAACATCTGGTAACCCATGTGTGGCAAACAATTTCCTCAATACCTTAATCATAGTGTCTACTGTGGTGGTTTTCATGATCGTTGCTTCCACCCACTTTGAATATGCATCAACAGTTATTAGAAATGTTTGCCCCTGCATTGGCCCTGCCAGGTCTATATGTATTCTAGACCAAGGTGCTTTTGGTGATTCCCATTCTAGGGTTGGTGCTGAAGGGGATATGGGTCTAGATTCCTGACAAGGTGTACAACCTGCAACCCATTTTTCAATTTCCTTATCCATTCCTGGCCACCAAGTATAACTTCTGGCTAATGCTTTCATTCTTACTATCCTGGGTGGCCCTCATGCAACATTCTTAAGACTTGTTCTCTCAGTGTCTCAGGTATCACAACTCTATCCCCCCACAACAAACACCCTTTAATTACAGACAGTTTATTTTGCCAAATTTTAAATGGTTTAAAGTCACCTTCCAGCGCTTCTTCTGGCCATCCCCTCAACACCCAGTTTAAAATACGTGCCAGAGTTTTGTCTTTGTCTTTTGGCTATCTCTGATGCTGTGATAGGGCCGGTGGCGATGTCTTCAATGAGAAGTATGGATGTGGCTGGATCTGGGTCATCAACAGGTTCCGGAAGGGGGCAATGGCTGAGTGCATCTACATGAGTTATGGTCTTGCCCGGTCGATGTATAAGGCAATAGTTATATGCAGCTAAGAAAACATTTTAGGGGACAATGTGTTTGGTGTTGGTTTGTTTCCTGCTATGATGCCTAGGAGTGGTTTGTGGTCTGTGACTAGTTCAAATTGCCTCCCATAAAGATATTCGTGAAAATGCTTAATACCTGCTACTATAGCCAGTGCTTCCTTATCTAGCTGGCTGGAATTCCATTCAGCTTTGGATAAAGTTTTTGAGTAGAAAGCAATGGGTGCTTCTCTGCCATTTGGGAATTTATGGCTGAGAATGGCCCCTACCCCAAAAGGAGATGCATCACATGTTAGTGAAAGAGGTAATGTTTCATTATATTGTACTAGAACACTGCTAGAAGTTAGGAGTCCTTTTATGGATTCAAATGCAGTTGCTTCTCTGTGCCCCCAAGTCCATTCTGCATTTTTATCAAGAAGTCTGTGAAGTGGTTCAGCAACTGTCACTTTCTGTGGTAGAAAAATACTGTAAAAGTTTAAAAGTCCCAGGAAAGCTTGTAATTCTTTTTTGTTTGTTGGAATGGGGAGCTTCCTTAATTGCTTTTATTTTACTATCAGTGTGGTGTATACCTGTCTCATCAATTAGATATCCCAGAAATTCAATACTTGGTACTGCTATGTGACATTTCTCTTTTTTGAGTTTAAGTCCAGCTTCTTGAAATCTGCTCAAGATTAGCCTTAGTTTTTGTTTAAGTTGTTCTTTGTCCTCTGCTGCCATGAGGACATCATCAAAATAAGGTACCACCCCCACAATGCCCTGTAGTAGGCATTCCATTAAGCTTTGAAATAGTCCAGGGGCTATGCTGACCACAAATTGCAGTCTTTTGCATTTGAAAGCACCTCTGTGTGTTACAATGGTCTGAGCTTCTGTTGTTTCTTCATCCACAGCTGATAGGCTTGAGCCAAGTCTAATTTGCAAAAATTTTCCCCTTTCCTATTGAATGCAATAGATGTTGTACAACTGACACTGGGTATGTGCTCTGTTACAATGCAGTATTAAGTGAAATTTTATAATTAGCACAGATTCTGATTGACCCATCTGGCTTAACTGGAGTGACTATAGGGGTCTCCCACTTAGCGTGATCAACTGGCTGTAGTACTCCCTGGGCTATGAGTTTATCTAATTGTTCATCCACTTTGGGTCTCAAGGAGAAAGGGACTCGCTTTGGTTTTATTCTGACAGGGGGAACTTTTGGAACAAGGATGAGGGAAATTGGGGTCCCCTTATACTTGCCTAGGGTTCCGTCGAACACATCCTTGAATTCAGTCTGCAGGTCCTCTCTCATTTGATTGTGCTTCTCCACTTGCGTGGTGTGGGTGGTCACCTCCGCTCTTATGGCTCTAAACCATTCTATTCTGAGGAGGCTTGGTACTTCTTGGTCCATGATGGTTAAAGGCAATTCACCAGTGAAGTGTCCGAATTTTACTGGAAAAATTCCTCTTCGTAACACGGGAATTCTGTTCCCTTGGAAATCTTTTAGTATTAAACGTTGTGGTTTTAGTTGTTGTCGAGTTATGCCAGGAATTGCTTCTTTTATAGTTGTCCAGGACACCATAGATATGTAGGATCCAGAGTCAATTTCCATATCACAAGGCTTTTCTCCTATTATCACTGTGATGTTGAATTTCTTTGATTTATGGTGATTAGAATGCCCCACTATTGTGTGTTCATAGTCTCTGTCCTTCTCCATTTTATTCTCTTCCCTCCGGTAATTTGAATGAGGAGGTCTCTGGAATCCCCTTTGTTGTGGGCCATTTGGATGAATAGGGAACCCTGCTTGTCTCTGACTGGGGTATGCTGGCAGATTTGTTCTGCATGCTTCAGCAATATGCCCCCTTCTCTCACATCGGCAGCAGATTGTATCCCTGAATTTGCAAACCTCCCGGGGGTGGTTCCCTTTACAGCCTGCACACCATAGGGGTTTCTGGCTCATCCCTTGGAGCCCTGATCTTCTATCAGGTTTTACTCTTTGTATTTCTTCCTCCTCTTCTTCAGAGAGTTCTCCGATCTCCCCCTCTCCCTGATATTTGCTGGTCATCCCCCATGCGGAGTGAACGCTCTTGGATTTCTCAATTTTAGCTGCTGGTTTTTCTGAGATTTCTGCTGCTCTGGCTTCCTCTATTGCTTCTTTTAAAGAGATGCTCTTTTTAGTTATCAACTTCCTTTGCAATCTCAGGTCCCTCATTCCAAGTACAATTCTATCTCTTAAAGTTATTTCCACATTTTCAAACTCACAGCCTGCAGCAATATCTCGTAGATTTGTAAGGTAATCATTTATGGTCTCACCTATGGTTTCTGTTCTCTGCGATAAATGTCAAGTTGGTGAGCCAGAGATGATGCAGCAGGAGCATAATGTTCTTCTAACATCTTCTGTAATTCTTTCCATTCCATTGTTTCCACATCTTTGGGAGCAGCTAGGGTTCTAGCCATTTTGTAGAGGCGATTTCCACAATATCCCAGGAATAGAGCTCTCTTCCTCTGTTCTGTTGCATCCTGCAGTGAATTTGCTTCTAAAAACATTCGAAATTGTCCCATGTTTGCGACTCAGTCATGATTTTTTGGAGCAAAAGTTCTGGTTGAGCGTGGGTGGACATTCTGATGATCAGCATGGTGATAACAGTTTTCTGTTGTTAGAATTTTCCGTCTTTGCCTCGTTTCCTTTGTTCTCTTCTAGAATCCCACCTTCATCACCAGTGTTAGATATGGGCTAGATTGAAGAGGCAGGACAACAGTAGAAGGAAAGGATTTCTTTTTTTAGCTCTGAACAAAAGACTGCTGTTCTTTTTATAGGCTGCTGTCCACAATTTCAGCCATTGATGGCTGTTCATTTTCCCACCTGGAAAATGAACCAATGGGGGAAGTCTGACATCTCTGACTTTTCCCCATTGAATATCTAACAGAAACTTTACGAATTTCTTTGGGCAGTAGACTGGAAAGCAGAAATGTGGCAATCCTGTTACCTACTAATGCCAGTAACTATTTACCTTATAAATCACCATATTAAAATTTAGTTTCTTGCTTAGTCATCTGGATGGTAAATATTTTATAGTACTGATTTATTGAGACTCATTTTTACATATGTTTTAGGTATCAGCAATATTGAAACTTACCTTGTAAAAAAAACACCCCATGGGTAAAATAACTTTTCCCTCACCCCAATTGGGTAAGAAGATATCATGGTTTGCAATGTATGTGACTTAAGCTATTAATTAAGGGTGCCTTAAAGTACAAAGCAGCAAGGCACCTGGCCTTACAGATTCAACTTATATGAGGTTCCAAGATTCAGGTGCATTTGGTGCAAATAAGGGGATGAAAAGAATTAGAATTAGAATTCTTTATTGGCCAAGTATGATTGGACACGCAAGGAATTTGTCTTGGTGCAAATGCACTCAGTATGCATAAAAGAAAAGATACATTCCTCAAGACCCAAGAATCATAAGGTACAACACTTAATGATAGTCATAGAATACAATAAGCAATCAAAGCATAAAAAAAGAAAAAGAGAAGAACTGGATACATTGATAAGCACATGAAAGTGTTGTAATGATGAATATTGGATACTGAAATCAATTCTTTACAGACCCTGAATTTGCTTTGAAGTTAGAAAAAGAAACAATATTGTTCAGTAGTATGAGGTGATCATAGAATAGAGTTTTGGGCAATTATTTCATAAGAATGCATGGTCTTTTCAAATCACAGCACTGTGAGATCAAAGAAGTAAGATGTGCTCAACTTGACCCATAGTGTCATCACATAATCTAATTCCTCTTAGATCTCACAAATAGGAAATTGAAAAGAACAACAGTAATAACAATTCTAAACACAAAATGGAACTTGTGAAAGAAGAGGATTGCTATGAAACTCTTCTTGCATGTTTGCAATTTAGGACTATTCTGGTGACTGGTTAGAAGAAAATGTGGGTCCAATTTTATTTGCCTATTTGTCTTCCTTGATCTTGCCCCATAGTCTGTTTCAAACCTCTGCTCATTCTTATCTATTTTGGGTGCTTAGCAGTTTTTTTAAGTTCTCTGTCAGGGATTAGCCGTCCTGGAGTTTGAACCTGAGAGCTGCATGCAAAGCATGTGACTGTCATTGTAATATGCCGTTGCAATCTGTCACTGCTTTACCCATTTTACTTTAATATAGATGAAACATTTCAGAATACATTTCTTCTATAAGATCAGGAGTCCCCACCCTCTGAGTTGGCCAATGACAGCCAATCAAAGATTCTCTTAGAATAGATTCTACTTTTTACAGTATCAAATCTGGGCTACAAAATCCAGTTGACCAACAGATGGCAGCAAAGAGTTAACATGGCACTATCTCCTGGCTGCCATTGAGCTTTTGTCCTCATTTCTGCAGCCCAGATTTGCTATTCCAATGCTAATAAATGTATCCAACCATTTCTTGTACCATGAATAATTTATTGTCTGGAAATCTTTACTCTTTCCCATTTCATTCCATGTTGTGTTTCATTTCCATGTCTTTGTCTTACTGGGATCGTCTTTTTTCCCTGGGAAAAAAAAAAGACTAAATCTTTCCAGGAGCAGTCAATTGCCATGCCTTCTTTTAAGGCTGCTACTGGTACTGGCCTGCCATCAAACCAAAACAAAAAGATTAATTATAGCCTAACCTCTATATTTTTTTCCAATCCAAGGTGCCAAGAGGTGCAAATGAGAATTCTGTAGGATACAAATTCAAAAAAAAAAAACAAAAAAAAAACAAACCCACAAAACACACATTTCCTCTAATCTCCCACTGCTTTGACCAGCAGTGGCCCTATAATTACTCCTTGCTCTTGCTAGAAGTAGGATTTATAAGAGAGGGTCATGGTCTTGCAATGCAGAATGTAAGGAGGCAGTTTAGGATTTTGATCAGCTCTTTTTATCTTTCCTTTTCTTCTTCTTTTTCTAAGAGAGAGATTGGACAGAGGCTCAGCTTTAAAATGGAACAAGTTTGTGTAATTCAGCAACCAGAATGACAATTCTCAATTGGCTTGTAAACAAGACTGCTTGACGGAGAAATAGGCAATGATGACCTTTGGAGCAGGAGAGATTGTGATGACTGTATAATAGCAGCCTGATTTTAATATGAATTAAGAATTTATAGCTCCTTTGAGAGGAAATTTCTGATGCCTCCCCTCTGCCTTCAATCTATGATTGCCGTCAACACTGCAGGCTGTTAGATGTGCTCTAACCTGGCGTAATTACCCCTCTCCAGAAAAAGAGGCTGCTTTGGGTTACATTTAACAATGTCATTTTTATTTTATTTTTTGGACAGAAGTCATGTTGGAGACATGCGAGGCTTTACAATATTTGGCTGATTTACAAATAGACAATCATAATTTATGAGTACACAATTGTAGGAGCATTATCACCAGCAGGCTTACAGCAAGTTCTGATTATTCTCCCATCTCTTCACTGTCTTTGAGCAGAGGAAAAAAACATACACAAAGAAATGCAAATGGTGACAAAACAAAACAAACTCAGATTCACCTGAGTAGCTTTGGATAGTTTCTTGGAGTATTTCATCTATCCATTGTCTTGGAACCTGCTGGCAGTTGGAGTTTTACAATTTCAAGAACTTAAAGCTAAACATTTTTGCCGGAGACCATATTGTGGAAACAAATGAATTTTACTGACCACCCAAGGAATTCTACTATATTCCAAAGATAAAAGTATTCATTTAAAAAAAAAAATAACAACCAGATTATAATGTGACTTTCTTCCTCTTCTTTTTTCAGTGTTTTGCTTGTACAAAAGTAGTGCTGTTTTATTACAATTCTATAGTGAGAGTAAATAACACGTCTTAAAATGCCTTTTGCAAGGTTAAATTCATTTCAACACCCCAAATATTATTTGGCATTTTCACTTTAGTGAAAATACACAGTTAAGGTT
The DNA here is from genome assembly GCF_049901735.1 of Notechis scutatus. NCBI lineage: Eukaryota > Metazoa > Chordata > Lepidosauria > Squamata > Elapidae > Notechis > Notechis scutatus. The sequence goes on along the minus strand of NC_142010.1, from coordinate 88,984,113 downwards.
GAAACAACTAATTACATATATTTCTTACTGTAGGAGTTGGAAACTGCCTTGCACTGAGTTAAAACTTTGGCAGCAACTCTCCAAAGTGTCAGATTCAATAATTTCCAGGTTTACCGTGAGATGTTATGAATTAAATATGAGTGATTTCCTGTAGGAAACTCATTAAACAATGTCATCAGGACCAAGTAAGTGTGCCTTCTCTGTAGCAGCACCTGCCTTCTGGAATAAGATTTCCTCCCCACCAAAGATATGGATAGCCCCAACACAATTGTTGTTTAGAAGACCCATAGAGACCTATTTCTTTATCAAAGCCTTTGGCAATGGAGACGAACTGAGACCCTTGCTTTACCATGCTGGCCTTCCTCTTTATTTTATTTTAGGTTTTATTTATTTTATTGTTATCGATTGATTGTTGTGAGCTGCACAGAGTTGTTGAGAATTGAGTGGTGTACATGTTTAAATCAACATCTTTATTATTATCATCATAAAAAGATATTCCTTAGGGAGAAAGAAAAAAGTATGTGGCCTGGTTATGTCACAAGGTTAATTTTTAGCTGGTGAAGGCAGAATGGGAAGAGAATTTAATTCCTGCCTTTCCTACAGGAGATCAAAGCTGCATATATGGCATGTGCAGGGGTGAGATTCAATTTTTTAAACAACTGGTTCTGTGGTCATGGCTTAATTAGTGGGCTTGGCTTGGTGGTCATGTGACCGGGTGGACATGGCTTGGTGATCATTTTATTGGCTGGGTGTGGCCAACTCAATATCACTCACATCGAGGCACCATCTCCTTGCCTGGCCTCTCATGACTGTGGGGATGCTGCAACAGTCGTAAGTGTCAAAAACGGTCATAAGTCACTTTTTTCAGTGCCATTGTAACTTTGAATGGTCACTTCACACAAGCAAAGTACCAGCAAAGGATGGGAAAAAAAAACTCCAGAGACGTTCCTGAGACAGGAAGTTTAGTCCTGCCAAGAATGTAATAAGGGTTAACTGAGAGGCAGTTTCTGTAAGCAACACCAGAATGTTTCCTTCCTGCCTTCCTTACAGGATTAGGCCAGTAATTTCTTCTAACAAGCGGTTCTCTGAACTGCTTAGAATGTTAACAACTGGTTCTAGTGAATAGGTGTGAACTGATAGAATCCCATCCCTGGGCATGTGTCTCAGCTAATGTATCCGATAATTAGAACTGACAGTGAGAACAATTAACTTGCCTCCAGAACTTGTGGTTGCTCCAACACTGGAGGTTTTTAAGAAGATATTGGACAACCATTGGTAAAAAATGGTATAGAGTCTTCTGCTTCAGTAGGAGTTGGACTACAGGACCCCCAAGGTCCCTTTCAACTCTATTGTTATAGCAGGAACTACATCAGATGGGTTGAGTGAGAAACAGGGACTGGCCTCAGATCACTCAGTATACTATATTTCCTGGGCTGTAATTGAACATGGATCTCCCCAGTGTACGTTTAACATCTTCAACGTTACATCGTATTGCCTCTCTATGTAACAGACTGTCTGACAATCATAAAATGCCTTTTGGTTTGGAATATGATAAATCTAATTTTTTGAGTTAGGGTTGGACATTATTTGATTTTCAGAAAAATTGTGGGATACAATGAAGGCTTACTCTAGGGGTTTGATAATAGACTATACAAAGATAAGAAACAAAAAGAAAAGACAAGTGTTGAAAATGTTAGAGGAAGATTACAAGAGACTTGAGAAAGATCTACAAAAATCACCATTAAAAAAAGACATGAAAATACAAATGGACATAGTTAAACACAAAATGGGACTAATGTAAAAAGAGGAACTAGCACAGAAAATTAGAAATGCTAAGCAAAACTATTTTGAAGATGCAAATAAACCAGGTAGATGGTTAGCATATAAATTGAAAAAGGAGAAAGAATCAAGAAAAATAGCTCAATTGATAGGTAACCAAGGGCAAGCCTGCTATGGAAACACAGAGAAGAAAAAAAATGTACAGGAGTTTTATTGGAAGTTATATGAACAAGAGATAATAGAGGAAGGGAAGATTAAATAATATCTACAGAAAGAGAATTTGCCAAAGATACCAAAAGATATTGAAATGATGTTAGAAGGAAACATAACAATGATAGAACTCACGGAAGCAATTAAAAACCAAAATAATGAAAAAGCACTGGGCCCAGACGGATTGCCAGCTGAATTTTATAAGACATTCCAGGAGCAGTTGAACCTTTTGCTTCTGGAAGTTATGAATGAAGTTATGTTAAAAAAGAGGACACCTAAATCATGGTCAGAAGCATATATTACACTTGTGCCAAAGGAGGAAGCAGACCCACAACTAATTAAGAACTATCGACCCATTTCCTTATTGAACTCAGACTATAAAATTTTTGCTTCAATAATGGCAGAAAGACTCAAATGATATTTAAATAATTTTATTCACCCCGATCAAAATGGATTTCTACCAAAGAGACATATTAAAGACAATATGAGAACTATCCTGGTCACATTGGAATACTACGAGGCACATCCTGAAAAACAAATGGCCTTGATATTTTTAGACGCACAGAAAGCCTTTGATAATGTAAATTGGCGATTTATGTTATTACTGCTGGAACAGATGGGCTTTGGTAAGAAATTTATTCAAGCCATAGAAGCTATATATCATGATCAAACAGCAAAGGTAATGATTAATGGCGAATTAACAGATTCTATTGTTATAAATAAAGGTACAAGACAAGGTTGCCCGCTGTCACCTCTGTTGTTTGTGTTAACATTAGAAGTGCTAACTAGAGATATAAGAGAAGCGAAAGAAATAAAAGGAATGAAAATTAAGAAAGAAGAATACAAATTACAAGCATTTGCAGATGATCTGGTTTTTATATTAGAAGACCCACTGGCAACAGCAACTAGGTTGATAGAAAAGATAGAGGAATATGGAGTGGTAGCTGGTTTAAAAATAAATAAAGATAAAACAAAGATTCTGATGAAGAATATGCTAGTAAAACAGAGGGAAGAATTGGTGGAAGTCTTGGAAATCCAGATCACAAATAAGGTTAAATATCTGGGAATACATTTGACAGCAAGATGTAGCACACTTAAAGAGAATAATTATAACAAACTCAAGCAACAGATTGTGACAGACTTGGCAAAATGGGAAAACTTACAATTATCATTAAAGGGAGAATATCAACAATTAAAATGAATATTTTACAAAGAATTTTATATTAGTTCCAGACAATTCCAATTAGATTGGGGAAAGAGTATTTTGATGAGTTGAATAAAATAGTGCTGAAATATATCTGGCAGGGGAAAAAAGCAAGAATAAAATTAAAGTTACTACAAGATGCTAGAATAAGAGGTGTGTTTGGTCTGCCAAATTGGGAGTTATATTATCAAGCAACAACTCTGATGTGGGTCAAGGAATGGATTACATTGAGAAATACTAGATTATTGACACTTGAAGGACATGATTTGTTGTTGGGTTGGCATGCTTTCCTATGGTACAAGGGAACTAAAACACATGGATATTTTAGAAGACACTATATACAAGAGGCTTTATTATTAAATTGGGAGAGGATTAAAAGGCAACACTATTTGAAAATTCTAGTCTGGTTTTCAACTATAGAAGTGTTTTCATATCCAGTGATATATAAAATGGAACAAACAGGTATGGCGAAATTATGAATGAAAAGGGTGAACTTGCAAGAACTGGAGCAACAAGGTATAAAGATGAATTGGTTTTCATATGCGCAAATACATTCTAGATATGATAAAGATCTCAAAACAGAAGGTTTTTATGATAAATCGACTGCCTTAGATAAAATTTTAACAGGTACTGATGAAAAGGTGATTAAGAAATTATATGGATATTTATTAGAGGTTAAATTAGAAGAAGGACAAGTTAAAGAAACAATGATTGCATGGGGGAAAATTTTTGGATACAGGATTGACCTAGGGAGATGGCAAAAACTATGGTCTCAAAATTATAAAATGACAATGTCAACTGCATATAAAGAAAATTTGTACAAGATGTTTTACAGTTGGCATCTTCCCCCAACGAGAATAGCAAGAATGTTTAAGAATAAATCCAAAGCATGTTGGAAATGTCATCAGATACCTGGCTCATTTTACTATATGTGGTGGACATGCGCAGAGGTGAAAAAAATTGGACTACAATCCACACATGGTTGGAAAAAATGAGAAAAAGTCATATTGATTTTAAACCAGAGATATTTTTATTGGGTATTGTACCAGAGATATACAGTAGAAAACTGATTTATTTGATTGTGAATGTACTAACAGCAGCTAGAATCGTATTTGCAAAGAATTGGAAAAATGAGAAAATACCAACACAGGAGGAAGTTATTAAGAAAATAGTGGAATGTGCTGAAATGAGTAAATTGACATTTGAAATTAGAGAACAAGAAGAAAAACAATATTATAAGATATGGGATTTATTTTATCAATGGTTAGAAAAAAAAAGTGTGGAAATGATATATTTTATAGATAACTTTACAATATAAAAATAATAGAATTTAAGAGAAAATGATGTAAGAATGTATTTTTTATTAGATGAAGTGGCAATGGAAGTTATATTACATATTGGTTTAAAATGTTGAATATCTTATATGAAGTGGTGGAACAAATAGTTATTGTCAAATGAAAGAACCACAATGATAATAATACATATACATACACACACACACACACACACACACACACACACACACACACACATAATATATATATATATATATATATATATATATATATATATATATATATATATATATATATATATATTATTGGAAAATATGAGAATTTATGTGACTTGTGAAGGAGGACTATGGACATGTAGCACAAAAGAATTGCAACCAGTCGACACACTGTATGTAACTGAAAGATGGTTTTATGTTTTTATGTATTGTTTTGTCTGTGTTTGTTTAAAAAAATAAAAAACTTTTTTTAAAAAAAGAAAAATTGGATGAAACACATGAACCCAGAGCAACTATTTTCCCACCACCAACCTTTTTCTCACATACCAGTTAAATACAAAAATGGTGCAATCTTGTAAATCTTGATTTCCACTTTAGCAGCATGGGAATTTTGCCCATGCTGGATTTAAAATGGACGTGCAACGTTCTATACTGTTCACTGTCTAACTGTGATGTAGATTCATGAACAGGCTGGCACAGGGACAGACATTTCACAGATACTTTAGCTCTGTAAAATGATATTTCATTCAAAGAATTAATTTTGTTATAGAATCATGCACTGTAAAGCCTGAAAATTATACATTGATGTGCTTGTCTGCCAGTTTTTTTTATATCTATGCAATACAGGGAACAAAATGCTTTCTTATTCAGTATTTTGGTATTGAGCCAATTTAATTCAGATTTATTCATATATAATTTCTGACCATGTCCATATGTCTTAATTCACAAGAACATTGACATAGGGCTTCAGCCATAGAATAGTATTAGAATTTCTATCTGTTAGGATCTTTGCACTTCATTCCCTGAAAATTGCTATGCTTATACAGATAAGTCTGCTATAATTTCTTGAAATGATTCAATTACAAAATGGATGAATCCATTTTATATTATCTCATCCAATCTGAACATTTGAAATCCATTTAATTTGAATGCATGACTTACATTGTTGATTCAAACACTAATTTTATTCAGACAGAAACTTCTTCTATGCAGTTTCAGGGAGCTTTTTTTTTATTGTGCAAATCATATCATTCAACAAACTAAATTGTTGAAGCTCCTTTAAATTAAATAGATGTGATGAAAGTCTGCAGAATCCCAAAAACTGCATTTCCCAGGATAACTTGCTCCTCCATGCCTATCCACTTCTAGGCATTGGAAAAACTGGAACAAGTAGGAAAATAGGTAAGAATGGCAAATCTTTCAATCTCCTAAATTTGACATTGTGTGGCCTGATTTTAATTTGCTAGGACATTACTGAAACACTCAGGGAAGCTTGCCTACTACCTGAGGCAGAAAGATACCTGCTGTTTTCCCTGATGTTCTTGCTTACACAGTGCTTCCAGCAGATGTTTTCTCCAACAGCAGCAGATTCATCTGCAGATGATACTAAGCTGGCAGGAATAGCTAACACCAAGAAGGTAGGCTCAAGATCCAGATGGATCTTGACAGACTAGAACACTGGTCCATATCTAATAAAATGAAATTCAATATAGAGAAAAGTAAAGTCCTACACTTAAGCAAGAAAAACCAAAAGTACACATATAGACTGGATGAAACCAGGCTCAATAGCAGTAACTGTGAGAAGGATCTTGGAGTCTTAGTAGACAACCAGCTAAATATGAGCCAGCAGTGTGCAGCATCCGCCAAAAAAGCTAATGCAATCCTAAGTTGTATTAACAGAGGGATACAGTCAAGATCAAGGGAAGTACTAATACCACTCTATAAAGCCTTAGTAAGACCACACCTAGAGTACTGCATCCAGTTTTGGTCACCACATTATAAAAAAGATGTTGAGACTCTAGAAAAAGCACAGAGAAGAGCAACCAGGATGATTAGGGGACTGGAGGCTAAAACATACAATGACCGGTTGCAGGAACTGGACTTGGCTAGTCTAGTAAAGAGAAGGACCAGGGGAGACATGATAGCGGTCTTCCAATATTTGAGGGGCTGCCTCAGGGAGGAAGGGGTCAAGCTATTTTCTAAAGCTCCTGTAGGCCAGACAAGGAATAATGGATGGAAACTGAACAAGGAGAGATTTAACCTGGAAACAAGGAGAAACTTTCTGACAGTGAGAACAATCAACCAATGGAACAGCTTGCCCTTGGAAGCTGTGGGAGCGCCATCAGTTGAGACTTTCAAGAAGAGATTGGACTGCCATTTGTCAGAAATGGTGTAGGGTCTCCCACTTGGGCAGGGGGTTGGACTAGATGACCGACAAGGTCCCTTCCAACTCTGATTATCTGTATCTATCTCTTCTTCTTCTTTGCCCTTATGCTTCAGTTTGGGGTCAGGAGGGCATCTCAAGATGATACATTGTGAAGGGGCTCTGGTAAAAGTCTGTTCAAACAAATGCCATGATTATCTCACAATTGTCATTCTGAGGACTCCTGTATAGTGACTCTTCTAGGAAATTCAGCTGAAACAACAAGTCCCTATAAGGTTTCCTGTCTGAGCAAGGGGTTGGACAAGAAGACTTCCAAGGTTCTATTCTGTTTTGTTCTGTTCTGTTTTGTTCCTTAAGTACAAAGAAGCATATGTTCTTGGACAATAGCAGAATCTATCTGTCTCGGTGCTCCCTCTCCTAGTCCCTGCCTAAAAATGACCGCTCCACTGTATTGAATGATTGGGGTGAGATTGAACTGGTCAGTTCAGTGCCAAAGCCCTCCTTGACCTCTCTGCTGATGGACATAATGGAAAGAAACAGAAGACATTAATAAATCACAAACTCAAACAACTTGCCTCAATAGGAACAAAGCAGTTTTCTTCAGGCCACTGGTCTCCAGATATATTGGAGAGTGACTTCCAAAATTGCTAGATAACAGGTTGTGAAGGCTGGAATCAAGACAGAAACTCTTTGAAAAATCCCATAATAACCACAATTGCATCAGCTTTAGGGATTCAAAAGCATTGCCTTTTACAAAGACCTGACTAGACTTGCTTTAAAGCATATAGTTGACTCTATACGTTAGTTCAATCTGTGCTTAGAAAGTCATTCTTTGTCAGTGAAAACAAAATTTGCAAGCCACCTCCAAACCTTGCTTTGTTCACAAGTGGTATGTGAGAAAGCACAAAATCACCTGTGTGGAGACTTCAATGAAAGCACACCAACAATAGCCCAGGACCTATTACTATAAATAGTTCCTGAAAGAGATGCTTTCAAAAAATGCTGGTGTGTGAAGAAAACGGGGACTGTAAAGCTGCCTCTTTTTCACAGCATGACGATCCTCTGAATTAGGAATGACACACTGTGCTCCTCCATGAGAGCTGCTGCGCCCAAAATCTACACAATCCTTCTGCATCTTGAAACAAGGGGTGGGATGATAATACACTGAAAAAAAAAGATTGCATGTGTGCCTGGTATTTAATTCACGAAGCCCAAAAGATCAAGGGGACAGGAGCAAAGCTATTAGGAGCTGGCTTTCCTGCTGTGATTTATTTCAATGTCATCTTAATCAGCAGCATTTGAAACAAATCACCGCTGACTCTTAATATACATGAGAGTGACATGTCCTTCAAAGATAAAACCACTACGGTACTTTCTGCAGCTACTAAGTCACAGTGCTAAATACAGTGGAAATGCAACTTGTAGGGGAGAAAATAAACCTAGCAAACAAAATGGAGACTGCACCCCTTTTCTCTTTGTCTTATAAGATAGGACCAGGGTTAAGATCCAGTTCATCTGTTTTCCTATTCTATTTGACCTAACTGTGGTCCATGGGGTTGTGAAGGGAGATGACTCAGTGACTGAACAACAACAAATCAGACCCTAACTGACCCTACTTATCTTGAGACAAGGCCCCTTGCAGTCCCATTTGAGAACAGAAGCCTTAGAAGCTCACAGAACAGCCCTTACAAGCAAATTACAACCAAGAAAAGCTCCAAGATCCATCCTCAGTTAGTCTGATGATCTCAACATTCCATCTCCTTCATGAGGGGTTTCCTCAGCTCTGCTGTTAGACCCATTTTGCCTAACCATAGAATTTGCCCCCAGGACACTGACAAGGTGACATTGACCTGCCTAGCTTCTCCAAATGTTGCCAGGTAAGCAGATCCCTAGGATTTCCTGCCTTATAGCCCTCAACTCTACAAAAATATTCGCTTTTCCATTGTTCTAGCTCTTGTAGATCTTGGTTCGCGTTGTTCTTTAGTTTCCACCTTTCCGCCTACTGCATCTTCTTTTTCAGTCCTCTTGGAATTCTATTTGGCAGTCCTCTTGGAATTCAATTAGTGACATTTCTTTTTCTGTCTCCTCCTCTTTCCCTCCAAAGTATTCTGTGTAAAATAATTCAGCTTTCTCAATTGAATCAATTCTGTGTCTCTGTTCCTGCCATATGAACATTAAATCTTCTGGAATCAACCATCTATAATTCAGCTCTTTTTTAAGTAGAATTTTAGTCAGGAATCGGTATTCTCTTCTCATCTCTCTCACTCTTCTGGGTACTTGTTTCAGTACCACAATCACCTTGTCTTTATATTTCAATGTTTTCTCTCTTGCCACCTGCAATATTTGCATTTAAATAGCTTTCTTTGTAAATCTGATGTGAACTTCTCTTGGTAGACTGTTTCTCATTGCATATCTTGTGAAGACTTGAAAGACCTCGTCTATTCCATCCATCATCTTCTCTTTGGTTATTTCCAGAGCTTCAGCCAGGATTTCTATCATTATCTCAGCTAAGTTTTGTCCTTTTTCTTCCTCTATGTTTTGGAATCTGAGATAAAATTCTGATCTGTCCGTCTGATCTGTCCATCTCCCATCTCAGCATCCCACTTTTATCTTGTTCAATTACTGTTAATCTGCCATCAATATCTCCAATCTTCTTATCTCTTTGTTTATCTTCTTCTTCAATTTTTTGGAATCTCTCATCATATTTCATCATCATTTGTTGAATATTCTCCACCTTTTCATCAGTTTTTTTCTATTCTCTTTTCAATATTCTCCATTCTTGCTTGCATATTTTGAATTCCTTGCATTATCATCTGCAGTGTCACCTTTTCTTGTTCTTTTTCTTGTTGTAACATCCTCTGTATTGAACGTTATCCTCCAGATGGTGAAGAGGAAGAAGTAGGTATTGAGGAACCAGCCACTGTTAGTTTCCTGCCCATTTCAGACTAATTAAAATCTTCAGGGTCTTCTAGACCTTAGTCTACTCGTGCAGTAACCAATTGTACTTCCAAGTAAAAATAGTGGAAAAAAAGAAGCAAGATTTTTTAAAAAAGGTTTCTTCAGGTTCTTGTATACCTTAATCTAATTGATTGATTAAATAGCAGTAAAGACTCAAAAAGGAAGAAAAAAAACCATAAAAACTAAAGAAGAAAAAAAGAGAAAAAGTAGGTAGGAAAAAAACAAACAGTCCAGTTTCAAAATAAAAGATCATATATAAAAAGTCCAGCAAAGAAAAAAAAATGTTAATTTGACTTCCTGTTTAGAATCGCCACTTAATCACTTCTGTCTAAGATTTTACAGATTCTTTCTTTTCCTTGGGGTGTCCTTTCAGATCTTAAAATAAAGAAAAATTTCTCACTAAACCAGCACACTCTCTCTTTCTATTCTCTTCCCTTTTGGAGCTGTCCCAACTTCAGCAGCTTTAATGGCTGCCTCTTTGCCGCTGGAAAAAAGAGCTTCTCCTGGATCTACCAGGGACTTTGCAGTATCCCTGGGATCGACAGGATGCACTCTTTACATTCCCCATCTCTTCGGGACAGTTTAGATCTGTTTGGACCATCCAGGAGCAAAGATATCAGCAGCGATCTCAGACCTCCAAGATCACATGCCGTATTGTCACGACGCCAGCTCCGCCCTCTATTCTAGATCCCTCTTTTTGTAAAGCAGGCACCCAAAGAGTAAAACTTGGTTCTTCTCCTCAGTGTTGTGCTCCTTCTTCAGACTGAATCCGCAATCAATTTTATGGTCTTGCCATATTTTGGTGCCCAATAGAAGAGAGTTTGATGGTTTCTTCCCCTGTACTAAAAGTGGCATTTTATTTTATTTTAATACTGGAGGTGATATAATATCATTCACCACTACAAAGATTGCAGAACAAGGTAGGTGCTCCAGAGGAAGGGTTTCAGGTTTGTCTTTGAAGAACAAGAGACATCATATCTGTTGACAAGGTGACCTCTCAGAATCTGCCACTTGCTCTGTTTTTCTCTACCTTGTAATAAGCCAGTCTTATACATTCATTTCTGCTGTAGCATGCCAATAAAGCAGGAGAGCACAGAGTGACGACTGTGGTGTTTTATGTAGAACAAACAATAGAGATCTATTATCTTTGTGGAGAAAGTAAAGGCCCATCTCAGCTTTTTTTTTAATGTGGAAAACAGCTACTCAAAAGTTATTGCTACATAAATAATTCAGATTGATCATTCACTCAGGCTGCAGTTCCGGGTGCTGCTTAGTTCTGATTAGTTGTACAACTTTTTTTCATGTAGTTGGGAACTAAGTACATTAACAAACCAGCATGCACCTTCTATCAATGTAGTCCTGAAAATTCATGCTAATCTTTTGGCTGCTATCAACAATGTGTCAAATATAAAAGGTATGCCAAATGTAAGCTATCTAGAATCTTTGGAGTCAAGAGGCTTCTACATCCAAACAAACAATATTTTAAGAACTATGTGGTGAAAGAGTGCCAAATAATTTCAAAGAAGCCCTTCTTAAGACATTGACTATGGTTGAGTCTTCTCTTCCAAAGTATACATTTCAACAAGAAAGCTGAAAGCTTCAGAAATAAGCTTGAACTTCTTCACTTACACAAGGAAACTTAGAGATTTCAATATATTTTCTAAATATCAGGAGTTTCATGAATTCAAATGAAAGACATGAAATACGTATATAGAATGCTTAATCTGTAATGCAGAGATTCATTTCTACTGAACTCAAATCAATATCCACCTAAAACAGATCTAAATAAAATTCTCCACTGGCTAAAAAAGCTAACTGGTATCTTTGGTCATCAAGGCTGATGTTTCTCAATCAATACAACTTTTAAGTTATGTGGATTTTAACTCCCAGAATACCCAAGCCAGCATATGTTGAGGTCCACACATCTTAGAGTTGCAGTGGTTGAGAAACACGGATCTAAAGTGTAAACGTGCAGGAAAAAGCTGTGAGTCTGTAGAGATTCTCAATCACACAGGTCATGGTTGGCCCAAAGGTGCTTTTTCAGGAGGCAACTGGACTTTCTTCTTTTTTCTTTGAAGACATTTCACTTCTCATCCAAGAAGCTTCTTCAGCTCTGACAGGATAAGATAGGAGTGGACAGGATCCATTTGCCACTATCCTATCAGAGCTGAAGAAGCTTCTTGGATGAGAAGCAAAACTTCTTCAAAGAGAAAACAAGAAAGTCCAGTTGCCTCCTGAAAAAGCACATTTGGAAGAAGCTGTGACTTTCCAAGAATGACAAAAATAAACTGCATGTGGTCAGAAATATAATTTCCCCCCTATATTTGTTCTTGTTGTTACTTGTGAAGTCGTGTCTGACCCATCGCGACCCCATGGACAATGTTCCTCAGGCCTTCCTGTCCTCTACCATCACCTGGAGTCATCCCCTTCTTCTTTTGCCCTCAATCATTCCCAGAATTAGGCTCTTCTTCAGTGAGTCTTTCCTTCTCATTAGGTGGCCAAAGTATTTTAGTTTCATTTCAGGATCTGGCCTTCTAAAAGCAGTCAGGGTTGATCTCCTCTAGGACTGACCAGTTTGATCACCTTGCAGTCCAAGGGACTCACATAATTCTTCTCCAGCACCATAGTTCAAAAGTGTCATATGTACTGGGATTTTTCTGAACCTGAACTTGGCCTTAATAATTACACCCTGCTTACAATTCCAGATCCAGCAGCCTCCCATAGGAGAGGAAGCTGTAGGCAAAGGCAGAGCAGGGAAAGCACATGCTTATTAGTGGTTTAAGTGTGCTTTGAGTGAGACAAATGCATGCATATCCATTTGTACACAAATCAGGCCTAGTCAGGGAAACGGCACTCTTTATAGGCAACATCTGGTAATGTCATAGCCCAGCAATCAGCACAGCTGTGTCTTCATGTGGCTGTAGCAAGCATTGCCACTCCTTAAATGGGTGTCAGAGAGAGATGGATTCCTCAACTCTTCTTTCTTGAATTACCAGGTCCTCCAATTAACATTAACTCCTCTCTGGGCACAAGCTCATTATCTGACACATTACCCTTCTGTAATATATTCTCCGAAAGGCTTCTCATCTTCTGAGCAAATAGAAAGAGAATGGAGGTGAGGGTGGCCATGGTGGGGAATGAAAAGAGAAAAGGAATCCAGGCTAGTGTTATATTTCTCTATCAGTCGGGTATCCTTAATTTGCAGTTTGGTGCCTCAGAGGAATGTCTGAAATAAAATTAATTAGCCTCGGGTAATGGGGATTATTGCGGTATCTGCCAAATAGAATTTCATCCATACAAATGAATGCGGTTTCCCTCTTGCAAGGCTGCTGCAGCTATGATATCTTGAGTTGTACTTGAAGGATAAAAGTTATCATTGCAGCTCTGCCCGTCAGAGATGGCTTCACCTCTACATTTATTACCTTTGACAGTCATGCCTGTCAAGTTATCCCCATTGCTTGAGTATATTCTAGCTTGCTTCATCTTGGGAAAGTGCAATGGGGACTCTGTGTGTGTGTGTGTGCGTGTGTGTGTGTGTGCGCGCGCGTGTGTGCGTACATTCATTCACCAATATTGTTCAAACATTATAGTAAAAAGAAATGAAATTTAATTGTTCATGTGCCCCTCTTTCTCTATGTCAGTCAGTCTGTCCATGATAGATAAGTGTAGAATAGCATAATAAGTTGCTTAGGGATGACGTATACTGACAGCTTTGTCTTTAGCCATTCATAACTAAATGCTGATGTTTAGTTGCATGAAGATGGCATAGATAGAAGAGAGCAGTGGACTAATGCTAGCTACCTAGTTATTTTCATACTAGTTCTCTCAGTGAATTAATCATAGTGCTGAAATACCATTCTTGACTGTTAGATAGAATTCAGGAGAAATGTGCTCCTTCCTTCCTTCCTTCCTTCCTTCCTTCCTTCCTTCCTTCCTTCCTTCCTTCCTTCCTTCCTTCCTTCCTTCCTTCCTTCCTTCCTTCCCTCCCTCCTTCCCTCCCTCCCTCCCTTCTTTCCTTCCTTTTATAAAGTGGTATCTAAGTCCAAATGCTACTGCTATGCTATTGCTAATAAGAAGAATAAGGAGTATGTGCTGTATTAGAAAAGATCACTTCAAAATCCCACATTTTCACTAAGATAGGTTAGCAGGTGAATGTGGAGTGTCAGGATTTTGAATTCAAGGTGGAGGCTCAAGGTTTCTTGGGTTCCGCATTAACTGTACTGGAAAAGAAAAATCAACAGAAACTTTGCATTTTTCCATTTTCTAAAAACAACTGAACATGTGTAATCCTGAAAAGTAAAAAAAAAAATCTACTTAAATTTACAGAAATACATATGTAGGACTAATTTTAATCTATGAATTTTAAAAACCTAATTGGGTGGCATTTGTTTTTAGTGAAGGCCCACTGACCTAAAAGAATAAGTAAATTGGGTGTGAATCTCCATTCCAAAGTTCCTTAACTTTTTCCCATGGCTGCTCTGGGTAAAAATTTTCCACTTATTCTTTTGCTATCCTCCTTCCTTCCTTCCTTCCTTCCTTCCTTCCTTCCTTCCTTCCTTCCTTCCTTCCTTCCTTCCTTCCTCTATTAGATGGCTGCATTCTTAGCACAGTGTAAAACAGGAGACAATTATTTTGATTTATTTCATATGCCCCAGCTTTCTGGAGGAATCACAAATAGAAATCAGTGGATAAATAAAAGTTCTAAATAATAAACTCAATTAGGACCATGTGGATGTTTGATTCAGAGGCAAACCAATCAAACCACTCTTTCAAACTGAATTTCTGAATCAGTGTTGGTGCTTTTGAATCAGTTTGATGATTCGACTCGAATTGGGCATTGTAACTGACTTGTCATTTCAGATAATTCTGCTAGGATTTTGGATGATTTTTAAACTCCCACAACCAGTTCCTCAATAAGCAATAACAACCGCATCAATTGCAGACTTGATCAAAATTCAGCTTTTCTGCAGTTACACTGTCAAAAATGTTAAAGTAAGCCTTTGTCAGCATTGTTCAAGTTGCATGGTACTCCTCAAACAGGCTTTCAGAGGTTGCCTAGGTGTTCAGCACACTCACTTTTAGCGTAGGTAGCAATCACCTAGACAAATTATATTTCAATTTGAATTCTAGGAAATATGTTCAACATGCAATTATATGCAATTTCATCAAATCATACACCTCCAAATGGATTCAGGGCAATTCAAATTAATTTAATAATTCAGTGGAATTTTCTGAAGTTCATATATTGGCAGCAATACACCAGTTATTCCATATATAGACAAAATTTAAGGAAAGATGACCCGTAACAGGTTCTCTGGTAATGAATAGAGTATCTAATTCGAAAATGAGTTTTATTAAAAATTAACCTCATGCCTATCAGAATCCTTTTGGAAATCAGACACATTTTTCCTTTTCTCTCTTTCCGCACTGTAAAATTTTTCTCTGTCTCAATTGAAATTTCTTAACTCTGGGCAGCAACTTTATTTGGAAAGAGCCTGAGGGCAAAAAAGGCTATTCAATTACTCTTTTTGGCTCATGCCCAGATACTCAGGGTACTCAGAAAGCCCAGTGTCAGGGTTCCAGTAAACACACCCTACAGAATCAAAACTCCAAGGTAGACATCCTCAAAGTATAGATTTATTAGACATGTCATATTGGCACATCTGGGGGAAACCCAACTGGAGGACTTGAGATTTTCCCCGCCCAAATCAAACCCCAAAGTTCTTCCCCTCAGGTCACATGTTCATCACATGATCCAGTTGCAGTCACCAACTTGGCTGGCTTTGGTCCACGCCTCTCCAACACCAGGTAGAACGTCTTTGACTCCCATGGGAAAGAATGTTGTTTTGGTTATACATCCCCAGCTATCTCTATCTCCCTCCCACCTTTAGTTCTTACAGCTCCAACTGGCCTGGCTGTGGCAGCGCTGAAGATGTTCCCAAAATGGCTCCAGCATAAAAAAATGGCTTTAGGGCTGTCATCAGGTTTATCAAGGACCACAGGGATGGGGTCAATCTAATTTTAGTAGTGATAAAAGGTGGGGACAATGGCAGAAAAGGTTTACCTTCTGAGATCCATCTGCCAACATTCCCTAGCTGATGGCATCCAGAGCAGATCGGATAGAAAGAATGGAGAGATGGGTCCCATAAACAAGCAAGAAGGATATCCTTTTTGAATCAGAATGCCAGTTCCAGTTCCTGACTGCCTAAATTTTTTCAATTGGGAAAGTGCCCATCGTGCTGAATCACACCTGTTGAATAATGGGAGTTTGGTTGATCCACCAGGTATGAAAGTTCTACCAGGCATGAAAGCAATCAATCAACAGATTTGTCTAATCATAGAAGAATATTCCTGCCTGCGTGAGAGGCTGGTTGATTGGTTGTTGGTTGGTTGGTTACTAAGACTTTGCACTGACAATCAACTGTTGGGGTTCCAATTTCCATGCTGCCAAAACTGAAAAGGCACACACATTGTGGCATTAACAAATGTATGGAAATTACAGGCTTGGTGTTATTGTCTCAAAGAGAGGCTTTTGCTCATGTGTGTCCTTCTGCTGTGAATCACACACATCGAAAGCTTTAGCCTTGAACCTTCTCTTCTTTCATCTAAAATGAAAAGAGAGTTGTCACACATTATAATCAGAATGAATGTCAAAGATTCTTATTTCTTTTGGGAAAAAACAGCAGTACTTTTCATTTTCCTTTGTGAATTTCAGAATGAGACTGTCCAGCAGTATCCATTAAGCTATCAGCACCTTTCTTTTCAATACTGAGATGTTATTCTGTAGGCTTCAAGCAGTAATTATAATCTTATTGCATTCAAAGTGATAACAGTTTAGCTATTGCTTGATTGGCATCAGCTGTTCTCTTTTGAGTTGCTTGCTGCAAATGATGAAAACATTCAGATTTGCCTAATCAAATTGCTTATTGTTTTGGGAGTTCCTTTGCCTGGCAACTCCCTTAGGGCTCTTTCCTAGCTTCATGTACTCCAAATCCACTCTGTAGGTAGAAAACAAAAAAGCATAATATTTTTTTTGGATTAGCACCAACCATCTGAGACATCTGAACATCATGCAAATGTTTCCATTTCAATACTGATGTCCCTAGAAGATCCCCCCCAGAATTGTAGGATGATTCTATGGTTGAAGGGCTGTCACAACCAGGTTTATCCAGGAACATATTTTGATTTCTCTGATACCAGTTAATCTTGACTGGTTTAGTGACTAGAAGGACCAGAACATATGTATAAGGAGAAGAGCAACTAGATCCAAAGTCTTCCCAGTCCCTTATCATTCTTCCTAAAGAACTTGAAATCCATGCAAAAAGAAATTCCTTCTCTGAAATAAACAGAGGAATGAATTAAAACTCACTGGACACAAATCTTCTCCTTTACTCTTTATCCTACTCAACTGAGTTCAGCACTTCAAGGCAAAGAACTTGAAATGCCAGATTATATATAATGGTTCAGGTGTCACCAGGACTGGAGAGATTCAGGTTTGGATTCACTGTAAGCAAGGGAAATACACTAGAGCAGGGTTGTCAAACTCACAGCCCATGGGCTGAATGTGTCACATGCTGGTCACACCCGCACCCAGTTTAGTGAAGGGGGAAAATGTCCAGATACGTCACCGTGACATGTGAGTTTGACACCCCTGCACTAGAGGCTTTGGGTCTAGTGTATTTTTTTAGCTCAACCTATTTTGAAGCTGCCATTTGGATAAGATGTGTTCTCCTAGAGAAGTAGAAAAGAGATGGCATGGAAGATGCATGATTCATAGTTTTAGAGCTCCTGGTCCAAAAATGATACAAGGAAAGCTACTGGAATTCAAGGGCTGGTCTGGGACATGTTGCTGAATGAAATGGTGGTTTCATCAAAACTCAAGGTGTAATCCATTCTTCTGGCATAAATCCCACAAGCCCTTTCACTGACAGCAAGCCATCAATAAAAACTTATTAAAATTGGTTGCCTTTTTATGCTACTTACAATAGACTGTACAAGGGTGAGTTCTTCATTCTGATTAATGGCAGGGCTAATACAAAATCAACCTTTTCTCCCACATATTAGAAGTGTGCAGATTTTTGATGCCAACAATCCCAATTGCAGCAGATTATCTATCACATAAAGGCAGTGTTCTTTATCTCTCACATTCTGCATTTATTATTTAATGTTAATATTCAAGGTTGAACCTCATGGAATTCCATGCACACTACTTTTTTGCTCCAATTTCTTTTTTACAGTCTCTCTCTCTCTCTCTCTCTCTCTCTCTCTCTCTCCCTCCCTCCCTCCCTCCCTCCTTCTGTGTGTGTGTATGTGTGTGTGTGTGTGTGTGTGCACGTGTGTGTACTGAAGTGATGAAAGCAGTTGATATTTGAAGGAGGTGGGAATTTGTACTATAAAATCCTTGGAGCAATGTTATCACTTGCTTGTTAATCTGGAAGCTGAATGACAACTTCTATCTTGCATCTCCCATTAAGGTTCCCATTACTCTTTTTGTGACACTTTACACAAGGGCTGGCCTTGCCTGTGATTAATATCTCCCACTGCTAGGTTTGTTAGCTGTGGACCCTTCCAAGATCTTTAGTTAACATTTTGACTGCCATTAACCTCACTTCAGAACGGATTGGTATTCACACACATATGCATTGCTGTGTACAACATTCATCAAGCAGACTCCCACTTCCTTTTTTTTTTAACTTTCTTTTCAGAAAATTGCAATAATTTCAATACCATTGCAGTTTCCTTAGCCAAAGTTTTGTTTTTAAATACAGGAAAATAGGGTATAGGGGCTGGCATGCAGGTCGTCAAAATGACAGTGTTAAATTACTTGATGTTCTCTGAGCTTGGTTGCTGACTTTCTGTTGTTTCATTACCTGACTAGTGCCAATGACTATGGGGTTTGCTCCCTGTTTAACCACAGTAGCCCACTAATGCTGGAATGGCAAACTACTGTATATAAACAGGGAGCAAAAACTGCACTCACTAGCATTGATAATGTTACCTAGTTAGGTAATGAAATATCTGCAGGCAAACTGTTATGCTGTAGATTTGGTGGAATGTAGTCTGGATTCCCAGAAGGGAGAGGCTACATTCCAGAGCTCCAGGGGAACAGTGAAGTTTAGGTAGTTTGGTTATTGGTTCCTCTCTAGCAATTCTTGGAATATATCTTTAATGATGCAAGTAGTTGGTTTAGTTTACAAGATTTCTGTCTATAGGTGAGGCATCTGGTCCACAGGATGGGAGTTTGACAGTCCTGCTCTAGAAGAAGGCCCAAAAGATTTTTGGAATTAAAAAAGCAACTTTAATACATTAACCACCCAATTTGGTTTTAAAACACTGCTGGGTCAGAAGAGAAATGAACTCATGAGCATGTGATTTGGAGAAATCATAAGGAATCTTGTCAGGAGGACTAGGAGAAGATGTACATTCAGTTTAAGTAGCTTTTCTTAAGCAAGGCAGATTTCTTTTTCAGTCTTTCTCAGCCTGATATCTGACAAATGACTGGACTGCCCAAATCTCTGTTTAAGTTCCAGACACTGACTGGAGAAGGATAGCAATAGCAATAGCACTTACTTATATACCACTTCACAGTGCTTTACAGCCCTCTCTAAGCGGTTTACAGTGTTAGCATATTGACCCCAACAATCTGGATCTTCATTTTACTGACCTCAGAAGGATGAAAGACTGAGTCAACCTTGAGCCAGTGAGAATCAAACTGCCAAATTGCAGTCAGCCAGCAGTCAGCAGAAGTAGCCTGCAGTACTGCACTTTAACCACTGTGCCACCAGGATCTTTTCAATTATAGTATGTTGATTGAACTACATGACATATATTGAGAATTCAGAAGGATGTAATAAAGAGATGTTACGTGATGAAGATCTTGCCAATTTTCTGGCTATCTCATTGCTGTGGTGGTGAAAATGAATAAAAATAATTAATAAACACCTTTAAATCAATTATAAACGTAGGCTACATGTAAAATTACATTAAAATAATGGTTGCAATTGCTGTTATTTTAATAAAGAACACAACATAGCCAGGTTTTTTATGAATGCAATTCTAACCTATGATAATTTATATTTATAAAGTAATAAAAGTGGGACTGTGCTTGAAGGATTGCACAATATTTTGTGTCCTCCCTCTAATTAATAGACTTTCATCACCCTCTACAATATTACAGTTTGTTTTATTCTTGCACTAAAGCTTTATTCAGATGCAAATGCTGTTCAGATAATTTAGTGGCCAAGATTTTATTATTATATTAAACTGTCCAGCTCTATTAGTGCATTAGACTTGGGGCTTCTTTTGACTGCAAAAGTGAACTTTAAGAGACTTTATAAAAACTAAATTGGAATTCCAGCATCAGACAGGTTTTAGACATGGACAATATATACATTCACATTTTTCTAGTGAACATTTCATTCCAATATGTCTCTAATTTGCACCTTTTTCTTTTTAAATAAACCAATAAATCAATAAATACATGCTTTTTTTTTTTTTTTTTTTTTTTGCTTGTTTGGCTATTTCTTTTGTGCTTTTCTTCCAGTATTTTGTTTTCAATATTGAAAAAAAAATGGGGGTACCATTTTTCAACAGTTAGGCATTTTTACATCATTACTACAATAGTTATAATATTTACATAAAGATATTTTCTGCATGTAGGGGAAGGGGAGTGTTTGAAAGACTGCAAAACCCAGGAAACTTCTGAGAGATTTTTATGTGTTTCATATATTCATTCAGGATGTGTTCATTTGATAAGTTGATATCACAATTCTGACAAAGCAGATTTCTCTCCTGTTCCTTTATTCTAAAGAATGGAGCAATATTGTGCAAAAAGAGGCTTCATAGACATTATTCTACAATGTGAATACATTGGGGTGCTGTGCCAAGAGGTTGACTGCATCCCACAATTAGTTAATGCATCAAAAACTATACTTGCGCCTGGGAATTCAGCAGATAAAGTTGGATGCTCCCTGGTAAGCAACAATTTAGACATTAATTGAGCCATTTATGTAATGGGGACAATTCTGAATCAATTTATCCTTTGTTCCTTTCCAATGAGTCATTAACTTAAAAATAAATGGGGGGAAAGCGCTAATTTAATTTCGAAAGTCTTCATTATGAAAGCAAGGAAATTTAGTTTAAAAAAAGGATTTCTTGGTAAAATCAAGAGCACTATTTATGTTATTGCCTTCATGTGATTTGTAGAACTTGTCTCACAAATGGCCAGAATGAAACAGAGTTACTCTGGATGATTTTTCAATGACTACTTGGAATGTGTCTTGTGATAACCATTTCTTCAGAATCCCACAGAAATTG
The DNA here is from genome assembly GCF_049901735.1 of Notechis scutatus. Taxonomy (NCBI): domain Eukaryota; kingdom Metazoa; phylum Chordata; class Lepidosauria; order Squamata; family Elapidae; genus Notechis; species Notechis scutatus. The sequence continues at coordinate 88,962,972 of NC_142010.1, read as the reverse complement.
TATGCATATGAACTTGTCACTGTGACTGAGTGTGGACTGGCATAGTAATCCAGAGGTAGGCAACATTTTTTATGATCCAGGTAAATATGGCACACTAAAAAACCCCGCTATTGTGGCAGTCTCACTATTCACAAAATGGCTGCCACTATGACCCCAAGCAGTCATGAACCAGCCACTTATTATATATATAAAACACATATATATAACATATGGACTACTACACAACTCGATCAGGGCAAAACAATAGACGCAATCTATATAGACTTCTGTCAAGCCTTTGATTCAGTGGTACACGACAAACTACTCCTAAAACTAAAATCTTGTGGTATCTCTGGACAACTGCATAACTGGATAGAAGCATTCCTGTCAAACAGACAACAAATGGTCAAAATTGGGAGTGTCCTATCAAATTCTGTACCTGTCAATAGTGGTGTCCCCCAAGGCAGTGTTCTAGGACCAACTATCTTCATACTCTACATAAATGACCTCTGTGATCACATTAAGAGCAACTGTGTTCTCTTCGCTGCTGATGTAAAGTTGTTCAATACCACAGACAATACTACTACCCTTCAAATAGATCTTGACTATGTATCAGAATGGTCAAACAAATGGCAACTTAAAATCTCAACAAATAAATGCTCTGTCTTACATGTTGGCAAAAAAAATTAGAAAATAAATTACAAGCTGAATAGTCAAGACCTTGTTGATGATCCAAGCTCTGTAAAGGACCTTGGAATGCTCATCTCTAATGATCTAAGTGCTAGAGCCCACTGTAACTACATAGCCAAAAAGGCATTAAGAGTTGTTAACCTAATCCTATGTAGCTTTTTCTCTGGTAATATCACACTACTAACTAGAGCATACAAAACATTTGCTAGACCAATACTCGAATACAGCCAATCAGTCTGGAACCCACATTACGTATCTGATATTAGCACAGTTGAGAAAGTCAAGAAATATTTCACAAGAAGAGTTCTCCACTCCTCTACTCGTTGTAGAATACCTTATGCCACCAGACTTGAAATTCTAGACCTAGAAAATGTTGAATTACGCCGTCTTCGGTCTGATCTAAGTATGGTATATAAAATCATACATTGCAGTGACTAACCTGTCAATGAATACTTCAGCTTCAACCATAACAACACAAGAGCACACAATAGATACAAAGTCAAGGTTAACCACACCAAACTTGATTGCAGGAAATATGACTTCAGCAACATGGTGGTCAATGTCTGGAATACTCTACCTGACTCTGTGGTTTCTTCCCCAAACCCCAAAAACTTTAACCTTAGACTGTCTACTATTGACCTCACCCCTTTCCTAAGAGGTCTGTGGGGGGTGTGCATAAGCACACCAATGTGCCTACCGTCCCTGTCCTATTGTTTCTTTTATTTTTCTTATATGTACCCATTTCATGTATTCATAACTATGTATATACTTATACCTATTATCTTGTAAGCGACTGACAAATCAAAATAAATAAAAAATAAATAAAAATAAAAATAAATTAGCCCCTTTAAGAATTTCATACTTTTTCCGTTATGAACTCTTGATGGACCTAAATGAATTTCTACAAATAAGTGCAATTGCTAGAGGACTTTCTAGCTCCCTGTTTTGATTTATTAAAATAATATTTGAAAAGTAAGATGGGCTAGGAAGCATAGAGGACACTATCTGGGGACACCACAGAATTTACCATTATATCATTGTATTGGTATACTTCTCATTAGCTTCTCTTAAGTATAAAGAATTCTATATAATACCTAGCTAGTAACTATGTGTTTAATTCCTTACATTTGTTTGACAAATGAAATTGAAAAAAGGTAAAGTTATTTCGCCTACAAATAAATTATTTCTTCCATAAGCAGAAGGTGCATGGAAAATTGTGAATCACAATGATAAGAATATTGGGGAGATGGCTACTGAGCTAATATGTGCTTAAAGTGATTAAATTTCTTAAATCAACTCCATATTAGCAAACATATTTTTTTATAAAAATTGAAAATAGGCTATATTTACTGTCAATATCATTTTTACTTATGCATTTGCTGTCAACTTTCTATACTTATTTATTTGATGGACCACTGCACCAAAATTCTGAAAGATTTCTGTATAATTCTAGGTACACATTGATAATAATATGAATAACTATAATTTCTGCATATAAGAGTATAGCTCAACAGATTCATCTCTTGTATGACATAATCAAGTCATTTTCACTAAATCTATGATATCATTTCAAGTACTTTCTATATTAAATTAGGAAAAAGCAACACAGGGACAACAAGATAGTTTAGAGTTCAATTTCAGATTATGCCAGCAGTATTGTCAATGGAAAGATTATCTGGTACTAGATTGCATATTCATGACTTATGCACTTGGTTGGTATAGTTGCCATCCAGAAAGATTAAAACTCTCAACAAGATTTCTACAATTTTGTGTTATAATTTCTTACTGACTCACAGAACATGGCAGATGACTTGACATCCTTTCAAAAAATAGGAGCTTTGTGTTATCTGTTATTTCCCACAGAGTCTTACTGTTTCTGTCTTGATACCAACAGTCTGTCTAAGATGATGAGTTAGTGCAAGATGATGCTAAGCAATTCTCAGAGTCTTCCCATAAGGTATTCTATAAAAGCCAAGTGATTTGTGTGACTGCTCTTGCATTTCTCAAAAATCCTGACCAGGAAGTTATTACACAGAATCTTGTGAGCATTTCTAAGAGCATTTCTATCTGGGGATAGAGTCTAGAGAGATAGCAGTTTTCAGTGATGTGCAATATTATCTGCTCTCACATATAGTAAGTTTGAAGAGTTTAATAGTTTAGCAAGACATTGCAAATTCAGCTGTCTTCCATAGTACATTGTAATCTCTCATCATGAACTTGAAGGTGCAACCCATGAAACCAAAGCAGATGAGAACTCTAATGCCATGTGGGAAATACCTTGGGTTGAAGAAATGCTGCCAGGGACAGTCAAGTTGCTATCAACCTCACAAAGTAGACCAGACAGGCAATATGACCAGATAAGCTAATTAACATTAACAGAATATTGCTAGTCTAATAGTACAATTCTCCCATTGTCTCTTTTACAATTCAAGAAATTATGCAGGGCCCCTCCTGAGCTTCCTGCCTTGCCCACTGTCCAATTGTGGGCCAAGTTCTCTCTTATCTGACTATTCCCTAGGGCAATATCTCATTGCCCTGATTCTCAAGGTCTTTCCCACATAACTTTACAAGGACCATAAGAAATTCTCCCAGGATACCTGTTTTCAAAGGACATTTGTCAACTTATGTAGAAAGATGATCATAGAGACAAGAAGAACAGGATCCTCAGACAAACAATTTAGGATTAAAAACAAATGCCCATTCTTCACGCGCTCATCCTTCCAAAGTCACACATTTGTTTGACAGAGCAATTGGAGTAAAATGAATGTAAGCATTACTTTTGTTTCTCCAAAGCTTATTATATGCTACTTTGTGAGAGGCAATTGAACTGAGCCAAAATGGAATCCATTCCCTTTCAATTTAGATTGCTTGAAATGGTAAGATAGTTTGTAATGAAAAAGCCATTTCTGTTGAGATATTTAAATCAATTTTCAGTAAGGAATTGTCAAGCAAAATCCTGTAACCACTGCATGACCACATGATGACAAAAGATTTAAAATGTGTTATACTATGGCTAATACTAGAAACACAAAGACAAAATTATACTTATCTGTTAAAAAAAACCATCCACATATGCAAATATAATTATTCATTTTCTCTCAGAGGAATGTATTTATTTAATACCACCTAGTAGACAGTTTAAATAGTCCACTTTATCTATGATTTACTTAAGTACCTTGTGTATGGTTCCTATTATTATGTTTTACAAGATTTTCCAGATTAGCTCTATGCAAGTAGGCAGAAATGTAGATAAAACCTGCATGCACATTGCTGTATTTGTGGAAGAACCATCTATCCTTGATGGGGTCAGATGTATTAGACAGCTAAGGGACCACCAATGAATTGGAAGGCTTTGTACCCCATGCTTGAATTGGCAGAAAATTATAACAGCACAAAGTTTTCTTTTTCCATCATTGAGTTCTATCCTGCATCTGCAGCATCTTATTAAAATCCTCAGACTTCCTCCAAGGTAATAAATAACAAAGTCTAAGAGATGTTACACTTTTTGAAATTTCCCTTGAATAGTGTTTGCTTGAGTAGTGAAACCTTGCTTTATTGCCAGTACAGCTAAGGATTCCTTACTCATTGGCTAAGGGCAAGATGAAATCAACCTCATGGAAAAATGGCAAAGGCATATTTGTGCTGTAATGTGTGTGCAGGTAAGGAAGGCTAAACATTGGTTAGACTGTTTACCTGTCTAGGCTCAACATTGGTTATGCTGTCTCCTTAAGTTCTGAGAGATGACTGGATTGTCCAGGCTAGTTAACAGTGCTAAAACCAACTTAGCTAGAAGTTTATTATCAAGCTGTGTGCGTAGTGCTGACCCTCAGGATGGCTCTGATGACTTGGAGTAGATTGAGGTGTTTTTTTATTGAATATGTTGCTACATGCATGCTTTTAAGAATGTATCTCATGTTAATTGGAGCATGTGATAGAGGATAATCATCAGCCCCCCTTCATTCCCCTATACACAATTTATTTGTTTGTTTGTTTGTGTATTTATTTATTTATTTATTTTGTCAATTGATTATAAGATAACAGGTATAAGTATAAACATAGCTATGAATACATGAAATGAATACATATAAGAAAAATAAAAAGAAACAATAGGACAGGGACGGTAGGCAAGTTGGTGCGCTTATGCACGCCCCCTAATTTCCATGTTGCAGGACAAGATTGGATTTCTATTGCAACGTTTTCAAGAAGAACATTATTCCTGTTTCAATACAGTTCTTTAATAAGAACTATAATGCCTATTTTTATGTATATTATATTGTATTGCATTATGTTATGTTATATTAGCAATAGCACTTAAATTTATGTACTGCTTCACAATGCTTTACAGCCCTTTCTAAGCGGTTTACAGAGTCAGCCTATTGCCCCCAACAATCTGGGTCCTCATTTTACCCACCTTGGAAGGATAGAAGGCTGAGTCCACCTTGAGCCTGGTGGGATTTGAATTGCCAAATTGCAGGCAGCAGAAGTAGCCTGCAATACTGCACCCTAACCACTGTGCCACCAAGGGTCATGCCACGTTATATTATTTTTGTTATGTTATGTTTGTTTGTTTGTTGTATTGCATTATTATTATTTTTTATTATTCATTTTATTATTATTTCAGTTTCACGGCCATGTGACTCTTCAACAATTCTGGATGACTTGCAGTTAAAAAATTAAACAAACAGCAAAGAAAAAAAGAATGCAGCTGACCATAAGGCAACCAAAAAGGCTCAACCATCATGCTAACTCAAAGCCTGGGATGATAACTAGATCTCTAATAATTTGCAAAAAAAAAAAAAAAATCAAAAGGGTGGGAGCTGTACCTCCAGGTAGATATCATTCCACTGGACAGAAGCCATTACAGAGTTGGTATGTTTCCTGGATCCCACATGATGACACTGCTTCATTGATAAGACCCAGAGCATGCCCACTCTAGCTGACCTTGCTAGAAGGACAGAAACATATGATGACAGATGGTCCCTCAAATAGACTGATCTTATTCCATGAGGAGTGTCCTAGTTGATAACTAGAATCTTAAACTCACAGGAACTTTAATCCTGGGACATAGTACAGCTTTGAATTCCTTGGCCTAAGTTGTAATAACAGAGATGGTTTAAGGGAAAATAAGATACCTTTAAGCAGAAAGACTGTTAATGACCACTCCTCATAATTGCTGAATGCCACAGCAAGGATCTTAGGTAAAATAGCTTCCAATTTTGTTGCTATGGAAGATGCAGGAAGGTCATCTCATTCAGGGCTGCTTTTGAATGCCCCATGGCAGATGAAAGAGAAGAACATTAACACTGGCATCACCTATACTCTGCTGAAGATGTTACTAAGCCTGGTAATGAAACGTTCAGAAACCAACCCACAAGCTTGGAGAGTGAACCTTCACCTTCATCCTCCACCTGAGCTACAGTTATTTGTCACCTTTATCTGATCCATCCTTGCTCTTTCTCTTCAGAAAGAAAACTTTGATGACCTTTTTTTAGGAAGAACTTTACAGTGAATTGAAGTTTCCTATGTAAAAGCTATTTTCAAAGTACTTTTTACCTATCTTCCTTCAAACAACATGGAAAGGCATCTTTATTTATAACTAATGTTTTATGGAGGATATTGCTGGGTGGCCAATCCCAAGTAACTTAAGTAGCTGTGGCTTGAAGTTGCAGTTGCCTCAATACACCTACTGTTCTCAGAGGAGATAGAAGGCACCATCCCATTATATCTGTTGAATTAAGATTGAACTGCTAGTTTGGACAGCTTCTGTGCATGCAACAGTATGCTTGTGTTAAGGATGCACCTCATTTTTTCCTTCTCCTGATGTAGCAAAATATAAGCATTATATATGAGATACCATTCAGAACCAGCTCCTTACCAAATCTATGGTCTTTAGCTACAGTCATCCTTATCTTCAAAAAAGGTGACCCCAGTCTGGTTGAAAACTACAGACCAATCTCACTGTGTTGTGTCACGTACAAAGTCATGGAATCAGTCATTAACCAATTCATCGCTTTCCACTTAGAGTCAAACAACCTACTCTCCCAAAAACAATTTGGTTTCAGGAAAAAATTGTCCTGCAATCTTCAACTCCTATGGACTACTCTACTTGACCAGGGTAAAGCTATAGACACAATTTACATAGACTTCTGCAAAGCCTTTGATTCAGTGGTACATGACAAACTACAGTGAAAACTAAACTCTTATGGCATTTCTGGATCCCTTCATAAGTGGATTACTGCGTTCCTGTCAAACAGGCAACAAATAGTAAAAATAGGTAGCGTGGAAGCAGTACTCAAGGACATTAGCGGACCTCGCCAGAGCGCGAGACAAACGCTGAAGAAAAAGAAGAAGAAGAAGAAGAGGTAGCTGTTGTGACTCGGAAGTTTGAGCCTGCTCTGTTAGAAGACACAGACTTGAGCAATGAGGAAGAGGAGGATTTGGCTCTGAGGTTTGAGCCTGCTTTGCTGGAGGATTTGGAATTGCCTTCCTCCCCAGGACCTTCCTCCCTGGTTGTGCCTCAGGTGTCGGCAGATAATCAGGAGAGCGTAGCGGAGACTCTGGCTGAGGATTAAACTGAGGAATGTTGGTTTGATGCGAGGCAAAGACGCAGGCATAGGCGTGAGATGCAACGTAGAAGGAAAGGACAAATCAGGGACTGAGATGAGAGACTGACACGCCCCTCAGGGAATAAAAGTGGGCGTGTTAGCTCTGGATTCTCGTTCGGCACAATTTGTTAATTTGGGATGGAAGCTTCGACAAATTCTGTGTGTGGCATTTGCCTGTGATTTATGTTCTTGTTTTATTATCAGACTTGGCAGGCAGCTTGTGGGAGACTGCCAAGGACTTCTCTAGCCAAAGGAATTTAACCCTGTCATTACTGGTCTTGTCTGCTTGTTTATATTCCTTTGGAAACTTGGACTCTCACCTCGTGGGCACAGGTGAGATATAACAGGTAGCACAATATCAAACCCTGCTCCAGTTAACAGTGGTGTCCCCCAAGGCAGCATTCTAGGACCCACACTCTTTATACTCTATATAAATGACCTTTGTGATCACCTTACTCGTATATTGCCAACCCAACTGTTAGATGACTGTCATTCCTAACATTCTCCCCTTTGGGTAGGGCAATATATAAAATCCTACAGTTTAAGTCCATATTCCTCACAGCAAGCCTTATGTTTTACAGTGCCTTGGGCTTTTGTAAAATGATCTGCAATGTTATTCTCTGACATGCAATACTCAAGTGTAATCATTTTACTTTGAACACATTGTGTTACATTTAGATATCGTAGATCAGTGTGTTTTGATCTTGTCTTTACAGCAAGATTGGAAGCCATCTGAATTGCTGATTGGTTGTCTTCATATACAACTATAGGTTCATTTACATTAATTCCCATGTCTATCATTTGGTTGTTTATAACATACTAAGTCTGTACATAATAGAGACAAACATGAGAATTCAGCCTCCATTGTTGATAAGCTTAGATGTTTTTGTCGAATAGACCGCCATCCAATTAATACCTTTCCTAATAACACTACAGTACCCGACGTTGATTTACGTGTAGGTACGTCTGTAGCAAAACTTGCATCGGCATATGCAGTTAAACTTAGTTCATCCTTAGCCTCCAAATATAATGCATAATGCATCGTTTGTTTAAGATATCTCAACACACACTTAGCAGCTTGCCAGTGCCTTTCAGTAAGCTCAGCATTAAACCTGGCTAATTGGTTGGCACTATATGCTATGTCTGGCCTAGACCAATTACTAAGATAGGATAAGCTACCAATCAATGACTGATAAATGACTTTATCAAAAACAGGACTTTGCACATCATTGTGGCTAAACTCCTGACTCATCGGTGTCTTAGCCAGCTTACAAAGTTCCATTTTAAAGTTCTTCAGTAACTGGTTAATTTTATCTGCCTGTGAGATTTTGTAGCCTCTCTTAGTTTTCTCTATTTTCAAACCAAGATACTGTTTAATCTCACCTAAATGTTTTATTTTAAATTTTTTCTCTAACAGTGAGGTAATCTCAGTAGCTTTTTGCTCAATTTTAGTGATTAATGCTATGTCATCAGTGAACAATAGCAACAATGAAATTACACCATCACTTTCTTTTTTGAATAAACATGAATCAGCCATGCAAGCTACAAAATCTATCTTTGTTAATTACTTCACTATGCACTGGTTCCATTCATAGCCTGATTGATTCAAGCCATGTAGACTCTTTTTCAATCTCCAGCAATCAGTTTTGTTATCCGTTTTTATCCCTAAAGGGTTCTTTAAATATATAGTATGTTGCAACAGTGTGTGAAGATATGCTGTCTCTACATCTAAATGGTTTATTGTGTATTTATTTTTAGCTGCCCACACTAATGCTGCTCATAATGTGGTAGCCTTCAGACTAGGTGCAAACACCTCATCGTAGTCGTTGGCTGACTGATCAAACCCTTGTGCTACTAACCTGGCTTTATGGGTAACAGTCCTATCCACACCTGTCTTAATTTTATAAATCCACTTACACCCTATGGCATGCTCATCTGGTGGTAACCTGACATATTCATATACCTTCAACCTTTGTAAGGATTTCAGTTCCTTATCCATTGCTTCCTGCCAAGCAGCCTGATCCTTAGCAGGATACAGTTTCAGCTCATTATAGTTAGTAGGAACTATATTTACTTGGCATACTATACTAGTCTGATATCTATCTGGTGGAGGTGTTACATGGGTTGAATGTCTAGGCAACTCAGGGCTTACTGGTGGACTCTCCTGTTCCACCTGCTCCTGTTCTTCTACCTCCTCCTGTGCCTGTTCTTCCTCTTTAATGGCTATTGAAGGTTTAACTATCTCATCATTAGGGACTACTTGGGTGTCGATAACATCATTGTTGGATTCCTGTTCTAGTTTATTCCATCCAATATGCTCAAGAAATTTAGCACTAGTGCTACAATAAATATTAGCTGTGCCTGAATCCCAGAATCTAAATGATCTATAGTTGGCCTCGTAACCTGCAAAAAATAATTTCCTAGCTCTAGGTTGCCCTTTCAGTCTTACTTGTGAGGGAATATGCACCCATGCTGGAGCTCCAAATGTGTGTAGATAACTTAAATTTGGTTTTCTGCCATGCCAACGAGTGAATGGCAATTCACCAGTTGTTGTGTTCACCACATTGTTTAACACATGGTTGCTACACATTATGGCTTCACCCCACAGTGTTTCAGGCAAATCTGAATCAGATAACATACTGCGAGCCATGGCTTGTAATGTTTGCCCCCTTCGTTCTATAAATGTTGTGGCCTGTAAGATGCAGAACGCTTATGTTCAATACCAGCCAATTTCAACATCGCTTGGAATCTATTGCTAATAAACTCAGTCCCGTTATCTGTAACTAAAGTAATTACCTTATGTCTCATTTTTCTCTCAGCAAATCTTAGCCAGTTAAAGAAATGTTGGAAAGTTTCTGTTTTGTATTTCATTAGATAGCAGAGTAATGGCCAATTATACTCAAAACATAGCAGGCACCTGCCAGCTGGGTTTCTTAGGACCAATTATGTCAGCAAAAACAACCTCTAAAGGTTCTTTGGTCTTAAACCCATTCAGTTTGCTTGCAGGAGTAACCTTGCTTTTCTCCTGATTACAGGCATTACAGTTTAAGTACTTGCTGCAGGGTTTTAATTTTACTCCCTCTGACAATTTTTTACTCCCTCTGACAATTTGACACTTTGTTTCAGCATTTTGAAATTAATGTGCCCCAGATGTCTATGCAGTAAATTTATATATTCATCATGTGGCTTAACATTGTTATAAACCGAGTTAGACATCTTCAACTGGTCATCATGTATCACATATAAATCATTCTCTAAAGTAGCAGTAACACTTTTACCCTCTTTCTCTATTATACAATTATCTCCCCTAAAGGTTACTACATAACCAATATTAACTAAAGCCCTTACTGATAACAAATTAAATTTCAGTTGAGGTACATATAACATAGGTAAATGCTCATTTACACATGAACAATATGCAGTACCTTCACCAGATGCTTTCATCTTCCATCCATTTGCCAATGATACATGTTGCTTACTCGTGGACATTTTTACAAACCTCTCTCTATTTCTAGTAATGCACTGCGATGCTCCACTTTCAACTACCCACAAACCATGGTTTACAGTTGAATTGCTAGACATAGTTAAATTAACATTCTTCTTAGCCTTCTGGTGATTACCAGTATTCCGTCATTTTCCCTTCTTACAGAATCTAGCTATATGTACCCTAGCCCCACAAGAAAAACATTTCCTAACAGTATAGGCAGTTGAAAACAAATCCTCTTCTTGTGGCTGTTTCTCTCTCAGTTGGTCTCTATCCTGTTCTTCTTGCTTCTTCTAACAATTGTCCAGTTATGTCAGTCAATGTCAGTTCATTTCTGGTTAGGAGTTCCAGTGAAGATATGTAATCATCATAACTTTCATCCTATGAGGAAAGAATGGTGTAAACCTGATGTAGCTTTGAAAAAATCAGTTCCTTTTCATGTAGCTCTTGAAAAGTTCTTTTCATGAAGTTCAAATGAGCTAACATATCTCCACTTTTCAGAAGACGTGATCTAAACAGTTTACATGTAAAATGTATGTGTGCACCTACTCCGTCATGAACATAAATCCTCTTCAAATTCTCCCAATACCTAGCAGCAGACTCTTCTCCACAAATATGGACTAGCTGCTGGTCTCTCAGTGTTAGTCCAATTATACAAAGAGCTCATTCGTTGTTCCATTTATAGTCAGCTAACGTTTTTTTTTTTTAAACTTCCGGTGGTGAGGTCACAGCGGAGCGGAGCAGGAGAGTGATCTCTGCAATCCTGTATCCACATTTTTGTGCTTAGAAGCTCTCAGAGGCATTGTGAAGCTTGTAGAGACACATGAATTAGAAGGGGAAGCTAGGAGCAGACTGAAGGAAAGCACCCTCCCACTGCGATGAGGGAAAGCCCTTTGAATCCGGTGCGAAAGAAACCCGGCATCTATGGTGGGTCCGAAGCTGGGACAGCCAGCTGTGATCAGGAAGCAGGAAAGTGGATCAATGCAAGACATCAGAAGAAGAACGGCAGACTGGGACAGTTTTCGAGAGGTGAGAGAAGAGAGTCCTGTGAAAGACTTTGACAGAGGGAGTCTCAGGAGAGAATGAATACAGTGGCTAATTGGCGGGGGATAGCGGAGCGAAAGGGAGAGGAGGAAATAGAACAGTTTGACAGCTGAGAGAGAGCACCGCAGAAGAAAAGATTGAGACTCTGTGAATAAAAACTTAAAATTTCTATGATTTGGATTGATTACTAGCTGTGCAGAAAAGAGAGATTAGAGAGAATAGTTTGAACTTTAATGGAGAACTGTAGCTGAATAGAGAGTGGAACTATTTTGATAGAAAGCTGTGACTGTGCAATTTGAGAGTGAAAGTGACTAAGTAGTTAAAGACGACTGAGGAAACAGGAAATGAGGAAAGTAATGTGATAGTGTGCAGAAGAAAGGGAAAGAAGAAGGAAGAAAGAAGAAGAAAGCTGAATAATTTCTAAGTATTAAATTCAAAAGTGTATATTGAAAAAAATCTAGCGCTATATATATATATATATATATATATATATATATATATATATATATATATATATATATATATATATTCTGAGGTTCTCGGGTATTTGTATGTGGATCTTTGGTTATTCGGGTTTTCTCCCGCGTAAGATTCAAAGTATCTAGCAACGTTCGATGAAGTCTCATTCATCATCTTCAGGCTTGCTTCTTCGGCTCTGTGCTTCTCAGAGTGATGTGAGCTTTCAGCTGCTTCTTCCTTCTAACTGCCAGTGGGGTGTGACTTGACTGGGTGGGGGCTTGGCTGCGTTCCGATTGGGTGGGGTGTGTTCTCATTGGTTGGAGGCTTGGCTGTGTTCTGATTGGTTGGGGGCTGGCCGTGTTCTGATTGGCTGGAGGCGTGCTCTGTTCAGGTGGGGGCTTGGCCGTGCTCAGGCTAGTCCCAGCTGCTGGGGATTTGAGCTGGTGAGCTGGGATCTTGCTGTTTGGCTTTGAGTTCGTGGTCGTGCCACATCTTCATGGTGGGGGTCAGTTCGCTTCATGTATGGCTCAGATGGGTTTGAAGTGGATAGTGATGCAGCTGCAGTGCGGCTTATGGTCTGTGGTCGTGTCTCATCTTCTGTGTGGGTGTGAGTCTGATTTTTACGTGGAAGTGTGGTGGTGGCATCTTGTGTGGCCCTCGTGGGTGTGGGTCTGGTGTCATTCATCATGTTGGGTACTCGTCTGTTCATGAGGGCGGGTTTCCAAATGGCTGGTAAGCGGGAGGTGTCATCTCTTTTATTCATGCTGTGTGGGCGTTTTTCTATCTCTATGGCTTCTCTGATTATTCTGCTGCTGAAGTGTTCAGTTTTGGCGATAGTTCTGGTATTTTTAAAGTCAATCTCATGTCCTGTGGCTTTGAGGTGTTGGACCAGGGAAGAGGTTGGTTCTTCTTTTTTGATTGAGTTCTTATGTTCTTCAACGAAAAATATCCACCATCCTAAGAAACCCTAAAGACAAAATCGAGTTAGAAAACCAAGGAGTATATGAAATCCCTTGCACTGCCTGCCCCACCACATACATTGGACAAACTAACAGAAGAATAAGTGCATGCGTTGAAGAACATAAGAACTCAATCAAAAAAGAAGAACCAACCTCTTCCCTGGTCCAACACCTCAAAGCCACAGGACATGAGATTGACTTTAAAAATACCAGAACTATCGCCAAAATTGAACACTTCAGCAGCAGAATAATCAGAGAAGCCATAGAGATAGAAAAACGCCCACACAGCATGAATAAAAGAGATGACACCTCCCGCTTACCAGCCATTTGGAAACCCGCCCTCATGAACAGACGAGTACCCAACATGATGAATGACACCAGACCCACACCCACGAGGGCCACACAAGATGCCACCACCACACTTCCACGTAAAAAATCAGACTCACACCCACACAGAAGATGAGACACGACCACAGACCAGAAGCCGCACTGCAGCTGCATCACTACCCACTTCAAACCCATCTGAGCCATACATGAAGCGAACTGACCCCCACCATGAAGATGTGGCACGACCACGAACTCAAAGCCAAACAGCAAGATCCCAGCTCACCAGCTCAAATCCCCCAGCAGCTGGGACTAGCCTGAGCACGGCCAAGCCCCCACCTGAACAGAGCACGCCTCCAGCCAATCAGAACACGGCCAGGCCCCCAACCAATCAGAACACAGCCAAGCCTCCAACCAATGAGAACACACCCCACCCAATCGGAACGCAGCCAAGCCCCCACCCAGTCAAGTCACACCCCACTGGCAGTTAGAAGGAAGAAGCAGCTGAAAGCTCACATCACTCTGAGAAGCACAGAGCCGAAGAAGCAAGCCTGAAGATGATGAATGAGACTTCATCGAAACGTTGCCTAGATACTTTGAATCTTACGCGGGAGAAAACCCGAATAACCAAAGATCACATATATTTATATATTTATATATTTATATATTTATATATTTATATATATATATATATATATTTATTTATATATATATATATATATATATATATATATATATATATATATATATATATATATATATATATATATATATATATATATATATATGGCTATCCTGCTTTAGCTATTTTGCCATAGAACAAATCTTGCCTAGCACGTACACCTCTCAGGGCAAATTCCACTGACAGGACTGAAACTGACAGGATTAACTCCAAAAATCTGTGTCAGCTAAAAACTGTGTATTTGGTATTAAGACATGTTTACCTGAAAAGTATCAGTCATGAAGTTTGCTCCTGGTGTCACGTATCTTGGTTTCAATGATTAAATCTGTAACTTCATTGTTTCCTGCATTCACCCGCACCCCCGTCTTTAAATCAGCACAATTAAAGAGGACAGCGCAAAGCAATCGGGGCCGCCGGGACAATTCCATCTGCCCCAGGCGCGATGTGTTTCCTCACCTAAAGAAACTATTTGTTTTGTGTCTTTTTCTTTGTGCTTTGGCACTCACCCTTGCGAGGGCTCCGCTAAATTAATTCTTGAAGGGAATTCAGCAACAGACTGGAAAATCGAATCAACGGACCGGTCGCTCGATGCGACAGCTGGGGGCTCGTCCGGGATCCCTCGATTCGTCCGGGATCCCTTCGATTTTCTGGTTTCACGGTGTGACTTCTGTCTAGGGGTGCATCGCCTTCACTCCCATTTCTACGCACCTGGCATAGGCTCCGTACGAACGTAAGTAATGGGCTCCTCACTTTCCAAGGTTTCGTCAGGACATAGGGACGAACTTTACGATTTGGTGAAGAAGGCTAATTCCTTTCAAAAAATCAATGGTACCACTGTGTACCCTATTTCTAAGAAATGTTTAAATAAATTTATAATTTATATTGAGGCACATTGTCCAGCCTATCCATCTGCTGGAACTCTCAGCCATTCTCTATGGGAAAAATTAGGGAAATATCTACACGAAATTCCTAGAGCTCCCATGGATATACTCATTTCTTGGAGAGCGATAATGGCTGCTATAACTACTGTTTATCCACCTTCTAGTCTTCCTGAAACCTCTTTTTCCCCTGTTTCCTCTGATTCCCCTTCTTCTCATTCAAAAACTACTAAGCCTCTTGCGGCTCAACTTGATACAATTTCTTCCTTACCACCTCCGTATCCTGACATTTCTTTCCCTCCTCCTTCCGCTCCATCTTCTCTTTCTGACTCTTCTCTGATAAAACCTGTGGGAGGTATTATAACTAATCTTCTGTCATCACCTCTGCCTTTAGAAACAGAAGATCCTTCTGCTTATCCTATGACTATTATCCCTGGTGCAGCGGGAGGCAATGTTCACAGCAACATTGAGTTTAAAGTTTTAAAAAATATAAAAGATGCAGTTACAACTTATGGATTACACTCTCCTTTTACTCGGGGAATACTTGATTCTTTGGTCACCGCTAATACTGTTATGTTACTTTATGACTGGAAAATGCTTTTCTCTATGCTTATGGCTCCAGCGCAATATGTTGTGTGGCAATCTGAATATGAAAAAGGTGTTGAGGCTGAAATTCGTAGGGGTTTGCCTGCTGGAGTAACTGTAGATCATTTAATGGGAAAAGGTCAATCCTCTACTCTAGCACAACAACAAAATTCCCCCCGTCGCAGTTTTGCCATTATTCATATGTGTGCTATGAATGCTTTAAAGCGAGTGGATGATTCAGATTCGCAGTCCACCCAAACATTTTTGAAAATTATGCAAAATCCTGATGAGCCATATGCTTCATTCATCAGTCGCCTTCAGACAGCCCTAGATCGACAGATAGATAATTCTACTGCCAAACAAGAGTTACTTATAAAATTGGCTTTTTCCAACGCAAATCAGGACTGTCAAAAAATTCTACAGCCAGTCGCTAATAAGCCAGGCGTGACATTGGCTGAGTTTTTACAACTCTGTAGAATTGTAGGAACAACCACTCATAAAATGAATATGCTTGCTACTGCTATCACTGCTTCATTATCGGATCCTAATTCCGCATCCACTTCTCCTCCCGATGCTTTCACTGTAACACATAACGGCAATTGTTTTAACTGTGGCAAGCCGGACATTTTAAAAATCAATGTCGTATGCCAGGGGTGGGGCCGCTCTTCGTGGCCAAACCAGAGGTCCACCTCCTCATCTAAGCCACAAACCATCTGTCCTCGCTGCCGGAAAGGCTATCATTGGGCTTCACAATGTCGTTCTAATCCTTCTCTCTCTCAGCCTTGGGAAACTAATTGAGGGGTCTTCAGCTAGCCCCGCCACAAAGGCTGAATTACCTGCCACAACATTTCCTGTGGTGCTGTTAGAGGATCTTGTGTATGATGATCCTGGTGCTGTTTTTACTCTTCCTTTAACTACAACGCTTTTCAAACCTCTGCCTCCCTCCACACCTGTCTTACTTATTCCCAATTCTTCCCTTACCATAGAGGGTGTGGTTGCTGCTCCTTACTTATATGATTCTTCTGCTCTTAATAATCTTGCTTTGGCTGCAATAGGGGATCGTTGCTTTTCTTTAAAAAAGGGGACAGTAGTGGCTACGCTTATAATTTTGCCTCTTTTTGAACCTCTCTCCTTGTTTGCATTACAGCAGCCTGTCCAAGCTTCAAAACCCACTCTTTCTGTCACACTCAATGGTCGCATTTTTGATGGTCTGATTGACACCGGTGCAGACGTTTCTGTTATTCGTTCCTCTGAATGGCCCTCTTCTTGGTCTCTCACAGAAGCTTCTTCAGTGCAGGGCGTAGGTGGGGCCCAAGCTGCTAAGGTCAGCTCTCATTGGCTCTCTGCTTCTACTAAGCATTCTACCTTAACTGCTTATCTTAAACCCTATATCCTTCCTCTACATTGTAACCTCTGGGGACATGATTTACTCTCTCAATTTCAGGCTTATATTCAGCTGCCATAGTTTTTCTATCTAAATGTCTATTTCTCCTTTATCCCTTACTCTTAAAACCTCTCTTCCTGTTTGGGTGGATCAATGGCCTCTCACCAAAGAAAAATTGGAGGCTTTACATCTTCTTGTCCATCAACAGTTAATAGAAGGACATATTGAACCATCCACCAGTCCTTACAACACCCCAGTCTTTGTAATTAAAAAGAAATCTGGCAAATGGCGTCTCCTTAATGATCTTCGAGCCATTAATTTAATTATTCAACCCATGGGACCACTGCAGTGTGGCCTGCCTAATCCTAATTTGATCCCAGCTGGATTTGATCTCATAATAATAGATTTAAAGGACTGTTTCTTTTCCATACCTCTGGCACAAAAAGATAGGATCATCTTTGCCTTTACAGTACCAGAGCTTAACAACTCTAAACCCACCTCTAGGTATCAATGGAAAGTTCTTCCACAAGGTATGCTAAATTCACCAACTATGTGTCAATTTTTTGTCAATGAGGCTCTGCGGCCTTATAGATCTCAATTTCCTAGTTTTCTTGTATATCATTACATGGATGATATCTTAATTGCTGCTGATGGGCCAAAGGGGACGGTCCAAAAAACCTTCCCGATCCTCTTGACCACATTAGCAAAAGCAGGGTTACATATAGCACCTGAAAAAATCCAGTCTCACTACCCAATGCAATATTTAGGCCACAAGGTTTTAGCTTCCACAGCATCTCCACATATTCCTTCACTCACACTTCCCCAGCCAACCACGCTGGTTCAATTACAGCAGTGCTTGGGGGTTATTAACTGGGCTCGACCATATCTTGCTCTAACCACACAGATGCTATCACCACTCTTTCAAGCACTAGTAGGATTGAAAAATCCTGCAGATAAGGTCTATCTTTCAGATCAGCATCTAGAAGCTTTAAAACAAGTAAACACAGCCCTAGCCACCCGATGGGTAAACCGTGCACTCACAGACACACCACCTTCTCTTGCTATTCTTTCCACTCATCAACTACTGACTGCAATAATTGTCCAAATATCAGATGCAAGAAATCTTCATATTTTGGAATGGCTACACCTACCACACACTCCAAAAACATCTATTTTTACTAGAGCAGCGCAAATGGCTTCTCTTATAGAAAAAGGGCGTAAGAGAACCAAAGCCCTGATGGGAATGGATATTTTTACATTGTATATTCCTTTTAAGATCACTCAATGGGAACCTCTTTTTCAGACTTCCACAACACTGCAGGACGCGTTGGAAGATTGGTGTGGCCAAGTGTCGTGCCACCTTCCCTCTGATTCACGACTGCAGGTGTTGCGGACAGTTCCTTTTGTTTTACAATCACCTTTTGTCCAACAGCCATTGAAGGAAGGCTTCACTGTATTTACTGATGGTTCAAAAATATTGGAGCATGTACATGGTACGAAAATGCTCAATGGCATAAACGTTTAACTACTTCACAAACATCAGCACAACAAGCTGAATTAGCTGCCTTCCTATTGGCGTTGTCTCTTTTTTCACAACAACCTTTAAATGTAATATCTGATAGCATGTATGTTACCCAGATGGTTGCTCATATTTTCGATGCATATATCTCCCCTATTACCCCTCCCTCTCTCATGACACTTTTTTTGCAGCTTCAGACCCTGTTGAAAAAACGAGGGAAACCCTTATTTGTAGCCCATATCAGAAGTCATCAGCAATTGCCTGGATTCCTAGCAGAAGGCAATCATATGGCAGACGAGGCTTGTAAAATTATGGCCTCCTCTCCCCTTCTCCAACAGCCTTCACCTGGGGAGAGTCATGATTATTTTCATCAAAACAGGAAAGCCCTAGTGCGACAATTTGGAATTACATATCAAGAAGCCATGGCAATAATTCAACAATGTCCAACATGTAGCTTGCAGGCCAAAGGTATCCCTGAAGGCGTTAATCCTAGGGGTACTCAAGCCTGTGATACGTGGCAAATGGACATCACTCATTATCCTCCCTTTGCTCCCTGGAAATACATTCATGTATCAGTAGATACTTATTCAGGGTTTATTATAGCAACATTGCAAAGAGGAGAGGCTACCAAAAATGTTATTAATCACTGTATTCGAACATTCGTAACGTTGGGATGTCCAAAAATTCTCAAAACAGATAATGGTCCTGCTTATGTCAGTTCTCCCTTTGCTGAGTTTTGTCATAAATGGGCCATCATCCATAAGTTTGGCTTGCCCTTCAACAGCCAAGGTCAAGCGATTGTGGAGAGATCGCACCAAACTTTGAAACAGGCCCTTGATCGGCACTTGGGGAAAAAAGGCTCAGGCCCCCCGAACCTCCCAACGTTGCAAAATATCTTAAATGTTTGTCTTTATACTCTTAACTTTCTCAATCTTACTGGCTCTCCTCCTGCCACGGCGGCTTCCCGCCACTTCACCAAGCCAGTAGTTCCCTCTTCCCGTCCTCTTGTCTATTTCAGACAGCTTCCAGATCCTGAGTGGAAAGGTCCTGCACAGCTCATCACCTGGGGAAAGGGTTACGCTGCTGTCCAACTTCCTGATCGAGTGCTTTGGGTTCCTGCTCGCTGTGTCAGACCTTACCATGGCAAACCTGACTCTGATCCTAATCTTTCTTCTGATATCGATACTTCCTGTCTTTTCTCAATTTAGGGCATCTCCTGATGCTATTTTTGCTTTCCTTGCTGACACTGTTACCTTTGTTTTTAAAGATAATCTCCTTCCTGCATGTAATTATGTTTTCCAACACAACGGTCGTTTCCTTCCTCCTACTTCTGACATAACTGTTCACTATTACTATTCTCCTTGTTTAATCTTTTTAACTATACATGTCACTTCGCTTACTATAGGTTCCTATTCTTGCTTGGGGTTTTTCCACAATCACACCTATTTCAATCACACTGTTCTATTGCTTTCCACTCCTTCAGTGGCATCTCCTCCACTATCCTCTGTTTTCCTTACATTGCCCTCTCTAGCTAATTCTGAGCTACCTTTTGCTGGAGACAAACTACGATGGCATCTTCGTTGCTGCTTTCCACCTTGTGATGTCACCAACTGCATATGGCATCATTCATCTTCCTGGGTTCCTGATCGCTACAAACCACCTGTTGTGCGACGACGCCACCTCATCTATGACGACACCCATCGCAAGACTACGGCTCTCATTCAAGCTCGCCATCTTCGGTATCCTGCCTTCATCGGTGACAGCTCCATCTCTAAGCAGCCTGCGTCTCATGCTATTCCACGATTTGGCTATCGTCGCACTCCTCGAAGCATACAACCATCCTCTACAAATGAACATCAACCTCAAACTTATACCTGGACTATCCTTGACTTTCAAGGAAAAATTTTAAATACCACCACTAACTATACTCGATGGCCATGGTTTCCTCAGCTTTTCATGGATTTTGCTGAAATGGGAACAGGAGTCGAAAAAATTCGCAGACAAAAATTGCAAGCTGATACATGGGACAAGCAAGGCTCCTGCTCTCCAGCACCTGCTGACAACTATAGACTATATTTTTGCCCTGCCCACAGTACTGGCACTTCTCGTTCTGCCTGCGGTGGGGTAGTTGACAGATATTGTAAAAATGGAGTTGTGTGTCCACAGGTCATATCTGGTGGGAAGCACCTACCAAAAATGACTATATTCATATTACCCGTGCCCAAGCACAGCATTCCTGCTCTTCATGGCCTTGTTGTGGACAAAGAATGAATCCACTCATAATCACCTTTACTGCACAAGGAAAGACACTTGCAAAAAAAACAATGGATGGTTGGGTTTACTTGGGGAGGGCGTCAGTGGGATGGTCAAGGAGATGAAGGGAATGTTTTTACAATTCGTCTCTCGATATCCATGTCCACTTACGATGTTGGTCCCAATCCCAATTTGAAATCAAACTTTCTACAAAAACCCAATATCCAGGTGAATCCATTAGTACAGTTGGTCAATTCTTCTTTCACATTGCTAGCAACTACACTTAATGATTCATCCAAAACTGATCAATGTTGGCTTTGCTTATCTGATTTGCCACCATTCTACGATGCAGTAGCTTCCAATGAACCCATTAGTAACTCCACCAGTGACACACAATGCCGATGGAACACTTCCTCCATCACTATCACTGACATAGTAGGTCAAGGATGTTGCCTAGGACACATACCTGCTAATTACTCCCAATATTGTCAGAATGTTTCATCTGGGTATCACTGTAATGTATATCTACCAAAAGAAAGATCAAACCTTAACATTGGAGGCTACGGTCCTCTATATACCACCTCCAATGGCAATATCAAGGCTCGCCTCAAGGGACAATTCTTTATCCCAGGTAATAATTCTGTATGGGCCTGCTCCACTGGAGCCACCGCTTGTGCTCATGGTGATGTTCTTATTGCTCAGGGATCCTTTGCATTCAGGTAAAATTACTCCCAAAGATCACTTTTTATCCAGGGTCGGAACTTGTTAATGAACTTGAACCTCCACAATTCCCCTTCGTCAGAAAAGAGAAGTCATAACAGCTGTAACACTATCTGTATTGCTGGGTCTTGGAGCCGCAGGTGCAGCCACTGGGGTAGCGGCTCTAGCTGTTGGTCATCAACAGTTAGCAACCCTCAGTTTACAAATAGATGAAGATCTCAAACGCATAGAGACTTCAATTTCTGCTCTCCAAACTTCTCTCTCATCTCTAGCTGAAGTGACTCTTCAGAACAGAAGAGGTCTAGATTTGTTATTTTTAAACAAAGGGGGATTATGTGTAGCAATAAAGGAAGAATGTTGTTTTTATGCTGATCATTCAGGAGTTGTCAAAGATTCTATGGCTGAATTACGTAAACGTTTGAAGGATAGAGAGAATGAACGACAACAAGGTCAGCCATGGTATCAAGGCATGTTTAATTTTTCTCCCTGGTTAACCACTCTATTGTCTGCTCTAATAGGTCCTCTTGTGCTATTGCTTCTTGCTTGTACTATTGGTCCATGTGTATTAGGATGTTTAGTTACCTTTTTGAGGGATCGTTTGAATACCCTTGATAATGAAGTTAACAATACTCAAAAAATGGTTAGCTTTCTCACAAAAGATCTTGTCAAAAAACCTTTGCTGGAATGGTCCTCTGACCTAGAGTCAGAGGAGGAAATAGATACTATTAACTCCTTTTCTCCCAAAGAAGTTTTGTTAACTCTGCCCAGCCACGATTCGGGGATGAGGACTTTTCCTCGTATGAGTTGGTTCTGCAAGGCATCAACAAACCGAAGGGTTTGTTGCCACCTTATGGGACTACTCGGGAGGAGAAAGGACTCTACCTAGAATCATGAGCACAAAAATAAAGAAAAGGAGGAATTGTGGCTATCCTGCTTTAGCTATTTTGCCATAGAACAAATCTTGCCTAGCACGTACACCTCTCAGGGCAAATTCCACTGACAGGACTGAAACTGACAGGATTAACTCCAAAAGTCTGTGTCAGCTAAAAACTGTGTATTTGGTATTAAGACATGTTTACCTGAAAAGTATCAGTCATGAAGTTTGCTCCTTGTGTCACGTATCTTGGTTTCAATGATTAACTCTGTAACTTCATTGTTTCCTGCATTCACCCCGCACCCCCGTCTTTAAATCAGCACAATAAAAGAGGACAGCGCAAAGCAATCGGGGCCGCCGGGACAATTCCATCTGCCCCAGGCGCGATGTGTTTCCTCACCTAAAGAAACTATTTGTTTTGTGTCTTTTTCTTTGTGCTTTGGCACTCACCCTTTGCGAGGGCTCCGCTAAATTAATTCTTGAAGGGAATTCAGCAACAGACTGGAAAATCGAATCAACGGACCGGTCGCTCGGACGACATATATATATATATATATATATATATATATATATATATATATATATTTATATTTATATTTATATTTATATTTATATTTATATTTATATATTTATATATTCTTAAGTTTTCATGGTACTTACATGTATGGCCTTCGGCTTTGTTGGGTATTTTCCACGTCATTGTAGTTGTTCTTTTAAAGTTGTAGCAACGTTTCAGCAGAATCTCATCTGCCATCATCAGGCTTCTGTATTGTGTCCGTCTGTGAGTCAGACTTTTACAGTGGTTTCAGATTTAAATTTGGGGCAGCCTATTGCTGTGCCAGAATGGTTTTTTCTTCATCTTGATTGGTTGGGAGTCTTGGTCTGTGTTTATTGGTCTCAGAGTTTGCTGTGTTCTGCTTGATTGGTGTCTCTAATATCTTCTGTCTGCTTTTTGGCTCTTTTTGTATCTGGGTGCCTGGTTGGGATGTGTTTGAGCTGGAGGTATCAGAGAAGCCATAGAGATTGAAAAAAGACCAGAAAGCATGAATAGAAGAGATGATTCCACCAGGCTGTCAATCATTTGGAAGCCTGCACTCACAAACAAAAAAATCTCCACACAACAAGCCAGGCAAACACCTGGGCACAAACGGATCCCCCCTGATACCTCCAGCTCAAACACATCCCAACCAGGCACCCAGATGAAACCCAGCTCCCTAACTAATGATAGCCGTCCATTTACCCGAAGCCAAGCTGCACTAAAGGCCTCCAATAAAGTAAGACAATGCTGCCAGCCAATCAAGATACAAAAAGAGCCAAAAAACAGACAGAAGATATTAGAGACACCAATCAAGCAGAACACAGCAAACTCCGAGACCAATAAACACAGACCAAGACTCCCAACCAATCAGGATGAAGAAAAAACCATTCTGGCACAGCAATAGGCTGCCCCAAATTTAAATCTGAAACCACTGTAAAAGTCTGACTCACAGACGGACACAATACAGAAGCCTGATGATGGCAGATGAGATTCTGCTGAAACGTTGCTACAACTTTAAAAGAACAACTACAATGACGTGGGAAAATACCCGAACAAAGCCGAAGGCCATATATATATATATATTTTTTTTTTCTTAAGTTTTCGCGGGTACTTACATGTATGGCATTCAGCTTTGTTCGGGTATTTTCCCACGTCATAGTAGTTGTGCTTTTAAAGTTGTAGCGACGTTTCGGCAGAATCTCATCTGCCATCATCAGGCTTCTGTATAGTGTTCATCAGTGCATCAGTGATGTTATACCAACATCAACTCCATCAACTAATCAAGAGGCAGCAGCGCAGCCAACCAGCCCAGCACACCAGCCCCCCACCAGTATTTATAGAGAGACAGCAGCTCGATCACACACTGCTTGCACTGGCACTAAGCACAGCACCAGCCTGAAGATGGCGAAAGGGATCGCCCAAACGTGCCTAGATACTTTGAATCTTACGGAGAGAATATATAACCATATATATATATATATATATATATATATATATATATATATATATATATATATATATATATATATATATATATATATATTTGTTTTTCTGAGGTTCTCGTGGTATTTGTATGTGGATCTTTGGTTTTTGGGTTTTCTCCGCGTAAGATTGGAAGTATCTAGGCAACGTTTGATGAAGTCTCATTCGATGAAGCCTGAAGATGATGAATGAGACTTCATCAAAGCGTTGCCTGGATACTTCCAATCTTACGCGGAAGAAAACCCGAAAAACCAAAGATATATATATATATATATATATATATATATATATATATATATATATATATATATATATATATATATATAATATTATATATAATATTATATATTATATATATTATATATATATATTATATTATATTATATATATTATATATTATATATATATTACATATATATATGTGTTCTGTCTCACTTGTAGCCACCAAGTGAGAGTCCAAATGTCCCAAAGAAATAGACACGAACAAATAATATCAGAAACCACAGAGTTAACTTTTCTCTGTAATCGTCGTTGGCAGCTTTCCCAGAAACTGTCTTCAAGCCAAGATAACGAGACGCAAGATAATTCAGGAACAGAAGACTTCTTCAAAGCTGCGCAGTAATTAACGAAGTTTGATCCGGACAAGGCTCGTTAACTAACACGCCTCATTATATTCCTTGAAGGGGCATGTCAGTCTTTCTAATTAGTCTCTGACTTGACGTTTCTTTTCAAATTGTGCTTGACGTCTCAACCTGCATCTAGTCCTTGCATCAACCCAACATTCGTCATTTTGGTCATCACTCAAGGACTCTGGTATGTTCTGTGGATCAGCTGCTGACACCTGAGGCATGATTGATGTGGAAGGTTCAGGAGAGGATGGTGATTCCGACACTCCCTCATCCTCCTGGCTCACGTCTGCATATCTCATTAAAGCAGGCTGCAATTCTAATGTCAAACCTTCCTCATCACTCGAACCTGTGTCTTCTGATACATCAGACTCAAAGCTCACAGCAGGCTCAAACCTTCCAGTCACAACATATATGTGTGTGTGTGTTTTCTTAAGTTTTCGTGGGTACTTACATGTATGGTATTCAGCTTTGTTCGGGTATTTTCCCGCATCATTATAGTTGTGCTTTAAAAGCACAACTATAATGACATGGGAAAATACCAGAACAAAGCTGAATACCTACCATACATACATACATACATACATACATATGTAGGTCTAGGTGTGTTTGGGTCTTTTCCCATGTAAGATTAAGAGTATCTTGGTGACGTTTTGGCAAGGTCCCACTCGCCATCCTCAGGCTGGTGCTTTCGGCTTTGTGCCAGTGCAAGCAGTGTGTGATCGGAGCTGCTGTCTCTCTATAAATACTGGTGGGGGGGGGCTGGTGTGCTGGGCTGGTTGGCTGCGCTGCTGCCTCTTGATTAGTTGATGGAGTTGATGTTGGTATAATGGGCTGTGTGATGGCCTTGTTAGTTTTGTTGTGGAGATATCCTGGATCTTGTGCTGTAATCTCCTGGGTCGTTTGTTTTGTAGTGATCTTTTTTCCATTAGCCTCTTGTGTTTTAACGGCTTGGGTAATGGGTTGTGTGATGGGCTTGTGAGTTCTTTTGTTGTGAACTGTTTGTGGTATCAGGAGAAGACCAGAACAGCAAAGAGGAAGTGGAAAGTAGGAGCCAAGAAGAAGATTGGGTGGAGGAAAGAGAAACAGAAAAGGAAAGAGAGCAGGAAGAAGTGGAAAGAGAAGGTGTAAGAACGAGACACCAAATGAGAGCAAATAAGCTTCAATAAGAAACAACTACAGAGTAAGAGGGTGGAATATATCAAATTGATTTGCATTAAGATCAATGGTTTAAATTCACAAATTAAGAGGAAAAAAATGATAACTAAACTACAGAAACTGAACTTAGATATTATATACCTTCAAGAAACATATATCCAGAAACATCAAAGTAAACTGTAAGAAGCACCAAAGTTAGGAGATTTGTACGTATCTCTAGCCCAACAAAAAAAGAGGGGGATAGCAATATACATTAGGAAACATTTACAAGCAAAACAGGTATATGCAGACAAGGAGGGTAGGATTTTGATGTTAGAAGTTTATATAAATAATAAGAAAATGTTATTGACAGTGATATATGCGCTGAACAAGAAACAAGAAAAATTTTTATTCCAAACTATACAGAAAATTAGTAGAACAGGAATATGAGAACATATGCCTGCTAGGTGATTTCAATGCAATAGCAAATTTAGGAAATGATTACAATAATGGAAATCCAGGGAAAAGAAAGGAAAAGTAAAACATTACCAAAAGTATTCTATCAAATGGTGGAAGAATTAGGATTAAAAGATACATGGAGAGAAAGAAATCCAGACAAAAACAGAATACTTAGTATTCAGCACCACACACATCATGGTCAAGATTGGATATGTTATGGACAAATAGGGAAATGGAACGTAATATAAAAGAAATAGAAATTGAATCTAACACATGGGAGGACCATAATCCCATTAAAATAATTTGGAAAGGATTGAAAAAAAACAGAAGATGGATGCTAAACAAGGAGATCCTAAAAGAAAAAGAATGTGTTAAGATGATGGAAAAAGAATTGGAGTTTTTTCTGAAGGAAAACAAAAAACAACAAACATCAATTCCAAACCTATGGGACACGACTAAAGCATATATCAAGGGCCTAGCAATTTCAGATAATACACTAGATATAAGGAAAACAAAGGAGAACAATCTAAACTACTAGATACTCTTAAGGAGTTAGAAAAAACACTAGAAAAAACACCACATAATAAGACAGCAAATACGGAGAGGGTAATGATTAGACATAAATTGAATATGTTAGCACAAGATGAATGGTTACAGGACATGAGAAAGATAAAACAGAATTATTTTGAACACACGAATAAGCCGAGAAGGTGGCTAGCATATAGACTTAAGAAAGAAAAAGAAAAAAAGAGCAATTCAACAATTGAAAGACGTTGATGGTACCCTACAACATCAAACTGAAAAGAAAAAATATATTGTTAAAAGTTTTTTTTGAGGAATTATATAGTAGGGAAGACGTACCAGAGGGAAATATCCAACATTACTTAGAAGGAAAAGGGCTACCTGTGATCCCGGAAGAGGATAAAGAAGATATAAACAGGGAAATAACATTAAGAGAACTGCAAGAGGCAATCCTGAAACAGAAAAACAATAAGACACCAGGACCAGATGGTCTCCTAGGGGAACTGTATAAAATGCTCCAAGAAAAATAGAAATGCAATTAATAGAACTCTATAATGGTACTGATAACAGCAATATTACCTAAGTCATGGGGGAGACATACATAACATTGAACCCAAAAGAAGATTCGGACCATCAATTAATTCAAAATTATATGCCCATATCCCTTTTAAATGTTGATTATAAAATATTTCTGTCCATAATGGCAAAAAGATTGAAAAAAAAACCTATCAGATCATTCATAACAACCAAAACAGATTCTTACCGAATAGACACATTAAAAATAATACCAGAATGGTATTGAATATAATAGACTATTATGAAGCAAACCCAGGAAAACAATTGGCAATGGTCTTCCTTGATGTGCAAAAGGCATTTGACAATGTTAATTGGCAGTTCATAATACAACAATTAAAAAGCATGCAATTTGGCAATAAATTTATTAAATTGATTTCAACAATTTATATGACACAGATGGCCAGTGTAATAATGAATAGTGACGATTAGACAATGGATAGAAGAAATCACGAATCAGAAACTTGAATTTAATCTGGAAACTTTTTTATTAGGTATAATAACACAAAAATGCAATAAAACAGATAGATATATTATGTTACATATATTAACAGCTGCAAGGATTTCATACGCACAACTCTGGAAGGAAAAAAGGGTTCCACTGGAAGGCATGGTTATAAAAATAATAATAGATTGTATAGAGATGGACAGGCTAACAATGAAAATAAAAGACAGAGAAGATTCAATTTATTATAGGGCCTGGGATGCCTGGTATGAGTGGTTTAGAAATAAAAAGAAAAGAAAATGGCAATTAGGAAAAGAATGAGGGAATATGTAAATATGTAAATATACCATGGAGAAGATTGAGATGTAAGGATAAAAGATATTGATTTATAGTAAGAGTAAGATGTAATGGTAAAGGAATAAGTAAATACATATACTGAAAAATGTGAGGAGATGCAAAAGATGTCTTGATGTTGATAACAATGTATAAAGTTCTATTTTATGTTTTAAAATTTGGAAACTTAATAAAATTTATTTTTCTAAAAAGTCAGCTAAGTTTTTGGCATCGTCCTCATTATTTGGATCCCAAGCATTTACATCTGGTGGATACTGAACTGCAGCCCATAACCCTTCCCTACACAGAAGTAGACTGCACTTCATAGACCAGGAAACATAGTTTGTTCCATCCAACCGGGTTATCAGTGATAGACCTGTTGACGGGTCTTGTGCCATCTTTACCAGGACAGTAACCCACAATTAAACAGTAAACAGCTGTCTGTATACAGAACTGTGTATTCACACTAACTCTCAGTTATCTGAGTCTGGTATGAACTGGGCCCATAACCAGTGTTAAGGTATTCCCCATTAGGAGAATAAGTGCACTCAGGGAAATGTAGTGAGAGTGGTGAGGAATAACACACAACCAGCATACAGATACACTGAATAGTAAAATGTAGGTTTTACATCCTGTAAACAGGTAAACAAAGTCCAACAAACAGTCCAAATCATACACAGTTAAAGCAGGTAGTATTCAATACAATCAGTCCAGGGATAATCCAAAAACAAAGTCCAGTATCATAAACAAAGTTCAGTAAATGGAGTTTGCTAACAGTTTGCAAGACTCACAGCAATCCAAGCAGAACGACGATCAGGCAAAAGGCAATAGGGAAATGCAAGAAGAGAGCAAACCAGGTTTCTGGCTCCATCTTATGGCCGTCGGAGGAACCTCAGCCGATCACAATTACAGCACTCTCTTAAAGATACAACAGTATTAAATAACTCTCCTGGTTTAAATATTGCCAACCCAACTGTTAGGTGACTATCATTCCTAAAAAGTATTGCCAAAAAGGCATTAAGAGTTGTAAATCTAATCTTACAAAGCTTCTCCTCCAGAAATATCGAATTGCTAACTAGAGCATACAAAACTTTTGCCAGACCAATACTCAAATACAGCTCATCAGTCTGGAATCCACACTGCATATCAGACATTAATACAATTGAGCGAGTCCAGAAGTATTTCACGAGAAGAGTACTAACTCCTCTGCTCCCAACAGAATACCCTATATCACCAGGCTTGAGATTTTGGGCTTGGTCAACCATAAAACTATGCCACCTACGGTTAGACTTAAGTGTAGCACACAAAATTATCTGCTACAATGTCCTACCAGTCAATGACTACTTCAGCTTCAACCACAACAATACAAGAGCACACAACAGATACAAACTCAATGTAAACCGCTTCAAACTCAATTGCAGAAAGTACGACTTCAGCAACAGAGTGGTCAATGCCTGGAATGCACTAACTGACTCTGTTGTTACATCCTCAAACCCCCACTCCTTTACCTCAAACTATCCACTATTGACCTCACCCCATTCCTAAGAGATCTGTAAGGGGCGTGCATAAGTGCACCATCGTGCCTACCGTCCCTGTCCTATTGTCCCCATTTATTCATACCTATTTCCTGTATTCTTACTCATGTTTATACTTATACCTATTATCTTGTAAGTGATTGACAATTACATAAAATAAAATAAAATAAATAAATAAATAAAATATTTGGGATTAGCCAAGTAAACAGAATTGTGAATTCCTGCAGCAACTCTGTCAGAAGGGCTAGAAATGAAGTCTTTGTTTTCTGCTTTTGCCTTTGTACATTTTAATTGATATATATGTGTGTGTGATCTCAAAATTCAGCTGCAGAGCCAAGCTGTCTGCTGTTCAGTATAAAGTGTGAAATTTGCAGGGGGTGTTTGAATGTGAGTGTGCTTGTGTATGTGAAGAAGGGAGGAGGCACCCTAGACTTTTAATGATGCTTTGAGGATATGCCAGGAAAGTAAATCTTCAGCAAGTGATAAAGAAAGGCAGCTGGAGACTTGTTTATCATCTTTAAGGACTGCAATGCGATAAGTCTAAACCTAATTTCAAAACCATCACCAGGTGGTCTTTTTTTCTCAGTGGTTGTTTGGGCTGAAGAAATATATGGAAGAAGAGAGATGTTTATGGGGAAGTTGGATGTTCCTTCTTTCAAATCTGGATCCCTCCCCCCCATCATTTCATCTGTTTTAGATCTTAAATTCTGATGTTTGAATAGTTATGTTTGAACTTCTTACCCTCCTCTCCCGTTTGTATCATGGCAGCATGTTATAAATTAGAATATCATGCATTGCAAATTAGTAGACTTTGGTTAATATTAGTACTTGTGGAACAGGTAGCAGCCATAACCAGATTTATCTTGTGTATTAATTGTGCCCATTCCTGGACCAGAAGGCCTTGCCTACAGTCCCTACTGCAGTTCCTTGGATTGCCCTTGGACACCTTCTGTAAATTACAACGAATCCAAATGCAGCAATGTGTGATGGCTCTTTTGGGTGTCAACTTGGATGTTGGGGAAGAGCTGGCTCCAGGGACATCCAACAGGGACTATGGGGAGCACCAGAGGGTGGTGGAAGGCTCTGGCAGGTTTGGATGGGCAAGGTGAGGCCATCCTAGGAATGTCAGAGAAATATGGGAGAGATCATCCAGATGAATAGCTGGCTATGCAGACTGGAGATGAGGCATAATTGCAGCTGGCCAGCAAAGAAGAGTTGCCACCCCTGCCCAATCCAAGGACATGCAGAGCTGAGTGAAGGTAGGAGCAACAGAGGTTGGTGAGGCTACTCACATGGAGGCAACCTCATCCCTAATGAGGTGCATCAGTCAGCAACTATTTACTTTGCTGCTTGGAACCTGATGTTAATTATTCATAACCCATCCATCTGCTTCATTGTGTTCTGAACTCATTGTGACTGTATTGCTTTCATTGTGCCTTGAACTCTTTGATGCCAACTGCCTGCACTGGGGCCTGGAACCTGCTAGAGTTGTGTGGCTTTCATTATGCCTTCAACCCAGGGAAACCTTGTTTGCCTTGGCTGAGCCTTGAATCCTGAGCATTGTGGGGCTTTAATCCTGCTGATGCCATTCCCGTGGAGTTCTCCCCCGCCCATTGCCTGTGTTACACCCCAACCATTTGATATGTACTTCAAAAGACTGCTCACATGGTGTTGGGACCTGGGAAATGAATATAGGGTTGGTTATGTGAAATAAATAACTTACTCTGCTTGTGCTCTGTATGTGCGTATGTATAGTTCTCTCAAAGATCAGAGGTGGTATTCAGCAGGTTCTGACCAGTTATGGAGAACTGGTAGCAGAAATTTTGAGTAGTTCGGAGAACTTGCGAATACTGACTGGAGATTTTACAGTATCCATCACCTGCCACGCACACCAAGCCACACCCACAGAACCGGTAGTAAAAAAAAAATTGAATTCCACCACTATCAAAGATGCTTTTTAAAAAAATTCAAAAAGCAACTAGACTGTTTTTCCCTTGAGGAGGAGGAAGAAAACACTCCACTTCTAGCAAAATCTATGAAATAAATTGGTACTTCTACTAGATATGTCTAGGTGAGTATTGATTTGAATGTCAGTGAGTAGATATGGGAAATACATACTGCATAAGTGGGCATGTGAAAGAGCAGAATGATGTGTATCTAAATTTCCCCTTGCTTTAGTCTTCCAATTATTTGTCTTCGAATGTAGCAAAAAAAAAAAAAAAAAAAAACACCCAGGAAAATTTTCCAGATGCATTCTGTTCCGGACTAGCAGGCTCGTAATCCTGCAAACCTGATTGGTCCGTCAACAGAGAGTCGTGATTGGTCGCTCCGGGCTGATCCGATTGGCTGGTTAACGGGCTGCCGCAATTGGACACTCCAAGCGCGGCAAGCTTAAATCATTGTCATTGGACACTTCGGCAGCAGCCAGCTCTATAAAAGGAGCTGCTGCTGCCAGGCTCGTTGCTCTGATCTGAAGTCACTATTAAAGAGTTGAAGTTACTATCCGAGGTCTCATCTCCGTTATTACGGCCATCCTCCCAGACATAACACTGGGGACGAGGATGGGATGCGGGGTCGTAAATCCAATTTCCAATGCGCCGGATGCAGGGGGAACCACCCACGATCAGAATGCAGGTTCCTAGACGCCATCTGTCGTTCCTGTGAGAAAAGGGGCCACATTGCTAAAGTGTGCCGGAACAAAAGAGGATCCAGCCCCAAGAGAAAAGAAAATAACTTCCGACAAGCAGCAGGCACCCCACCAACAAATCGGGACTGCTCAAACAACCAGTGGAGCCAGTACAACAGAAACCGGATGTTTACTGGCGTAACCAGACGGGAAGAGGCACATCAGACCATCACCATCAGCCACGCTTCATCATTAGACGCAAAAAAAATCCGGGTAAAGGTCACCATTGAAAATCGTCCATGCATCATGGAAGTGGACTCCGGGTCTTCCCTATCCATGGTCTCCTGGAAAACCCTCAAGCAGCTGATCCCTGACATCCGCCGCCAGGATTTCAGCACCCAGAGACTTATATTAAAGGACTACCAGGGCAATCGAATTCCGGTTGTTGGTTCCAGTCACGTCCAGGTCTCCTTTAAGGACCACACCGCAATACTACCCCTCACCATCGTTGACAGAGACCGGCCCAGCTTATTGGGTCTTCAGTGGTTCGCGCCATTAGGAATCGAAATGGCAGGCATCAACCAGACTGTAGACGAAGACTGGGAGGCGGCCCTCGTCCGTGACTTTCAAGAAGTCTTCACTGAACAATTAGGCAAGTACAAAGGTTTCCCCATCTCGTTTAATCTCTGCCCTGATATCGCACCCATTCGCCTAAAGCCACGCCGAGTTCCCTTTGTTCTCAAACCAAAAATTGACGAGCAATTGGACAAATTAATAGTACAAGGCGTGTTAGAACCCATCGACCACGCCCGATGGGAGACCCCAATTGTAACTCCCATAAAACCTGATGGATCTTTGAGAATCTGTGGGGATTACAAGGCTACCCTCAACCACGCGTTACAGCAGAGCGCCTATCCAGTACCCGTGGTCCAACATCTCCTTCATTCACTTGGGGGCGGAAAAGTATTCACAAAGCTTGACCTAGCCCAAGCTTATCAACAGCTGCCAGTAGACACAGAAACCACAGAAGCCCAAACCATAGTTACGCACAGGGGTGCGTTCAAATGTAACAGACTCCAATTTGGAGTAAGCGTAGCACCTGGCATTTTCCAAAGTTTGATGGAAAGGTTGTTGCAGGGCATAAAAGGGGTCGTGCCCTACTTCGATGACGTATTGATAGCCGCCCCTACAAGAAGTCAGTTAGAAAAATGCCTGAGAACTGTTCTACAAAGATTCAAAGACGCAGGCCTCAAGGTTAAGAAGGAAAAGTGCCAGTTATGCACTGAGAGGGTTGAATTTCTTGGTTACCTTCTTGACAAACAAGGAATTCACCCTACTGAAAAGAAATTGGCTGCTATTAAAAATGCCCCAAGACCAAAGAACAAAACAGACCTCCAAGCCTTCCTGGGACTCATTAACTTTTATAACATCTTCCTACCCCAGAAGGCGACCGTTGCTGAACCCCTGCATAGGCTCCTCGACAAGATGGCTTCCTGGTTTTGGGGACGTCGGGAGGAGCAGGCTTTCCAACAAGTAAAAGACCTTTTAACTTCGGATGCAGTACTCATCCAATATAATGAGACACTTCCATTGACTGTGACTTGTGACGCCTCACCTTTTGGGGTAGGAGCCATCCTGAGCCACATCCTACCAAACGGTACAGAGGCGCCTATTGCATTCTTTTCTAGAACTTTGTCTAAAACAGAGAGAAACTATAGTCACCTAGATAAAGAAGCCCTCACTATTGTATCTGCGATCAAAAGGTTCCACGAATACGTGTATGGAAGATCCTTTTCCATCATCACAGATCATAAGCCATTACTTGGCATCTTGCCAGGGGACAAACCAACTCCACACATCCTATCTCCAAGGATGACACGATGGTCGGAGTTCTTAGCCACCTACGACTACCAGTTGAGACACCAACCAGGGAAAACCATCCCCCATGCAGACACTTTGAGCCATTCTCCACTGCCAGAGTTCCTAGATGACCCAGCTCCCACACTATCAACACTACAAATCGAGACGCTTCCCTCACCTCCACTAACCGCACAAGACATCGCATTGGAAACAAAAAGAGACTCATGTTCAGCTGGGTGGAGAGGGGATGGCCAGAAATCGAACCCAACGACACCTTTAAACCTTTCAAAAACAGACAAACAGAACTGTTCTCCCAAAAAGGGTGCGTGTTGTGGGGAGACCGAGTGGTCATACCAGAGAAACTACAAAAGAAAGTTCTAAATTTACTACATGATGGACACCCGGGCATCGTACAAATGAAAGCGCTGGCAAGGAACTACGCCTGGTGGCCAGGTATGGACAAACAAATTGAAGCCTGGGTTGCCACCTGTAGCAAATGCCAAGAAACACGCTCAGCCCCACCAAAAGCATCACCAGCTGAATGGGAAACGCCCAGGGGTCCATGGTCCCACATCCACATCGATTTCGCGGGACCTACAAAAGGACATACTTTTCTAATAACAGTAGATGCCTACTCGAACTGGCTTGAGGTTAACAAGATGAAGACTACCACTACAGAGGCAGTCATCAAGAAATTGAACAGACTGTTTGCAACGCACGGGCTACCAGATGTCTTGGTTTCCGACAATGGCCCGCAATTTACCGCCTTGGCCTTTGAACAATACCTAGCAGACCGGGGAATACGCCACGCCTTGACATCACCTGCTCACCCGGCGGCCAATGGCAGGGCTGAACGAATGGTTCAGTTCACCAAAAAAACTTTACAAAAAATGGAACAAGGAAACATCCATGACAAAGTCACCAAGATGCTCCTTCTTCAGCATATTACACCAAACAGCACCACAAACAAAAGCCCAGCCGAGCTCCTGATGGACAGAAAACTCAGATCGCACCTAGACCGCCTACATCCTGCATACACCCCGGAAAAGCCCCTGGGTTCCAGCAGTAAACACCGTACGTTTAAGGTAGGAGACCCCATATTTGCAAAAAACTTTTCAGGTGACCCATTGTGGATCCCTGCCAAAATAACGCAAATTACAGGCCCCCGTTCCTACCATTTAAAAACCACAGATGGGAGACTGTGGAAACACCACATCAACCAGCTGCGCTCAAGGTTGACCACAACCCCCATCACAAACCCCGATCTCGAAGCCAGAGGGGGAAGGGAAACCGAGGGTTTTGAAATTGAACCAACATCTGGCTCAGAAAACATAACCCCACAACCAGCACAGCAAAGCCCACTATATTCACCAACTGAGGAAGAACCTTGGCAGATGGTCGTCTCTCCAGGTAGCAGTAGCCGAACAGGGTCAGTGAATCCAGAGAACCCAGACAACAGGAGTGAAGGAAGCATTGCGGGTATCCCCAGATCACCTCCAAGAATACCCAGCGTAGAAGCCAGGTCACCACTACAGACAAGCCCGGTAAGCAGTCCATCAGAACCAGAAACCGAGCAAAGACATTTTGAACAACGCAAATCAGGTAGACAGGTGCGAAGACCCGCCTACCTGCGAGAATACATCACCCCACCCCTGAGACGGAACCTAGAGGGGAGGGGTGTTCCGGACTAGCAGGCTTGTAATCCTGCAAACCTGATTGGTCCGTCAACAGCGAGTCGTGATTGGTCGCTCTGGGCTGATCCGATTGGCTGGTTAATGGGCTGCCGCGATTGGACACTCCAAGCGCGGCAAGCTTAAATCGTTGTCATTGGACGCTTCGGCAGCAGCCAGCTCTATAAAAGTAGCTGCTGCTGCCAGGCTCATTGCTCTGATCTGAAGTCACTATTAAAGAGTTGAAGTTACTATCCGAGGTCTCGTCTCCGTTATTACGGCCGTCCTCCCAGACATAACACATTCATTTTTAATTAATAGAAAGCACTGAAAATAATTAGAAGTGTCCTGGGCAGTCCACTTCATTTCATAGCCTACAGAGATCTTGAGAGCTCTAGTTTGCCCGAAAGCTGGTTTATAAATATTCTCTATCTCTATCTCCCTCTATCTATCTATCTATCTATCTATCTATCTATCTATCTATCTATCTATCTATCTAATAAGGAATAGACCCCCTGTCCAATTTAGTTTAGTTTAAATAGAACCTTCAGATGTCAAAGTGCTGATAAGAGAAAGGAACATATATCCAATTTTTTAAAAAATAAGACAGTTCAAGGAAAACAAAAACTGCTTGGAAAAGGCTAGGCAGCAGAAGGATGGGAGGTAAGCAAGTTCTCTCATGAAAATCACCTTTCTGCTCATTTACACTCACTCTGAATTTACTTGGTGTAAACAGACTGTCAAATGCCGGAGCACGGGGCCTTTGCCTGCATGTTTGTATGTGTGTTATATTGTTTTGCCATCTCCTGTCAAGATGATGTCATGTTGTGTTTTGATAAAGCCCCAGCTTAAATATGAAGAGAGACATGGAAATGAGCTAGAAAAGCTTGTTCCAGGCACCTCCCTAATTGGAAACAGCTTCCTTTAAAATGTATTTCCAAATAAAAACACTGGAGCAGGCTGCACTTTCATTCCTCCTTAGACACATAAACTTCCTGTTTTCTGCAGGAGATGAGTTGCAGTAAGATGGCTTTCAAATTCTCAGCAGTGTAGCATTTATGTTGAGTCTGAACACCAAGCTGTGCCTTCCCTTCTAAGCCGCTTATGAGCTCTTTATAATAGAGACTCTGGAATTAGAGGCAGATGATGAGATCTCACCATCTAAGTGTCAGGCCGGTGAACAACATGCACATCTTTTCTGTCCCTCACTTTTGGTAGCTTCAGTATTACTGGTGGTATGAAAATAGATTTTCTGTTGACCTGGAAGCACAGAATTTTATGATCAGGAAAACGTATCAGAAAGGGAGGACCTAGAGTGATAGGAGATGCTCTGTGTGCTGCACAGACACCTGGCTTTTCATGGACTCTTACGCCCGGCTTTCATTTATTTGTACAATAAAACACAGCAGATGTAGAATTAATCTCCTGCGTTGTTTATTGGGCCTGTAATACTCTCCCCACACTGCTTTGCAATGAGCTTGCTTGGTATTAGAGCTATAGATGACTTTGCTCCTGAGCTTACTGGGGGAAAACCCCCTCTTCCTATCTGTATGGCCAGCTACTCTGAGGCCTTCCTTTCTTTGCCATAATAAAATAGACTTGCCCACCCCCATACTGTGTGAGGTAAAATGAACTAAATTAGGGAAATGCAAGCAGGAGCATAGAATTATTGGGTCAAAAAAAGAGGCCACACCTGATTTTTGTAACTGTTACATAATTCTACAGGTAGCCTTTTTTAAAAGATCTGTTTTCTTACAGCAAAGAGAGAAACTTTCATTTTATATCTACCTATTGGTCAAAGAATACAGATAATCAATGCACCACCTGACTGTAATCATAACAATATTATCAGTCTGCCATGCTTATTATTAATGCATATTTTAACAGTCTATTGATGTTCATCATTTTAATGATGCATAAAGGCCACGATTTAATTTGAGCAAGGATCCACACTGATGCAGCCTCATTTCAGTTTTACAATCGGACATTTTGTAAAATAATTCCTAAAACATTGCAATACACAACGCTCTTTCCCTTCTATCCCCTATTCTCTCCTAGCAGCTGTAGCTTAAAAGCTCATCAATGTAGTTTAATACATTTTGCCTGTCTCGATTTCCCAGAAGAATACCTGGATGGAGACAAAAGGAGTAGTAAAATGTTAATCTAACCAGCTTCTTCTTCCTTTTTATTAAGCTGAGACAGGTATGTAAACAACACACTGTCTCTTCCTGATTTTCCTACCTTGACAAGGCAGTTCTTATGACTACTTGGCAGCACATTTGACTAAATCTATTTATGGTGCTTCACAGAATAGAGAAATGATGCAATCTTCTTTCCCATTTGCTGCCAGCCAGGTCTGTACTAAAAAAAAAAAAAAAAAAAAGGAAATGTGCTCTATGATGTCATGATCCCAAGCATTCCCCCTTATATGCTTGACTCCAATGTTGCAACACAAATCCCAAAGGGATGGACCTTGCATCATGACACATGTCATTTACGTTCACCCAAATGCAGTCGTGGGTACTATGCGTTCTTAGGAAAAGATATAGCTGCTTTAAAGAGTTGCAGAATGCTTTGGTGGTGCTTTTGTACTCCCCAGAGAAACTTTCTGGAATCAAATCTGAATTGCTGGGTAGCCTTATTATTTAAAGCTGCTACATTATTTATTTTCATATCAAACTGAACATGTTGCCCATCTCACAAAAAAATTAACCCTGGGCAGCATATAGCAGTTAATTTTTAAAAACTGCAATAAATATATAACATGTTCATATCACAAACTATATAAAGCTGGGGTGATGTTAGCTATAATAAGAGAGCCAGCACAAAATCTTCCCGGTACTATGTCATCCCAATCTTTTTAACATAGCCAGGCTTTTGAGGGACTTGCAAAATGTTAAGAGGGATGGAGCTAATATCAGTTTGGAGCGGAGAAGATTCTTCACCAAGGCAGACCCACATCCTATGTTCTACCAAGTGTAATTCCTTGATAGGGACCCAAGCATACTTTCTCTTTCAGATCTAGTGGGATGAGCAATTATAGTAGGAAGAGGTGGTCCCTCTGGTAATCCAGCCCTGCTTTAAAGGTTAAAACCATCACTTTGAATTGGACCAAGAAGCAAACTGGCAACCAATGAAGTCTACAGAGCAAAGGTGTGTAACATGCTGTTCTAGGGGCATACACCCCCCAAAACAAAACCCCCCCACCCCCAAAAAAACACACAACAACCCAACCAACCCCCCCCCCCACCCCCCCCAACAAAACCCAAAACCCCCCCCCACCCCCCCCCACCCAAAACAAAAAAACCCACAACACCCCCCCCCCCAAAAACACACCAACCCCCCCCCACCCACCAAACAAAACCAACCCCAACCCCCCCCCAAAAAACACCCCACAAAAACCACAAAACCCCCCCCCCCCCCCCCCCCCCCCCCCCCCCCCCCCCCCCCCCCCCCCCCCCCCCCCCCCCCCCCCCCCCCTAACTGAGGGTGGTACTGCATTTTGCACCAGCTGAAGCTTCAAGATACTCTTCAAGGCCTATGTAGAGCATATTACAAAAAGTCCAATTGGGAGACGACAGCGAGCAGACCTCCCTCAATTCAGGAATGAACATGAAGCTATGAGAAGGACTTCTAGCCATGACTGTCACCTACTCTTTGAGTAGGAATTGTGCATCCAGAGGACCCCAAGATTGTGCACTGCCATCCCATCCCAATAATGGCATAAACCTACAACTGGAAGGTGCCTTACCTTTCAAGAAATACAAATCCTAGAAGGGTAATTCAGTAGGAACTACTCTCTGTCTTAATTTTGTATTGCTGATAAAAAGACAGATACTAGCGAATTGCAGTCCTCCCAAAAGTCCTTATTTTCAGTGGCCTAATTGAGCTGATTAAAGGCTCCCTAATAATTCAAGCCAGAGAGCAGAGACCCCCCCTTTCTTTCAGTCATCTTCTGTCAGCAGAATTTGTTGAAAATGGAATTCTATTTTCATAGATGCATAGAAATTTGCACCCGTGAGGAAACCCAGTGTTTTTTTTTACTTTTTCCAGAATGATTGCAATTGGCAGCCACAGTATCCATGGCAATAGGATTACCAAGAGATGTTTGGGAGGCTGTCTCCAGCTTTTAGCTGACAAATAAAAACAAGAGATAGGAAATGCAGCAAGGGCAGGCATTACACCAATTGCCGAAAAAGATGGGAAAAAAAAGTAGATGGCAAGTAGCTAGATTACTTCCTATTACTTATTACATCATTGGCTCATCTTGTCTCCAAGCATCTCCAAATGACTTTGTCATTTCTGTTGCCATTGAACATCCTAGTAAAATGTGTTAGAACAACTAGACACACTTTGGTAAAATAAAAGATGGGGGAGAAATTCACTGGCTTTATATTTTCATAGGAATGTTTTCAATTTGCAGCAGCTAAATTTGTATGGCATCTTAAATGCAGCCATATCCCAATATCAGCATTTTTGCAAATAGCCTGACGTACAGGACACATTTCAAAAAAAGCAAGCAAGCACATATAAACATACTGTATATGCACAGAGAAATTTGAATATGAACAGAAATGTGCAGACAATGCAAACTCATTTCCATTGGGTTTTAAAACAATGCAGCAGGCTGCAGAAATGGGATGGGATTAATTGTTAAAAAAAAGTAAAGAACAGAATCCACTTTGAGCAGGTCACCCAATTGCAATGGCAGCTTTATAGAAGAAGCAGAATGGGATTCTTATGAGCAACTACAGAAAGCTTGCTTCTGCTTTGTAGGCACCACTTTGTAGAAATCATTGGCTGTTCTTGAAGCAGTGTAATATGGCTGTTTAGGTGGTGGATTAATTAAGACTGTAGACTGGCACTAGGATCTCTGCCAAGTCCAGCTCAGATCTCTGCTGCAGTATTACATACATTGTCACAGAGGAATTTGGGATTGTAGCTACCATTGACTGCTCCTTTGTTCATTCCCTAAACTCCATTTTTATGCTGTCCACCTTCCATCCATACTAGCCTTAGTCACCTTGGTCTGGTTTCAAGATGAGGGGAATCTGACCCTTATCATTCCATTCTCATTCAACTTCCGATAAGAAGCTGTTATGTTGGCAATCGATTCAGTGCAATTTTGCTAGACTATGCATACTTTATTTGCCTTCCCCCATTTTACACAAGGGCAGAATAGCACAAGGGTGAAATGATTGGAAGAAATTTGAAGTGAAAGTGCCCTTTCCCAAGAAGAACTGTTGCAAACTTAGCACCTTTCATGAGTCCTTTATTTTATTTTATTTTAAAAAAGCAAATTAAATTAAATTTGTATTGTGGTATAATTTTATTTATTTATTTGATAAATTTATATGCTACCCATCTCACTCTCAAGTCACCCTGGATGGCTTACAATGTCATAAATCACAGTGTAAAACAATGAGAAGGTTCAAATTTTGAAAATACTGGGCATTAAAAGTTAAGGCATTTAGCAGCAAACAGGATAAAAAAGGATCAATATGTAAAAGGGATGGAAATTGGATCTTCCTTTCATCTAATATTCACCTCCAGAATGGGATGCCCCCATTGGGGCCCAAGCCAGTTAGCAGAGCCAGGTTTTCAGGCCAAGAATTTTGGGGTGGATCTCTCCTTGAGGAGCACAAATTTCCAGAGTGTAAGAACCATGGCAAATCTTTTCTCTTGGACGCTGCCACAATTCTTTGGCTGATGGTATTTGCAGCATGGCCTTTCTGCTGGAGGGAGTGGGGTAGGCTAATCCCATTGGGTCTTAGTGGATGCAATAGACAGAGATAGAACAACATACAAAGCTATCTAAAGCAGGGGTCCCCAACCTGTGGGCCACAACACATTACTGGGCTATTTGCAACCGGGCTGCTTGAGTGATGGGCTGGTGTATGAGCTCACAGCCCAACATGCACGAGTGGTGGGCACTGGAAACTCACAGCCCCACTTGTGCGAGTGGTGGGTGTTGAGGTAATTCCCCGTTTGGAGAATGAGCGCATACAGGGAGACGTATTTGAGAGTAGTGTTTGAATAATACACACACAGCACACAGATACACTGTACAGTAAATGTAGGTTTTTTACTTCCAGAAACGTGTAAGAAAAGTTCAAGATAAGCAGTCCAAAATCATTCACAGGTACGATCAGTCAGTTTGCAATCCAGGGATAATCCAATAACAAACTCCAGTGTCAAAAACAGTTCAGTATCAGACTTACATCAAATCCAGGAATAGCAGTCAATTAGAAAAAATGGAACGGCAATACTTTCCAACAGAAGGAAACAGAGACTGACACACACTCTCTTCTGTGATTAAGACTAAGACAACCCAGGTTTCTGGCTCCATCTTATGGCTGTTTGAGAAACCACACCCAATTACATTTTTAGGATTCTCTTAAAGAGGCAGTATTAAAATGTCTATCCTGGTTTATATATTGTCCAACCCAAATAGCTGTTAGGTGACTTATATTCCTAACAACGGGCACACATGCCCACTGCTCACACAAATGAAGTTGCACCTGCCCCTCGAACAAAACCATCCCCTCTTGCCTCCTCCCCCCTGCCGGGTCACCAATCCAGAAAGGTTGGAGAATGTTGATCTAAAGAAGATGCAAAGACCTCAAGTCCATCTCCCTCTGACCTTCCTTTTCTGCTGTGATGCTATTATCAGCGGATATTTTTTCCCCCAGCTGTTTTGGGTGCACAGAAAAAAGTTCCTGATAGAGGAGAATATTTGTAGCTCAGAGTGGAACTGTGGGGTGCTTGGTGTGTTCTGAGCTTAGTTGTTTTCTTGCAGCTTAGTTACCCAAAGTAGGTAGCATCATTGTTGCACAAAAGAGGGCAAGTAGAGCTAAGGGAGTAAACCAGACAACCTGAGCAGCTGGGAAAGAATCAGCAGTGATTCAGAGGAAATGTGATAAAGCAATCCAGAGACCAGCGATGGAAAAAGAAAATTCCAGGCCAATTTTGTTTTCTGCTGACTAAAAATGGGTAAATAATATCTTAACTCGTGAAATCTCAAAGTTAGGAAGACAGGGAGGGTTTAAAGTGTCTCAGTCCAACTCTTACCGTGCCCTGCCTTTCAATATGATAAAAAATATATTTTTCCTATAAGTCTGATGCACATCTGATCAGATGTCTCTTGTTCGACCAGTCAAAGGTTCATATTAATTGAAACCATGAAATGTGTGCCACTGTATTGCAGATTCCAGCCTCTGGTCTTTCTTCTTCCAGCCATGAATGAGCCAATATTTCAAATGCATTTGAGTCTTTTGAGTGGTTTGATGTACATAAAAAAGAAAGGGAAAAGTAGGATAGGAATATGCATTTATATATAGATGCAAAATTAGAAAAAGAAAATCCATTCTTTTTCTAAAAATAGAATACATTTCTCAGAAAGGAGCCCTCTGTGACCAAGTGTCCTCTGTTATTCAGCATCTGCTAACTGTTAATGGCCAACTTCAAGATCCCTGCTTTCTGTTTCTTGAGCCATGATTATGAAATGAGATTTGAAATAAATAGCTATGCAAATAGAAGATATTTTCAAATTGAGGACTGTCCTTTACAAAGCTTGATTTTACGTTCAGCCATCTATAAATCCAAAATAAAAAAATAAAAAAATGAAGGTACGTCAAATTCTACTTTTTTAAAAATCTGCTAAAATAGAGCCTGCTTTCCATGCAGAGGGCAAATAAATCAGAGGGATGGTTATTTTATTTCAAATCTATCTAATGTAACGGGCAGTTTGGCTTTCTTCCAAATATTGCCCTTTTAGTTGTTGCCTACTCTCCCTATTTATATCCAGGGGTGGGATGCTACCGGTTCAGCCTGGCTCTATAGAACCAGTGGCTCTGAAGAGCGACAGAGATAGAACTGGTTGTGTGTTTGGTGCTGTTTGGCCTACCCGCCCGCCCGGGCTCTTACCTGTCCTTTATTTCCTGCTTTTTCAACCTCAGCTGCTTTGCACGACACAGCTGAGGTTAAAAAAGCAGCAAAAAAGGCGTTTTTCAAATGCTGCGCACCCGCGCGCAGCACTTATCAGCTGTCCGGGTGGCACAGCTGATTGTGTATTACACATGCGGGCAGCGCACATCTGGCACGCATGTGCATGAAGCGCGTATATGAGCGCAAAACAAAATTACCGAACCGGTAGTGACACTGGTTGAATCCTACCCCTGCTTATATCACAACAGCAAGGGTTCATAACCCAGTTTTATATTGAACAACTTCTGTGCTCAAACTCTTTTTCTTTCAACGATATACTTAATTTCTCATTCATTTTATTCATCTCAAAGATATTCAG
Organism: Notechis scutatus; assembly: GCF_049901735.1. Taxonomy (NCBI): domain Eukaryota; kingdom Metazoa; phylum Chordata; class Lepidosauria; order Squamata; family Elapidae; genus Notechis; species Notechis scutatus. The sequence continues at coordinate 88,918,422 of NC_142010.1, read as the reverse complement.
GTGTTCTTGGGAACTTTCCCCAAGAAAATTCTCTTTCTTGATATGACTGAATAAACATAACCAAGGTTGTGTTTTTCCTTGAGTTTATATTGGATTTCAGAGAAGAACATTGAGGAACATATAGAATTACCTTCTGAAGAAAGAAGGGGTAGCAAAAGAAGGTGGCGTTTTACTGTGTAGAATGCAGCAGGTGTTACAGTCAATGGCCCAAGCGTGAGTCATTTTTGGGCTTAAAACTCTAAAAGAGCAGTGGAAAATAGATTTGAAGATATCAGCATCCACAATATTCCTCCACCGATCTCAAATGTATGTTTCTAAAGAGTTCATGCTGTTGCTTTTGCCACCGTTAGAATACCCCAAAGGTGCTTTTTTCTTCGTCTAAGGGGCAATTGGACTTTCTGGTTTTTCTTAGAAGACATTTTGTTTCTTATGTAAGAAGCTTCTTCAAAGAAAAACTAGAAAGTCCAGTTGCCTCTCGGAAAAAAAAAAAAAGCACCTTTGGGAAAAGCATGACCTGAATGATTGAGAATCTCCATAGACACCATTAGAATATTTAACATTTCTCTGTACAGTAGCTGTTTTTATGAACATTTAACTTTTTATTTTGTGCATGGCTTAGATTCATGATTGGTGTCATTTATTTTGTTTTTGGGTGTCTCTGTGTGTGTGGGTGTGTGTGTGTGAGAGAGAGAGAGTCTGTGTGAGGGGGAGGAGAGAGAGAAAGAAAGACTGCACTGGAGCATAATTAATGTCATCCAATCTGATTAACATTGGGCTGATTTTATGTGGCAAGTGGTCCATATCACCCACCTGTCTTCACTCTTCCATACGATCACCTCTGAACAGCTCCATGCTGCAGTGGCACAATGAGTTCAGGCAAGCCTGCAGAGCGGCTGGCTGCACTTTTGGGAAGTCCTTCAAGCATCACAAAAAAAGGAGGACAAAAACATATTGCCAGAATGCGCTCATAAAAATAATTGGATATGGTTAAAAAAAAAAAAAACCAAGAAAACTTTTGTAGGATGTAATAATGCTATTAAATTCAAGTAAAGAGATGTTGTTTCAAGCCTTTTGTCTTCCAAACTAGATCTGATTTATAAACAGAAACTGAAGGAGGGGATCCAAGAGAAGCCTTGATTTATGCTAAATGCTATATTTTATGGAGCTGGAAAATTTCCTGGCAAATACTCCTTTCCAAAATCAGAGGTTGTTTTTTTTAAAATAAATGTCTGAATTAATGTCTAAATAAATATCTATTAAATATCTAAATAAATAAATGTCTAAATATTAATTCTTGGAAATTCAAACAGGTTTTTTTTAATGGTTATACAAGGGCTTTTTTTATGCTAAGGTCCACTACTCAAGGCTTTTGCATCAGAAAGACACTTCCTGTATAGGTCTGTTAAAAAATTCATACATTTCCATATTCCATCAAAGACCTCAAAGTGGCATACTATATATAATACTATCATAACTTCCTCACAACAATCCTGAGAAAAATATGTGGTTACCATGTGCCTAACAGAGGATTCGAACAAGCATCTCCTCAGTCTTATCCCTAGTTTAGGACTCTAATCCTTCTTGTTTCCTTTTAGATATGCATTATTATAACACGAACTTCACATTTTGCATTATTTTTCCAGATTCAGTTCACCGGTATAGTGTAGCTTCAAAGTTACAAAAACATGAATGACAATCCCCGGAGCTACATTGAAAAAAAAGAAGTGTTCTCCAATGAATTGCAATGTTGGCACAGAGTAGTTTTCCACCACAATCTGTACTCTCCTAATGCATGGGGTGTTTTTTTTCCCTCTTGTTTTACAGCGTACTGAAACTATTCCTGCGAACATCTGTGAACTGTTGAGCTCTATGGGGCTGAAAGACCAGTCAGCCTCAAAATAGAATTAGACACTGAAATAAATTACTTTACAGCAACTGCTCCATCTGGTGAAGAAAAGAAGGAGGAGGGGGAGAACAGGGAGGGGAGGGAAGTGGGAAAGGCTTATAAATCTTCGAATTTTGAGTATATTTCTCTGTGCACCAAGATCAAGATGAAATGCTGCTCTGTTTGTGTAAACTAACTAAAAGTACTATCAGGGTATTTCATTTACCTAAAAAAGTATGAGCTTTTTTTAAAAAAAAAAACACCTCTAAGTGTCCAAATATGAATTGTTAATTATTCTAAAATAAGCATTGGGATTTGGAAGGAGAGATATAAAATATAGTAATGCCTTGTTTATTATTCTCAGTTCATTTAAAACATTTTAAAGCTTCGGTGAAAAAAAATTGATGAGGGCTGTCTTAGTAATTCTACAAAATCTGGGCTGCATATATGGAGTTGACCACTATAGGGCAGGAAAGAGATACAAAAAAAATGGAAATCTTGCTGCCATCTAGTGGTCATACAGATTTTAGCTCAGATCCGATAGCCTTCTTAGGAAAGCAATGACTGAAGCCAAATATACAGCATAGTGACATTGTTTATCTTCATATTCCAATCACCATAGAGTGAAGTTGCCTTGCTAATCATTTTTAAAGGTTATATCCTTCCGGCTTTCCCTTTATCTTGTCTGTAACCTGCTGCAAAGGAAGCCTGAATGAATCTTTAGCATTTTTGGTTTTAGTTATGTTTTCCCTCTTTTCTCTTTTCATGAGCCTCACTATAGCAACCACCCATGATACCTTACTGACAATAGTAATGATGAGATGTGAGATCTATTCAACTCCTGTCAGCCCCACTAGATAGAACAGACTGAAAAATCTATTCTACAGGAAGGCGAAAATTATTGAGAGTGGCTATAATTAGTCTCCCAGTTTCTAGCCTGGTGCACCAAACTGGTTCTCAGCTGTTAGGCTACCTAACAATTTATTCCCAAATAATATTAATGGCAGTAGCATAGAATTACCATATCTGGGCTCGAAAGATTCAGATGGCCACTAGATGGCAGCAAAAAAAGTCCATCTGGTTGCCCAGGTCTTTGCAGATCCAGATGGAAATCTTACGTTGTCATGCTCCTGTCGGACTCTTAATCCGAGGAGGTAGATGAACAGCTGACAGGGAGTGGGGGAGTGGCTCTGTTGGCTGTGGAGGAAGCTGGGGAAGGGCAAAGTTAGGCAGGGAAGATCAGGGAAGGGGTAGAACAAGGGAGAAGGAATTCAAAGGAAGACCAAGGCCCAGCCCCTCTTCATCCTAGGGCATGCAGGGAAGAACGGAGAAGAAAGCAACGTGGGTTGCGTGGCTTACAAGGGAGGAAAAGGCCCTGATTCTCTTCACAAGGCACACCTGGGAGTGAAGTTTAAAGGAGAGGCAGATGGGAGGGACAGTTGTCGGGAACAAACATTGAGTTTATCTTGTGTTGGCTGTGGTTATCTGAGTGCCTGGCATCCTCCCAACTGGTTTGGTTTACTGTCTTGTTACTTTATTTCTGGAACTCCATATCTTGCTCTGCCAGATTTATTATCTTATTTTGCCTTGTTGGATTTATAGTTTAAAGTTTTCAGTTTACAACATTTGGACTGGAATATTTACAGCCAAAGACTGGTGCAGGTTCATGGGAGAGTTTTTCTCTAGACTGGAAGGTAACCGGGTCATTGGGGGCAAAGTTGGAGCTAATAAAGGAACTCATTCTTATTCTCTGGCTGTGTTGCCTTTATGCCCTGGGTCATCACATATGGTTTATATTTTTGTAAATATAAAATCATGTTGTGGGAAGTCCACCCCCTCCCCCGAAGACTGAAATATTTTAGGGGAATATTAAAAGAGGCAGAATATTATATTTCCCCAAAGGAGAAATGGAGAAACATGTTCTTAAATGCAGAAAGCAGCCCCAGTCTTCCTGCCATAGGAAAACAACTTCAAGCAGAAGGGACTGGTCTTTTGGAATAAAGTTTTTGTATCCATTCAAAAAGCCTGGGCCAATCTATTCATAAACAAAATGTATTCAGCAATGAGCTCCCACAGAAGGCTGGAGCTGATGGGATTTTTAAAAAAGTAGAAAAACAAATATTCCTAAAAATCTACATTCCCACATCCAAATTCTAAGGACACGACATGACCTTTAGGACATAATAGGACTTACCCACCACCATTATAATAGCAAAAGACACAAGGCTCACTACATTGCACAACCCCCTGGAGCATCTCAATCACCAAACCCCAGAACCCTATAAAAATTCACCCACTCACCCAGCCAATTGATCAGCCACCCCAGAAACATGATACTGTTACTGAAGTTTCTGGAAAACCAAATAAACAGAGACCTTCTTTCCATGTGTTCCACCTCCATTTTATTTTCAGCATCTTTCTCCCATCTTGGAAGCAGGCCGGATTTTTCTTCCAACAATGTTTTGTATCTATTTTTATTTTATTTATTTTTATTTCATACATTTGATTTTTATTTTATATATTTGTTATATATACCATGGTAGTCATCCTGAATAGGGTTAGGGAACTTGGGCATCCAGATGTTCATTTCCTTCATTTCCCAGTACCTCTCCATGGTCTGCTGGGAGTTATAGTTCACTAAGCCTGAGCACTTCCCTTGATTTCTTTTTCTTTTTTCCAAAACCCATAGGCAAGCAATATGTTCTTTATCTGCAAGGTACCATTTGGTATTAGTTTATTTTCTCAGTTTGGATGTGAGGAAGAGACTTTTCTTGCCATTTCTGTGGGCAATCAGATGCAAATGAAGAGGAAACAAACCCTGCGTTCACTAGATTCATCTCTAGTGATCCTCAGCTCTTGAGGCTGGGTGAACAAAACCTGAGTGAATATCATCTTTCTATGTCTCTGTCTCTCTTTATTTCTCTGTCTCTGTCTCTGTCTCTCTGTGTCTGTCTGTCTCTCTCTCTCTGTGTGTGTGTGTGTGTGTGTGCGTGTGTGTGTGCGCGTGTTGAGGGGAGCAATGGAGAGTGATGTAACAATGAAATACCTCATGCCAATCTGGGGTGTAGCTGAATGCTGATGTGCTGTGTTTCCGTAAAGTGGGTGAAAATATTGCCACTCAGCCTCAAGCAATGAGATCCATTTCTTTCTTTTCTTTCTCCAATAAGCCAGCCAAGCCTTATAATAGCACAGAGCTGGCAACGTGCTCACTCACTCTCATTTCACTAACATCTTTTGTTCTTCCCTGCTGCCTCCCACACAATGCTGCATTTAACATTCTGAACCAAAGGGAAAACATTGCTACCCATACAGTCAAACTGCTAGTAAATCTGTTCTCTTACATCCCTTCCCCCTGCTTCACATTTCAGCTGAACAGGCTGTCCTTGCACTTCATGATAGGATTTAGAGCATTTCGTGTGTCTCCGAATCTCAAGAAAAAGGCTTGAGGAGCCCAGATAATATTGCCTTGCCTTAACTGTTTCAGCAGTCACTGTGGAAAATAATTTAGGGTGCTGTTGAAACAATTCTTTAGAAGGAAAGTTTGGGGCAGGTTGCTTATGTTTCTGTGACAGCAGCTACAAAGCTCTTCCTAGGATCCAAGAGCTTTTCCTCCATTTTAACTTTCCTAATATATACTATAGATAGAACATTTCTTGCTTTCCCAGACAATTTCTGGGCTCCTTTCTCGTGAATTTTGTATAGAAAACTTCTTTTGCAGACCTATTCAAAAATGTATTTCCTACAAATCTGGAAAAGGTAGGCTGTTTAATCCATAGCTTCCTGTGGCACTTTCCCCAGCTGTATTCCAGGCTATTTGAGTGACATTCAAATATATATTTTGAGTACGTAAGGAAGAAAATTCAGCCCAGATTGCAGTCTTCTAATCAAGGTCTTATACGAGAACAGTTGGAACATAGGCAGTGTTGTAAAATTGGAATACTGACAATTTCTTCCACGCACTTCCTCAGAACAGAGACCTTGGCTTTTTTTTTTTCCAATTAAAGCTTATGCAAATGTTAATGAACTCTGACAATATAAATACAATAAAATGTTCTGCCTTGCTGAATTATGTATTTTTTGCATTACAATAAGAATAAAATCATATATTTGTACTAGCTCCATCAGATCCAAATGATTGGAGCCCATTGAAGGAGAAAATAAATCCCCTTTCTTTGGAACCTAAGTGAAAACATGAATGCTGATTAAAAAATAAATTCCAGTGTGGCTTTTCCCCAAAAATTGATATAATCCAACTTGGAAGAAATTGCTTCTGAGAATAGAGTTTAGCTAGAAGCAGTGTGCATCATCCAGCTTTTACTTTGTATGAGTTTCTCTCCAAGCAAATAAAATACTAGAGTTGGAGAAAGGATGTGTGGAAAGGCCAATTGGATTACCTATCTCCTTTCCTAAGGGAAGGGTCATCCATCAAATAATCATACACTACAAAGAAACTTACTATTCCTCCCTAAAGGGTTGTGGTACAAACACTTAATTCAATAATTTAGGTAAGCAAACAAGCTAATCTGCAAATACTACAACAATAGGAAAGAATGGGAATTATTGTAGCTATCATTCTTGTAGCTAGGATTTAACTACCTTTGCTTGGATATAAATCCCTGACAAATGTTTATGTGGATTCTTAGTTATCCAGATCATGGTTGCCCCCAAAGGTGCTTTTTCAAAAGGAACTGGACTTTGTTTTTCCTTGAAGATGGTTTACTTCTGATCCAAGAAGCTTCTTCAGTCTGACTGCATGCGCGTGCAAATCGTAAATCACCGAACCAGTAGTTACACCAGTCAGATCCCACTCCTGGCTGGACCCTATTTTGAATCCTTAGTGGTGAGGCTGGTGAGTGTGCTAGTGTGCCGTTCCTACACTTTTAACATGAGACAAAAAGGGAAATAAATTGGTTGAGTCTATCGACTTCATTTCCCTCCCACTGATAACAAAGGTGGGGGTTAAGGAAATCATTTTCCTTAACATGTAAGGGGGAATGATGGGTGGGGTGGAAGAAGATACTTCAGTGGTACCACTTTTCAATTTTCCTGATCAGAAAATGCCCAGGCTATGACCTATCAGTTGTACCATATCTGAGTAGAGTCTAGCTCTGATTTGGAAGAGCACTCAACCTGTGTCCATTAATGTCCTAGCTGACAGGTTGCAAATGTGGTATGGGGTGAAGTGAGAAGGAATGATCGATTATAAGCCAATCTTGGCTAGCATTGCAAGGGAATGGCAATACTAGCATTGAGTGATCTGAGCTGGCAGTGTACAGAAGAAGATTACTGAGCAGGGTAGCAACATCTCCATGTTCATAATGAACTCCAACTCTTTGCTGCCAGAATGAACACTGGAAATAAATATATGTAGTTCAGGATTGAACTGTAAGTTCTTGGTACTCTTTTGTTTGCTTGCAGATGTTTTATTATCCAACAAACTAATATCAAAAATATCTGGAAGCAAACAACCAAGCCCCAGCAGCAGCAAGATTTCCATTGAGCCAGCCACAGGAGTTGGTTTTGATTCTCAGGAAACACTATTCAGACAAATGTCAGGCCTTGTCTCAAAATGGCAATCCCTAACAAGAGAAAGGACAAGCTACCAGCAGCCTAAAGTGGGCAATAGGATCTGGCAGATGCCACCTGTAAGCGCATCATCAACCATATAGTTTGTAAAATGTGCTGTAACACATCCATTGCAAAACCTGTCCAGAGAAGACAGCAAAATTCATTCATGCATCCCTCCATCCAATTTATATACCAAATGCTATGATTAAAGTAAAACAGGTATAGACAACATTAAGTTGCTACATTTTTGATGAGACAACATCATAAGGACTTGCTGGTGTCAGTTAGGTGAATGTGAAGATGAACCCTATAACAAGTATTGTTTATATTAGTTGTGCCAGGGACTGGCCACACAGTCCAACCCATGCAGTGGTGGGATTCAATTATTTTTTACTACCGGTTCTGTGGGCGAGGCTTGGTGGGCGTGGCAGGGGAAGGATACTGTAAAATCTCCATTTCCTCCCCACTCCAGGGGAAGGTTACTGCAAAATCCCATTCCCTCCCCACTCCATTAACCTGCTTTCCAGTTCTGTTCTCCTGTGCAGGGCAACAAAAGAAGACCCAGCTGATCAGCTGGGACTCGGGAGGCAGAGAATAAATGGGGATGGGGTCAGTCAGAGGTGGTATTTGCCAGTTTTCTGAACTACTCAAAATTTCCACTACCAGTTCTCCAGAACTGGTCAGAACCTGCTGAATACCATCTCTGAACCCATGATACAAACTATATTACTCAGTTTTATCACCAAGTCAAGACATCCCTAGTCCTCTTTGACAATATGTCTATGCAAAAATTAGCAAAGCTTCTGTTAGGATGAGTGATATAGGGAAAGAAAAAGGAGACTTTCCCAAGCTTATATTACAGACTTTGTTATTTGACTATACCCCAAAATTAAAAAGTAGTTATATTTGTGCTAATAGGCATAAATCTATGCATTAGAATATTAGATTATACGAATTAACATCTGTGTCCTTTTTAGTGGAGAAGTTATTATAAAATATTCCAAAATTCTACATGTATTCAGAAGAAGAGTGATAAATGCACTCCCACTGCTTCCTGTTCAGGAAGAGTCATTTCTAGAAACAGGCAAATCACTCTTGGAGGTTCAGATCAGCCTGTGCCAAGCAAAAATGAAACAATCCAGGAACCATTGGAATAATATAGGAACAAATCCCCTGCTTTTTGTAAGACCAATGAAAGACAAAATAAGACAATAATAATAAACGTAGTCTTACTTGGAAAGAAAAAAGTGAGAACTTCTTATTTTAGTTGGTCTCTAATAATGCTAACAAATCTGCTATGTTCACACTGATAATTACAGAAATATTTGCTACCTCCCTGGAGCATTCTTCTCACCAAGCTGAGACATTTCTCAAAATCAAACTATGAAAGAAAGGGGGCAGAAAAGAGAGAATGGATTATATATACAAAACAAATACAAAACATTTTGGAATTTTTCTACCTATTCATGTAAACATCCTGGAGGTAAAAAATGTTCATGTTTTAGCATCAGCAGCCAACAGTAAGAAGAAACAAGAAGAACATGCCCTTGTCCACATGTTTGGACTATGCCCTGTGTTTCAGGAATTTGTGCATCAGATGTAAAGAAGCACATATTTTGGTCAAGTATACATAGAACACAAAACACAGAATAACAGGGCTGGAAGGGCCCTTAATGTCTTCTAGCCCAATTATCTGTTTGAGCAAGAGACCTTATACTTTTCCAGACAAATGGTTGTCCAATCTCTTCTTGAAAACCTCCAGTGATGGAGCACCCACAGTTTCTGGAGGCAAGACAGATTAATTGTTCTTCCAGAAATTGCTTCTTAGTTCTTGGTTAGATCTCTCTTTAATGATTTTCTATCTGTTATTTGTCCTGCCCTCAAATGCTTTGGAGAATAGTCAACCTCCTCTTCAAGAGCAGACAGAGCTTTTCAAGTAGAAGACTGCTATCATGTCAACCTTAGACTTCCCTCTTCTTAAGTCTATACGTACCTAGTTCCCTCAGCCATTGATCATATGGTTTAGGCTCCGGATCCCTTATTATTTTTGTTGCTTTTCTCTGTACACTTTCTAAAGTCTTGGCATCTTATTTTTGTATCATTGTGATCAAAACTGGATGCACTATTCCAAGGATGGTCTCACTAGTGCAGTTTAAAGTGACACTATCACTACTCATAATTTTGATACTATCCTGCTGTTAATATAGCATAGGACATTGTTGGTTTTTTTCAAAGCTGCAACACACAGCTCATACTTAAGTGGTGGTCCACTAGGACACCTAGATCCCTCTCACAGTTATAACTGTTGAGTCAGATACTGTCTATTGTATACCTGTTTGGTTGTTCTTGCCCAAGTATAGCACCTTACTTTTCTCACCACTGAATTTCATTTTGTGTTCAAGTCTGTCAGGATCCTTCAAAATCTTGAGTTTATCTTCCAAGTGTTAGCTATTTCCTTTAGTTTGGTGTCATCTGAAAATTTGATGGATTCCTCTTCTATCCTCCTTGTCTAGATCATTTATGAAGATGTTGAAGAGTACTGGGCATAAGAAGTACTCCACTATATGCTTCCCTCCAGGTAGATGTAGTTCTGTGTGGAGTGTGGTATTAATCCCTTAACAAAGGGATTAATACAGCTAGTCCTCACAGAACTATGTGAGTGCGAATGGTCAACCAATTGCAAATCCAAGTGGTGGTAGTATTGTCTACCTCACATTATTATTTTCTTACCATTTTGCCTATTTTGACTTATCAAGAAGTAGGCTGTCAATTGTCAATTGTCTTACTAAAGTCCAAGTATACTGTGACCACACATTTCTCTGATCCACTAATTTAGTCACTTTGTCAAAGAAAGAAATAAGGTTTGTCTGGCATGAGCTGTTTTTAGCAAACCCCTGCTGGCGTCTAGTTATTGCCTTACCTGTTTATAGTACTCATAAATCTGCTGCGTGATTTTTTTCCCCATAACTTTTTCCAAGTATTGATGTCAAGCTAATTGGTTTGTAGTTTTGTTTTCCCTCCCCCCCCCTCTTTTTTTCCCTTTTTGAAGATTGGAACCACATCCCCTCTTTTCCAGTCTTCTCGTAGTTTCCCTATCTCCAGGAGATTGGAAAGATGTTGCTCAGTGGTTCCAAGATCACACCTGCCAGTCCTTCAGAAGCCTGGGATGTAATCCATCTAATCCTAGAGATTTGAATTAGTCTAGAGAGGATAGATAGTTTCTTGCCTATGTTGACTTGTTCTGTCTCCTATGGTTCTGTTTTTGATTGGCTGTTATATATTGGCTGCTGTCCACCTCATTGGGTAAATCAGTTAGGAATCACAACCAGATGAGTTAATTCTAGTTTGTAATGCTATAGATATAATCTTGTGTGTCCAATCCTCCCCACCCCCATCCCTTCTACTGCCTGAGAAACTAGGATGGGCCTTTTCTTTTGTCCTACCCACTATCTAGCTGTGGGCTATGCTGTCTCTTATCTGACCATTCTCTTGGCAGCATGTCTTTTGTTCAGTCCTCCAAAATCTTTCCTACATTTTATTACAGCTTACTGGAGACAATATATGAAAGACAAATTTGCCAGATTGATTGTAAACAGGCTCTGATTTTAAATAGCAGTCCACTTCATTGACTTCTTTATTTAATCCCACTGACATCCTTTTGAGCTAATTGATTGAGTTGCTATAATTGTGAATAGACTATGGCTTTTCAATTTCTAAAAACGGAAAGATTTCCATTTCAGTCCATCAGTTCATTAAGTATTTCTGGGAAACAGTTTCACCAACTGTTTATTGAAAGAGTTATAAGAGATGACCAACTTTTTTGTAAACCACTTAGAGTCATTTATGCCAAATGGATGTGTGTGTGTGTGTGTGTGTGTGTGTGCGCGCACGTGCACATGTGTGTGTCCATCTCATTATCTATCTATACATCATCTGTCATCTATCTGTCATCTATCTGTCATCTATCTATCTATCTATCTATCTGTCTATCTATCTATCTATCTATCTATCTATGTCTGTCTCTTTCTATCAATCTATCATCCATCAAATAAACACATACATTTAAGAAGTGTTGTGTGGCTTTATGACAGGCATGGCAAGTACAAATCAGATTTTTGTTCATTGAGATGTGTTTGCAGTTGAAAAATAATATTTATTGCATATTTGTTTATTTACAGAAATCCCATGAATTATGGAACATTCCAAACAAAAATGGAATTGAAGATGTATGAATGAGGTAAGAGCAGCATATGATGCAAATAAAGGAAGTATGAGAATAGAAGACATGCAGAATGGATAATTCAACACTGAACAGGAAATAGAAGACTGCCCTCTTGATTGTTTACTGTATTTAGGCATAAATATACATGGTATACTTGTGGTGAAATTACAGTGCTGGAGGCTATGAATGTACTGTATGTGTACTTTGTATGCAGGTAATGCTGTGTTGTTGAATGAGAACTCAAATGATTTGAAGTGAGTGACATAGATTTAAGATGCAATGAGAAGTTTAAATCTGAAAATTAACATATCAAAGTCCAAAGTATTTTTTATTTGATTAGAGAAAATGGAACTAACAGGTTGCAAATAATACATAACTGGTTAAAAAAGAAGTAGAGAAACTGAATTAATTTTTGTACCCTAGTAGAATGTTTAGTAGAAGTAGAATAATAAATGAAAAAATTTTAAGATGTATAAATGTTGTAGAAAGTAATAGGTAGTATATATAGTTGTAATGAATGGCTTTTGTGCAAAAAAAAAAAAGTAAAAATTGTGATGTATAAAAGTGTGCTTCTGCCTAGTTTGTTTATGGGAAGTTACTGGTTATGTCATGAGAAACATAAAGGAAAACCTAATGTAATGGAAATCAGATACTTAACTAGCAGTTGTGGCAAAGCAGGGAAAAGTAGGAAAAAGAACAAATGGATTCTGGATGGATATGCAAAAGGATGCAAAAGGGAGTGACTCATATGAAGTATGTTGGGATGATATAGAAAAAATAAATGAGGATCAAAATGCAACAAATATGAGTGAAAATATTGAGAGGGCAAAGACTAAAAAAATCCTGACAAAGATGATGAGATCTTCAAAAACAGAGAAATATTTATTGTTATTTAATTGTATGAGCCATCCAGAGTCATGTATGTGACATGCTCAGCTGAATGAATGAATGAATGAATGAATGAATAAATGAATGAATGAATGAATGATAATGTATGAAATGGAGGGTTGATGTAAAGGAAGTGATGGCTTGCAAAGATAGAAAGGTATGGAAAAGTATAATGAAGTTTGAGTGTAAACTTGGTTTAGATGTTCTCCTTCCCTCTCACGCCTTCAGTATCTTCCTTCTATACTTTGCATAGAGATCCTTACCACAAAAGATAGTAATGTTATAAGTGTATATTTCTGCATGTGTGCCTGTATGTACTTAACATTAATTTATATCAAAACTCAGGCCACAACATCAATAACCATGGTCACATAAGCAGTAAATCGTTGAATGGCAATGGATCTTTGCTTTGATAACTCACCTCATTGAGGCAAAACATGATGCCCTGAAGCCTGGTCAGGCATATTCAATAGATGATGAGTTGGTCAAAGCTTTAATTCATACCCCTTGCTTGGCAGAACTTCCTCTAGCTATTGCAATTGCCAACTAAGGCCAAGGAGCAATAATGAACAGAAACCATCTTTGCTTTATTTTTAAAAGATAGGGGCATTCTATCATAGTATTTTACAATGACATTTGGAATTCCACTAATTTTGTGGTTTTTTTTTCTTTTCATAGAAAATTATTTAAGAATAAATATCAGGAAAGTTGCAAAATATCTTATGACTCCAATATCTGCTGACCAAGTGTTAAGTGTTGATAGGTTGCTTTGAGTTCCTATTTGGATAATAGCCAAGGTGGCCACTCTAATATACTGTAGGACATATGGGCAGCTTGCTATCAATAAAGAACTTTTCTATTTCAGCTATCAAATGTCAATTTCTCTTATTGCTCAGTATTGCAAGCTGCCAAATGTCAAGTATAAAAATAAAAATAGCTAGAGAATATACAGCAAAGATGCTAATCACTTCAAAGGGATATAATTAACAACAAATTTGGCAGAAGTCCTTCCTTCCTTCCTTCCTTCCTTTCTTCCCTCCCTCCCTCCCTCCTTCCCTCTCTCCCTCCGTCCCAGTGAATTTAGTAGAAGTGTTAAGATGCCAATATTCTTTGTCTTTACAGGAGAGATCACACAAATGCAACCCTTCGTTAATCTGTTCATGCTTTGATTGGAATGTTTATTTGTTTATTGCATCACTGTGTAACTTTTGAGACATCTAATACAGGATTTATAATGAAATCATTCCCCATAAGACAAAAAAGTGCTTTCCCTCATCAGCTTGAACAGAAGACAGGAGACATAATAGAAAGGAGAAGGGGGAATGAGGGAGGGAGGAAGCCTACCAACAAGATTAGCTACTAAGCGAGAGGCTTTACATATTAAAATGTGATTTGCGTATTTTATCCCACATCAAATGAGCAACCAGAAGGTTTCATGGAAGAGTACTAAACAAGTACATATATATTTTACCACTCCAAGCTTTTTCATTTAGACTGCATAAGACCCAGCTTTTTCAAAATAAAAGTTGGAAAGCTAAATTATTATTTGAGAATTCATAAAAAAGCATTTCTAGATATTCAGAAAATAATAAGAAGGGATACAAAAGAGATAGCATCTGATTATCAGCCTTTGCCATCCAACCATGAAATAACTTCAAACAAATACATGGGACCCCATTTTTTCCTCTTCCCCCCAAATTTAGCTATTGTTTTAGTGAGAAGAGCCTTCATCAACCCTCCAGATCCTCGGCTTCCCTGTCCTAGTTCGTATCTACTTTCCACTACAACCTGAATCCAGATTTTTCCATGGTTGGAACTTCTTCTCCTTAGAACTGCAAGGTGTAGAAGCTGGTGGGGAAGACAAATACAGTTCTAATGTCAACTAAAAAGATACTCCTTTGGTCTTTTTAGTTGCCAGAAAAAGGGAATGGAGGAAAACAAGGCATTCTTGAAATGCCTAGATATTAACTCAGCAGCCCAAAGTTGTAGGAGCATAAGAAGATTATTGGAGAGCATGATAGATGACTCTTGGAGACTGATGTGTCCTATTGGAGAAGTCACATCCAGGGGGTGGGGGAAAGACCAGGGTCAAGGGGGAGATGTATGATAGAATAGAATAGAATAGAATAGAATAGAATAGAATAGAATAGAATAGAATAGAATAGAATAGAATAGAATAGAATAGAATAGAATAGAATAGAATAGAATAGAATAGAATAGAATAGAATACTTTATTGGCCAAGTGTGATTGGACACACAAGGAATTTGTCTTGGTATAAATACTCTCAGTATACATAAAGAAAAGGTACATTCGATAAGAATCAAGTATCATAACATACAACACTTAATGATAGTCATAGGGTACAATCAACAATCAAATCATTGGCTGCACCCAGCCATGCACCAACATGGCAATTTGTAATAAAACCAATTTACTTTTTCTGAGATGGGGCTAGAGACTTTTGCTTTGAATGAGGGGGATTTGTTGCAGCCCTGACACCTATGGCCTTTGGATCACTTTTGAGGACCATAAGATCGCTATGTTAATCTGAAATATATGCCCCATGGCTTTTTTTCTTTTAAAACACCTGCTTAGAATTGGTAGTCTCATAAAATACCCTTACCAGTTAGACTTTGTATTCCCAGTTGTCCCCTCAGAGAACTGTGGAGAGTTTATAATTGTAAATGTTGTCAATTCTATAAAAATGAGGCACTAAGCATCGTCTTTTAGAGCTGTCAGCTTTATAATGTGGCCTCTAAGTGATAGAATATCATTTGCCTTTCTGTGTTTTCACGTATAAAGTATTTTAATTCCTGGAATCCAATGCAGGTAATACTGATGTTTTCCATGGTTGTCAAGCATATGCCACTTATTTTTGTAAGTGTAACAAAGAGTAACATAATAGCTTTCTAAACTGCTTTGATAATTTAGGTTAAAATAATATAGAATAAAGCATGCATTGAAGATAAAACTGCTTAGCATATATGAAATTTGGTGCATTTTCCAAACTTCGTAGGAAGTCTAATTTCATGTTCCTGACAAGACTCTTAGTGTAACATGAAATCAGAAGAGAAATATATACCTATGCAATCTGTTATGGAAGGATTTCAGAAGCTTGAGACTTCATAGAAATTGCTCAAAGCTGGTCTACTTTTTGTCCCATTTTCAACATACATTTTCTCTCAGAGATTAAACCATGGATGAAACTTTCAGCCATGAAAAGCTGCACCCATTTTCATTGCTAGGATCATTTTCTTTCAAAGAAATGAAACATTTAGCTAGGAAAACTAATAGTTCATAAGATAGGAGAAAATAGAATTCTGAGAGAGTGTGAAACATCTCTGATGGGAAAAATAATCAAAAATTTCCATAAATCTTTTATGAATTTATTTGGGTAGCTTATTGCCTTTCCTGTTTTTTAATGACTCATATTTGGGGTAGGAAGAGTTGGAATAAGACATCCTATGATCAAAAAGTGTAAATATTTAATTGTCGCGTCGAGCGACCGGTCTGTTGTTTCGATCTTCTGGCTTGATTGCTGAATTCCCTCAGGAAGCGATTTGACAGGACCCTCTCAAGGGTGAAACTTGGCGTAGCCCTCGCAAGGGCGAAATTTAGCAGGACCCTAGAAAGGGTAAGGTTAGGCAGGACTCTCGCAAGAGTGAGTGCCAAGCACAAAGAAAGAAAACACGAAACAAAAGAATTTCTTCAGGTGAGGCAGCACAACGCCTGGGGCAGATGGAATTGTCCCGGCTGCGCCTGAGACAGATGGGATTGTTCAGGCAGCCCCGATTGCTTTGTGCTGTCCTCTTTTATTGTGCTGAATCAAAGAGGGGGTGAGAGGGATTGCAGGAAGACAAAGAAGTTACAAAGTTAATCTTTGAGACCAGGCTACGTGATACAAGTAACGAACTTTGTGACTGATAAACATGTTTTTACTGAATACACATCTTTTATCTGACACAGACCTCTGTGAAACATGTCTTTACTGAATACACATCCTTTATCTGACACAGACTTCTGTGAAGTTAATCTTATCAGCTCCTTTTTCCTGTCAGCTTAGTGAACTTTGCTCTGAGAGGTATACGTGTTAAGCAAGATTTGTTCTATGGAAAATACCAAGACAGAATAGCCACAATTCCTCCTTTTCTTTATTTTTGTGCTCAAGATTCTAGGTAGAGTCCTTTCTCCTCTTGAGTAGTCCCACAAGGTGGCAACAAACCCTTCGGTTTGTTGGTGCCTTGCAGAACCAACTCATACGAGGAAAAGTCCTCATCCCCCAAATCGTGGCTTGGCAGAGTTAACAAAACTTCTTTGGGAGAAAAGGAGTTATTAGTGTCTATTTCTTCCTCTGACTCTTGGTCAGAGTACCATTCCAGCAAAGGTTTTTTGACAAGGTCTTTTGATTCAATGATAGATGTGAGAAAGCTAACTGATTTTTGAGTATTGTTAACTTCATTGTCAAGTGTATTCAAACGATCCCTCAAAAATGTAAGTAAACGTCCTAATACACATGGACCAATAGTACATGCAAGAAGCAATAACACAAGAGGACCTATTAAAGCAGACAATAGTGTGGTTAACCAAGGAGAAAAATTAAACATGCCTTGATACCATGGCTGACCTTGTTGTCTTTCATTCTCTCTATCCTTCAAACGTTTTCGTAATTCAGCCATGGAATCTTTGACAATTCCTGAATGATCAGCATAAAAACAACATTCTTCCTTTATTGCTACACATAATCCCCCTTTGTTTAAAAATAACAAATCTAGACCTCTTCTGTTCTGAAGAGTCACTTCAGCTAGAGATGAGAGAGAATTTTGGAGAGCAGAGATGGAAGTCTCTATACATTTGAGATCTTCATCTATTTGTAAACTAAGGGTTGCTAACTGTTGATGACCAACAGCTAGAGCCGCTTACACCCGTGGCTGCACCTGCTGCTCCAAGACCCAGCAATACAGATAGTGTTACAGCTGTTATAACTTCTCTTTTTTGATGAAGAGGGAATTGTGGAGGTTCAAGTTCATTGACAAGTTCTGACCCTGGATAAAAAATGATCTTTGGGAGTAATTTTACCTGAATACAAAAAGATCCCTGAGCAATAAGAACATCACCATGAACACAAGCTGTTGCTCCTGTGGAGCAAGCCCATATAGAATTATTACCTGGGATAAAGAATTGTCCTTTGAGGCGAGCTGTGATATTGCCATTGGAGGTGGTGTATAGAGGACCGTAGCCTCCAATGTTAAGGTTTGATCTTTCTTTTGGTAGATATACATTACAGTGATATCCAGATGAAACATTCTGACAATATTGGGAGTAATTGGCAGGAATGTATCCTAGGCAACATCCTCGACCTACTATGTCAGTGATAGTGATGGAGGAAGTGTTCCATCGGCATTGTGTGTCACTGGTGGAGTTACTAATGGGTTCATTGGAAGCTACTGCATCGTAGAATGGTGGCAAATCAGATAAGCAAAGCCAACATTGATCAGTTTTAGATGAATCATTAAGTGTAGTTGCTAGCAATGTGTAAGAAGAATTGACCAACTGTACTAATGGATTCACCTGGATATTGTGTTTTTGTAGAAAGTTTGATTTCAAATTGGGATTGGGACCAACATCATAAGTGGACATGGATATCGAGAGGCGAATTGTAAAAATATTCCCTTCATCTCCTTGACCATCCCACTGACGTCCTCCCCAAGTAAACCCAACCATCCATTGTTTTCTTGCAAGTGTCTTTCCTTGTGCAGTAAAAGTGATTCTGAGTGGATTTATTCTCTGTCCACAACAAGGCCATGAAGAGCAGGAATGCTTTGCTTGGGCACGGGTAATATGAATATAGTCATTTTTGGTAGGTGCTTCCCACCAGATATGACCTGTGGATACACAACTCCATTTTTACAATATCTGTCAACTACCCCACCGCAGGCAGAACGAGAAGTACCAGTATTGTGAGCAGGGCAAAAATATAGTCTATAGTTGTCAGCAGGTGCTGGAGAACAGGAGCCTTGCTTGTCCCATGTATCAGCTTGCAATTTTTGTCTGCAAATTTTTCTACTCCTGTTCCCATTTCAGCAAAATCCATGAAAAGCTGAGGAAACCATGGCCATCAGTATAGTTAGTGGTGGTATTTAAAATTTTTCCTTGAAAGTCAAGGATAGTCCATGTATAAGTTTGAGGTTGATGTTCATTTTTGAAAATGGTTGTATGCTTCGAGGAGTGCGATGATAGCCAAATCGTGGAATGGCATGAGATGCAGACTGCTTAGAGATGGAGTTGTCAGCAATGAAGGCAGGATACCGAAGATGGCGAGCTCGAATGAGAGCTGTAGTCTTGCGATGAGTGTCATCATGGATGAGGTAGCGTCTTCGCACGACAGGTGGTTTGTAGCGATCAGGAACCCAGGAAGATGAATGATGCAATATGCAGTTGGTGACATCACAAGGTGGAAAGCAGCAACGAAGATGCCATCGTAGTTTGTCTCCAGGAAAAGTTGTCTCAGAATTAGATTGAGATGGCAATGTAAGGAAAACAGAAGATAATGGAGTAGATGCCACTGAAGGAGTGGAAAGCAATATAACAGTGTGATTGAAATAGGTGTGATTGTGAAAAATCCTAAGCAAGAATAAGAACCTATAGTAAGCTGAGTGACATGTATAGTTAAAAATATTAAACAAGGAAAATAGTAATAGTGAACAGTTATGTCAGAAGTAGGAGAAAGAAAACTACCGTTGTGTTGGAAAACATAATTACATGCAGGAAGAAGATTATCTTTAAAGATAAAGGTAACAGTGTCAGCAAGGAAAGCAAAAATAGCATCAGGAGATGCCCTAAATTGAGAAAAGACAGGAAGTATTGATATCAGAAGAAAGATTAGAGTTAGAGTCAGGTTTGCCATGGTAAGGTCTGACATGGCGAGCAGGAACCCAAAGCACTCGATCAGGAAGTTGAACAGCAGCGTAACCTTTTCCCCAGGTGATGAGCTGTGCAGGACCTTTCCACGCAGGATCTGGAAGCTGTCTGAAATAAACAAGAGGACGGAAGAGGGAACTACTGGCTTGGTGAAGTGGCGAGAAGCCGCCGTGGCAGGAGGAGAGCCAGTAAGATTGAGAAAGTTAAGAGTGTACAGACAAACATTTAAGATATTTTGCAACGTTGGGAGGTTTGGGGGCCTGAGCCTTTTTCCCCAGATGCCGATCAAGGGCTTGTTTCAAAGTTAGGTGCGATCTCTCCACAATCGCTTGACCTTGGCTGTTGAAGGGCAAGCCAAACTTATGTGTGATGGCCCACTTATGACAAAACTCAGCAAAGGGAGAACTGACATAAGCAGGACCATTATCTGTTTTGAGAATTTTTGGACATCCCAACGTTACGAATGACCGAATACAGTGATTAATAACATTTTTTGTAGCTTCTCCTCTTTGCAATGTTGCTATAATAAACCCTGAATAAGTATCTACTGATACATGAATGTATTTCCAGGGAGCAAAGGGAGGATAATGAGTGACATCCATTTGCCACGTATCACAGGCTTGAGTACCCTAGGATTAACACCTTCAGGGATACCTTTGGCCTGCAGGCTACATGTTGGACATTGTTGAATTATTGCCGTGGCTTCTTGATATGTAATTCCAAATTGTCGCACTAGGGCTTTCCTGTTTTGATGAAAATAATCATGACTCTCCCCAGGTGAAAGCTGTTGGAGAAGGGGAGAGGAGGCCATAATTTTACAAGCCTCATCTGCCATATGATTGCCTTCTGCTAGGAATCCAGGCAATTGCTGATGACTTCTGATATGGGCTACAAATAAAGGTTTCCCTCGTTTTTCAACAGTGTCTGAAGCTGCAAAAAAGTGTCATGAGAGAGGGAGGGGTAACAGGAGAAATATATGCATCAAAAATATGAGCAACCATCTGAGTAACATACATGCTATCAGATATTACATTTAAAGATTGTTGTGAAAAAGAGACAACGCCAATAAGAAAGCAGCTAATTCAGCTTGTTGTGCTGATGATTGTGAAGTAGTTAAACATTTATGCCATTGAGCATTTTCGTACCATGTACATGCTCCAATATTTTTTGAACCATCAGTAAAGACAGTTAAGCCTTCCTTCAATGGCTGTTGGACAAAAGGTGATTGTAAAACAAAAGGAACTGTCCTCAACATCTGCAATTGTGAATCAGAGGGAAGGTGGCACGACACTTGGCCACACCAATCTTCCAACGCGTCCTGCAGTGTTGTGGAAGTCTGAAAAAGAGGTTCCCATTGAGTGATCTTAAAGGAATATACAATGTAAAAATATCCATTCCCATCAGGGCTTTGGTTCTCTTACGCCCTTTTTCTATAAGAGAAGCCATTTGCGCTGCTCTAGTAAAAATAGATGTTTTTGGAGTGTGTGGTAGTTGTAGCCATTCCAAGATAAGAAGATTTTTTGCATTGGATATTTGAACAATTATTGCAGTCAGTAGTTGATGAATAGAAAGGATAGCAAAGAAGGTGGTGTGTCTGTGAGTGCTGGTTTACCCATTGGGTTGCTAGGGCTGTGTTTATTTGTTTTAAAGCTTCTAGATGCTGATCAGAAAGATAGACCTTATCTGCAGGATTTTCAATCCTACTAGTGCTTGAAAGAGTGGTGATAGCATCTGTGTGGTTAGAGCAAGATATGGTCGAGCCCAGTTAATAACCCCAAGCACTGCTGTAATTGGACCAGCGTTGTTGGCTGTGGAAGTGTGAGTGAAGGAATATGTGGAGATGCTGTAGAAGCTAAAACCTTGTGACCTAAATATTGCATTGGGTAGTGAGACTGGATTTTTTCAGGTGCTATATGTAACCCTGCTTTTGCTAATGTGGTCAAGAGGATCGGAAAGTTTTTGAACCGTCCCTTTGGCCCATCAGCAGCAATTAAGATATCATCCATGTAATGATATACAAGAAAATTAGGAAATTGAGATCTATAAGGACGCAGAGCCTCATTGACAAAAAATTGACACATAGTTGGTGAATTTAGCATACCTTGTGGAAGAACTTTCCATTGATACCTAGATGTGGGTTTAGAATTGTTAAGCTCTGGCACTGTAAATGCAAAGATGATCCTATCCTTTTGTGCCAGAGGTATGGAAAAGAAACAGTCCTTTAAATCTATTATTATGAGATCAAATCCAGCTGGGATCAAATTAGGATTAGGCAGACCACACTGCAGTGGCCCCATGGGCTGAATAATAAAATTTATGGCTCTGAGATCATTAAGGAGCGTCATTTGCCAGATTTCTTTTTAATTACAAAGACTGGGGTGTTATAAGGACTGGTGGATGGTTCAATATGTCCCTCTATTAACTGTTGATGGACAAGAAGATGTAAAGCCTCCAATTTTTCTTTGGTGAGAGGCCATTGATCCACCCAAACAGGAATAGAGGTTTTAAGAGTAAGAGATAAAGGAGAAATAGACATTTAGATAGAAAAACTATGGTATCTGAATATAAGCCTGAAATTGAGAAAGTAAATCACGTCCCCAGAGATTGCAATGTAGAGGAAGAATATAGGGTTTAAGATAAGCAGTTAAGGTAGAATGCTCAGTAGAAGCAGAAAGCCAATGAGAGCTGACCTTAGCAGCTTGTGCCCCACCTACGCCCTGCACTGAAGAAGCTTCTGTGAGAGACCAAGAAGAGGGCCATTCAGAGGAACGAATAACAGAAACGTCTGCACCGGTGTCAATCAGACCATCAAAAATTCGACCATTGAGTGTAACAGAAAGAGTTGGTTTTGAAGCTTGAACAGGCTGCTGTAATGCAAACAAAGAAAGAGGTTCAAAAAGAGGCAAAATTATAAGTGTTGCCACTACTGTCCCTTTTTAAAGAAAAGCAACGATCTCCTATTGCAGCCAAAGCAAGATTATTAAGAGCAGAAGAATCATATAAGTAAGGAGCTGCAACCACACCCTCTATTGTAAGAGAAGAATTGGGAATAAGCAAGACAGGTGTGGAAGGAGGAAGAGGTTTGAGAAGCGTTGTAGTTAAAGGAAGAGTAAAAACAGCACCAGGATCATCATACACAAGATCCTCTAACAATACCACAGGAAATGTTGTGGCAGGTAATTCAGCCTTTGTGGCGGGGCTAGCTGAAGACCCCTCAATTAGTTTCCCGAAGGCTGGGAAGGAGAAGGATTAGAATGACATTGTGAAGCCCAATGATAGCCTTTCCTGCAGCGAGGACAGATGGTTTTTGGCTTAGATGAGGAAGATGGACCTCTGGTTTGGCCACGAAGAACAGCTCCACCTCCTGGCATACGACATTGATTTTTAAAATGTCCTGGCTTGCCACAGTTAAAACAATTGCCATTGCGTGTTACAGCAAAAGCATCAGGAGGAGAAGTAGAAGCAGAATTAGGATTAGGTAATGAAGCAGTGATAGCAGTGGCAAGCATATCCATTTTATGAGTGGTTGTTCCTACAATTCTACAGAGTTGTAAAAACTCAGCCAATGTCACTCCTGGCTTATTAGCGACTGGCTGTAGAATTTTTGACAGTCCTGATTTGCATTAGAAAAAGCCAATTTTATAAGTAATTCTTGTTTAGCAACAGAATTATCTATCTGTCTATCTAGGGCTGTCTGAAGCCGACTAATGAATGAAGCATATGGCTCATCAGGACCTTTGCATAATTTTTAAAAATGCTTGAGTGGACTGCGAATCTGAATCATCCACTCGCTTTAAAGCATTCATAGCACACATATGAATAATGGCAAAACTGCGACGGGAGAATTTTGTTGTTGTGCTAGAGTGGAGGATTGACCTTTCCCAGTAAATGATCTACAGTTACTCCAGCAGGCAAACCCCTACAATTTCAGCCTCAATACCTTTTTCATATTCAGATTGCCACACAACATATTGCGCTGGAGTCATAAGCATAGAAAAAGCATTTTCCAATCATACAATAACATAACTGTATTAGCTGTAACCAAAGAATCAAGTATTCCCCTAGTGAAAGGAGAATGTAATCCATAAGTTGTAACTGCATCTTTTATATTTTTCAAAACTTTAAACTCAATGTTACTATGAAGATTGCCTCCTGCTGCTCCAGGAATGATAGTCATAGGATAAGCAGAAGGATCTTCTGTTTCTAAAGACAGAGGTGATGACAGAAGATTAGTTATAATTCCTCCACAGGTTTCATAGGGGAAGAGTCAGGAAGAGAAGAAGGAGAGGAAGGAGGAGGGGAAGAAATGTCAGGATAAGGAGGTGGTAAAGAAGAAATTGTATCAAGATGAGCCTCAAGAGGCTTAGAAGTTTTTGAATGAGAAGAAGGGAATCAGAGGAAACAGGAGAAAAAGATGTTTCAGGAAGACTAAAAGAAGGATAAACAATTGTTATAGCAGCCATTATCGCTCTCCAAGAAATGAGTATATCCATGGGAGCTCTGGGAATTTCATGTAAATATTTTCCTAATTTTTCCCAGAGAGAATGGCTAAGAGTTCCAGCAGATGGATAGGCTGGACAGTGCGCCTCAATGTAAATTATAAATTTATTTAAAGATTTTTTCGAAATAGGGTACACAGTGGTACCATTGATTTTCTGAAAGGAATTAGCCTTCTTCACTAAATTATAAATTTCGTCCCTGTGCCCTGACGAAACTTTGGAAAGTGAGGAGCCCATTACTTACGTCATACCGAAACCTATGCCAGGTGCGAAGAAATGGGAGTGAAGGCGATGCACCTCTAGACAGAAGTCACACCGTGGAACCAGAAAATCGAAGAGATCCCGGACGAATCAAGGGATCCCGGACGAACCCCCATTTAATCATCAGAATGAAAAGACCAAATTCCATAGCAAATAATATCTTTGTGGGTCAACTATTATTCCAAATATTTGTAAACTTTATAAGTTACCAAGATCTTTTTCTCAAGCAAGATGGTGAAACTCATAGAGGAAGAAAGCAATATAATAACAAGGATCAGATGAAAATGAATTACATTCATACATTGAATAATTAGATATTCCTGTTATTGAAATACAAATGCTATAAACTGGGAGATGTGCAGAAAAAAGAGTTTTTAATAGCTGGAATTTATGTTTACAAAAATTGAGATCTAACAATCATTTGTTTATTTCTTCTTCATAGCAATCTTTGGTTGAGGTTCTGGTATAACACGAAACCACATCTATATTTGATAAAAACCCAATTAGGATATGTTATTAATTTTCCTTCAGTAATGGAGAAAGTGTATTTATAAGGGTGCTAGCTAACACTCAATACCAACTTGATGACAATCAATCAATCAATCAATGGTCATTTTCATGTAAACTTTCCATAAATTAAGTTATTCCAAGAAGTCTAATACATTATCTGGATAGTATAGTATCTTCCTTTTTGCAGCCTTCTGCTTTCTGCCTTTTTGGCCCTTTTTGGCCCTTTTTGCCTTTTTGTTTTTTTGCCTTGCACCTTGTGCCTTGCTTTGAGCCTTGCCTTGCATCTTGCTCCTTGCACCTTGCCTTGCACCCTGCTACATCTTGCACCTATTCACAACTTGTGCCTTGCGCCTTGCACCTTGCCTTGTGCCTTGCACTTTCCTTTCCCCTCATGCATGCATTCAGTTTAATCTTTCTGTCAATTTAACCTGTACATTATTCTATCTACCTACCCACTATTCTATCTACCGAAACCCATACATTAACAGTTCTTTTAAAACTCTCAGAAAAAGTGTATATTTGTTTGAGATGAGCATCATGCCTTTTATAGAATCTGGAAAGATTTCTCAGCAACAGGGTGCAGAGCAGAGATTGTACCCTGTTAGGTACAAATGTATTTCCTATTGCATTTGGAATAGGAAACAAAAATGAAAATAACAATAATTTGCAGACATTGGCATCTATCTTCAACAATAAGTGGAACATACATGCTCTTGTTTTGAGGCAGGGAATGAAAATAAAGACAGAACTTTTAAAGATCAAACAATTAAGTATATTTGAATCCTTTGCTTTTGTCTCCTTTCTCAGTAACTAATTGGAAAAACACTGGAAATCATGAAGTTTGTTTCCAATTTGTTACACCTTGTCTGTTTCTCAGAAAGATTTTACTTTCTTTGCTCTGGCTCTGGGATTTTTTTTCCTAGCAAGAAGTATACTGTTCCAGTTTGAATAGCCTGAGGGATGCCAGAGAGAAAGTTTTGCCAGGAATTTCTAGAAGAAGAGTTTTGTTTTTATGGATGAACAAACAAGGACAGTTCTCTCTGTAGTGAATCATGAGCCAAATGTTCCCCACAGAAATGGCCTGGGAACAAAGCTTGTTTGTTTGTTAACATTGCTGCCCAAAGGGAGAAAAAAATGGTCTCCCAAGGACAGGCCATCCATACCAAGTGGTACATAATTGGATGCCTGCAAAACTTTGCTTTATGTTGTACATAATACTACTACTTTCTTAAAGGAATCAACATAACACTGCTAATGCATCAAGTCAGCTTGATTCACTACGATCTGCTTCACCAGAATAGCTACTAAGAAACTGTGGTGAAATTCAGTTTCAAAGGAAAGGTTCTTATCTGATCTTCATACTCTTCAACTCGAAGGAACATCTGGTGGCAAAATACGTTTATAAATTCTGCGGCTTCACAATGCTTGCATCTTTGCAATTACAAGAGATGCGTTGATATTTATTTCACTTCTATAAGTGGAACAGTAGTTCACCATAATCGTACGTGAACTCTGGGGCTTACATAGGATTGTGTGTGTGTGTGTGTGTGTGTGTGTGTGTGTGTGTGTGTATCTGTCTGTGTGACATCTGACCCTAAGATATTTTGGACTTTTGGTATTTCAGGCAATTTGATATTATGGTTTTTGCTTGTTCTCTTCTTCTTGCTTCTACTGCCTGGAATATTGCTATCTTTAACCTATTGTTAACCCAGAGAAATTGCTCATTTCACTAAAACACATTCTTTCACAACTCAGTTCTCCACAGATTAAGGGGCACCATTCCAATCAGGTCCCTCCTAGATAAGCAATGCATCAATGATCAAAAGATTAAAGTACTACTGATAGCCAACAATGCCAATCCCGTTGCCTTGTTTTTCATTCATTATGAACCATCAAAGTCTTCAACTCTCAGCGAACAGACAAATGACAGATGATAGATAGATAAGCTTTTTCATATATCCATGAATGTTTACTGTGTGACACCTAATTATGCAGTTAATTTCCCAGTCCCACCAACAATAGTCAAACCAGTTTCAGATCCCAAACCAAAAGTACAAAGATTCAGGCCATGGGCACATACTCTAAAAACCAAGAAAATACCATGATTTTCAAGAATCCAACTCAGCCAACAGTTTGAGATTTGCCTTCAAACAAGTCAACCATTCATTGCCTCTCTCCAAGTTCTTTAGTGCTCCATTGTCAGGACTGTAAAAAAAATGCATGGTCATATAGATGGCAGCAAAGACAGTGCTCTGTATTTCTTCTGCTGCCCTCTCATGCACATTTTTGCAGCCCAGATATACTGGAACTAGCTTAAGTTTGAATATATAGCAGTAGCATGGAAAGCAACAATCATATAAACAGCAACAGGTAATCAGGCTCTTTTAATATTGCCTCAGTTTTCATTCATTAATCAAGCTTGGAGGTATCTCCTGGTGTGATGAGATGTGGGGAGGGAAAATAAATGTCTACTCCATGTTCTCCTTCCTGAATGAATCAATCTTTTACTGCTTGTTATCTTAATTTCCCCTGGAAAATATCTTGCATTCAATGTGAGAATACAATAGGGAGGAAGAAGTAGTTGGAATTTTTGAAAATCCATGAAAATACAAAGCAGCTGTCCCATATCTGAATTTCCAGTCTCTTTTCTCTTACTCCCATCCTTGGTAATTTTTGCTCAGGACCTCTGAGAAATTGAAGAATGAATTCACATTAATACACATGTAAACTGAGATGAATTAATGTATCCTGATTTTTATTCTTGGAAATCTGGACAGTCTATCTAGATCTGATAGAAAGTGAATAAGGAAGATGGATGATATAACAGGTAGTGGTTACAATACATTAAAAAAATAATGAACAAATGGGGTTAGAATGGTGGCCTTGAAGAAAGCTCTGGGTTTTGAGAAAAAATGCCATCTTAGGCAGGGTTGTTCGACTGACAGGCAGGGAGAGTCTGTTTCCAGCATGGGTTCAGCATGGTAGAAAACACAAAGTAGGACAAGAAACAAAATCAGGTCCCCAGGATTTTTCAACATGCATTCACATTACTTGCATAATTTACTGACAAATTCATACTAAAGAACTAATTAAGAAGGAGTCCATGTCTTAAACCTTATGTTCTTCTTTGGCAGCTTTTACCAGCCTCCAAAATGCATGCGGGCTTTAGTTACCATAATAAATTGAAATCAATCACATCTGGAGGGCAGATTAGTAAGCCTGTTCAACAAGATAGCAGATAGCTTTGTCAGGGCAGCTTTTTAATGGAACCCTAATCTCAAAAATGTCACTTTTTTTTTATCAAGGCTTCTAGTATCACATGATTAGAGGCAAGGGTGTTGCTGGCCAAGTAAGAATCTTCCTATTTAATGAGAGACAGATGCTGTAGTTAAAATTTCTCGACAGCTGTAAAATAAAATTTTACAAAGTTTGTTACATGCTGTACATTTTGAAAAGTATGCACAGTCTTTTCTAACCCAGTGCTCTCCATTTTGCTGACCTTCAACTCCTGAATTAGATACTAGTATGTGACAGTTACAAGGACTGCACTGCCAGATTAGGTTCCTATACACATATGAAGAATCTGGAATCCAACTACTTGTATCCAGGCACAGTTGTCTTAATGTTCTTACTTAGTTACTGTTTGCACTGAGACTTGAACTTTTTTGTCTTCAAAGCACATAGTCCTCAATTACAAAATCTGCATATCTTTTGGATGGTAATGTGGGAAGCCACCACACTCCTAGAAGAAATGAAATATTTTGAGGACTATTTTAAAAAGGCAGGGTAAGATATTTTCCTTAAAAGAGAAATTTAAAAAATCTTAAGGGAGACAGAAACTCAGAGTACCAGCCCTCTGCCCCCAGATACTGAGCTGGGGCAGCTTTTAAAAATGCAGATTTGGTCATTCATTACTCCCTGCAGCAAAGTCTGAACAAATTAGCCCTCACCCAAGAGCCAACACATGGGAAAGCAAAGTCTGAACAAATTAGCCCTCACCCAAGAGCCAACACATGGGAAAGCCATTAAGCCATAATAGGAATTATTGTATCACCCTCCAAACTTCAACCAAACTTAGCTCAGTCAAAGTTCTAGGATTTGTACATGGCCCCATGGGAGTCTGACAACAGCCAATAGAAGATATAAAAGTCCCCCACTCTCAACTCCATCTGGTCAGCTGCACAGAATTACACATGCTTCGTGCTTCTGCTTCATCAATAAATGGACCCTCTTTCCAATCAGCCTCCAGCCTCCATTTTGTCTCCAGTGCCTTTCTCCCGGGTTGGAATTAGACCTTGGTATTTCTTCCAACAGTTATATATACATGTGTGCCTGGTGAGTTACATGTGCATTAGTCTATGGAAAGATAGAGGCTGGGTTGGAGTTCACATGAGTGATTATGTAATGCATGTGGGAATGATTTTGAGAAGCAGGAAGAAGAGCCACAGATGGGACAACCAGCATGCAAAAGGTTTCTCATCCCATAGAAGGAAGGATGATGTGGAGAATGTTTCAGAAGGGACCATCCCTAATTTGCCAGAGAGTAGAGGAGGAGATAAATACCTCTGGTTTTGCAAGATACTGTTAATGTAACATTATAAAAAGATAGAGCTAGCAGTCCTGGCCATTACTGTTGTTTTGAATACCTGACCAGGCTAAAAGAGATTACTTCCCCAATGTGGCACATGTAGAAATCTAGACTATACAGAAAGCACCCAAGATGATCCTAAAGTTTCTTTCTTTTTTCTTCTGATTATAGTGGGAATCTTGGAAATAAACATGCAAACATATTTTTAAAGTATTTGAGATGCAGATGAAAACCTTTGGCAGAATGGGTGTGGGAGGATTATTCTTTCTCCCTTTTCCTTCTTGAAACGTCATCAGATACTACAGGAAAAGTAAATTGTTAATTTCAGGATACGTATTCCCAAAGGTGTTCAGTAAAAAGCATGGTGATATCATGCATGTGATGTCACTGAAACAAATTACATAATTTACAAATGCCATTATTTATATCATATGCTTAACAAGATCATTTACCCCTGCTCCCTCATCCCCCAACCAGTGGATGCCTAAGGAGAACGCCCCGTCTGTAAGCTTTACACATACATACACACACCATACTTACAAACTACTAAAATCTCTAGTAGGATAATTTTTTTCCTCTTCAACACTTTTCTCAATTCCCTTGTGCAGTTTAGGCTCCCTGAATAGAATAACAGAAAAACAGAGTCTTCTACTCCAACCCCTGCTCAACCCTTATACTATTTCAGACAAATGGTTGTCCAATTTCTTCTTAAAAACCTCCAGTGATGGAGCAGCCACACCTTCTGGAGGCAAGGTGTTCCACTGATTGTTGGTGTTCAAGGTGTTCTGTCAGGAAATTTCTCCTTAGTTCTAGGTTGTTTCCTTGATTAGTTTCCATCCATTGCTTCTTGTCTTGTTCTCAGCTGCTTTGTAGAATAGATTGATCCCTTCTTTCTTCTGGTGGCCCCTTAAATATTGCAACATGATATCCTGTCCCTCCTAGTCCTTCTTTTCATTAAATTAGATATGACCATTTCCTGCAACCGTTCTTCATATGCTTTAGTCCGCAGTCCTCTTTTTCAGCCTCCAATCCGCCAACAGTGTGGCTCAACTACTTTCAACAATCTGTGGGTAGAAATTCATGTATTTGCACCTTAATACATTTTGGGTCTCAAAATCTGACCTCAGGTGGTTTGCTTATTGTAACTACAGCTTGAGTTTGGTGGGGAGGATCCAAGGGTAGTATTGCATTTTTCATGAGGTACTTGGGCCTCAGACAATGGCCAGTTCTCCCTCCTAACTAATTTACAAAACACATGCATTTGCATATTAAAATACCACTTGCTTCATTTACTGGGAATGTTAGACACTTATTATATTTCAGCTCAAACACATATCTAATTGTCTGCTGTCCCCAATAAGCAATTTAAAGAAATGCTGGTAGAAGAAGAATTGGTTAATAAAGTCCTTTTCATGCAACACTTCCATGTAATTTACTTTTATGTCATTTCTCCAGGGAGACAACACAAGCTATAACTATGCAGCAAATATTTTTAATGGTTTTGGCAAGGGCTCAGAACAGAAGTACTTTACCTTAAACCTCTAGTAAGCCATATTTCAAAGTACTGGCCTGGGAGGAAAGTGGTGGTGGTGGTGGGGACAGGAGGCAATCAGTGGATGGAATTTTAAATGAAGCATAGCTAATTCAGGGCATTATCATCAAAAGAACGGCTGGTGAAACTGTTCAACATGACTAAGCAGTGTATTGTTTTGTCTTCAAATATAATACATAAGAATAAGGGGGGGGGAGATAATTAGGTAGGCAGAGGAAAATCTGACTCATTTTATAATGTAAAGAATATTTGCACTTGAGCAAGAAGACCTGAGGAAAAGGCAATGTCTTAGAACTTCAGCAAATAAACAAATAAATAAATCTGTCCTATAATTTCAAATATTTTCAAAACATAAAGACTTTTTTGCTCCCTAAACCAGAGGCTTATTCCCTAAAACAGTGGTTTTGTTTACTTATTTCAAATATTTCTAAACCCATGACATGCAAACCATTCCTAAGTGACTAGCCTAACCAAAATGAACACATTATTATATGCAACAAAATAAAACCCATACAGCAATACCTCATATAAAAACAGCATAACAGCTGCAAATCATACAGTGGTAGCCTCATGCAGTGTCAAATTCCTGGAGGAACAGAAAGCAAGGCAAAGTATATATTTTAAAGATTGAAAATGAAAGCAGAAGCTTGTCCCCTGGAGCAATCTTCTGTTGAGATCTCCTTTTCTGATTTAGGAAATTGCATACATTAGTCAAATGAGGATTAAGATAATGAAGAGAACAAGCTCTCCTCCAATGGAGATAGAATGGGGTTGTGATGTGATACATGTACTTAATCAAACCTTCCCCAACCTAGTGCCCTCCAGATGGGGTGGATGACAGACAGTTCTCAAAATCCCTAGGAGCCTGGCCAATGATTGGGACTCCAACATGTCCTAAGGAAGATAAGCTTCTTCTTCTTCTTCTTCTTCTTCTTCTTCTTCTTCTTCTTCTTCTTCTTCTTCTTCTTCTTCTTCTTCTTCTTCTTCTTCTTCTTCTTCTTCTTCTTCTTCTTCTTCTTCTTCTTCTTCTTCTTCTTCTTCTTCTTCTTCTTCTTCTTCTTCTTCTTCTTCTTCTTCTTCTTCTTCTTCTTCTTCTTCTTCTTCTTCTCCTTCTCCTTCTCTTCCTCTTCCTCTTCCTCCTCCTCCTCCTCTTCCTCTTCCTCTTCCTCTTCCTTCCCTCCCCTCCTCCCTCCTCCTCCTCCTCCTCCTCCTCCTCCTCCTCCTCCTCCTCCTCCTCCTCCTCCTCCTCCTCCTCTCCCTTCCCCCTCCTCCTCCTGCTCCTGCTCCTGCTCCTTCTTTTTCTTCCATATCCATCATTGGACATTGGCAATCATGTTGGTGATCCTATTTTTATCAATAGCTGCATGAAAGAGTACTGCTGAGTTTTGTCCAAACCAGTTCCTTAGATTTTGAAGCTTGGAGGAGGTTATACATAGCTCCCAGCATTATATCGCCCTTCCATCAGACTTACTGAAGTATGTTGTGTGAACTGCAAGGTTATAGCACTGTAGCTGTAAGGAGAAACAGATTCCCATCATTAAAGAGAAATATTCACCATTTTCTCTTAGTCTAAGAAAAAGCCACTCAGCCACGGCAGGCACCAGCTTTTATAGTTGGTGCTGTCCAAAGCTTCAGCCACTGATGGGACTTTGTTTTTCCCACCAGCGGCTAGGCCAATGAGTGGAGTCTATTAGCTGACTCCACTCCTTGGCCATATTTGGTCATATACAACACCCCTCCCCTCCTAGTTAGTGTTCCTCCAATCAGCGCTCGCCTACCGTACATAATCGCGTAAGTAGGCGGGGCTTCAAGGCGTGCAACTGGACCTGCGCACTTCACTTGTTCCTGGAGCAGTGGCCCGAGCAGATGGGTCTGCTGCTGCTCTGGTCCCTGCCAGTGGAATCGTCTCAAAGCTTGTTACTGGCACAGCAGGGACCATTGAGGCCTCAGAAGGACTCCGCGGGACTTCCTCTTCACAAGATAAGGGTCTCTGTTGTTGTTGTTTGGGGGTTTGTGCCTGCGGGGTTGGTGTTTGCGGCCTGTGTTGTTCGATTGTTGCATGTTGGGTGATTGGCTGGTTGTCTGTGCTCGGGACCCAGCCCCGTAGCTGATCAATGTGTCGCTCCCATAGTTTCCCTTCATCCGTCTCTACTCTGTAGGACCATGGCCCTATGTTTTCAATGACCCTCACTGGCACCCACGTTGGTCCCCCGGTGTAACTGTGTGCGTAGACCGGGTCTCCTATTGTGAATTGTCTGTATTTCCCTGTGGAGTCTGGGGGTGTTTCTGTGCTGTAGTTGGGATGGACCTGGTCTAGTACAATCTGCAGCTGCCAACACATAAACAGTTCTGCCGGGCTGCGGTGTGTTGTAGTGTGGGGTGTGATGTGCTGGGCAAGGAGCATTTTGTCAATCCTCTCCTGCCAGTCCCCCCAGCCCATATGCTGTAGCATTTCCTTAGTGGCCCAGACCATTATCTCTGCTTGACCGTTCATGGCCAGGTGGGCTGGCAGTGATTGTGCATGCCAAATCCCCAGTTCAGCTAGGAAGGCCTCAAATAGTTTCGAAGTGAACTGTGGGCCATTGTCTGAGACAAGGACATCTGGCAGTCCATGAGTGGCGAATAGGCACCTGAGTGCCTTTATTGTCGCCTCTGATGTGGTGGATTGCATTGGGTTTACTTTCAGCCACTTTGAATAAGCATCGACGACTATCAGGAATGTCTGTCCCTGGCAGGGGCCTGCAAAATCGACATGTATTCAGGCCCATGGTGTGGTGAGTGTTTCCCATTTTTTGGGTCTCGTGGCCGGGGTGCTGGCCTGGATTCTTGCCAAGATGTACAAGTGGCGACCCAGGTTTCTATCTCCTTGCCCATCCCCAGCCAGCTAGGGCTTTCATCCAGACTATTCCAGGATGGCCCTCGTGAAGTGTCTCTAACATTTTATTTCTTAATGTGGGGGGATAACTACCCGGTCCCCCCATATTAGACAACCCTTTAGTACTGACAGCTCGGCTTGCCTATTTTGGTATGGTTTGTATTCTTCCCCTTGTGTTGCCTCTGGCTATCCCCTCCACACCCAGTTTGAAATCCATGCCATAGTTTTGTCGCGAGCAGTGAGCCTCGCGATTTCTGAGGATGTCATCATACCAGGCCGTATGTTCTCTATTAGTAGCACTGTTGTGGATGGCGCTGGGTCTTTGGCAGTGTCTGGAAGGGGGAAATGGCTGAGGGCGTCATCGTGGGCAATGACTTTCCCTGGCCGGTGGGTTAATGTGTAGCTGTATGCTGCTAAGAATACTGTCCATCTCAACATCCTAGGGGACAGGATGTTCGTTGTGGGTTTGTCACCAGCAAGAATGCCCAGTAAGGGTTTATGATTGGTGATGAGGTTGGACTGCCTGCTGTACAGGTACTCGTGGAAACGCTTTACCCCTGCGACCACGGCAAGTGCTTTCTTGTTGATTTGGCTGTAATTTCTTTGTGTTTTAGATAGTGTCTGAGAAGTAGGCGATAGGAGCTTCAGTTCCATTTGGCAATTTGTGGCTGAGGACCGCTCCGATACCGTAGGGGGAGGTGTCGCAGGTTAATGTTAAGGGTAGCGTCTCGCTGTATTGGATGAGAACACTGTCTGATGTGAGATGCTTTTTATTTTTTAAATGCTTCAGCCTCCCACTGTCCCCACATCCAGCTCGCTGTTTTATTGAGCAGCCTGTGGAGCGGTTCCATGATGGTCACTTTCTGTGGCAAAAACACATTATAAAAGTTCAGCAACCCTAGGAACGCTTGCAGCTCCGCTTTGTTTTGTGGTGTGGGGGCTTCCCTTATCGTTTGAAGCTTTCCATTTGTGGGTCTGATGCCTGCGGCATCAATTAGGAACCCCAAAAATTTGAGCTGTGGGACTGCTATGTGACATTTGCTTCTTTTTAATTTCAATCCTGCCTCTTGGAACTTTCCCAGGACTGCCCTTAGACGTTCCATCAATTGCTTCCTGCTGGTAGCTGAGACAATTCCATCATCGAAGTAGGGTATTACTCCAGAGATGTTGTGCAGCAACCACTCCATGATATTCTGGAACAGCCTGGGGCTATGCTTACACCGAATTGGAGTCTCTTGCACTTGAATGCCCCCCTGTGTATGACGATGGTTTGCACCTCAGCAGTAGCCTCATTGACAGGCAGTTGCTGATAGGCCTGGGCCAGGTCCAGCTTAGTGTATATAGTCCCCCGGCCCAGGGAGTGTAGGATGTGCTGGACTATGGGCACTGGGTAGGCACTTTGCTGGAGCGCTTTATTAAGGGTCATTTGATAGTCAGCACAGATTCTTATCGATCTGTCTGGCTTGACAGGAATCACAATCAGGGTCTCCCATTTGGTGTGGTCTACTGGTTCTAGAGCCCCTTGGGCTATTAATTTGTCCAGTTGTTTCTCGACTTTTGGTTGAAGTGCGAATGGGACTCGCCATGGTTTGAGGCAGACCAGGGCGATATTGGGGTCTAAAGTAAATGATATAGGGGTCCCCGCGTACTTGCCCAGTTTGTCATTGAAGACATCGCTGAATTCTCATTCCAGTTCCACGATGTCTCCGGTCCATCTGGGGGGGGAGGTCGTCTCTGTTGCGTGGATGCCGGCGATGTTTATCTGGAGTGGCTGGAACCATTCTCTGTTGAGCAGGCTGGGTAGGCTCTGGTCTACTATTGTGAATGGTAGACTTCTATGGAAGGTGCCATACTCCACATGTGCAATTTTTTTTCCCAGGACCGGTATGCGATGGCCCTGGTCATCTCTTAAAATAAATGCTTGAGGTTCCAAATGGTTGCGTCATTGCCCAGGTATGAGTTTTTTAAGGGTGTCCCATGATATCATGGAAATGTAGGACCCCAAGTCCACTTTCATAAGGCTAGGCTTGCCCTCGATTCTGACCATGGCCATTATTTTGTTTGCTTCGAAAGCGTTGGTGCGCTTCACTCTGGCTTGTGCGTAGCCCACGAACATGAAGTGGGCTTCCTCTTCCCAGGGGTCTTCCCTCTTTTTGAATCTCCCACCATGGTTCTTCCGCCCTCCCCCTTGGTGTCCATGTTGTTTCACAGGCGATGCGGCTCACCGGCCCTGCTTGCTCGTCGGTTGTGTCACACAGCATACCTCTGTGATGTGGCCTCTACGCTCGCATCTCTGGCATACGGTGTCTTTAGAATGGCACATGGATCGGAGGTGGTTTCTGCCACAGCCGCCACACTCTCGGGGTCCCGGTTTCCCACCTGGCTTACCGGACCTCAACTTATGTATGTCTCTGCCATCATCATTGTCGCTGGAGTCGGAGGCGAACTCGCTGGGCCGCGGCAGGCACCCAGTCCCGGTTTTGTGGACTCTTCTGTTCCCTTGGATCCATGCTGCTGAGTTGTCGGATGATTCGGCAGCTCTGGCTTCGTCGATGGCTTCTTGGAAGGACACATCCTCACGGGCCAGGAGTTTCTTTTGTAGTGCGGGATCCTTTGTTCCTAGGATGATCCGGTCCCAGATCATCCCCTCGGTATCTGGGAATCTGCAGTTCTTTGTGATTCTCCATAGATCTGCCACGAATGAGTTGATCGTCTCTTCCTCTCTTTGGCTCTGTGTGTAGAAATTGTAGTGGCTGGCCAGATAGGAGGAAGATGGGCCGTAGTGCCTACAGAGGGCATGCTGTAGCTCATCCCAGGATACAGTCTGTAGATCATCTGCGACCAGAGCATTGGCCATTTCATAGATGTCAACGTCACAGTACGTTAAGAAGAGTGCCCTTTTTTGCACATCAGGGGCTGCTTGGAGTCCATTTACCTCTAGGTGTAAATTAAATCGGCCCATGTAGGATGACCATTTCTCCTTAGCGGGATCGTAAGGGATGGCCATTGGGTGGTGTGCCAGGCTGGTCGCATGCTGTGCCATGTCGTCGGTCGGTTGCGGTTGAAAATGGCGCCGATCCCATGAAATGTCCTTTGTTCTCTCTGCAGTTCAGGATCCCACCTTCGGCGCCAGTGTTCGAGGGGTCCACGCGGTAAAGGAGAGGCAGGATGTGGGGAGCCTTTATTTCTCTTAGTCTAAGAAAAAGCCACTCAGCTGCAGCAGGCACTGGCTTTTATAGCCGGCGCTATCCAAGACTTCAGCCACTGATGGGACTTCGTTTTTCCCGCCAGTGGCTGGGCCAATGAGTGGAGTCTATTAGCTGACTCCACTCCTTGGCCATATTTGGTCATATACAACAAGCGCCTCATCTAAGTAGTATTAAGGAGAATGGAAACATCAGCTTTCAGAATCTTAAAATGCATTTACATAAGAAGACTGAAAAATAAATATTTTAAGAAGGAAAAATACTACAAAGCATCAGAATTGATTATATCTTGATCACTACATAAAAACAATCCAATGAAAGGAATATATCTGTGAGAAAGAAAGAGGGAAACCTTGAATATAATGATATCAAATATGGGCAATCAGCTATGCTAAGTAATTAGCTTAAATAATTCCAGCAGTGTGGAAATTTTTGATATAAAGAATTAACTGATGCAATAAGAATATGATCATGCATTGAATTGGTATTTTAATATAGATCACATGAAGGATGACTAAATTACTCACTCAGTTCTGTACAAAGTGTTATTTTTTGAATAGTCTTTGATTTATGACCTAATTGGTTGTAAGTTGTGGCAGTCGTTAAGTGGGACACCACATGACCGCCCAATTTTATAATCTTTTTTGCAACAGTCATTAAGCAACACTCTGGTCCTTAGTAAATCCATTGTTCCTGGGGTGGTTTTTTTTGCCAAAACCCAGACATAAACCAGTTTCTGGCAAAAAAAAAAAAATGTCCTAAATTGCAGTCTTATGATTAGAATGCTGCAAACAGCCATAAAGGTAAGCCTCTTGTCAACCACCCAAAATGTGATCATGTGACCATAGAGACAGCTGTCAGAACTTTGAAAGTAGATCATAAGTAGTTGGAGGAGGGTCTGTTGTAACTTTGAACAGTTGCTAAATGGTCAGTCGTAAGTTGAGAACTACCTGTACTATTCCAAAACTCCAGCTGTGGACTGAGAAATAAACATGGGAAGTAGATTGCAAAGAATGCTAAGGATTGACAACTTTTTGTCTCAATGCAAAGCGAACCAAATCCAGAACACAATCTTTTCTGAGTCATTCATATAGTCATAGACAAAGATGGTAGAAGGATTAATGCAGAGTCGTCTGCTAAAGTATTCAGACCAAAGAAAGCAGATGTAATGTCCAGTTCCACACTGTTGGCCAAGGCACAAATAGTGTTTTCATCTGTAAAAAAAAATTGTACCTGCTTATGGTGCTGGGAAGCAAAATGGTGGAAATTTCTATGGTGGAAGAGGGAAAGAATGGGAAAGGATGTTTTCCCCCTCTGCTCTGTTATGCCTGATTCTCAGAGACTTCTTGCTTTTTTTGCGCGGGGGGAGGGGGGGGGGAGGATTTTCAGAAGTGATTTGTCATTGCCTGCTTCCTAGGGCTGAGGGAAAGTGACTGGCCCAAAGCAGTCTCTCACAATCCCCTGTTTTCTAGCTGGATGCCTTAAACACTACACAAAATTGAATCTCTGGGAAAGGCTTTATGAAATAAAATTTTAGAATATTATTATGAATGTCTTGGCAGAAGCCCTGGATTTTGTTCTTTTGCTCAGATAATTATCTTAAGATAATTCTTAAGAAATGTTAATGATGCTGAATAAGTCAAGTCGCTTTCTTGCCAACATTGTCAATAGGTTGAATTTAATTTGCAATTTAGAGTCCTTCAGGTCTGTGCCTTTACAGTTCTTGTTTCATTTCAGTAGATTCAATCTAGGTTTTAAATTAGCAATGAATCCCCAAAATGAGAATATAACAGCTGGAGATATTTCAGAAGGTCCATCTTCAAGGTAATGTTGCATATATAATATTCACTGGGAAGGGAGGGGCATTTATATAGGCAAGCTGAAATGGATATTTTGAAACTTTGCAGCTTGCAGTCATGCAGTCATATTCCATACATAACCTGTGGTGTTTTGGTTTTTTTTTTTCTTCCCTAGGTTAGAGGTCACTTATATTATCAATGCTATGTAGAACTTTCAGAATAAGGTCACAGTTATAGCACGCTGGAGACCTAGAGGAGCTTTGAAGTTCAAAAGCATTCATCTAACAAATTTGAAGTCCTATCCTAGCTAGAAGATTACATTTGTTGGAATTGCGCTTAAAATTGCTACCCCAAGAGCAGCCTTAACATTTCTTGAATTTCACTGCAGGTAGTTCTCAACTTACAATTGGTTACTTAGTGACCATTTGAAGTTTTGAAGGACTCCCCCCCCCCCCACAAAAGCTACTTATGACCTAGCTCACTCTGCCATCATATGACCATATTTTGGGTGCTCAACCATCAACTCACATTTACAGCTGTTCGTAGCACCCCACAGTCATATTTATTTTATTTATTTATTTATTTATTTGATTTGCCAATTGTTTACAAGATAATAAGTATAAATGTATACATAGTTGTGAATACATGAAATGGTTACATATAAGAAAAATAAAAGAATAAGAGAAACAATAGGACAGGGACGGTAGGCACGTTGGTGCGCTATGCACGCCCCCTACAGACCTCTTAAGAAAGGGGTGAGGTCAATAGTAGACAGTCTAAGGTTAAAGTTTTTGGGGTTTGGGGAAGAAACTACAGAGTCGGGTAGAGTATTCCAGATATTGACCACTCTATTGCTGAAGTCGTATTTCCTGCAATCAAGTTTGGTGCGGTTTACTTTGAGTTTGTATCTATTGTGTGCTCTTGTGTTGTTATGGTTGAAGCTGAAGTATTCATTGACAGGTAGGACATTGCAATGTATGATTTTGTATACCATGCTTAAGTCAGACCGAAGACGGCGTAATTCAAGGTTTTCTAGTTCTAGAATTTCAAGTCTGGTGGCATAAGGTATTCTACAGCGAGTAGAGGAGTGGAGAACTCTTCTTGTGAAATATTTCTGGACTTTCTCAATTGTGCTAATATCAGATACGTAGTGTGGGTTCCAGACTGATGAACTGTATTCGAGTATTGGTCTAGCAAATGTTTTGTATGCTCTGGTTAGTAGTGTGATATTACCAGAGAAAAAGCTACGTAGGATTAGGTTAACAACTCTTAATGCCTTTTGGGCTATGTAGTTGCAGTGTGCTCTAGCACTTAGATCATTAGAGGTGAGTATTCCAAGGTCCTTTACAGAGCTTGGGTCATCAACAAGATCTTGACTATTCAGCTTCTATTTTATTTTCTGATTTTTTTGCCAATATGTAAGACAGAGCATTTATTTGTTGAGATTTGAAGTTGCCATTTGTTTGACCATTCGGATACATAGTCAAGATCTTTTTGTAGGGTAGCAGTATTGTCTGTGGTATTGAACAGCTTTACATCATCAGCGAAGAGAACGCAATTGCTCTTAATATGATCACAGAGGTCGTTTATGTAGAGTATGAAGAGAGTTGGTCCTAGAACACTGCCTTGGGGAACACCACTATTGACAGGTACTGGATTTGATAGGACGCCCCGATTTTGACCATTTGTTGTCTGTTTGACAGGAATGCTTCTATCCAGTTATTCAGTTGTCCAGAGATACCATAGGATTTTATTTTTAGGAGTAGTTTGTCGTGTACCACTGAATCAAAGGCTTTACAGAAGTCTATGTAGATTGCGTCTATTGTTTTGCCCTGGTCGAGTTGTGTCGTCCATATGTTTTTGCAGTGTAAGAGTTGCAGATTACAGGATAGTTTTTTCTGAAACCAAATTGTTTATTGGAGAGTAGGTTATTTGTCTCTAAGTGAAGGATGATGGATTGGTTAATAATTGATTCCATGACTTTACAGGTGACGCAGCATAAGGAGATTGGCCTGTAATTTTCATCTAGGCTTGGGTCTCCCTTTTTGAAGATGGGGATGACTGTGGCTTGTGACCATAGGTTAGGCAAGGAGCTGGTTCTGAAAGATTTTTCAAAGATTATGCTTAGAGGTTTGGCTATGGCAGTGGATAGCTTTCTTAAGAAGTAGGCACATATTCCATCTGGTCCAATAGATAGAGATGGTTTTAGGTTGCGTATTGCTTTTTCAACATTGTCTTCTGTGAAATCGATATGTATTAGATCATTGTTGTTATCTGTGAGTACGGCTAGGAAATATTGGGCATGATCCATTGCTGTTTACAAATACTGAGCCGAAAATGTGTTAAAGATGTTGGCTTTAATGGTGTCGTCGTTGCAGTCTTTACCATCAGGTCCTATCAAGGAGGGATGGACCTTGAGTCTTTTAGTTTGTTGTTTACAAAATTGTAAAAGCGCGGTGGAATTGGTGCTTAGAAGGTTTTCCTCTTGTTTAATGTGATAATTGGTGCATTCGGTCTTTATCTGGTGGCATAGATTTTTGTATCGGTTTTTGAAATTGGCAACGTGACCAGATTTGTTTTTCCGCCAGAGTGATCTCTTTTTGGATTGAAGTTTCCTTATTGATATGGGTAATCTGCTTTTTTGTTTTGTTTTGGGAGTTGTTGTTGGTACATATAGTTTGATGACTCTTTTGACTTCAAGTAAAAATATGTTATAATGGTCTTCAACGGTATTGCATCCAGTGAATAGAGATTGCCAATCAAGGGATGAGAGATCGTTGTCTATAAGATCATAGTTGCCTTTTTTGAAGTTACAATAGGGGATTACATCATTGTGGTGATTTTTGTGTGGATGTATGTTGAGACAAAAGTCGATCATATTGTGGTCACTACTGGAAAAGGGTTCTTTAGATTGTATTCCGTAGATTAGGTTCAAACTGTTGCAGAAGATGAGATCGAGGCAGTTGTTTAGTCTAGTGTTGTTGGTTACTAGTTGTTCCAGTCCCAGATTTGTAATAGCATTGTAGAAGGTTGTGTGTATGATTTCAGTTGTACAATCATTTAGGGTCCAGTTAATATGAGGTAGATTGAAATCACCAAGAAGGATAAAAGGGTATGGGCAGGATGCAGCCCATGTTAGTAATGTATTTAGCTTGTTTACATGTTCGATGTCATAATCAGGTGCTCTGTAACATAGTAAGAATCGAATTGTGATATTTGAGGATAGTTCACAGATGATGGTTTCAGGAAGGGCAAACTCCTGGGTAACTTGGATATTTTTTAGATGTAAGGATATGATTGTCATCCAGTTTCTAAGAAAAGAACACCTGATAGCAAGTGAATAATGGGTTTGTTTTATAACCACCACATTCATTTCATGACCATTACAAAAAATTGGACTAACTGGACCTGATTTTCTCTAGTCAGAAAATCAGGTCACGCTAGTGATGATCCTCTTTACAACTGTCATGGCTTACAACCATCATTGTCAGGGTCAATTATTATTGTAAGTCAAGGACTTCATATCCAAGAGTCAAGCCGTGAAGGAGGAGAGTCTAATATTGAATTGCCTTACTTATTTCTCCTTCACCCTTCAAGCTTACCCTTTTTGCTCTTTAATAATCCCACTGTCAAAACCTCTGTGAGGGCAGAAAAGGAACAAGACAAGGGTGCCCACTATCACCTCTGTTGTTTGTGTTAACTTTGGAAGTACTAAATAGAAATATTAGAGATGAAAAGAATATAAAAGTGCTAAATAGAAATATTAGAGATGAAAAGAATATAAAAGGGATGAAAATCAAAAAGGAAGAATTTAAGTTGCAAGCATTTGCTGATGATCTGGTTTTTATCTTAGAAGACCCACTAGAAACAGCATCAAAATTGATAGAAAAAATAGAGGCATATGGAAAGGTGGCTGGTTTGAAAATAAATAAAGATAAGACAAAGAATATGCTATCAAGACAAAAGGAAGAACTGGCAGACCTATTGAAAATTCAGGTCACGAATAAGATCAAGTACTTGGGGATATACTTGACAGCAAGATGCAGTACACT
This sequence comes from Notechis scutatus, assembly GCF_049901735.1. Taxonomy (NCBI): domain Eukaryota; kingdom Metazoa; phylum Chordata; class Lepidosauria; order Squamata; family Elapidae; genus Notechis; species Notechis scutatus. The sequence goes on along the minus strand of NC_142010.1, from coordinate 88,875,598 downwards.
AAAAGAGAATAATTATACCAAACTTAAACAGCAGAGTGCAAGATTTGGTGAAATGGGAAAATTTACAACTGTCATTAATAGGGAGAATTTCAACAATCAAGATGAATATATTACCCAGAATTTTATATTTGTTTCAAACAATTCCAATTAGGCTTGGAAAAGACTATTTTGAAGATTTAAATAAAATTGTGTTGAAATATATATGGCAAGGTAAGAAAGCGAGAATAAAGTTAAAACTTTTGTAAGATGCTAGAATTAGAGGAGGATTTAGTTTGCCTAATTGGGAGTTGTATTACCAAGCTACAAATTTGATGTGGGTTAAGGAATGGATAACATTAAGAAATACTAGATTGCTGACATTAGAAGGAGATGATCTGTTGTTGGGGTGGCATGCTTTTTTATGGTATAAAGGAACTAAAACACAGGGGTACTTTAGAAGACATTATATACGGGAGTCTCTGTGGTTAAACTGGGAGAAGATTAAAAGACAATGTTATTTGAAAATTCCAGTCTGGCTATCGACTATTGAAGCATTTTCTTATCCTATAATATACAAAAAGGAACAAACAGTTAGATATGGTGAAATATTGAATGAAAACGGTGAACTTAAATCTATACAAAAATTAGAGGAACAAGGTATAAAGATGAATTGGTTTTCATATGCGCAAATACATTCAAGGTATGATAAAGATTCTAAAACAGAAGGTTTCTATGAAAAACTGAGTGATTTAGATAAGATTTTGACAGGTACTGATGAAAAGGTGATTAAAAAAATGGATGGATATTTTTTAGAAATTAAACTAGAAGAAGAACAAGTTAAAGAAACTATGATTGCTTGGGGGAAGAATTCTGGATATGGGATCGATTTAGAGAAATGGAAAAAATTGTGGTCTCAAAATTATAAAATGACAATGTCAACAACATATAAAGAAAATTTGTATAAGATGTTTTACAGGTGGCATTTCCCCCCGATAAGAATAGCAAGAATGTTCAAGAATAAATCCGAAAAATGTTGGAAATGTCATCAGACACCTGGCTCATATTACCATATGTGGTGGACTTGTGCGGATTCTAAAAAATACTGGACTAAAATCCACATGTGGTTGGAAAAAATGACAAAAAAACATATAGATTTGAAACCAGAAATATTTTTATTGGGAATTTTACCTGAAATATATAGTAAAGATTTGAAATACTTGATTGTAAATGTATTAACAGCGGCTAGGATTGTATTTGCTAAAAACTGGAAAAATGAGAAAATACCATCACAGGAGGAAATCATTAAGAAAATATTGGAATGTGCTGAAATGAGCAGATTGACATTTGAAATTAGAGAACAAGAGGATAAACAATTTTATAAAGTTTGGGATCTATTCTATCAATGGTTAGACAATAAAGTATAGTAACGAAATATGTAGACTTTTAGAAAATACCAAATATATAAAGATGTATTCTTTCCTTATTATATCTACAAAATGATTCTAGGATAGATTTGGGATGATAATATGAATTGTCACAAAACAAATTAAGTAAAATATGATTATTTCCTAAAGCATGAATGAATAAAAGTATAGTCAAATGATTGATTAATAATGATACCAATGTATTTAATATTGGATTGAAAATACGAGATCATATACAATGTAATTGTAATTGAAGACTATGAAATGGAAGCACAAAACAATTTGTAAACCAACCAGTACACTGTATGTACATATATGGAAGATGGCCTGATGTTTTTATGTTTTGTTTGTTTATGTTTGTTTTAAAAACCAAAAAAAATTATTAAAAAAAAAACCTCTGTGAGGGCAGAGGAGAAATGAGACAGGGTCAGAAAAAATGGGCTGAGGATCCGAATATCACAAACCTCCCTGGCTTCTACCATTTGCAGGAGACCTAATTAATTAACATTTTTATACTCTTGTGATATATGACTCACTAATGTAGTAGTATAAGAAACTAATGCTGCTAACATAACAGGTGTTACAATTAGCCTTATCTAACAGCATAGACATAAATAAATGTAGGCAAAGTAAGACACTTGATAATTTCTTGCACATCATGCCAGGATAACAGAAATGTGAAGCAAAGCAAAGGATCCCCAACATGCTGAAAACAGCCTTTTTTCCAATCTCACCCATACATTTACTAAGAGCACCAAAATGAAATTACATAACATATAGTGTTAGAATACTAAGTCCAGCACAATTCAATTAAACAGTGTTTTTCAGTCTTCTGAATCCAGCATGCTCACTGAGGAATTCTGGGAATTGAAGTACACACACACACACACACAGAGAGAGAGAGAGAGAGAGAGAGAGAGAGAGAGAGAGAGAGATGCCAAAATTGAATAACACTGTCATAGAGGTCTATGGAGATTCTCAGTCATCCAGGTCATGGTTGTCCCAAAGCTGTTTGCAAGGAGTATAAATCCTTCCATTTCCCCCATCCAGTCAGAGCTGAAGAAGCTTCTTGGATGAGAAGTGAAACATCTTCAAAGAAAAAAGTCCAGCTGCCTCTTGAAAAAAGCACCTTTGGGACTGCCATAGAGGAAACAGTAGTAAATATGTTCTGAAGGGCAAGATATGGAGGGGTTTTACTAAACACTGAGTGATATTAATATCTCTCCAGTCCTAACAGCAGGGTTTTAAATCTGAACTTGTCTAAATATAGATCTAACCTTATGTTCCTCTTTGCTCATATCCTTATGGACTGAAACTGCAAAGCACTGCATTTAAGCAATACCCTTGGCTTTATTCCACAGTGGCGTATAAAATGAGAGGTAGGTCAAGATATAATGGAAAGCTAAGTAAGAAAGCAAGGTAATATAATATTTAGAATAGCCTCTTCAGGGAAGTTCATTGCCCAAACATTGGCAGTTTTATTACAGAGTTTTTGCAACTAAATGGTCTTTAAGGTTGCAAATAGTCAGTAACCTTTACTGACTGCAATTAGACATTGTTTTCAGTAGGCAGATGTAGGACTGAATTGGAAGCCTATATAAATTTTTTGAAAGAAAATCCTGGAAATTGCAGTGGGGCTTATTTTGTCATGTGAAGAACCCAACAATATTGAAGTGAGAAAGATCTAGAGTGAAGAAAATGCAAAAATAAAGCTAAAAATGAAAGGCAGCTGGAAGGAAAAATGGAAAGTCTTTGGTGGCATCTCATGGACATTGAATTTAATTTACATGTGAATAAATGGGGCAAAAATGTAATCACCTGGTTGCCCTTGCCATCTTGATTTTTTTAAACCAGTAGATGCTGCTCCTCTTGTATAGTAACAGGGAGAGGAGTATGGTTACAAGGGTGAGGGGAAACTGTCCATTTAGATAAATCAACCCCCTCCCCAATCACAGGGATATGGGAATTGGCCACATCTCTATGTGAGCTGAATGGGGCCAGATTCTACACAAGACATGATAAATTTTTATAATCAATAAAGAGAATATTAATATGAAAAAAACAGTTCTAAATTTATTAACATACTATTCTGAATCAAGCACACAGTGCTATGCAACTAGAAGGAAGACTTCAATTTATAAGCTTATAAATTCAATACCAAATTCAGGCTATATTTATGTAAGGTTTGGGGGCTTCATTTCCACTACACCTAACATACAAACAGTGACATAAATTACCAACCATGATGATGTCAAGACACATTTGTGTCTCATCTGACTCAACTATATAACAAGATAAAGACAAAAACAAAAAGACCAGAACACAGCCTCTCTAGCCATAAATGCCCAGATAGACAGAGATTAATGCAGATAAACAATGAAGCATAACACCCAAATCAAGAATTACCAAGAAGAAAGCAATGTCCCCCTCATCAACCTGGCAAGGCAAGTGATCTTAGGAAGTAAACCTCAGACTCACTAGCATTGATGTTACCAAATTGAATAAATGTCTGTAAGCAATCAAACATGCTCAGAAAACACCAATTTCTCAACTACACAAGCCATCACTTTTGCATGATTATATCATAACATACATTGCAATCACCTCCGCTGAACCTTTGTGGACATTCAAACATGTAAGCTGCTTCTTAAAACTCTGGTTGCTCAGAAATGCACCTGTTGCAACCAAAATGATGCAAACAGAAGAACAGCTTAGAAAAAATCTAAAGGTCACAGAATGTACACATTCCTAATTTTCTTTTCCCCCTTTTTCTGTTTGGTATCTAGATATTAAATATGTTCTCATATGAATGAGGACTTACCTGATGGCAGATACAGATTAATAAACCACTTTAACTGGACAGAACAAAGAAAGACAAATAAAATTACATTGAAAGAAAAATGTAAACAGTTAGCAATACAACAATTACAACAGGCAGACAGACAGGCAGGCAGACAAGCAGACAGACAGACAGACAGACAGACAGATACCTCTCAATGTATATTTATATACATATTTGTATATTATATTTTACACAACAGTTTCAATAAAGACAACATATTTCATGTAAGTATCCAATCACAATCTACATCTACATGCAACTCATTCATAAAGTTGCAATTAGTTAATTCATAAAAGTTGTAAAATCAGATCTTCAATGCACTAATTAGAATTGAAATTTTATCTTTCCATTAAGACAGGATTAAGACATTTAACAAATCCTTAATTTTAGTTACTTAGACTAAAAACTTTTAAACTGGATTCACATTTGTCCAGGAAAAACTCCTTTTGGAAATTCCCATCAAAGGATGATGGAATGTAGTTTTCCTCCTTCACTATATATCTCTACATCATATCCTTCTCTCTTTCAAATTTCCAATTTTCTTCTGATAGTATAAGTTTTTAAAGTGCATATGGGCATACATTGCAGGAAAGAGACTGAATAACAAGTTAATCTTTCTCTATGTCTTGTGAATAGAACGCCATTCATGGAAATGCTGAATCCAGCCCAATGCATGTTGACAGAAGTTTGCTCACCGAACCAGTTGTTAAACTGGTTGCAACACACCACTGCTTAAGATGCATATTTTGAACTTCACTTAAAGACATTGTAATCTCTTGTATTTAGCACTCTACTTTGGGTTCTCAATCTTAAAGCTGTGAAGAATTGTAATAATGCTTAAAAAAGAAAAGGAACAAACTTTCCTTTTTAGATTATGCCTTTCAGATGAATGACATGGTATCAGGACATGGTATCAGGTCCATTCAAGGTGGCATCTTAAAATATGTCCCTTCATCTCCCTCCTCTTGATTGTTTCTGTATCAAAATGTTATAAAGGGAGCTATTTTCTCAATGAGTTAGGAAGATATAACTGCAAAGAGCAGTAAATATCTCAATTATTAACTTTTAGTAAAGTCCTGGGAAAAAAGACACATGGGAAGAATTCTGTCAAGTCACTCAAAAGAATTAATGTTCAAGTGTCTCGTTGAGAAAAAGTGAGAAAGCAGAGGTCACCCCCATTTCCTTCTAGAGTGAAAGATCCTCACAGTTATGGCTCTGAGAGGGTTCTGAAATCTTTATCAAGACCTCATAAGCCGGATCTATTATGAATGATTTGCACAGCTGTTATCTTGGCTTTCCACTGAGCATGAAATGGATGTCAGAGAAAGACTCATCCCTTATCTGTGGTTTACACAGCTTGGGTTTTCAGCCTGACTGCTCTTCACACACATACACACCATCCTTTCTTGTCCACATCAAGTTGCACAAAAGAAAATGTAAGTTTTTAGGGAAAGTGGTAATAATGCTTATTTGCAGTCTTTCTTTTCGGGTTCCTTTTTTTATCCTTAAGAATAAGCTGTAATTATAAGTGGAGTAGCTATGTATTTACTGTTTGAAAAGCTTCTGGCGGAGTCTAATTAATCCCATTGTGGATGCTAATGTGAACAAAAACTAAATTGCAAAGGATGTTTTGATCTTTGATTCAGTTAATATTATTGATTTTTTTTTTTAAAAAAAAGGACTGTATTTACTCATACATTTAGGTGAAGTGGAAATAATAAGTTAGGTTATCTGTCTTAGTCATAATTTTGTGATACACATCATTCATTGTTAATTTAAGGACACAGTATCAGTTATTCTCCCCCACCGCACATTTTGGCTCAAAGCATAACCAAAGGCCACTTGTACCTCAAGTATGTTCATACTATTCTATGCAAACTAAGATCTCTAAAGACTACTTTATATGGCAACATATTGCACATTATACTAATTAGAAAGTACTTGTGGTGCACTGATATACCCAGGGTGCTAAAGATAGGGAAATAAATTTAAGACATGCAAATGATGGTGTGTGGTCCCATGTGAAGAAAAAAAATATTGAATGAAACACACACAGTTCTATCTAAGAGTGTGCTCCTTACTCTTAGTTATATCAGGAGAACCAACAGAAATACATTAAATTCACTGGGAAATGGTTATTTAAAGAAATTGTGTGGTAAAACAAGAAAGGATTGGAATGAATAGAATTTAATCATGAGATAAATATATAAATGAAAGTGAATGGCTCAAAACCTGTGTTTGGACTCTATGGCTGGATCTTCAGAAAGCGAGAGAGGAGCTATAGATGAAGTGTTCTATAAGCTATAGTAGAATCAAGGATAGTTTTCACAGAAATAAACATGTGGAATTGCTCTTTGTTTACTGAGATTCTAGTTTGCTTTAGGGTTGTCCCTTGTGGGGGAAGGCCGTATTTGTAAGATAGTTGATCTGCAATTTGAAACCTTCCTATAGCAACCATATTATGGTTGCTGCTGAATGGATGGATGGAGGTGATGATTGAGAATACTTGACCAGGTTTACAATGGTAAATCATGTCCTTATCACTAAGCATACAGGTTTCTACATGGTCTCTTTATGGCACTCACTTGAAGATTATCCAAAAAGTACAGTTGATACAAAATGTAGTGGGCCACCTTTTGACAAGTTGTACACCCTTGAAGCACCTGCATTAGTACTTAACACCTTGCATTGGTTACTAGTGGGCTTCTGAGTAAAATTCAAAGTACATCTAGAACTGTACATGCCTTGGCACCACAATATCTTCAGGATCACCTTCTCCATCCAGGGTCAGTCATCCCCCCAGAAGGGAGCTCTTGGTTGATTGACATATATACTCAAATGTTTCTGAAATCAAAAGAGTAGAAGCCAGCATATGGGAGGGTTTTTTTTTTAAATTAAAATAAGAACACTATGGAATAGAATCCCTGTTCTATAGTATCAGATAGGCCTCCAGGACATTATTAAGATTAATCTGGACAGATTTGGATTGTTGACTGTCACTTTTCTCTCTGATTTTGGATTTAGGATTGTAGTTGTTAATACATTGGAAACTCTCTTTATCTTTAATCATAATCATAATAGTTTAGAATATGATTGAAAATGTTCCCCAATGAGTGAAATGTAGAGAAATTTTAAGAAATAAGACATTTAAAGCAGCATCCAACAATTCTTGCCTTTTATAGAAACAAAATCTGTGGAATGTCTGCTAAACCTAAAGGACTGCACAATGAATTAAGGGATTTAATTAAATGAAGGGACTTAGCTATCTTGAATATTGTACTGAGAAAAAGTTTATCTATTGATCTGAAGAAAGAAAGGTATACTGCAGGCAGATTTATCTTTTGTCACAGTAGTGGAACTATTCAGCTTTTTCAATAAATAAGCTAATAAATTTAATTATCTTAAAATTATTTTTTTGTGAAATGTATAGTTTTTTGTTTTTGTAACTTTTTAAAGCATTTTTATGCAAAGTTTGTGTGTGTGTTTGCATTGCAATTATTTATGCATTTGGTTACTTTTCTTTTTGTGCTATTATTTAAAAGTAGTAAAAATAAATTTAAATTTTATTTTTTTTAAAGTGTAATATATAGTGCAATTCATTGCTTCATACAAATATCTTCTGTATGCCAACGCTCCCCACAGACTAATTGTTCTAAGCATTCTCAAAGTGATAAAAATCTGTTTGTTGGCCTGTTTCTACTTTGTCTATTTTTTTTTCCTGATGAAAGGCCAATTAATATTTATGGTTTACCCTTCTTTCCAGAAATACCAGATACACAACTTGTCAAGTGGAAATGAATTTGGCAGCATGATGTGGAAGCAGGGTAGTTGCAAAGGTTGTTATGGATTATTTTATCAACAATGTGAAGGGTTGACAAATAAAATAGATACTATCCTAAGTCATTAGTGTGAATGAACAGAATTTTCACTATAAAGGCAAAGTTTTATTATGATTAATACCCGGTTTCCAGGTTATTGGCTTCACAAAACTTCTAGATTCTGTAATGTAACTCTCAGCAGACCAAAAAACAAAACAAAACATTTTGTGCCATTGTTCCATTTCTGCCAAAGCATCAAATAGGGTTTTAGTACTTTTGTAATGGGATTTTTGCATATTTCAAGAGTCCATTCTCTGCTCCAAATATCGATGCAATCTAGAGAATTATTGCATTGAAAATCAAGAGGATAGAAGAATCTGCATCTACTTTTCAACTTAAAAAGTTTATATGCAACTTAAAATGTTTATATGTTGCTGAGATGCACATAGTATCTAAAAACAGAATTATTTTTAAAAAGTTATTAAAATAGTAAGTAAACAGATAAAATGTTTAAAAGCCAAGTTTTTTTTTTTATTTACTGAATAAAATAGACCAATATACCATAAATGTGTTACAAAATAGCAGTTAAAGTTTTCCATGCCCTGTAAACCTATCACTCCAAATTAAAGAAGGTAGGGTTGGGCCTTTATAACAATCTGAGCATGTAAGGGAGCTTCATACTTTTAGGGGTTTCATTTTCCAAACCTCTGGGGACTTATAAAGTAAAAACCAGAACTTTGAATGAATTTGGAGATAAGCCAATAAAGATAGCATCATTGTAAGTCATATACTCTGAGAAACACATCACTACCCGGAGTTTCTTCTTCTATTCAGATTTCAAAGTTACCTTATAGAGTAAATCACAATGATTCAAATCTACTATAAGTGAGATGTCTGTGGCCACAGGCAAGTATCTTTCTCCAGAAATAGGTGCAGTGGTGGTGCAGTGGTTAGAGTGCAGTACTGCAGGCTCCTTCTGCTGACTGCCAGCTGCCTGCAATTTGGCAGTTCAAATCCCACCAGGCTCAAGGTTGACTCAGCCTTCCACCCTTCTGAAGGTGGGTAAAATGAGGGCCCAGATTATTGGGGACCATAGGCTGACTTTGTAAACCACTTAGAGAGGGCTGCAAAGCACTGTGAAGTGGTATACAAGTCTAAGTGCTATTGCTATTGGTGCAAAATGTTGCTAATTACTCAACTGCCATCTCTTTGCCAAATACAAGCCTCTGTGTTGAGGTAATTCCCCGTTAGGAGAATGAGCGCATACAGGGAGACTTATTGAGAGAAGTGTTGAATAATACACATAGAACACACAGATACACTGTACAGTAAATGTAGGGTTTTACTTTCGATAAAGGTTTAAGCAAAGTTCAAGATCAGCAGTCCATAGCCATTCACAGTTAAATCAGTCAATTTTCAGTCCAGGGATAATCCAGTAACAAAGTCCAGTGTCAAAAACAGTTCAGTAACAGACTTACATCAAATCCAAGAATATCAGTCAATTAGAAGGAACGGCAATACTCTCCAACAGAAGGAAAAAGAGACTCACTGAGACTTCTTCTGAGACTAAGACTAAGACAACCCAGGTTTCTGGCTCCAACTTATGGCCATTTGAGGAACCACACCCAATTACACTTTTATGATTCTCTTAAAGAGACAGCATTAAAATGTCTATCCTGGTTTATATATTGTCCAACCCAAATAACTGTTAGGTGACTTACATTCCTAACACTCTGTCTTCAAGAGAGTAAACATATTAATGATTGCACAAGCCGAATGAGCTGTTCTTTTCTTTCACCTAGATTAGAACTTGTTAACTCACAAAATGATTTCCTGTGCAGCATCACATTTTTTTAAATCCTACTTTTCTTCTAAGAGTTCAAGAATATATGGGGATCACCTTTCAACAATCCTGAATGTACCTGAATTTCTCCTCTTACTAAATATGACTAAATTTGACATCATATTTGTCTGTGAAACAAGGCTCAATGCATCTCTCCCTGACTCCATTACCACAGTAAGAGACTATCATGTTTACTGATCAGATCGTGAAATTCGTAGAGGAGGTGGTGTTGCTATCTTCTATAAAAAGTCCTTACATCTAAAAAACATCCAAGTTACCCAGGAGCTTGCTCTTCCTGAGACCATCATCTCTGAACTATCCTTAAATATCACATTTTGATTCTTACTATGTTACAGGGCACCTGATTATGACATTGAACATGTAAACAAGCTAAATTCACTACTAACATGGGCAACATCCTGCCCACACACTTTTATTTTTCTTGGTGACTTCAATCTACCTCACATTAACTGGACCCTAAATGAATGTACAACTGAACCCATACATGCAACCTACTACAATGCTGTTACAAATCTGGGACTGGAACAACTAGTAACCAACAATACTAGACTTAACAACTGCCTCAATCTCATCTCCTGCAATAGTTTGAATTTAATTTATGGAATACAAACTAAAGAACCCTTTTCCAACAGTGACCACAATATCATTGACTTTTGTCTCAACATATGCCCACACAAAAATAATCACAATGATGTAATCCCCAATTATAACTTCAAAAAAGGCAACTATGATCTTATAGACAACGATCTCTCATCCCTTGATTGGCAATTTCTATTCACTGGATGCAATACTGTAGAAGACCATTACAACATATTTTTACTTGAAGTCAAAAGAGTCATCAAACTATATGCACCAATAACAACTCCCCCCCCAAAAAACAACAACAACAGATTACCCATAACAATAAGGAAACTTCAATCCAAAAAGAGATCACTCTGGCGGAAAAATAAATCTGGTCACGTTGCCAACTTCAAAAGCCGATACAAAAATGTATGCCACCAGATAAAGACTGAATGCACCAATTATCACATTAAACAAGAGGAAAACCTTCTACACACCAATTCTACCCACACTTTTTACAATATTGTAAACAACAATCTAAAAGACTCAAGGTTTATCCCACCCCTGAAAAGACCTAATGGTAAAGACTGCAATGATGACACCATTAAAGCCAACCTCTTTAACACATTCTTTGGTTCAGTATTTGTAAACAGCAATGGATCATGCCCAGTATTTCCTAGCCAAACCACAGAAAACTACAATGATCTAATACATATCGATTGTACAGAAGACAATGTTGATAAAGCACTACGCAATCTAAAACCATCTCTATCTATTGGACCGGATGAAATATGTGCCCTACTTCTTAAAAAAGCTATCCACTGCCATAGCCGAACCTCTAAGCATAATGTTTGAAGAATCTTTCAGGACCAGCTCCTTGCCTAATCTATGGTCACAAGCCACGGTCATCCCCAGCTTCAAAAAGGGAGACCCCAGCCTAGTTGAAAATTACAGACCAATCTTCTTATGCTGCATCACCTGTAAAGTCATGGAATCAATTATTAACCAATCCATTGTCCTCAACTTAGAGACAAACAACCTACTCTTTAATAAATAATTTGGTTTCAGGAAAAAACTATCCTGTAATCTGCAACTCTTACACTGCAAAAACATATGGACTACACAACTCGATCAGGGCAAAGCAATAGACGCAATCTACATAGACTTCTGTAAAGCCTTTGATTCAGTGGTACACGACAAACTACTCCTAAAACTAAAATCTTATGGTATCTCTGGACAACTGCATAACTGGATAGAAGCATTCCTGTCAAACAGACAACAAATGGTCAAAATTGGGAGTGTCCTATCAAATTCTGTACCTGTCAATAGTGGTGTCTCCCAAGGCAGTGTTCTAGGACCAACTCTCTTCATACTCTACATAAATGACCTCTGTGATCATATTAAGAGCAACTGCATTCTTTTCACTGATGATGTAAAGCTGGTGAATACCACAGACAATACTGCTACCCTTCAAATAGATCTTGACTATGTATCAGAATGGTCAAACAAATGGCAACTTAAAATCTCAACAAATAAATGCTCTGTCTTACATATTGGCAAAAAAAATAAATCAGAAAATCAAATACAAGCTGAATAATCAAGACCTTGTTGATGATCCAAGCTCTGTAAAGGACCTTGGAATACTCATCTCTAATGATCTAAGTGCTAGAGCCGACTGTAACTACATAGCCAAAAAGGCGTTAAGAGTTGTTAACCTAATCCTACATAGCTTTTTCTCTGGTAATATTACACTACTAACTAGAGCATACAAAACATTTGCTAGACCAATCCTCGAATACAGCTCATCAGTCTGGAACCCACATTACATATCTGATATTAGCACAGTTGAGAAAGTCCAGAAATATTTCACAAGAAGAGTTCTCCACTCCTCTACTAGTTGTAGAATACCTTATGCCACCAGATTTGAAATTCTAGACCTAGAAAACCTTGAATTACGCCGTCTTCGGTCTGATCTAAGTATGGTATATAAAATCATACTTTGCAATGACTTACCTGTCAATGAATGCTTCAGCTTCAACTATGGTTGAACAAGAGCACACAATAGATACAACAACACAAGAGCACACAATAGATACAAACTCAAGGTTAACCAAACTTGATTGCAGGAAATACGACTTCAGCAACAGAGTGGTCAATGTCTGGAATACTCTATCTGACTCTGTGGTTTCTTCCCCAAACCCCAAAAACTTTAACCTTAGACTGTCTACTATTGACCTCACCCCTTTCTTAAGAGGTCTGTAGAGGGCGTGCATAAGCGCACCAACGTGCCTACTGTCCCTGTCCTATTGTTTCTTTTATTTTTCTTATATGTACCCATTTCATATATTCAGAACTATGTATATACTTATACCTATTATCTTGTAAGCGATTGACAAATAAAAATAAAATAAAATAAATAAATCCCTGTGTTGCTGAGATAGAGTGACTCATCCCAAATCATCCACAGAGCTGCATAGTTGAAGGTGGATGTTAACCCAGGTCTGCTCAGTCTAGATCTCATACTTTAACAGCTGCACCATGCCACCTAACACAGTTTATTTTGGTTTCATAAGGTATTTGGGTGCCAAAGTTCAGTTATGGAACATGCTTCTAAGACTGATTTTTAGAAAGAAAATTTTCTTTTTCTCCCCTGTGTCATGTGCACTGTTGTTTCTTTACTCTATATGTATGATTTTGTACATGCCTCACTAAAACTATATTTCGCTTCTGAAATTCACTCTGAATCATGAATGGAAATGGGTTGAAAGACTTTTTAAACAATATTTCATTGTAGTTGGTAGGACTTTACATCTTTCAGTGATGAATGTCACCAATTTAAACCAATTATGTGTAACCAACTAACTAGTATTTTGTAAACTTCCAGGGAGGTTAGATCATAATGACATGAATTGTCCCAGAAAGGGTATTTCAGCAGCAAAAGACAATGAAAATTAACAGAATAATATATTTTGGCTTGTTACTTATGAATATGTGATGGAGAAAATAGATCTATCTTTTGATGTGACTAAGATCAAACCAAGCTCCTCCCTTTGTCTATCCTACAAGATCCACACTGACTCTTCCTGAAACCAGACAATCCCTCCCTACCAAAAAATAGAAATCTCCCTGGTCCTCTCACATTATAGCTCTAGGGCAGCATAATAATTTGTATGATAATGTGAGGAGGTGGTGGTGGTGGTGGAGGAGGAGGAGGAGGAGGAGGAGGAGGAGGAGGAGGAGGAGGAGGAGGAGGAGGAGGAGGAGGAGAGGAGGAGAGAAGGAGGGAGGAGGAGAAAATAATGCCTGCGAATAGCAATAGAAAGATTGTGGTGAAAGAAAATAGAGGTAGTATCAATGATAATAGTGCTTTGGGTATAAACCCAAAACAACTGGAATACCACTTGAACACCATTGGCAGATTGAAAAATTCACCACCAGTCAATTGCAAAGACCAGTTTTATGTGGAACAGCTTACATTCTACAATAATACCTTTTATATTAGTAAACAAGATCTGTCTATCCCAGATCCTTGGGAAGAACTCAGTAAGTGGACAAACATGCCAATTCCAATGTAAACATCTAACTGACTGTGTGACCTGTACTTGAGCTAACATCAGGTACAGGCATAAGGACCTGCCTTAGCTTCTACAAACAAGCCAACAAATCAGATCCTTAGGATTTCCTGCCTTCTAGCCCCTAACTTCTATAAAATGTTTTGCTTTTCTATTTTGGGAGGAATCCTCTTCCTTGTAATGTGGGGACCCAATGATTCTTTCAACAACCATGCTTCTTTTTCCTCAGTGTTGTGCTCTATACTTCACTCTTTTCCACGACAAATATTAGAAAGCCTTTCTTGATGACTTTTTTATAATGATTTTGAAAATAAAACGTAACATATAACAGGGGTAATGATAATACTCGTTAAAAACAGTGCATATCAAAAATTGCAACACTAGTTAGCAACCCTACCTTTGTTAAGTTGTGGTTTTCAGTGAGATTAAAAGATTTCCACTCTTCTCCTGAGTGAAGACAACAATATCATATAGAAAATAAGAGGACCTTTCTCTGTATAATTGCTAGGCAAAAAGAGTAGTACATATTTGAATGGATAATGTGAAAATTAAAAGAGCTAAATTTAATAGAAGGACACAATCAGATACTTTCACATTAAAGTGTGTTATCATAGAATTATATGACCTTTTGTTGTTGATACTGCAATACTATTCAAATAATAACACCACTGTCTTCTAACGTTACTTTTATTTGATTCACAAAGAATTCTTTATTGAATCTCCACATTTTGTTTAGATCTCACCCAAGCAGTGCCACTGTTGAGGCTTAATAGCTGTGCTGTTTGAATATTTGTTGTTGTTGTTTGAAGAAGGACCATCATAATTCACACTCTTTGAATTTAAGTGATAAAAATGCATTTATTTATTATTTGCTGCTTATCTCTTTAGCTTTTTCATTAGCAGAGTTTCAGAAATATTTAATTCAATTTAATATAGAGCTTGGAGCTGCATGCAGTTTCCTTTCCCCCATATTTACATAAGAGATAAGCAGGCTGCACAGTAAATATTGAGGGTCAACAATGCCATTTATTTCCACTTCATGTCATTTTTATGTATATTCATTCATTCATTTTGACTAATGTCTACCTTAACCTAGAAAAGTAAAAGAAACTTGTCTTATATATATAGTTATATATTTCATTTTTTCCTCACAAACATATACATTTTCATATTTTGATTTTTTTCTCACAAACCCTGATTTTAAAAATATATTCTCTCTTGAAATATATATATTAAAAACATTATTTGAACTGTCCATTGTTGAATACAAGTATGTATTTTCTATGTTAGACCCAGATATCCCATCTTCTCTACATTGGTTTCTTTTATGGGGATACATTCTTTTTCAACCTAAAGATTTTAACACCTTATTTATACTGATAAATATATTGATTTTGTCTTGATTTTGTCACCCACCCTGCCCCACCACAACTGGAAGGGCCAGTTTCTCTTCCCACCACTCCTTGGGTCCACTTACCTTTCTCTTTTTGTGCAGCTCTGACAGGTGCACAGGTAGATGCAAGGTGGAGCCAGACAGCTGCTGAACACAATGTTTCTGAAGGGTTTAGAACAGCTGGAGAAAGCCATTCTTGTCTTCAGAAACATCAAGTTTGCTAGCTTTCTAGCCAGAAAGAGGCTATTCTACCTTTCAGAATAATTATTAGGAGAGAGCCAACCTTTCCTGCCTTCCTACCCTTCATAAACATCGTGCTTGTTAGCTTTCTTGCCAGAAAACTAGTGAATTCAATATTTCTGAAGTGTAGAAAACTTGGCACAAAGAGGCCAGGTAAACTCTAGCAGTGGCTGGAGGAGAGAAGCTCAGATCCTGAAGATCTAAGCTTCTTTTCTCTGGCTGAGCACAGCAGTTCCTTTCCACACAGGGAGGGCAGGTGTCTGCTCTCCTTTGGCAAGAAGCTCTTTCACTCCATCTGCTTAATCACCTGCTTGATCACTTAATGACCACAACTGGGAGAGCTAAGATGAACAGCCACACCAATTCATGACCAAAATTCCAGATCCAATTGCGGTTGTAAGTTGAGGATTGCCTGTATTGATTTTAGAACTATCAAATAAAGAAGACTCAGGAATGTACATGTTTGTGTAAATCAGCCTTGTTCAAAAATTGAAATATAATTTTTACCTGTTATAAAACAACAAAATGGAGGAGAGTATATTTGGGACTTGTATTATCATCATCATCATCATCATCATCATCATCATCATGAAAAAAGGTGCAAGGTATTTTTTTATGGAAAAATTCTTTGCCTTAACTTTGATAACTAGAAAAAATATAATGCACGCAGATATTTATTCATGAAGAAAACTCTTGAAAATATATAATAATCATAATGCAGCATTATTTTTTGCCAAATTTGTATCCAACAAGAGTTGTACCTACTTTGAGAATTTGGTAACAATGAAGTTGAGAAACAAGGTTCATTTATGAACTTCTGCAGTGGTGGTATACTACTGGTTCGGCCCCGTTCTGACCTATTCCCTGCGTTTGAAGCGCAGCTGCTTTGCACGGCACAGCAGATTGCTGCATGTCAGCGGCTGAAGTGACAGGGAGAGTGCAGGATTGCAGGAGGTGAGTCAGAAAGCCTCTGTGCCTGTGCAAAGTGCACATTTGGCACACGTGTGCATGCAAAGTGTGTGCGCACACGCAAAGTGCGCCCACCAAGCCACACCCACCAAACCAGTGGTAGACTAGTTTGGAACACACCACTGAACTACTGATATATTTGTCAGAGAAAAAAGAAAGGTAAATCTCAGGAAATGCAATCTGTTCAAACTGATCATGGCTTTATTTTTTTAAAACGCATTCATCCAAAGTCACATCCCCCCCCCCCTGGAGTATTTCTAGCTTTGAAACTTTGATACACATCACTGCAATATAACTAAGGTTCAGAATAAAATCAAAATGCAGGCACAAGCAATCAGAAATATCCTTTCCTCCCTGACCAAAAGGCAGAGGTTGTTTGAGTTAAATCTTAATAGAAAATTTCCTTTATGGAACTCTCTGTTGAGAAGATGAATAGTATGTGAATTGAAAAGTTCTAAGCCAAGTACATTTGGCTTAGATGGAAATTAACTGAGAAGTAGAGTGCAAAGAAAAGTGAAATAACTTTCTTTCTCCCCCCATCTCCATGACCATTGCAGTTTCATGGTTTTAGCAGAAGAGGAGTTATTTCGAGATCTTCTGTCTTTCCTTCCTTATGCAACATTATCAGATAATTGAGATTTGAGAGATGGTGGTCACCCACTATTGGGAAAATTTTACTACTGTTAACTTTAGTAAACCTCATGTGGGAGAAGTAGTGACAGACCCATTGGGGAGGAGTAAAAAGAGAAATCAGCCTAGAGTCTCTACATAACCACAAATGGAGTTCAACCTCCCCATGAATTCTGTTGACCCTTATCTAATGCCAAGATCATGCTAACCATTAGTTGAGTAGACTCTTGTGCATAGGCATGATTAGTAATAAATCAGTTCAATTGGAACTTCATATGTGGTCCTGACCTTTTGTGCCTGACACCTCCTCCCTTTCATCTATTCCTCCTTCTTAGAACATGCTTAATACATACTATTTGTCTTCTAGTACATGAGCAAAGAAAACTAGATAGTAGCACTTTCATTGTTTATATATGACAGGAAATGGCAATAACTTCACCTTAATCAATGAGAATTTCAACCAGAATTGTCAAGATTGTGTTATAATAGGTCATGTCAATAAACATAGTTCCAATCACTTTTGGAGTTGGTTCCTCAGTTTGGCCTATCTTGAGGGGCTGAGATCAATCATGAAGAGTCACTTTGTGGTAAGATGGACAGCAAATAAATTTAATAAATAAACATCTGATTACATTTCCACTTCCATATACTCCAGTACTTAGGACTGAGACTGTGAGTTTCTTCATAAAGTTTTCGTTGTTTTCCAGGCTTAAGGCATACATGTTGTAACTCTGGAATTTCTCCTAGCTCATTTTTTGTGATTCTCCTCAGTTATTGAGAAAGATTTGTGACAATAACAATGTATTGCTCATTGATCTGAAGAAAATGTATGATAGTGGGTAGATTTGAATTATAGAAAGTTTTGTGCAATTATGGGGGTAAAGATTGGTTGTTGAATGCCATGGAAGTGCTATATTATCTATTATTTTATATTTTAAACTTTTACAGCCACCCACTTGTACAAAATTCTAATCAGCCAGCAAAAATTAACAGTAAGGAATAGCAATAGCATTTAGACTTATGTACAGCTTCATAGAGCTTTACAGCCTTCTCTAAATGGTTTACAGAGTCGACATCTTGCCCCCAATAACCTGGGCCCTCATTTTACCAACCTCAGAAAGGTGGAAGGCTGAATCAACCTTGAGCCAGTGAGAATCAAACTGCTGAACTGCTGGCAGTAGGCAGTCAGCAGAATTAGCCTGCAATACTGCATTCTTACCACTGTGCCACCATGGCTCAGTTAAAGAAAATGTCAGTAGTCATATCTGGGTGAGAGGTTGAAATGGGGAACCAAGCTATTGGATAACATTCAGCCTCACTTGTGGGTATCCGCAGGACTCAAACTCAGTTCCTATTGAAGGACCCACATTTTCAGGATTTTCTTGAAGGCAGGCTGTGTGGATCTCCAGGGCAGCAACAACGATGGAACTGTGTAGATTTCCAGGTGCAGCAACAACAATGGAACTAACACATGTGAGAGCGAATGGAATGATTCAAGAACTGAATAAGAAGTACGCCTATTCCTCATTTAGCAACCATAAAACCAGCAATCTTTGAAGCAATCTTCTTTGTCTCTCAATCATGTGTTCAGTGAGTGACCATTTCAGTTAATGGCCTGGTTGCTGGAATCATTGCTGGTTGTTAAATAAGGAGTGGGTGTAAGAAAAGAATGAGTGATGGAAGTTTACTGAGATGATTTGGTGGTGCAGCGAAAACAAATATATGAAGGAAGAATGGAAGTATCATGAGAAAGGAGGACACCAAGAGAATTATAGTTGAACTAAAGCTGATGAGACTTTTAAAAGTAGAGAAATAAGAGGTACTGTACAAAATGCAATATATAAACAGATTTATAGACATGGTGGAAATAACAGTTTGCAGTGATGGAAAGACATTGAGAAGCATAGTAAATGGTATTTAGTTAAGCTAGTTTTAGCTATGTTTATTATTTCTTTTTTTGTAACTCATGACTCTCATTTATTTTTATGTATTTATGGTTCCAGTTTATTATTTTTGCTATTCTTATGCCCTCTGCATAACATTGTTTATTCTGAAAGGGAATAATGTGGGTTTGTTATGTAGATATTGACAATTAACAGTACAGTGCATTCAGAAAGTATCCCCTCACCTTTGTCAATTTTGTTTTGACCATAGGTCAACTCCAATCAAGACATAGAAATATGTCAGCAACAATCAAGAGAAGAGGGAGGCACCAGAGCTAAATTTCAAGTGATGTTGCTAAATACTTATCCAAAAACGATATTTCAGTTTTTTTCTTTTTAATAAATTTACAGACATTTCTAAATTCTATTTCCTGTTTTGGCATTATGGTGTAGTAAGTGTAGATCAGTGAGAAAAATGAATTTCAACAACTGAGTGTTCCAGAATAACAAAATTGACAAAAATGCAGCTGCAGCATAACAAAATTGACAAAAGTGAGGGTCATCTGAATAGTTTTTGAATGCACTGTGAATGAGTAATATGCATAATTTATCTTTCACTCACCTTACAAACCTGAAGTAAAATTTCATACCAGGGGGAAATATTATAAGTTGTCCAGAGTTACCATGTGATAAGATGGGTGTCCAATAAATTTAATGAAAGAAAGAGAAAGAAAGAAAATAAGAGAGAGAGAGAGAGAGAGAGAGAAATAATTTCTCAGTGGTGCTCATTCATTCTCAGTCAATTCATATGTAAAAATAAAATCATAGTAAATTTGAAAATCAGCAACATTACTATAAACTATTTTCAGATGACCAGGTATATATAATATTTAATCACCCAAGGATCACTGATATTTGCAGCAACCCCAAAAAAGATTTCTGGCATTGCTTAACTTGTGTGTTTGCTAAGGTGATGCTTAGCCTCATAGAAGATCGTATAGCTGACCTGCATATCTGTTTGCTCAATGTTGCAAAACATAAGTATGTAATTAGAGGGAACAATATCAAATCTGAAGTACAAAAAGATCAGATCATTCCATTTTAATTTACATAGAAGTATATTTTTAAGGCACTTGAAGAATTAATTTAGCAGGTGTTCATGAGTTGTAATTCTTCTACAGCTTTCAAAATCGCAATGCCTTTTTTGCACAATCTTAACAAATTGTGGTAGTCCAGTATTTCTGCCACTTATGGCTTTGCAATAAATAACATGAAAAATGAAAATATAATCTGAAATCCAAAACAGAGAAGAAGAAAGTGATGATTTATAGCATCTTTTCTGTTGCCATTTCCTATCTCCAGAGCAAGTGTTGATTATGAATTATCAGGGGACTAATCTTCCTACTGTCTCTAACCTATCTAATATTTCTCTTCTAGTTTAAAGTTTATTTGCAAATGAAGAACTAATGCTGCACGTAGGAAGGATTTCCTCTGAGGCTCCAGTCTTTTATGGAAATTATGTTATATCACAGATTATTTAAAAGTGGTCAAACAACAAACCACCTTATAGAAATCATTAAAAGTTTACATGCAATCTATATGTTTTAGAAACTTTAAAATGTATGTATAAACAAAAAATAATTTCCTCACTATGGCTTATAGAAATCATAATGAAATTCAATTAACAGTTAACATTGTGCTTAGAGTTTCCTGAACAGCAAATAGTATGATTTTGCTTCTTTAATTTCCATAAGATTCAGCTATTCTGCTTCATAACAAAAAAGATGTGACCTTTTATACTTGTCTTTGTTTAAAACTGCTTAGGCAAGTGATGAATATTGTTTTACTCAGGGAGGAACATCCAAATATTCCGATAGATTGAAAAAGAAAGTGAAAAACAAGGCAATGATTAGTTTTTCTTCCCATTAGTTTTAAGAAGACATGGCTTTCCCAGATCCCCAAAGATATTTTAATAATCATTCATATATCATAATTGTATACTTGAAATGACTAGTGGCTGGCATGCGAAATAGATACTATTACATAATAGTTTATAAATACCGGGTAGTAAAAGTCATACATGAAACTTGCAAAATCAGAAGTCTAACTAAAGAGCAGACAAGTTAGTGTGCTTCAAATTTTTTAAATAATAATTCTAATGGATTGTTGCCATTATGCTAGCTCAGTGTGGAAGTGATCAAACCCAGTACACCTGGAAGGCATTAATTTGTGTATTCCACTTCAGGGCTGGCTTTAGGCTAAGGCTCTGCCCTAGGGCGCCAAAGCTGAAGGTGTAGCAATGCTGCCATCCTTCCAAATCCTTCTAAAAATGCAATCTTCACATTAGCAGGAACTGGTACCACATATTCTTCAGCATGCAATGTTCCTTGCCTAGAAGTTAGAATGTTAAATAGTAAGGAATTTGTTCCAGGTAAAACGCAGGTGCAAGTTTTACCTTGGCATTTATCAGATAAATTGAAATACAAATCTGTATTTAGTGCTGTATCGAAGTACATATCTGTATTTGTAAGTGCTCATTTAAGCTTATTAATTTTATTAAAAGTGAACAATTGGTGAGGAATGGCTGCTTTAACATCATGTCATTAAGACAGTGATAACAGTCCATCTATTGTTATGCTTGTATGGTTCCTGTTTTGTAGATAATTAGACTTACATATTACCTTATCAATGTATAGGTGCAACCTATGAGAGCATTCAACTAATTACTCTGAATAATAACTCTGCAGGAAATGTTGCTTTTATGAGGATACTTTTGAACAGATTACCAGCAGTCACATGTTGCTTCATTCTTTTGTGCACATAGTGGGGATGCCAAAGTCTTTTAGAAGGTAAGCTGAATCTGTTTGCTGAATGGGTACATCAATGCTAATCAATTCATTTTATTCTGACAACTTGCAGCTTTCTCTCAATATGGCTTAGAATTCACCCAAAAGTCCTATCTAGAAGGCTAGAGTAATTCTACTCTTTAAAGCATTTTTAGATATTTAGATTATTAGAAGCGGAAGCAAACAGTTGATTTCTTATGCTAATGTCAGCTAATGCACACATGCAGATTCTCTGACTTTAATATTTGTTGCATTTGCATTATTTATTTATTTTTATTTTATTTATCTTGGCGTCGCTGGAAATATTGGGCGCCTTGCTGTAGACAAGAAGAAGGGGCTTGGGGCGCAGCCCAGGCCACAAGGAGGGAGGACCTTGAGCTTTGTGTGTTTAAGGTGGTGGAGGTTTCCCTGTTTGAGGCGGCTTATCTGGGGCATTTGGGTTTAAGGGGACGTTGTTTCCAGGCTCTTTTGGATGTGTCTGCTTTTTTTTTGTTGGGGGTTGTTGTTTGGTTTGTGAAAGTGGCCGGCACCGGAACGGCGACTTTATGATTTCAAGTCACCACCACTGGCTAATACAAGAAGAGACATGGTGTATTGCAGCACAACCTTGACAGGGTGATGAGAGAGGTTGATTTGGAACCAGGTATCAGGAAGAGACAAGTTCCTGGAAATAGGAAAATGATCCTCTGCACAACTTCATCTCTGCAAATGAAAAGAGAGTCTTTTGTGCAATCCCAGATATGTTGCATTGAGCCAGAAATAGATTGGCTCAGCTGCCAAACACAGATGGCAGTGTGAGATCATGCAGGGGCTATGTGGCATGCACCCCTTGTGTAGAAGTGCCATTAGTCTTGGAAGTGCAAATAATACCAGTTTGTTGATGATGCAGACCTAGTGAAATTTTACAATTAAAGGGGGTTGAATCATTTCAGACTGTCTCCATTGCTATGAAAGAAAGGAGCATTGTAGTGTTCAACTAGGGCTTGGTTGTCACAAATGGATTCTCTTCTCTTCCTGAATTCCTGGTTGTAAATTATAGCTGGTGACTTCGTAAAACAAGATATGTTCTTTTTCTGATAGCTAATGCTGATCCTTGACTTCCCAAGAGAGTGAGAAGGGATTTTCCTATGGATTACTGGGAATTGCTAAATTTCTTCTGGCTATTCCAGGAAAATCTCCATTCATGTTTCAGCCTTGCATGGAAGGTTTGTGTGTTGAAGGAAGAGGGATAATGTTCTTCTTTGATCCAACATCATCTCCCACTGCCTAGACCAATTTTTCTCAAATTTGGCAATTTTAAGATGTGTAGACTTCAACTCCCAGAATTCCCCAGTCAGCTATGAATTCTGGGAGTTAAAGTCTATACATCTTAAAATTGCCAAGATTGAGAAACTCTGGCCTAGATATTGTATTGTGATGGAATTGGAATTAACCATTTATCAAGAGATCATTTTGTCTGACTGCAATATGCAGGTTTAGGAAAATGTGAGAATTGTTCTATCTTTCCCCAATTTAAGTATGTGACTATTGGTCAAACTTGACTTCCACTCCTTCAGGCTTGAAAACTAAATGGATTTCTTTCTTTAGCACAAGCAACAGGACTGTCCCTTGAATAGCTCAGTCCAATTCTGCTCAGACCACAGAGGTGTTATAGTTGGTTGCTTCCAATTCTAACACATATGACTGTAAAACCCCATTCAGCTTTTGTTGAGAGAAAAAGCAGAGGAAGTATCAGTGTGATTGTGCTGTTTCATCTTAGCAATCATGTTTCCACTTTTGTATGCCCTGTGGGCTCATCGAGTGTTTGTGTAGGCACAAAGACAAGTGCAGGTGGGCACCAACTCAGACAATACATGTTGGAAGGAGGCAAAGATTTTCCATTAGGGAACATGTCACTTTCCACCAAACAGCAGCAATTTGATGAAAACTGCTCTCTGAAGAGAAATCCTTTTCAAACAGGTTTGAGGCCTGGCCACCTGGCATGAATACAGAAGACTGCTTGGGAAATCAAGAGGCCTGCTGGAATCAGAAAAGGGAATTATAGCAAATAGATTGGAAAAAAATATTAAATTAATATATACATAAAGATCAAAACGGATTTCTTCCTAATAGACAAATTAGGACCAATTTAAGAATAGTATTAAATGTTTTGGAATACTACGAAGCCCATCCGGAAAAACAAATAGCCCTTGTATTCTTGGATGCATAGAAGGCCTTTGACAATCTAAATTGGCAATTCCTAATTCAACAAATTTATAATATGAATTTAGGCACTAAATTTGAAAACATCGTGATTACAATTTATGATTCACAAAAGGGGAATATTATAATTAATGGAGAGTACATGCGCTCAATAAAAATAGAGAAAGGAGTCAGGCAGGGATGTCCGTTATCCCCCCTGCTCTTCATATTATCTTTGGAAACATTGCTTACATGAATTAGACAGAACCCAGGAATAAAAGGACTAAAAATTTAAAAATAGGAATATAAACTCCATTATTTGCGGATGATATGATATTTTTCATAGAGGAACCAATTGAAACAGGTCAAGAATTACTGAAAAAGTTAGATCAATTTGGGGAAGTTGCAGGACTTAAAATTAATAGGGAAAAAAATGAAATTAATAATTAAAAAATTAACAGAAAAACAAAAACTAAAATTGGAAAGGATAATGGGATTACAAATAGTAAAAAAAGTTAAATACTTAGGAATTTGGTTGACGGCTCAATGCAAAACTCTAATGGAAAATAATTATAAATTATTACAGCAAGTCAAAAAAGATTTACAGATATGGGTTAAATTGCAAATCTCCTTATTAGGGAGGATTGCCACTATAAAAATGAATATTCTACCCAAATTTATTTACTTATTCCAAACAATACCAATAAAAATACATAAAAATTATTTCATGGAACTTAACAAAATAATTACCAAATTTATCTGGCAAGGGAAAAAACCGAGGATAAACCTAAAGGCAATGCAAGATATGAAGAGCAGGGGAGGTATGGCACTCCCAAATTGGGAATTATACTATAGTGCAGCCTCCTTACTTTGGTTGACAGAGTGGGTAAATCTATCGAATAAAAGGATCTTATTTTTAGAAGGCCATGATTTACAGAGGGGATGGCACGCATTTTTATGGGATACTGGAAAAATTAAGCAGAAGTATTTCCACAGACATATAATTAGAGATTCCTTATTGGCTAATTGGAACAAAAAAAACATTATTCAAAAATCTCAATCTGGATCTCAACGATCCAGATGGAGGCGATGATACATCCAAATAATCTAGATCTTAATAAAATGATAAAATACAAAGACCGTCTTGATGCGCAAGGAACTTTAAAATCATGGCAAAATCTCCAAGAACAAGGGCTACAAGTAGACCGGTGGGCTTATTTGCAAATTCAAAATAGATATAGCCAGGACAAGAAAAAATTTGGAATTTATACTAAGACACAACAATTAGATAAAATTCTATTAGGTCCAGATAAAAAAAATACTACTAAATTTTATAATTATTTATTAGAGATGGAATTAGAAGAGGAAGTAGTCAAAGGCAACATGATAGCTTGGAGCAGAAACATAGGACGTAGCATTACATTATTAGAATGGGAAAAGGTTTGGACAAGGAATAATAAAATTACAAAATAAGCAGCATATAAAGAAAATGCCTATAAAATGTTTTATAGATGGCATCTTTCACCCTTGAGAATAGCGAAAATGTCTCCTAACATGAATCCAAATTGCTGGAAATGTCAAAAGAAACAGGGAACATTATTTCACATGTGGTGGTCCTGCACTGAAGCCCAAAGATACTGGCATAGAATAAAAAAATGGTTAGAGGAAATAACGGCGGAGCAAATTGAATTAAAACCAGAATTCTTCCTATTGGGGATATTTAATAGACAAATTTCTAAAAATGTCAAATATATAATACTGCATATTCTCACTGCAGCCAGAATAACCTTTGCACAGTGTTGGAAACAAGCAGATATTCCAACAGAGAAAATGGTTATTCAGAAGATAACAGCCTGTGCAGAGATGGACAAGTTAACCTTAGCACTTAAGGAAAAAGAAACATCAGAATATTATAGAAGCTGGGAATACTGGTATGACTGGATAGAACAAAAATAGAAAATATATTAGTAAACAATGTAAAATGTAAAAGAGGTAGTAATTATATATTCGCAATAAGATGTATTAGTAAATATATCACCAACATTGATAACAAACAAGGAACCATAGACTGTCGATAGTAGAATTGTTAGTTTTCAATCGTTTTCTTTTTCCTATTTCTTTTTTTTCTTCTTCTGTGTGTTGTGTATGTGTTTGTTTGATATTTTAGTTTTATAATCAATAAAGTTTGTTTTTTAAAAAAGAAAAAAGAAAAGGGAAGGGAGGAAAATGCGTGATTAAGACTGCTTTATTGCTGGAAATGGCTGGCAGCTGAATGAAACATTCTTCAGCTGGGTTTTCGACACCATCTCTATGAATCTGCATAGAGAACCCTCCTGGGAACTAGTCAGTGGTGGGATTCAATTTTTTTTACTACCGGTTCTGTGCGCATGGCTTGGTGGGCATGGCTTGGTGGGTGTGGCAGGGGAAGGATATACTGCAAAATCCCCATTCCCTCCCCACCCCACTAACCTGCTTTCCAGCTCCATTCTCCTGTGCAGGACAACAAAAGACCCAGCCAATCAGCTGGGACTCGGGAGGCAGAGAATAGATAGGGGCTGGGCCAGTCAGAGGTGGTATTTGCTGGTTCTCCGAACTACTCAAAATTTCCGCTACCGGTTCTCCAGAACGGGTCAGAAATTACTGAATACCATCTCTGCCTCTTGTGGACCATCTCTGGGGACATGCATGCTGATCTATCTCTTCAGGATGCTCATCTAGGTATGCATTTTGCTGATGAGCAAAGGGATGTGTGAGAGATTTCTGCACATGGGTATATTTGTTATTGATATCACTTTGGCATCTTGACTAAACAATCCATTTTGCAAATAAAAGTTTGAAGGCTTGAAGCCTGTCACAAATGAGAAGAATGTACCAGGATGGGTATAGAAGGGTCAGAAATTA
This sequence comes from Notechis scutatus, assembly GCF_049901735.1. Taxonomy (NCBI): domain Eukaryota; kingdom Metazoa; phylum Chordata; class Lepidosauria; order Squamata; family Elapidae; genus Notechis; species Notechis scutatus. Next base: position 88,848,495 of record NC_142010.1, on the reverse strand, counting down.
ATTGGCTATGTTTCTTCTATTGATTGAACCAAAACAGGATTATTCCTACAGATGAGAAACCTCATCCAGTCCTGAAGTTTCAGCTTGCTCCTAATAATCCTTCATGTTTTGTTTGTCTCTCTTCAGTGTTTTTCCATAGCATAGCTTCATCATGTTCAAATTAATTAAGTTCAGTACATACAAATACTCCACAGATTTCCATTGTTCATTTATTCTGTCCTGCCTAAGTTCAAGCAAGTTCAAGTTCAAGTTCAAGCCAGTGAGATGGCTGTTCCCACCATTTTTGGCCATGGGTCAAACATAGCAACATAAGAAAGTGTCAGAGGTGTTGCAACAGAGGTGACCTTGTGTACAAATGTGGGTGAAACCAGTTAAAGAAACATATTCTCCCTGGGCAAAACAGTGAAACTATATATAAGTATCTAGATCAATGGCAGATATTGGATATGAGCTCCCAAGCACAGAAACAAATTCATTCAGGTTGTTTTTTTTAACTGAAGATAGGGAGAAACACAACAAGCTTGAAAAAAGTGAAAAAATGCAACAGAAAAATATATAGATTATGGTATATTATTATAACAATAAACAGTTGCAATTCTCTATATAATTCTTTAACACAAACATTATGCAAATGTGTGTGTTTATATACAGTATAAACTTATATAACTATACTGCTTTTTTAAACCTATTGTATTTTGTATAAATATAAGTTTTGTTTTTCTTTTCTTTTCTTTTTGTTGTTATTTTAAAAGCAATACAAAGTTTATATTAAAAAGGCCAGCAACGGGTTCACTATTAAAAATACACTGTGATTTAAGAGATGTTACTGTTCGTTATATATTGTTATTACCATATTTTTATGCCGTTCTTCACTGAAAGGCTGGGAATTGGGCAATATGGGATTTAATAAATAATAAAGACCTGATAATGTGGATAAAAATGTCAAATCTCGTCTGAATATCTGGCTGATTGTGTGATGAATGTAATATATCAGCCCCCAGTGAGGCACTATGTTAACATGATTGTGGGGTTTTGTGTTCTCTGAAAAGATGAGAACATTGACAGCTTTTCATTTCAACTTGTTTGTGGACCTTAGTAAAATACATGGAAAAGTCCCATTGCCAATAAATAAAACTAGGATTAGGGTTACAATTAGGGTTAGGTCTCCTTGGAATCAAGGTCAAAAATTGATTTCAGGCAGTGGTGGTATTCTACCGGTTTGCCCCAGTTCAAATTGCACCTGAATGGGCGCCCTTCAAAGCCCGCCAAACCGAGCTGTTTTCCCAAAAAGGCTGTATCTTGTGGGGCGATCAGTCGTAATCCCTGGCAAATTGCAACAGACTGTGTTGGCGGTATTGCATGAGGGACATCCGGGCATTGTGCGGATGAAATCACCGCACGCAGCTATGCTTGGTGGCCGGGAATCGACAAAAGAATCGAGGCCTGGGTCGCTACGTGCCAGCGTTGCCAGGACGTCAGCAACGCCCACCTAAAGCAAGCCCAACCGAATGGGAAATGCCGAGGGGACCGTGGTCCTGTATTCATATTGACTTTGCGGGGCCTACCAAAGGTCACACTTTCCTGATTACTGTCGACGCCTATTCTAACTGGCTCGAGATTCATCGAATGCACACAACCACAACTGACTCAGTTATTAATAAATTAAACAGACTATTTGCCACACACGGATTTCCGGACGTGTTGGTCTCGGACAACGGCCCACAGTTCACTGCATTGCCCTTTGAACAATATCTTGCTGATCGGGGCATCCGCCATGCGCTAACCTCACCCGCGCACCCTGCGGCGAATGGACGTGCAGAACGCATGGTACAATTTGTGAAAAGACCCTGCACAAAATGGAATTTGGCAACATCGACGAGAAAATCAATCGAATCCTCTTATTGCAGCACATCACGCCCCACAGCGTGACCAACAAAACACCCGCTGAACTTCTTATGGGGCGGAAAATACGATCGCACCTTGACCGGCTCCATCCCGCTTCGCACCGGAAAAACCTTCCGGCTCCAGCAGCAAATGCCGGGAATTTAAGGTAGGCGATTTAATCTTTGCCAAAAACTTTTCCGGCGACCGTTATGGATACCCAACCGTTACCCACCTCACCGGGCCTAGATCTTACCGCCTGCTAACAGACGATGGGAGGGTGTGGAAACGCCACATAGACCAGCTCCGATCGAGATTACCACCCAGCGCCCATGACTTCCCGGTTCACCAACTCAAGGGGGAGGGAGTATCGAGGGAATTGACTTTGATACAACTAATAGCAGGTCAACGGGAGCCCTACAGCCCAGCGAAGCACCGGAGCGTGAAGCGGGGAGGGAGTTGATGTCTCCAGGGAACTTTAATACGGGGAAAACGAACTGCAAAACCCGAAGAAACACACAGTAGCAGAGACAACCACAGTGAATGCAGCACGGAATCACCGTGCAGCGATATAGAACTTAATAAAGGTCATCCAAACGCTCCACGGAACCGGACATTAGACAAAACCCGGTGGAGCCTGGAATCATCCAGGCAGACCAAACGGCCTGCCTATCTTGAGGATTTTATCACAGCTCCCCTCAAACGGAACCCAAGGGGGAGGGTGTTGTGAATCAATAAAAGTGAATAACCTAAATGCAAATTAGGGGTTGAAAACCTGCACACTTGATTGGTCCTTATACAACAACTTGGGATTGGGCCAGAACCAGTCCCTGATTGGCCACTTTTGGGACTGTCCTTATTGGTCAGTAGTTTGAACCTGTGTATATTTTCATTGGTTAATAAGGCAGCAGCTAACCCTATAAAAGGGTTACTGCTGCCCATAGCATTGCTCTGTTATGTCTATCACTTTATTAAAGAGTTGAAGTCACTTGGTCAGATGTCTGGTCTCCCTTATTCTCCATACTTAACAATATCCTTCAATCTCAAATAAAGAATGATCGACCTGTAGGAAAACGGGGTGGGGAATTTTCCTGCAGACTTTTTTTGGGATTTTCCCAGGGTCTCTGCTGCTTTCTGTAGAGACCCTGGGAAAATGTCAGCAAGTCACACCGTCAGTCAAAATTCATATTAGTGGTCTGCGAGATTTAAAATTATGAGTTTGGTCATCCCTGAGGTCCAAAAGGTTGGCGACCCCTAGTACAATGTTTTCCTCAATTATCTTGGATCAGAATCAAAGTGAAGACTGTGCAAATAATACAAAGATGTATTTATTAGAAACACATGAATCTCCATGGCATTCAGCAGGGGTTGGACTAGAAGACTTCTGAGGTCCCTTCCAGCCCTATGACCCCATATTGTATGTTCTAAAAAACATATAAAATATTATGTGGCAATTCCTTTCATCCTATCTATAATCCTTCTGTATTGATTCATAAGAAAATACTGTTCAGAAATGATTCCCAGCAATGTTGAAAAAGATTCCCTTCTATAACCAGACTGTTTTATTGCTTCTTGATGAATGGGGATGGGAGATAAGTGATTAATAGTCTATTAACTGCCCCATGTCAGTTTTCATTCAGTCTCTGTGTGAAGGGTGAAGCTCTAATTACTAATTTCCTTTCCTGTAAGTATTTCTCTTGTCTGTTTCATAGAATAAGATTGAACTACTTAGATTTTTTTTAAAAAAAGAAGGAGGAATTTGAAATAGAAAATTACATTTAGCCAATTAAGGGAGGCTCTTAATAAACATTAATCCACCCATGCATGTACATAAGGAAGCATCAGATTATTATTTAGTCACTATTTAGAGGTGGGAAATATTGTCTATTCCTAGTTCCAAATGAGGATCATCTCTCCCCAATTCATGGATAGATGGAACATAAAATATCATTTCGGTACTCTTTCTCTCTGGCCAAATGACTGTTACTGAACTATTTTGAGTTTCAGCCACTTTATATGGTAATTCTTCCTGAGCTCATGGTTTGCTGTGTTGCTGGCTATTTTTAATTACTGAATGGCCTATATTGTACAAGATTATGAAATTACCAGTGAAGGACTTAAAGGCAGCCTAGAATATAGTGGAGAGCAAATTATTGTGATTCAAATCTATTTTATTTAGACAGTTGATATGATTTGATTTCATGTTCCAAACTGACTTAGGAAACTGAGTTAAGTTGATTCCATTTCAGGAGAAAAGAAGGATATGGGATGTGGACACAAGTACATTTGAAACATCAAATTGATGTGGCTGTTTGATTGAACTTTCTAGGTGGACAAATGGATTTGCTTCAGAAGCTCAGGTAAAAGTTTATTACTTTTGAAATTACTTAAAACAAGCTCCATGGGAAAAAAATAGAAAAGCAACCTTATTTTCTGTGCTTTTTAATATACTATACACTGATCTCTTCAGTGTTACAGCTCTTTGTCTCTGACAAAGCACATTTCACAGACCAGGATCACTGACAATTACTTTCAGCACAAATATTCATTCAGTTTATTAAATAAAATACAAATATAAAGTCAACATTTTGAACCATCCGAAGAGTTATGAAGGAAGATAATGAATATGATGCTGGTCCTCCCCTCTTTAATTGGCTTTGTCTGTTATTTATACCAAAGTTTTGAGCATATCACTGAAAACTACGTCCACCATGAAGTAAGAGTCTGGAGATTATGTCCCTTCTAAATAAGATGTAATAGCACCAATGATGTTGAACATTTCTCTATTCACTTACTGTACAATTTTATATATTTGAAGGGCCTTTTTGCAGTTAACTGGCTTGGTTGACAAGAGTTCCAGTTTTCTGAGTGCTGGCTTTATTCCAGTTTTATTTGCTTTCCCTCCCTCTGTGAATGTTTTCTTTTCAAAGTGCCGGTGCCTGCAGGAGTTCAACAGTGGTAGTTCTTTGTCAGTGCACCTTCATACTTGAAAAGCTCTACAAGAATTTTTAAAATAGGAACTAAACCAGAAGAGAAATTGGCTTATGCACCTGTCTACATTTTTTTCTTCCCTGGGCTATATAGACCTGAATGGTATACTATTTGAATGGGTCTGAGGAAATACAGGTTCAAATCCCCACTTGGCCAAATACATTCAACAGATGATTGTGAGTTAGATACCCCCTCTAAGTGCCACTGTGTTATATGGCTAGATTAATGGCAAAACTGATGTTCATCTATTTCCCAACAGCTGCTTTAGTTGCATCAGTCTTGGATGGCTCAGTAGGTTGGACAAAGGCTTTGGTTAAAGTTAAAATAATGATCATACAACACCCAAAGGAGAAATCTGCATCCAATCTGCAGGAATAAAGACTGCCATATGTTGGTTTTCATTATTTGAAAGGCAGGAGGTAATTTATTTTGCTTAGGGTTTTTGACAAAGGTCAAGGAAAAATATGGTCAAAATGGGAAGAGGGAGATCTTTTTATAACATAATTATCCCTGCCTTTCCCCAATTTATAGTAGTAAATAGTTCAAAAATGTATAATGCATTATTAATGTTGCTCTATAGGGTTTCTTTAATTCATTTCACAAAATAAAATCAACTTTTAAAAAGGCAAGTGGAAAAGTAAGGTTTTAGATGGCAACATTTTCCTCAAGCATCAACACAGTGCCAGAACTCACCAGGTGTATTTCAATTATCTATCCAATTCTGAGCTGGAAAGCCAAGTTCCAAGTTTGAATGAGGACTAAGTCATTTTTTCCAGTAGTGCCAAGACTGGATTTTTGGAAAATATGAAAGTGAGAGAAAAAAGTGAAAGAAACTATAGCAAAATTAGACCATCTGCAGGAGAAAAAAAATGATGCAACTTGTATGAAAAAGTATTAGAAAATAAATTAATTTCATAATAGTATAAATGGAAAGTAAACAAAGAAAGATATGAACCCTATTTGTTTGTTTATCAAATTTATATAGCTACCTATCTCTCCCAAAGGGGACTCTGAGTGGTGCACAATAAAACAGCCAATATTAAACATAAAACACTAAAAGCTACAGTAATGAATATCCTAAAATCAAAAAATATTTGAAACAGTGAGAAAAATTATGTTACAGTTCAATAGAAATATAACAGGAAGTATAAAAATGATACTTTATGAAATGAAGAACTGAAAAACAATGTGAAGAAAATTTGCTCATAAGAGATTGCTGCATAATGTGAAGATTAAAAATATTGTGTTTTAGTTAGTTGCAAATAAAACATACCAAGAAGAAATTGTTAGGAAAAAGGCAGCAAAAATGCAGATGATTTTAATGGAAACAAAAGTTGGTTTGAAAGCAAGTGAAGACCTAAACAAACAAAAAGTATGAAGGTAAAAAGAGTAAATTGAATTACTGTAAAGAAAAAAAAATGTGTATGGAAATTTTCTATTAAGATTCTCAGTCATCCAGAACATGGTTGTCCCAAAGGTGCTTTTTCAAGAGGCAACTGGACTTTCTGGTTTTTCTTTGAATACCTTGCCCTTCTCATCCAAGAAGCTTCTTCAGCTCTGTGTATGGGAATGATAGTTAAATGTTGAAGAATGGATTTGGAATGAAAGGTATAAATGAGAAAACAGTGGGGGGGGGGAAAGGAGGACATAGTTTTCAGAATGTTGAAAAATACTACGGCTGTAGACAATGATGACATAACTGGAAAACTGTTAAAATGTAGATGCATCTTGCTAACAGAGTGGCTATTTGACTGAATGTGTATATAATGACTGTACTTGTGTGAGATGACTGGAAGAATGTTGTTAATGGAATAGAATGTTGTTAATGTTTTTCTAGAATGCAAAAACAAGACAGCCACAGTGAATATAAAAGCTATAAGAAGATTATTTTGATAAAATGTGACTGGATAGTTTTTTGGCAGAATTATGATTTGAATGGTACATGTGACACCAAATAATCCCAATTGGCTCCAATTAACACTGACTAATGTCCAAGTCCCCAAGTCTGTGTTTAAACCAGGTAGATCAAAATTAATCCAAAATGAATTCAAATTCAAACTAAAGCCATACTTTGCAAAATAATCTTCTGTAAACTTGTATAACATTCAGGTAACAAATAAAGTAATTAATTATCAGGTGGGATAGTCACAATAGTCTTTCCACCAAGGCTTGATGAAATTAAAAACTTTATAAAGAACTGGAGGAAGGGAGAGGGCATTCAAATATTTGGGGGATTTCCACTCCAGACAATGAGAATGATAATTGTTTCTATGACCCTTGTAGGTAGAATATCTACTCAGAGACATACCTTGAAAGTCTGTTTCACTAGATTTCATTGGCTAGGAAAATGTCACTGGAATAAGAGATTCCCAAAGATACCCAGATCCCAAATCTTAATGTTCAGTAAAACATACAGTATAATACATGGTGTTGATATAAACTAATTTTAGCTATGTTTTAATGGCTTTAATTTTGGGGGGTTTATCATTTCTGATTTTTTCTTGTATACTGTGCATCCTGTTCCTTATTTCAAAAGGGAACAGCATAGTGTAAATATATTTATGCATGTGAATACATATACATATATACATACATACACACACACACACACACACACACACACACACACACACACACACACACACACACACACACACACACACATATATATATATATTCTACCCTCAACCACAACCCTACCTCAACCGATCCACCATCACCCAAGACTAGGCACGCACGCCCCCAACTACCTCAATTCCAACTACTGCCGGCCTTAAATGCAAACTACTCAATGCAAGAAGCCTCGTGAATAAAATACCTGAATTTCTCATCCTCCTAAATATGGCTAACTTCGACATTATATTTGTCTGTGAAACATGGCTCAATGCATCTCTCCCCGACTCCATTACCACAGTAAGAGACTATCATGTTTACCGATCAGATCGTGAAAATCGTCGAGGAGGTGGTGTTGCTATATTCTATAAAAATCCTTACATCTAAAAAATATCCAAGTTACCCAGGAGCTTGCTCTTCCTGAGACCATCATCTGTGAACTATCCTTAAATATCACAATTCGATTCTTACTATGTTACAGAGCACCTGATTATGACATCGAACATGTAAACAAGCTAAATACATTACTAACATGGGCTGCATCCTGCCCATACCCTTTTATCTTTCTTGGTGATTTCAATCTACCTCATATTGACTGGACCCTAAATGATTGTACAACTGAAATCATACACACAACCTTCTACAACGCTATTACAAATCTGGGACTGGAACAACTAGTAACCAACAACACTAGACTAAACAACTGCCTCGATCTCATCTTCTGCAATAGTTTGAATTTAATTTACGGAATACAAACTAAAGAACCCTTTTCCAGTAGTGATCACAATATGATTGACTTTTGTCTCAACATACGTCCATACAAAAATCACCAAAATGATGTAATCCCCAATTGTAACTTCAAAAAAGGCAACTATGATCTTATAGACAACGATCTCTCATACCTGGATTGGCAATCTCTATTCACTGGATGCAATACTGTTGAAGACCATTACAACATATTTTTACTTGAAGTCAAAAGAGTCATCAAACTATATGTACCAACAACTCCCAAAACAAAACAAAAAAGCAGATTACCCATATCAATAAGGAAACTTCAATCCAAAAAGAGATCACTCTGGAGGAAAAACAAATCTGGTCACGTTGCCAATTTCAAAAACCGATACAAAAATTTATGCCACCAGATAAAGACCGAATGCACCAATTATCACATTAAACAAGAGGAAAACCTTCTAAGCACCAATTCCACCCGTGCTTTTTACAATTTTGTAAACAACAAACTAAAAGACTCAAGGTCCATCCCTCCCTTGATAGGACCTGATGGTAAAGACTGCAACGAAGACACCATTAAAGCCAACATCTTTAACACATTCTTCGGCTCAGTATTTGTAAACAGCAATGGATCATGCCCAGTATTTCCTAGCCGTACCACAGATAACAATAATGATCTAATACATATCGATTTCACAGAAGACAATGTTGAAAAATCACTACGCAATCTAAAACCATCTCTATCTATTGGACCGGATGGAATATGTGCCTACTTCTTAAGAAAGCTATCCACTGCCATAGCCAAACCTCTAAGCATAATCTTTGAAAAATCTTTCAGGACCAGCTCCTTGCCTAACCTATGGTCACAAGCCACAGTCATCCCCATCTTCAAAAAGGGAGACCCAAGCCTAGTTGAAAATTACAGGCCAATCTCCTTATGCTGCGTCACCTGTAAAGTCATGGAATCAATTATTAACCAATCCATCATCCTCCACTTAGAGACAAATAACCTACTCTCCAATAAACAATTTGGTTTCAGAAAAAAACTATCCTGTAATCTACAACTCTTACACTGCAAAAACATATGGACGACACAACTCGACCAGGGCAAAGCAATAGACGCAATCTACATAGACTTCTGTAAAGCCTTTGATTCAGTGGTACACGACAAACTACTCCTAAAAATAAAATCCTATGGTATCTCTGGACAACTGAATAACTGGATAGAAGCATTCCTGTCAAACAGACAACAAATGGTCAAAATCGGGAGCGTCCTATCAAATCCAGTACCTATCAATAGTGGTGTCCCCCAAGGCAGTGTTCTAGGACCAACTCTCTTCATACTCTACATACACACCTCTGTGTGTATCACCTCTGTGATCACCTCTGTGATCATATTAAGAGCAATTGCGTTCTCTTCGCTGATGATGTAAAGCTGTTCAATACCACAGACAATACTGCTACCCTACAAAAAGATCTTGACTATGTATCAGAATGGTCAAACAAATGGCAACTTCAAATCTCAACAAATAAATGCTCTGTCTTACATATTGGCAAAAAAAATAAATCAGAAAATCAAATACAAGCTGAATAATCAAGACCTTGTTGATGATCCAAGCTCTGTAAAGGACCTTGGAATACTCACCTCTAATGATCTAAGTGCTAGAGCCCACTGCAACTACATAGCCAAAAAGGCATTAAGAGTTGTTAACCTAATCCTACGTAGCTTTTTCTCTGGTAATATCACACTACTAACCAGAGCATACAAAACATTTGCTAGACCAATACTCGAATACAGTTCATCAGTCTGGAACCCACATTACGTATCTGATAATAGCACAATTGAGAAAGTCCAGAAATATTTCACAAGAAGAGTTCTCCACTCCTTTACTCGTTGTAGAATACCTTATGCCACCAGACTTGAAATTCTAGAACTAGAAAACCTTGAATTACGCCGTCTTCGGTCTGACTTAAGCATGGTATATAAAATCATACATTGCAATGTCCTACATGTCAATGAATACTTCAGCTTCAACCATAACAACACAAGAGCACACAATAGATACAAACTCAAAGTAAACCGCACCAAACTTGATTGCAGGAAATACGACTTCAGCAATAGAGTGGTCAATGTCTGGAATACTCTACCCGACTCTGTAATTTCTTCCCCAAACCCCAAAAACTTTAACCTTAGACTGTCTACTATTGACCTCACCCCTTTCCTAAGAGGTCTGTAGGGGCGTGCATAAGCGCACCAACGTGCCTACCGTCCCTGTCCTATTGTTTCTCTTATTCTTTTATTTTTCTTATATGTACCCATTTCATGTATTCACAACTATGTATACACTTATACTTATTATCTTGTAAACAATTGGCAAATCAAATAAATAAATAAATAAATAAAGTATATATATATATATATATATATATATATATATATATATATATATATATATATATTTGTTTTCTGAGGTTCTCATGGGTATTTGTATGTGGATCTTTGGTTATTCGGGTTCTATCCCGCGTAAGATTCAAAGTATCTAGGCAACGTTTCGGCGAGGTCCCACTCGCCATCTTCAGGCTGGTGCTTTCGGCTTAGTGCCAGTGCAAGCAGTGTGTGACCGGAGCTGCCATCTCTCTATATACAAGTGGTGGGGGATGGTGTGCTGGGCTGGTTGGCTGTGCTGCAGCCTCTTGATTGGTTGATGGAGTTGATGTTGGTATAATGGGCTGTGTAATGGCCTTTTGTTGTGGAGATATCCTGGATCTTGTGCTGTCATCTCCTGGGTCGTTAGCCTCTTGTGTTTTAACGGCTTGGGTAATGGGTTGTGTGATGGGCTTGTGAGTTCTTTTGTTGTGGTATCCTGGGTCTTGCGTTGTAATCTCCTGGGTCGTTTGTGTTTTGATCTCTTTTCCATTAGCCTCCTGTGTAGTAACAGCCTGGGTAATGGGTTGTGTGATGACCTTGTGAGATTTATTGCTGTGGTATCCTTGGTCTTGTGCTGTGATATCCTGGGTCATTTGCTGTGTTGTGACTTCTTGAGTTCTTGAGGTGTAATTTCTTGAGTTTTCTGATGTGATGTCCTGAGCAGGTGGCTGTGATGTAGCATTTTGGGTTTTTAATATGGCTTTGAGTTTGGGGTCTGGGTCTGTGTTCGTTTGGCTTCGAGTTCGTGGTGGTGCCACATCTTCATGGTGGGGGTCAGTTCGCTTCATGTATGGTTCAGAGGAGTTTGAAGTGGGTAGTGATGCAGCTGCAGTGCGGCTTCTGGTCTGTGGTCGTGTCTCATCTTCTGTGTGGGTGTGAGTCTGATTTTTACGTGGAAGTGTGGTGGTGGCATCTTGTGTGGCCCTCATGGGTGTGGGTCTGGTGTCATTTATCATGTTGGGTACTCGTCTGTTCATGAGGGTGGGTTTCCAAATGGCTGGTAAGCGGGAGGTGTCATCTCTTTTATTCATGCTGTGTGGGCGTTTTTCTATCTCTATGGCTTCTCTGATTATTCTGCTGCTGTGGTGTTCAGTTTTGGCGATAGTTCTGGTATTTTTAAGGTCAATCTCATGTCCTGTGGCTTTGAGGTGTTGGACCAGGGAAGAGGTTGGTTCTTCTTTTTGATTGAGTTCTTATGTTCTTCAACGCGTGCACTTATTCTTCTGTTAGTTTGTCCAATGTATGTGGTGAGGCAGGCAGTGCAGGGGATTTCATATACTCCTTGGTTTTCTAACTCGATTTTGTCTTTAGGGTTTCTTAGGATGGTGGATATTTTTCTGTTTGTGCAGAATGCTGTTTTAATGTTGTGTTTTTGGAGGATCTTGCTGATTTTGTCTGTAGTGCCTTTTATATATGGGAGGAGGGCTTTGCCGTTCTCTTGTTCTCTGTCTTGGATTTTGGTTGGGGTTTCTTTTTGGATTAGGTGGGTGATCTTCTTTCTTTGAAATCCATTGGCTGTTAGGTACGTTGGTGAGAGTGTTTAGTTCGGTTTTTAGGTGTTGTTCATCAGCTAAGCATTTTGTTCTGGAGATGAGTGTCTCAGCTACGGAATTGATCTGTGCTGGGTGGTGGTGTGAGAGTGCGTGTAGATAGCGGTTTGTATGTGTTTTCTTTTGGTAGATGGTGTGTCCTAGGGAGCCATTGGGTTTTTTGTATACCAAGACATCTAGAAAGGGAAGTTGATTGTTAGCTTCTGTTTCCATGGTGAATTGTATTTTGGGGTGTAGGCTGTTGAGGTGTGTGAGGAAGTTGTTCAGTTTTTCTTTCCCGTGTGGCCAGATTATGAAGGTGTCATCTACGTATCTGAGCCAGAGTTTGGGTTTGTGATCATATTTTCTAGAGCTTGTGTTTCAAAGTGTTCCATGTAGAGGTTTGCGATGACAGGTGAGAGGGTGATCCCATGGGTGCTCCTTCTATTTGTTTGTATTTTTGTCCATTGTAGGTGAAGTATGTATTGGATAGACAGTGGTTGGTCAGATCTAGGATGTGCTTGGGGGTTGTATTTGTTTTGGATGGCTGTCAAGGCTTCTTTTATTGGCACTTGGGTGAAGAGGGATATGACATCGAAGCTAACTAGAAGCTAACAAAACCTACAACCCAGCGACCTACTAGTTAGCTTCGATGTCATATCCCTCTTCACCCAAGTGCCAATAAAAGAAGCCTTGACAGCCATCCAAAAAACAAATACAACCCCCAAGCACATCCTAGATCTGACCAACCACTGTCTATCCAATACATACTTCACCTACAATGGACAAAAATACAAACAAATAGAAGGAGCACCCATGGATCACCCCTCTCACCTGTCATCGCAAACCTCTACATGGAACACTTTGAAACACAAGCTCTAGAAAAATATGATCACAAACCCAAACTCTGGCTCAGATACGTAGATGACACCTTCATAATCTGGCCACACGGGAAGAAAAACTGAACAACTTCCTCACACACCTCAACAGCCTACACCCCAAAATACAATTCACCATGGAAACAGAAGCTAACAATCAACTTCCCTTTCTAGATGTCTTGGTATACAAAAAACCCAATGGCTCCCTAGGACACACCATCTACCAAAAGAAAACACATACAAACCGCTATCTACACGCACTCTCACACCACCACCCAGCACAGATCAATTCCGTAGCTGAGACACTCATCTCCAGAACAAAATGCTTAGCTGATGAACAACACCTAAAAACCGAACTAAACACTCTCACCAACGTACTAACAGCCAATGGATTTCAAAGAAAGAAGATCACCCACCTAATCCAAAAAAGAAACCCCAACCAAAATCCAAGACAGAGAACAAGAGAACGGCAAAGCCCTCCTCCCATATATAAAAGGCACTACAGACAAAATCAGCAAGATCCTCCAAAAACACAACATTAAAACAGCATTCTGCACAAACAGAAAAATATCCACCATCCTAAGAAACCCTAAAGACAAAATCGAGTTAGAAAACCAAGGAGTATATGAAATCCCCTGCACTGCCTGCCTCACCACATACATTGGACAAACTAACAGAAGAATAAGTGCACGCGTTGAAGAACATAAGAACTCAATCAAAAAGAAGAACCAACCTCTTCCCTGGTCCAACACCTCAAAGCCACAGGACATGAGATTGACCTTAAAAATACCAGAACTATCGCCAAAACTGAACACCACAGCAGCAGAATAATCAGAGAAGCCATAGAGATAGAAAAACGCCCACACAGCATGAATAAAAGAGATGACACCTCCCGCTTACCAGCCATTTGGAAACCCGCCCTCATGAACAGACGAGTACCCAACATGATAAATGACACCAGACCCACACCCATGAGGGCCACACAAGATGCCACCACCACACTTCCACGTAAAAATCAGACTCACACCCACACAGAAGATGAGACACGACCACAGACCAGAAGCCGCACTGCAGCTGCATCACTACCCACTTCAAACTCCTCTGAACCATACATGAAGCGAACTGACCCCCACCATGAAGATGTGGCACGACCACGAACTCGAAGCCAAACGAACACAGACCCAGACCCCAAACTCAAAGCCATATTAAAAACCCAAATGCTACATCACAGCCACCTGCTCAGGACATCACATCAGAAAACTCAAGAAATTACACCTCAAGAACTCAAGAAGTCACAACACAGCAAATGACCCAGGATATCACAGCACAAGACCAAGGATACCACAGCAATAAATCTCACAAGGTCATCACACAACCCATTACCCAGGCTGTTACTACACAGGAGGCTAATGGAAAAGAGATCAAAACACAAACGACCCAGGAGATTACAACGCAAGACCCAGGATACCACAACAAAAGAACTCACAAGCCCATCACACAACCCATTACCCAAGCCGTTAAAACACAAGAGGCTAACGACCCAGGAGATGACAGCACAAGATCCAGGATATCTCCACAACAAAAGGCCATTACACAGCCCATTATACCAACATCAACTCCATCAACCAATCAAGAGGCTGCAGCACAGCCAACCAGCCCAGCACACCATCCCCCACCACTTGTATATAGAGAGAGATGGCAGCTCCGGTCACACACTGCTTGCACTGGCACTAAGCCGAAAGCACCAGCCTGAAGATGGCGAGTGGGACCTCGCCGAAACGTTGCCTAGATACTTTGAATCTTACGCGGGATAGAACCCGAATAACCAAAGATCCATATATATATATATATATATATTCTTAAGTTTTCGCGGTACTTACATGTATGGCATTCAACTTTGTTCTGGTATTTTTCACGTCATTGTAGTTGTGCTTTTAAAGTTGTAGCAATGTTTTGGCAGAACTCATCTGCCATCATCAGGCTTCTGGTTGTTCACAGATGGACACAACCAGAAGCCTGATGATGGCAGATGAGATTCTGCCAAACGTTGCTACAACTTTAAAAGCACAACTACAATGACATGGGAAAATACATCGAACAAAGCTGAATTTATATATATATATATATATATATATATATATGTGTGTGTGTGTGTGTGTGTGTGTGTGTGTGTATGTAGATGTAGATGTAGATGTAGATGTAGATGTAGATGTAGATGTAGATGTAGATGTAGATGTGGATCTTTGGTTATTCGCGTTTTCTCCCGCGTAAGATTGGAAGTATCTAGGCAACGTTTCGAGGAAGCCTCATTCATCATCTTCAGGCTTGTGTCTTTGGCTCTGTGCTTCTCAGAGTAATGTGAAGCACCCCCACCCAATCAGAACACAGCCAAGCCCCCACCCAATCAAGTCACACTCCCACTAGCAGTTAAAAGGAAGAAGCAGCTGCAAGCTCACATCATTCTGAGAAGCACAGAGCTGAAGACAGAAGCCTGAAGATGATGAATGAGACTTCATCGAAACGTTGCCTAGATACTTCCAATCTTATGTGGGAGAAAACCCGAATATATATTGTGACTGAAAGGATCGATCTTGCTGTGAGTTTTGACTCTGATGACTCTGAGGATGAAAGGCTGGAGCCTGCTGAGAATTTGGAGTCTGAATTATTAGAAGACACAGATGTGAGCCAGGGGGACGAGAGGTTATCACACAGACACTCTTCGCCTGAACCCTCAACCTCATTCATGCCAGCAATTGATCCACAAAATGAGTCAGAAGAGTCGAGCGAGGAAGCTGACAGATCGTGGCTTGATGCCAGAACTAGAAGGAGGCTGAAACGTCAAGCTGTGGGGAGGCATCAAGCCAGATGTTGATTTAGGGAGATTGACACGCCCATCTAGGTGGTTTACGGAGGCAAACTCAGTTAGAAGGAGGAGGGCGAGTCAGTAATTAGCACGTTGCCTCAAGGAGTATAAAAGGACACAGCTGTGTGGGGGAAGATTGTCAGGAACAAAGTGACTGATTGCGTGAAGAAGTTTTCAGCAGAGGCTCGGAGGTTTGAGAATTTGTGCCAGGACTGTTTTGCTGAACAGGGCGTGTATTATTGCTGTGGAATATAAATTATGACAGCTGTTATCTTGTAAGACTCCTTTCTGTTGGATTTAAGTTTTGGAACGACTGCTTTTGGTTTTGTGTTGTTTGAACTCTGAAGGGGGAGCCATAACATATATATATATATATATATATATATATATATATATATATATATATATATATATATATGTATATGTATATGTATATGTATATGTATATGTATATGTATATGTATATGTATATGTATATGTATATGTATATGTATATGTATATGTATATGTATACGTATACGTATACGTATATGTATATATATCGTGTGTATATATATACATATATATATATATATATATATATATATGTATATATATATATATATATATACATACATATACATATACATATACATATACATATATATATACAGTATATTTATAGACAGAGAGAGAGAGAGAGTACAAAAACTCCCCCACTATAATAAAGTATGACCAACTCTGGCTTTCCACTTTCTGTAAGTAAAGTGAATAAAGAGGGTAGATGGCCAGATCCCTTACTTTCTCTCTACTTTAATTCTTCATCTGAATGGTGATTATAAGATTAATGACTGAAGGAATTCTAAAGATGAATGAGATAAGAATTGTAAAGCAATTCATTCACTCCAAGCCTGAGCATTGAAAGGAGGACTTACACCAATTGAAATCAGAAAGGACCGGTATAATTAATGACATTAACATCAGCGAGAAAAGTGCATAATGAAGTTGAGGCATTTTAAATAGATTCATTTATTTTTTTAAAAAAAAATCACTGGCTTGAAGATCTTAGAGTTTCATTACAATAGTAAAGATATACGATTGCACTTCTACCCATATATCAGCCTGAACATTTTATTCACAAAATGAAACTCTGATTAGATTAAGAGCAGGGTTTCTCACATTTTAGTTTCTTTATTCCTTTAGTTCCTTTCACTGCAGTATAATCAACTCTCTCTCAGCTGGTAAAATATAACTTGGCAAAAATACATTTCTCAGTGCAGGAAGACTTCGATAAGTAGCAAAAGTAGGAAGATATTACAAAACTATTTCAGCAAATGTTATGCATTAAATACGAGTTCTGCTTATAACCACAATCAATGTGCATATTTATTGCACCTTTTTCTCCCTCCACTGTACATAAAAGACTAGGACATTTTTTTCCTGTGTGGGAGATATAATTTCATCTCTTCCTTATTGCTGGTATAACCTGATTTAGCATCATACTATTTACTTTTGACTGTGAGAACTGGCTTTCACAACTAAACTGAAAAGCTTTCATGGGGAAGGTGAGAGTAACGTATTTGAAAATTAAAATATTCCAGTAATGAAAGCCAGAGAGAAGGGTCCAGTTACGATGGCATACTAATTTTCTTTAAACAGGGATATAGTATATATGACTATTTTAAGTGAAATAATCATTTATATGAGTGGAGCAGCATGGTGGCCTAGAGATGAAGATGCTCGCCTCCCACTCGGAAGTTTGAAAGTTCAATCCTAGGCAGTGACAAATGTTTTTCTATCAGGGCGCAAAGAGAAAATATCTGATGCAAACTCCACATAGGCGTCAGGAAGGGCATATGGCTACTAAACATTCAAGTCCATTCAATAATCCTGACAACAACCTGATAAAAAGGGATTACATAATCATAAAAAGAAAAATAATAATTTGTATGGGTGAAATCAATAAATTTATAATAGATCTCTTCATGATAGGTGTGGCAAAGCCGTAGTTAATCTTGACAAATGGTCATTTGTTCAAAACCCTGAATACATTGGATTCAGCTTTTTTCCCTCTCAAAAACATTTCAAAGGTAATCTTATTAATAAACAGGTGTCAACTAAAAAGATACTCCTTTGGTCTTTTTAGCTGCCAGAAAAAGGGAGTGGGGGAAAACAAGGCATTCCTTAAATGCCTAGATAATCACCCTAGTAGCCCAAAGTTGTCAGAGCATAAGAAGGTTATTAGAGAGCATGATGGATGACTCTTGAAGATGGATGTGTCCCATTGGAGAAGTCACATCCAGGGGGTGGGGGGAAGACCAGGGTCAAGGGGGAAATGTATGATGTAATTTAGTATCAGCTGCATCCAGCTTATACCAACATGGCCACTCCTAATAAATCAATTTACTTTTCTCTGAGATGTGGCTGGAGACTTTTGATTTGAATGAGGGTGGATTTGTTGGAGCCCTGATAACAGGCAGGACAGATGAAAACCAGATGTGATAATTTCATCAAGAAAATGAGTTTAGCCTGAAAATAATTTTTGAACTTCTGGCTAGGCTCTGGATACCATAGATCAGGGGCGTCAAATAGACTTGATTTCTCTTCTTCTGGCATTTGGAGAGGGAGAAGGAAGAGGGAATAACCAAAAAAGAAGGTGAAGCATGAAACTGATGGGAATCCCTGAAACAAAGCGGCTCCAAATGCTTGGTTTCCAAAATCTCTTTGAAATGAAGAAGTGCATATCCAAAAACTTATTCGAAGGAAGCAATACATAGCTAGTCTGGTGGTTGAAATAACATTAAACTTCTGTCCATGGGTGATTGTTGTCTTCATTTGTTTTCCTGACATTTCTCTTTTCTTAGAAAATTCTTTGGGCTTTATTGATTTTAGAAGATAATTTATTATTAAATTTTCCCATTTATGTAAGCCTGCACGGCTACACGCTTGTCACTTGTATTTTAAAATGGACAATAACTTATTATGTATTTCTAGGTTTTGTATGGGAACATTCAAAACAGTATCTTTTCTGTTGTCCTATTGCTGCGCTAAAGAGACAACCTGCGTAGAAGGACAAAAGGTTCCCTGACTGGATAGTTTATTGGAATAATATTTTGCTGGAAATCTTTGAAAGAAGAAGTCTTCCAGGGACGCTTTAAATTATCCTCCCACCTTACTTTAATGAGAGGCCATAATAAATTCTTAGATCAGTGCTTCAAACCATTCTATATACATAGTGAAAAATGTTTATTGTACAGTCATGCTATTATGTACTTCTATGTAATGAAACTCTTTTGGCTGTTTTCAGTTGTGAGGTTGAAAATAAATACAAATAAACACCTAGCCAGATTATGCATTCATATCTTTGTTCAGTTCTTTCCTAAAGCAGAAGACAATAAACAACAAACATAACAGGCATCTTTAAAATGATTAACCGACAGAAATCACAGTGGAAATCACTGTATGATCATCCAGAGCAGGTAGCAAGGGAGGATGGTAAATGTTGAAGCATACAGGATGGTGTCATTGTGCAAATGATACAGCTTATCTACTTGAGTGAGGCAGCATAGCGTCATTACATCAAGCCATTTGTGCAATGACATCATTGTATACAGATTATAATTCTGATTCCATTACAGTCGATTTTGCAGATGGCTCTGATAGAGTATCAGGAATTGAATGACTAGCGGCAATTAACCATTGTGCACATTCATGAGACTTCGTGAGGCCTAAGAAATGTGCACAATGATGAAACATTAAACATGTCAGTCACTGAATAATAATACTCCTAATTTATACATTATTTTATCAGTGAATGTGCACATGAACAGACTATCAAAAGAGCACAGTGTACACATTTGACTACAGACTATGAATGTATGTATGAAGCAACAATATTTTGATCAATCGGCATAATCTCAAACCCAGGGGAATGTGCATAATTTAGGAAAGACAGTTACATATTTTTCATGTTCTTTTGGAAGCCACAAATATGATTTCCAAAAATTTGCCAGTTCTCTCTTCATGGGCAATTGGCTTTAAATGGCAGCGAAATTCATTATTTTGCACATAGTATGATATTTAACATCTTAATTACATGTATTTACTAGTTATATATCTAGTAATATAATTATGATATAAAGTTATATAGCCATTTATTCTTAGTGCTGTAATTGTTAAGTTATAATTTTTATAACATCACTTTGACAAAGCTAACTGAATCAGACCTGGTTAATCCTTGATGGGAGATAATCAGAAATCCATTGTTGTAGGATAGATTGGGAAGTTCAAAACCATCCCAGAAGCAAAGCATGACAAACCATTTCAGTATTGTGAGAAAACAACAACATAAAAGCATCTATGTTATTCTCAGAAGTTGAACTCAAGTAGAAAGTTATTTTTTCTTTTTCCTTCCCTTTTTCTTTTTTTATATTTTTCTGTTTGTATTGTAGTTTGTATATTGACTTTTATTCTTTTCATTTATAATTCATAGTGAAATTATTTGGGGGAAAAAGTTGAGCTTAAATGAATGCAAACTTTACTTTTCATATACATTTAGATAGTCTAAAATATCCAGTTAAGAATGATGGGAATTACCATTCATCATATTTAGAGAGCACTAGATTGGAAAAGCGTAAGTAGTTAAGCATTAGAACCATCTGACTGTGTCAAAGTTTCCACAGGCAAAGTAGGGTTTGAGGATGGGTATGATTGATGTCTGAGAGCCAGTTTGGTGTAGTGATTAGAGCATCAGGCTAGAAAATGGGAGATTATGAGTTCTAGTCCCATTTTAGGAACAAAGTCAACAGAATTATCTTGGCCCAATCCCTCTTTCTGAATCCTAGGAAGGAAGGAAGAGCCCTTGCTAAGAAAACTGCCCAGACAATTTGTCCAGGATGTCTCTGAGTATTGGACATGATTGAACAGAAGAAAAGAACAGAATTATGTACATTGCATAAGACTTCTAACAAGGTAGGCAGTTCCTAGAATGGCACAGTGTAGCACAGCACAATACAAACTAGCAATGGAGAAAGGCCAGTACATTGAGAGAATAGGTAGCATTCATATTTTTTGTAATGGGTCAAGAAGATATGAGCACTTACTTGATCTTGGATGACCACAGAAAGTTAAGTGTCGATGGACCTGGATAATGCTTTGTTGACAGGCCACTAGAGAGCTTCAGGGCTGTAGGCTAGATTAGGAAACTGAAAAGGAAATAAGAAAAAAGCCCAAACAAAAGAAAATGATGGCAAAATAGCTTCATATTGTTGCCAAGAAATCAACATAGATGTGTTCTTGTAGCTCTCAGGAATTGAGAAGATCTTTCAGTTACTACAATAGAATATAGTGGACCTAGGTAAGTGAGCTTTATAGGCAAATATGTATTGGAACATAAAACTAAAGCAATGGAGTAGAGTACAGGTAGTCCTCAATTTATGACTATTCAAATTATGACAGTACCTCCAAAAGGTACTTACAATGTGGTTATGATGGCTGTTCCTCCATAGACTGCATTTTGAGTGCTCAGCAACCAGCCCACATTTTTACAATGTCCTGCAATCACATGTTCACAATTTGCAACATTTTCCCTCAAACCAGTGTTTGCAATTGGTTTCCTCCAAAAATAACTCTTAACGAACAATAGATTGATGTAACAACCATGGATTCATTTGAACAACCTTGATTAGCTTATTGACAGCCACAGAAAAAAATGGCCATAAAATTGGGTTGGACACATGATAACCACTTTATGACCATCATGATTTACAAACATAATGGTTAGGCTCAATGATTACCTGTTCATTAAAGAACATTCACTGGAATATTCAGTGCTGTAGCTATCCCTTTGATCAATGATATTTTAAGGTGCAATTCATCGCTATCTCATTATTCATTCCAATGTTTGATCCATGGGTGAGGAGGGAACTCAAAACATTTCCAAAAATGTACAGTGAACTATGTACAGTAAACTGTACAGTAAACAGAGTGAAATATTGAGATCCTTCCAAATAGGATTGTATAGACCCTGCCTGTGATGTGTTGAGCAGAAGGGAAGATTGCAGACATAAAATAAAGTCTTAATTTGGGGACTGAAGATACACAATTTGATAGCTCATCACAAACTCAGCAGGCAGCTACTACATGCTCCATTTCAATCCCTTGTTTTGAGTTTAGATTACAGTGAAAGTAGTTGTTGAGACTCCTTCTCAAGAAAACATTTTCTTGCAAAACTGTTTGCAAAAATTAGTATAATTTGTGTTCATACAAAAGCCATATATCCTAGCACAACTTCAATTTCAGTTACTTGTATAAGAGAATCCTTTAAAATATTTGAAAAAGATTGTAATTATCATTTTTCCAGTGTTATTAAATTTGTCACTCGGATTAAATTTGTGATGTTGATAATTTTTTTTTAATTATTTTTAACCTTGCCTTTCTGCTTATACAAATGCTCACTGACAGCTTAGCAATGATAAAAATAAAATGCCAAATTTAAAACATGAATTGTAAAACCAATATAACAAGAATCAAATGTGTAAATTAGCTAACGGTTAAAAGCTCAGCAGAAGAGATGGATTTTCCATAACACTGTAAGAATGGGTATCAAAATCATTTCATAGCCTAGGAATTATACAGAAAAAGTCATTTTCCCAAGATTTATTTTAGGCAACAAGGGCATCTTCCAAAAATATTTTCCTAAGGTTCAACAGGTAGGTTAGAACTTAAAAAATCAGAAGGACTATGGATTAAACCCACATAACTGGAGGACCAGCCAGGAGAGCAGTCCATCTTCTTTCTATCTTCTTTCACCATGAGCCATGGCGGCACAGTGGTTAGAGTGCAGTACTGCAGGCTACTTCTGCTGACTGCTGGCTGCCTGCAATTTGGCAATTCAGATCTCCCCAGGCTCAAGGTTGACACAGCCTTCCATCCTTCTGAGGTCGGTAAAATGAGGACCCAGAGTTGTTGGGGGTAATATGTTGACTCTGTAAACTGCTTAGAGAGGGCTGTAAAGCACTGTAAAGTGGTATATAAGTCTAAGTGCTATTGCTATTCTTTCCCAAGTGTCACAGGCCAAAAGGATTTCCAGATTATATAGCCAGATCTTCCTGCAGTCAATAGAGCAGTCTCCATCAACAAAGTGTCATTTTGCTGAATCTGAATTCGGCAAGGAAAACAAAAATCACCTTCATTGGCATCTCTGAGCAATTAGGGCAATGGAGCCCAAATATACTGTAAACAGCCCCCTTTTCTGTATTTCTGATAATGTTGAGGGCTTAAGATAAAAGTATTTATATCAGTTTTAGATAAACATGAGCATTTTCATCTAAATAAACATTGTCTTTTCTCCTGCCTGTCACTCATTTCTGCTAATCAACACCATTCTAGTGACAGTTTGGATTTATCCTAATTATATAGAAGCTTTCTGATGAAGAGAATAATGCTCCTTTTCTTGGGGGATGTTCAGTCATTTTTCATGTTCTTTCTCTTTGATGAATTGCAAAATAAATTTCAGTCTTCTAACTTGCATTTTTTGTTTTTGCAATTTTGCCTCACATACCTTTACAGCAATCTAGTTGCAGATTCAAATTTGGAAATAGCTTCTGAATTATTTTAGCCGAGAACTAGTGGTCAAATTAAGGAGATAGAAATTATTTATTATCAATTCAATGTACATGATGACCTGCTCTGCATGCAATTTTGGGTAGTTAAAAACTAGTAAAAAAATTAAAAGAATCCCAAAATAATAATTAAAGAAATAGAATAACATATTGTGCTCAAAGTGACTCAGAAACTATCCAATAATTTTTTTTTGTTTTTTGTTTTTATAAAGTTTTATTTGGATTTTCACAAAACATACAAATACAAATAAAATATCTTTTTTTGAGAACAGCATGCTCCCGTGTTATCACTTCTCCATACAGACATAAACTCAATTACATATTCATCTTATGTATTCTGATCCATATCTTATAACCAATTTCACAGTTTTCTCAATAGTTTTTCCCTTTCTTTGCTTTCTATAGCGTTATTATTTCTTTCTAAGTTCAATTACCTATCTTTTTCTAATTTTCAGTATCTTTCTAATCAATATTTTTATACTTTTGTCTGTCCTGTTTACAATTTCATAATTTCTTTTCTCATAAAACAAAATTTCCCTTGTAATTACTAGACTGGAGTGTAATACCTTTGTATCTTTTAATTATTATCCACTCAAATCTTGTTTAAAATTTAAGTTATACCTTTACAGTTATAACATTCATTTTCTAACCTCTATTTTATAACACATAACTATTAACTATTATCAACCAAATTCTGCTTGGTAATTCCCTTAAAAATACACACTAGGTTCTTGAAAAAAAATGTATATGTCTGTCTGTCTGTCTATCTATCTATCTATCTATCTATCTATCTATCTATCTATCTATCTATCTATCTATCTATCTATCTTTTAACAAATGTTACCTAATAATATCATTTGTCATTCACTTTAATTACCTATATTTCATATTTTACTTACTGTCTTTAAACAAAAAACAAAACAATAGTTATTAACAGTAATCAATGAAATTATTATTCTTATTCAAATTCATCCTGTCAACTTATATTAATTTCATTAAAAATCTTCCATGTTTCTTTTCAGTTTTTATACTTTCTTTTTAAACCATTGAGAGTCTTATTCTCTTATCCTCTTTGTTTCATTTAATTACTAACAAATATTCCATTACACATCAATGCCAATTTTATCTATCACTTTAATCATCTATCATATTTTCTAACTCTTTTCTGTTTCTAGTATAACAAGGCTATCACATGTATCCTTGCAGAATCCTCTCTTTAAGTTAAATTTTTAACCATTGTCTCTGTGTCTTTTAAATAGGCTTATACCTTTAATTCTTGTACGCTTTTCCTGTTTCTCTATATCTTGTTTCTGTCCTTTATAACTTCTTTTCCTTTCCATCTTCCCCATCTTCTTCTCCCTCCCATTTTTATTCCCTTTTCTATCTGATTCTCCCTTCTGTGATCCTCCCTTCTGCTTCTTCCTAATGTTATAGTTACTTTTCAAATTACTCTTTTTTTGGTTGTTGCTTCAAGTCTTAAGTTTTTAACTCCCCTTCCCCCCTTTCCCTTTTTTACCCTGCTTAAAATTGCTCGGTCATTAAAGATGGCTTCTTCTTTGTCCCGCCCTTCTTGTTCTGCCAGCGTTTCTTGTTGTTTTTCATAGTTCAAAATCTCAATTTCTAAAAATTGAAATACGAAGCTAAAAGATCCTCTTCCCTGTTGTGCTTCTTCTTTTTGTTCTTTAAGTCTCATTTTTAGTTCTTCAAGGAGTGATGCCATTTTAAAAAATTTTAAACAACCCCCAATTGTTTGATTAGGATCCACCATCCAAAATTCCAGGAATCACCCAATAATCCAAAGCTGTTTCTTGCTTCTTTTCTCACTTTCTCTTTCCAGGGGCTTTGTTATCTTGTAACAAAGTTTCAGCTACAATGTGTCCTTTACAAGTCTTGTTAAAATTCCAATATTGATTCTTTTTACTTCCAGGTGGTCTCCTCCATTTTTCCAGATTCCACTCTCTTTTTTCCCCCTCCTCTGTTTTCTTTCTTTTTAAATTTTTTAAATTATCCAAGAATCTTTATTCCTTTGACACTTTATTTTCAGCTAGAAATAGCCTATTAATGTCAAAGTGGATTAGTATTGATTTTTTGTTCAGATCTTTTCTTCTTAATGTTCCAAGTCAATTAAAGCTGTCAATGTGAGAGAGAAAAAACCAATTCTTTTTCCTTTCTCTTTCTCTTTCGCTGCTTTAAAAATCTTTTTTACGAATAGTATTAGTCTTTGTAATTCAAGTTCCATGTACCTTAAATAGATGTTTTCTCCATTCAACCCAGTCAGTCAAACTTTCTCCTTTAAACTTCCTCCAGCACAATCTTGTCCGGGCGGGTTCTTCTTTTAGGTGGCCATTTCAACCGCCTTTGGGAAACAGAGTAATGGCTAGCTGGGGAGGAGAGATGTGGCTCTCCTCAACCCCACTGGCAGCTCCCCCTTCTTCACCACCTCTACGGGGTGGCTTCAGCCCCGAATCCAAGTGGCTCGGGGCGCTCCAGTGGTGAGCACGGATCAAAACTGCGCACGATCATGGATTTCATCCGTCGCCAAAGAAGCCCAAACCGGAAGTCCCCCTATCCAATCGTTTTTGAAATACACTTTTCTTTTCTTTTGTAAACCAGATAATGTTGGAATGCCAAATACATTGAGAAGATAATAGCAGATTCCTGATCTGCACAAATTTTAAGTATTGGATAGTACTGAAAGGTTCTTTTTGAATATTTATTTTATTTTATTTATTTTATGTATTTGATTTGTCAATTCCTTACAAGATAATAGGTATAAGTATATACATAGTTATGAATACAGGAAATGGGTACATATAAGAAAAATAAAAGAAACAATAGGACAGGGACGGTAGACATGTTGGTGCGCTTATGCACACCCCCTACAGACCTCTTAGGAAAGGGGTGAGGTCAATAGTAGACAGTCTAAGGTTAAAGTTTTTGGGGTTTGGGCAAGAAACTACAGAGTCAGGTAGAGTGTTCCAGACATTGATCACTCTGTTGCTGAAGTCGTATTTTCTGCAATCAAGTTTGATGCAGTTAACCTTGAATTTATATCTATTGTGTGCTCTTGTGTTGTTATGGTTGAAGCTGAAGTATTCATTGACAGGTAGGACATTGCAATGTATGACTTTATACTTTATATAAATTTTATATACCATACTTAGATCAGACCAAAGACGGCGTAATGAATCTCAGAGTTATAAGACTTATGCCTATTCAAAGCAACTGCATTAAATGTTCGTAAAAGCACTAAATCTCACCAGATGTGACTACTTTGGTGATGTGAATCTGTTATAAAGTGGCAGTTCCCACATATGGCTTGATCAAGACTTTAAAAGACCTATAAAATCACATTGTTATTCAGAAAGCTGCCTCTTATTGTTTTTCACTGAACCATTTATTACACCAATACTTAAAATCAACAACGAAGACCTGTTTGGTATCAGAAAGCTAAAACAGGCCAAGAACAACAGAGGAGTAATAAAGATAGTCTGTTCAACCAGTCTGTTCCCATTCTATTCTCAGTCACTGTGAAGTCACTCTCCATTGATCTCAAACCAACTCATAATCATTTTGCTTGGAAAATACAGTTGTACAATCATTCAGCCCAGTGGCAGAAGCTTTCTATTTGTCCCCCCCTCTCCCCAACCTAGTAACTTTCTACAGCATTGCTAGTAATGCCTGTTGGATTAAGGAATATCAGCCCTTTCTTCTGGTGACTCTCAGCTCTAACCACCAGGTACACCACTGTCAAAGTTGGAAGAAAGTGTGCTTGTTGTATATGTGTGTACAGAGGGGAGGGTGAATGTTCAAAATCCTATTAACAACCAGAGGATGGGCATTGTTCTGCTTGCAGATTTCCAAGACCAACTTCCTTCTAGTCTGAAGTAGTATTGGACTATAGGTCTATAATTATTGGCCACCCAATAATTAACTGCCCAGTGTAAGAATTATCAGAGCTGCAGCCAAGTTAAGGAAGGCCAATGTGGAAGATGAAAGGGGGGGAAAGGGTCTTTTGTAGGATTGCTCATTTAGAAGATTTTTTTTTTGATGAACATATACCAGTATCTCCATCATTATCTGTTTACTTCTATTGTTCTTTGGACATCGGCACTAAGCAAAGAGTTATTATAGTTGTGGAACATATACACATTATGTTGAAACAGTCCAGCCATCAAGTACAACAACATAGTTATATCAAGCCACTGTAAAGGGATTTTAACCCCCTTCTATCACTTTTTGAAGATCAATGGTGGGATTCAAAAAATTTTACTACCGGTTCTGCGGGCGTGGCAGGGGAAGGATACTGTAAAATACATGACATAAAAGATAGTGGGCATTTATGAAACCCACAAATTTTAGCTTAGATTTTCACCCAAATTTACTAAATCACATGGGCATGGCAGGGGAAGGATACTGTAAAATCTCCAGTCAGAGGTGGTATTTGCCGGTTCTCCGAACTACTCAAAATTTCCACTAGCGGTTCTCCAGAATTGGTCAGAACCTCCTGAATACCACCTCTGATCATGTTGTCACTATGTGACGTATCACAACTTTTTTCCCTTTGCTAAAATGGGGTGCGTATGGCCAGCATGTGATGCATCCTGCCCACAGGCCACAAAGTTTGACACCCCTGTTCTACACTATATAATCAATTGGAGCCAAAATGTCGATTCCAGTAGGACACAAAGATCCATCTATTAAATCGAATGAGGATTCATAAGAGAATGGGTTTTAGGCCACTGAATTCTGATTATATGTCTTTTATGCTAAGCATAAAAACATAGGAAAAGGCATCAGCAAAGTTCTTATTAACCTAAATAAGTCTCAATACAACAGTAGCTATCCACCCCTTCATCATATTTAGATCATGTTTTGGGATATCAGCCTTAAAAAAGCAGGAAGCAACATGAAGATAAGTTGAACACATGCTGTGTTATTGCTTCCTCTCTGCTATTTTCCTATGCATGCCTTATTTTTGTGGATGTTTTCTTTAAACACTGAGGGCAATGTGTATGCAAGTTCTTGCCTCTGATTTATTCCCTTGCTTAATTGCAAGGTGGTTATGTTATGCTTTGGAGAAAACTCCCCCGCTCTCCTAGATATTAATCCTATTCTGGAATTCTGGACAAGTGTAAAAATATGATTTTTCAATAGACCTCCTGAGATAATATCCAAGGTCTTTAGTCTCCATCTTTATGATATAGCTTGCTTTTCTGAAAATGATTATAAACTATTGCTTGCTCATCAGCATTCAATAAATGTCAAATCTTTAGTCTATCCTTTATGCTACTGTTATAAGCAGAGATTAATAAATAATCCATGACATACTGTGATACAGTATAATCCTTGTTAGATCAGACTAAATCATTGATCCAGTCACCAATTAAATATTTCCTTGAAATAATAGTTAACAATTTTATATTTCATTCTGAATATAGTCCTTGAATACATGACATAAAAGATAGTGGGCATTTATGAAACCCACAAATTTTAGCTTAGATTTTCATCCAAATTTACTAAATCACATTTCTTATTCAGTTCAATGGGGGTGGGGAGCCAAAACAGCCCTAACAAATATTAACAGCAATTTTGCTCTAGCCCATTGTCACTGAATATACTTCTTCTACATAGATTTTCAAAATTTACTCAGTTTTAAATAATCCAAAAGTTTTATTTGGGGGGGCAGGCTGACAAGGAAAGAGTGAAGAATAGTTATTTTGGTACCTGCACTATCTGATGGGCAGTTGATTAGTTTGGTAGACATGATATTAAATGATAGACCAGACATTATTCTAGTCTAGAAATTTTGATTTATTGCAATGGCATTCAGCTCTCACTGAAATACTTCCAGAAAAAGTGCTTCAGCTGAATCACATGATGTTCTGCTTCAAGAAAGGGAACTGAATAAGTGAACAGAGAGCCTTATCAGTATCTTTGGAGATTAACAGGGGGGAAAAGACAGGAAAGAATGGAGTCTCTGAAAAAGTGACAGTTCTCGAGAGACAGGATGCTGAGCTGAGAGGAATGAAAATATAATTTTTGAAGAGCTGCTGTTAGCATGAGGTGTGTTCTGAGAACTACTAATTGTGCAATGTGGAGACAGAATGACTGCTTCATTCTGCAGAGGAGTGGCTGTTGAAAAAATTATAGCTTAAGCTATTTTTTAAAAAGTGGTCAAGTTAAGCAACGAAACAGAGGTTTAGATTAAGAGTTCTAGAGTAAGAGTAGATCCCTATTAACTTTTTTCCCCTCCTAGTCACCTAAATCAAAAAGATGTACTTAGAAAATCCATGCACTTGAAAAGGGAAGAGCAGGAATAAAGAGAACCTTTTTAAAAAAAATTGATAGGACCCAATAGATAGAAAATGAATGGACAGGATTCTGCAACTGTAACTTGCAATTCTCATGACATGTTTTGAGTTATTATCTGGAAACAACTTGGCATGTGTTTTCAAAAAGTGCAAACCTTTGGTGCTTGAATGATAAATCACAAGCTGAGGTTTGGAAAAGCAGATAGATAAACACAGGTTCATAAATTAGCTCCTATTACACCAAGCAATAGGAGCTAATCAAAGAATCATCTTTGTAATAAAAGAGAATCAACCTAAAGAATGAATGAGAACAAAAGTCAGCAGGAGGAGGGCCAGAAAACTTCTATGCCACTTAGAAATCGCTTTAAACCTTACAGGATCTCTGCCTTCAGGGTAACAGAAAGAGACATTTCTGAGCAGAAGGTAGGATGGTGCATCTCTGAAGCACAAAGAGGATGCTGTGGTGTCCTTCAAGAAAATCATGGTAGTGAGTTACTCTTTGCTATAGGGAACTGAAATACATGTGTGCCAGTTGGACCCATTTGTCTGTGAATATGGTAGTGCTATTGCCCAGAAGAACAGACCAGGGAAATATCTGAACATCCAAATATGCTAAAAAGTAGCTTTGGACAATGTTCAAATATTGGACAGTATGATAATATATGGCTCACATAGACAAATAAGAGGGATACTAAAAAGTCAGTAGCAGCTTTAGCTATTCTTGACCAGATCATATGGCCAACATAGATGAGTCTATGTTGGCCATATGATCTTGTCAAGAATAGCTAAAGCTGCTATTGACTTTTTAGATCTAGAAATGATACTTGAAAACCTGGGGGATCAAATTATGTTTTCATCCATCCTTCATATCGTGTTCTGTTTATGGAAGAGGACTAAAAGAGCAAAGAATGATGTTGTAAAAGAATGACTCATTACACATATCATTGATACAGGAGAGATTTGGTTTCTGAGACTATAATCTGAACAATCTGGATGACAGATTGCTGGCAAGCAATGAATTGAACATCACAAAGACTAGCAAAAATGTGTTCACTAAAGCATAGTGAAGTTCATCAGGAAGACTTCGCCCTAAATCCTCTGAGGATTGGAAGTGAAAATCAATTTCGAACTAAGCAAATAAAGATTTTTGTGTACTTGTCATGTCAACTATCACACCTCAATGAAAAATCTGGAAAAAAAACCTAGTTCATGAAGTTCATAGCCCTCAAAGCAGTATAGTTCAGAGATTAGGAATAAAGAATGATAAAGGAAAGCAAATATAGTTAATAGGTAAAATGCAGAATCGGAAAGGTAATTCTCATGACTGGAAGACATGTGGTGTAAATGATACTACCATCACTCAAAAGGAATAGAAATAACAGAAATGAAGGATGAATTGCATTGTATGTTAAAACTATGTATACTTGCTCAGAGATCTTGGCTGAAAAAAGGGCATCTGGATTAAAATAAATGGAAGAAAAGCACTACTGATGTGAGTATAGTATCTCCTTTCACCTTCCCAACCAAAGGGGATATATGGATGATAACTTACAGAAACAAAGTGTAGATCTTTCAAGGAAGCATGAAATAGTAAGGAAGGAGGACTTTTAAGTCCCTCAACATCTGTTGGAAGACAAATTCTACCAAGCATGGTCCTTCCAAGAAATTCCTCATTTTACTTGCTGAAAACTTTGTCCTTCAGGGAACAAAGGCATAAGACACAGCTATCCTTGAAATGTAACTAACTGAGAACATTTAGGAATTCTTGATTTTAAGAGGAACTGAAGCTGAGTATAGTTAAATGTGTATCTTGGACTTCAGGAGAATAGATTTTTAATGACAATGGGAGCTCAAGATGAGGCAGATTTCCAAAATAAAAGCATAATAGCAATTAATTAGACAAAAAGAATTCAGTTTAAAAGATACTTTTTGTATACTGTATTATATGAATTTTGAATTTGTACGTATATACACAGTATACATACAATGAAATTCACATAAAACCCAGAAACCAGACCTAACACGCATGCACACATGATAATCCCAAAACACCCTCCATCCGCCAAAATCCCCTTCCCCCTAAAAACATACAAGCATCCATACAACAGACCAAGTAATACTGTCCAACAGCTCACTGATGATGGTCCTTAAGTTCATTGTTAAGTGTAATTATAGCTCTGGGATAAAAACTGTTCAGAAAATGTGTGGTCCGAATTTTAATTGTTCTGTATCTTCTGCCAGAAGGTAACAGTTCACAAAGAATGAACCTGGTAGAGTTGCATGGAGAAAGTAATCTTTTGTTTGTCCATTGAGAAAGAGAGTTACTGAAATATGTTCCCTCAGAGATGACTTTCTTGTTCTCCTAGCAATTTATTAATTGTTCATTTTGGACAGCTATTGTTCATCTAATTAGAGTTCAGCATCTTGGTATCATGTATTCATAGATATATCTCTCTCTCTCTCTCTCTGGCTGTGTGTGTGTATTTGTGTGTGTGTTGCTGTGTGTGTGTATTTGTATATGTGTATGTGTATGTGTATAAAATGTGCACCTTATACCTTAGGAAAATGCTACCCTTGGCAGTACTGAACTGAAATTTAGAATGGAATAATTAGAGCACTGTGACTAGCACACAGTTTTGTTTTGAATTATACAATCTTTTGTGCGCAGATTAGTTAGCTTTTCAATCTCTGTGTAGATATCAATAAAGAAAGAGCATGTTTTGGGAAATGCAACTAGACTAATGGGAGTTCTCCTTTCTCCTCATCAGAATCCCATCAGCTGCTAAAGAAAGTTTGAGGTAGAAGGAAGATGCTTTCTCTCAATGTGGAAGGAAACTTCCTGTTCCCTGCATCACAGCCTGCCCCATTCAGTAGGGGTTTTCTACTCTTTCTGAAGCATTTCAAAATATTTGAAAAGCTTTTATATGAAGCAAGGGGAGGGAAATCTGGTTTTACCATCAAATTACTTGCTCCAAGTGTGACCGAACCTAGAGAAAACATGTTATTTCTGAAATTATATTTCTCAATTTCAAGATCAAGAGCAAATACTAAATAAAAGTTTCTGGTTCAAAATGGCAATAATCCTTCTCTTTATGAACTTCCATATCAGTTTTGTTCAGTACCACCTCAACTTTGAAAAAAAATACTTGTGTTTGTTTGAGTGGATAATAAAGACTACAGGAAAATTGTCAACTTTTTTTTCAGGCCTTGGCAAAACATAAGGAAAAATCTGTTTTGAAAACTGTGCCTTGCTTTCAGCTTGATATATATCACTAGTAGGATCAAGCTTTCCAAAGCAAATCCAAATAGTTGTGCAGAATTTCAAGTAGCTTCATATTAAGCTCTGCAGCTCTTAACAAATCCATGTAAGCATAATTTCTGTAGACATAAAGACTTAGCTAGATTTTAAGGGAGATCTACTTCCTTTTCTACAGTAATTTGAAGACTCACAATCTAATCCTATATTTGTGGATTTGGTAAAACATTTGCATCAATATGAATAATATCTCAATCCAAAAATATGAAACTTTTCAAACTGGGAATATACTGAAAATCAGCCACAAACGTACTTCTTATCCAATAGTAAAAGATACTAAAACTGTATGCTTTTGAGCTGTTGTAAAGTATTTTTAGTTCATATTTGCATATTTGTTTCATATTCTGGGCATGGGTGCAAGGAACGGAGACGAGTCAGAGAACTAGTGAACTTCAACTCTTTATTAAAGATTAGGAACAGAGCGAAAACCCTTGGGCAGCAGCAGCTTTTTTATAGAGCTGGCTGCTGACCCGTTAACCAATAACTTGTGTCCAAATGCTTAACTTTTTGCCCAATGAGAGATGTTCAACTAATAGCCATTTCCGTTTGGTAGTACATGGCTTAAGATTGCTCCCACTCCAAACGGTGAAGCGTCGCAAGTAATAGTTAAGGGTAAAGTCTCGTTGTACTGCATCAAAACAGCGTCGGAGGTTAGTAAGTCTTTCACTTGTTGGAAGGCGCGTTCCTCTCGATGTCCCCAGACCCAGGTTGCTCTTTTATCAAGAAGTCTGTGTAAGGGCTCCGCTACAGTCGCCTTCTGGGGCAAGAAAATGTTGTAGAAGTTAATGAGCCCCAGAAAGGCTTGGAGGTCTGTTCTATTTTTAGGCGTTGGGGTGTTTTTAATCGCTTTTAGCTTGATATCAGTGGGATGGATTCCTTGACTATCGAGAAGGTATCCCAGGAACTCCACCCTTTCAGTACACAGTTGACATTTATTTTTTTTAACCTTCAGGCCGGTGTCTTTAAATTTCCTTAGAACCATTCTGAGATGCTTTTCTAAGATGTCTCTATTAGGGGCGGCGATTAAAACATCATCAAAATATGGCACGACCCCTTTTATTCCTTGTAAGAGTCTCTCCATTAAACTTTGAAAAATTCCCGAGCTACGCTCACTCCGAATTGGAGTCTATTGCACTTAAAAGCGCCTCTATGTGTAACGATAGTTTGTGCTTCCGCAGTTTCCGCATCTACGGGCAACTGTTGGTACACTTGTGCTAAATCCAATTTAGCGAATATCTTCCCACCACCCAGGGATTGGAGAAGGTGTTGAACCACCGGCACCGGGTAAGCACTCTGCTGAAGTGCGTGGTTCAAAGTGGCCTGATAATCCCCACAAATTCTTAACGATCCATCTGGTTTAATGGGTGTTACAATTGGGGTTTCCCAACAGGCGTGGTCGGTTGGTTCTAAAACGCCCTGGACTATTAATTTATCGAGTTGCTCGTCGATCTTTGGTTTAAGTGCAAAAGGCACCCGACGAGGCTTAAGACGGATGGGAGCTACTTCAGGATTGAGGTTAAACGATATTGGGGTCCCCTTGTACTTGCCTAGTTCGTCTGAAAAACATCCTGGAATTCTTGGACGAGAGATTCCTCCCAGTCATTGCTCTCAGCTCGGTGGACGCCGGCTACCTCGATCCCAGTGGGGTGAACCATTGTAGGCCTAATAAGCTAGGCCGGTCACGGTCAACGATGGTCAGCGGTAGTGATGCAATATGATTCTTGAAGGAGACTTGGTCTTGGCTGGAACCGACGACTGGGATTCTGTTGCCCTGGTAATTTTGAGTATGATCCTTTGGGGCTGAGGTCCTGACGACGGATGGCTGGGATTAGTTGTTTGAAGGTCTTCCAGGAAACCATCGAGAGAGACGAACCCTGAGTCTCCACTTCCATCATGCAAGGTTGGTTCTCGATGGCGAGCTTCACTCGGATCTTTCTTGCATCTAAGGATGTAGCGTGGCCGATGGTAATGGTTTGGTGTGCCTCTTCTCGTCTCGTTGAAGTGGCAGATGTTTTGTTTCTGTAGGAGTGGTTGTTCCATTGGTGGTTCTGGTAGTTTCGATTCGCAGGAGCGAATCCCGAAGACTGACTGCAGTTATTCTCCCTGCGCTTTGGACTGGATCCTCGCTTGCTTCTGCAGACCTTTGCGATCGTGAGTGGTTTGCTCCACAACCCGCGCATTGTCGCGGGAATCGTTGGTTTTGTTGGTCTCGCTCAGACCGGAGTCGGTTGACCTCTTCCTCATCACTTTCTGATGGGGATTCCAGGTCTTCATGGTGTGCCATTGTTGAATGCCTCTCGGGCGAGGTGAGGTGTCATTCGCGAGTTGACGGAGCGGTGCGTTGGTGCGGCGCATTCGAGCGGCCGACTTCCTGGTTGCTTCTGCTGCGGTAGCGTCTGCGATGGCATCGGCAAGATTGATGTCCCCTTTGGCCATGATCTTGTTCTGTACCGTCTGGTCATCTAATCCCAGAACTATGCGGTCTCACAAAGCTTCTTCGAGGTTGGAAAACCCACAGAGGCCTCCCAAGTTCCGGAGGTCAGCGATGTAGTCTGCAAGACTTTCGCTTTTCCGTTGGTCCCTCTGGTAAAATTCGTGCCTTCGGACAAGTGTTGGCACTGCGAGTGCATAGTGGGCCCGTAGGAGGGGCGCGAGGGCGTCCCAATCCATCGATTTCACCTCAGCCGGTTTTGCAAGTGATTTCGCCATCTTAAATACGGCCGGCCCGCAATGGGTCAGGAATATTGCTCGTTTCTTGCCGGTTGTAGCGTCCTTTAAATTATTGGTCTCCAGAAACATCTGGAACTGATCCATATACGAGTCCCAGTCTTCGTTTGCTGGGTCAAATGGAGCGGGTGGTATAGCACCGCTGGCCATATTGCCGTTGTTGGTGCGCATTCAGCCACGTGCTCTTTAGTGTTCAGTCAGCTCTATTGTCTCCGCATCCCATCCTCGTCACCAGTGTTATATTCTGGGCATGGGTGCAAGGAACGGAGACGAGTCAGAGAACTAGTGAACTTCAACTCTTTATTAAAGATTAGGAACAGAGCGAAAACCCTTGGGCAGCAGCAGCTCTTTTATAGAGCTGGCTGCTGACCCATTAACCAATAACTTGTGTCCAAATGCTTAACTTTTGCCCAATGAGAGATGTTCAACTAATAGCCAATCAGGCTACTCCGTAAGGACCAATCCCTGTTTGCTATCCATGGGCCAATCAAAGGTGCAGGATTACAAGCCTGTTTATCATGCGGTTGATAAGTTTTGTTAAATAGTTTTTATTAGTTCATAACACCACACATTTTCTAGATACTAATCTTCATTATTGTCACTTGTTCTTAGAGAAGATAAAAGGGAGATGGGAATTATGGCATCTCTTTAGTAGCTGAATCTGCATGTTTTCTGGAATCCCCAACAAGGGATTATGAAATAATCCCTCGTTGGAACCACCAGTGGTTCTCAATCCTTTCTTCACCATGGAATACCACAACCTTTTGTGGCCACAGACCACTGAAACTTTACTCAAGATTTAAAGCACTAGACTGCACCAATATTTATTTCAATTTTCTCATGAAGGGCCTTCATATTTGGAGAGCTGGGATGTGGGAAGTAAGTTCTACACCAAACCTGCTGGCTGAATGGGGCTATCTGAGAGTCAGTTTTAGTGCAACATAGAAAGGGGTAAATGATCTATGCTAAGGAACATGATCTTGCCCCAGAAATCTGGAATGACATTAGGCAAGAAAAGTTACTTCTTTTCTGGCTTTCAATAAACTGAATAAAGCAAAAAGATAAACTTTTTGTTTCATAAAACCTAGACTAAAGATTAATATAACATATAATACAGAAGGCTAAATTCGGGAATTTCTTGTAGGTATAAAAATGATTAGAAGTCATAGTTGCTTCACATAAAAATCTGTTTCTGGAAATCCCAAAACTTTAATTCAGCAGCATAATCTGAGTTGCAGAGGGAATTAGGAATCATTGGTGATCTAATGCTAGCCTGGAATTCAGCATTCAGTTATAGGGTTTTCTGTTTCTTGCCATGATCTTCCTGTATTCCAAGGAAAAAGTACAGGAATTTTGTTGTGTCCGGCGCAAGGAAGGAGACTCGGAGCCAGTGACTCAATTCAGCTCATTTATTGGTCCCGAGATCGGCTCAGGTTCAGCGAGGAAAAACGGCGGCTTTTATTCTTTGGCCGCCGCGGCTGAGGCCAATGGCACCGCTTTGAATCTCCCGTGATTAGTTTCCACCAATCGCGGGAGATTTGCGGTGGGCCAATCAGCGCAGCTCGCTCGGCCAATCAGCTCGCCGTGCATCTTGGCCAATCGCTGTGCGGTTCTACAAGAATGGTAATGACCGTAAAGAACACCTCTCCCCTCTTGGTCGGTCTTACATAACGTAGTCCCGTAAGTAGGCGGGGCTACACACTTGTCTACTTGACCTGCGCAGGTTAGTTGGTGCTTGGTTCCCGGCCGGTTCGGTCGGGTTCCGTGTTGCTCCTCGCCCTGTTGATGGAACCGTCTGGAAGTCTGAGCCGGGCCTTTCATCACAGCTCCCTCCCGGTCTACCCGGGTTGGTTGAGTTGCGGTCGCCGCTCCCGCCTGGTCTTTCCGGGCTGGTTGAGCTGGCCTGGCTGCTTCTTCCTGGTGAGGTGTCGAGTTGGCTGCTTGCCGGTGAGTATTCCTGGTTTCTTTCTAGTGGTGTTTGGTTCTTTGGGCCTTCCCTCCCCTCTTGGTTTGTGTTGGGGGGGTTCCCTTCTGTGTTTGTTTCTGCTTGCGTGTCGGTTGTGTTTCCCGTGGCTATTCTAGACCTTAGTTGGTCGATGTGTCGTTTCCATGCTCGTCCGTCGGTTGTCTGTAGGTGGTACGAGTGGGGACCTGTCACTTGGGTTATGGTTGCTGGTACCCAGAGTGGGTCTCCGGTGAGGTTTTTCGCGTATACCGCGTCGCCTGTTTTAAAGGTTCGGTCTCTGCTTGAGGAGTTTGGGGTTTTTTCCGGATTGTATGTGGGGTGCAGTCTGTCGAGTGGGGATCTTAATTTCCTCCCCATCAATAGTTCTGCCGGGTTTTTATTGGTTGTTGTATTCGGGGTTATGTGTTGTATAAAGAGCATTTTGTTTATTTTTTCTTGGATTTCCCCGTTTTCTATTTTTTGGATGGTTTTTTTGTAAATTGAACCATCCGTTCCGCCCTCCCGTTCGCCGCCGGATGTGCCGGCGCTGTCAACGCGTGTCGTATCCCCCGTTCTGCTAGGAATTTTTCGAATTCTAGTGAGGTAAATTGGGGCCCGTTGTCGGATACGAGGACATCTGGGAGGCCGTGGGTTGCAAATATTTTGCTGAGTTCTTTGGTGACGGCCTCCGTGGTGGTAGTTCTCATGTTGCTTACCTCCAACCAGTTGGAGTAAGCGTCTACCGTGATGAGGAAGGTGTGTCCTTTTGTGGGCCCGGCAAAATCTATGTGTATCCTGGACCATGGTCCCCTAGGGGTTTCCCATTCCAGGATTGGGGCGGCGGGAGGGCTGGGTCTGGTTTTCTGGCATCTGTTGCATGCTGCCACCCAGGCCTCGATTTGTTTGTCCATCCCTGGCCACCAGGCGTAACTTCTGGCCAAGGCTTTTGTCCTAACGATGCCCGGGTGCCCCTCATGCAACAATTCCAAGACTTTTCCCTGTAATTTTTCCGGAATAACAACCCGGTCCCCCCAAAGTAAACACCCTTTTTGCAATGACAGTTCCGTTTGTCGGGTCCGGAATGTCCTGAAGGTCTCGTTGTTGTCTTTTTCGGGCCACCCCTTCTCTACCCAATGCAATACCCGCGCCAGACGTTTGTCTTTATTAGTTTCCCAGGCAATGTCTGACGCGGTTATGGGTAGATCGGGCAGAGTCTCTATGCTGAGTGTGGTTGTTGTGGGTGCTGGGTCGATGTCGAAGTCTGGTAGCGGTGTGCGGCTCAGGGCGTCTGCGTGGGAGATTGTCTTACCGGGTCGGTGTGTGAGCCTGTAACTGTAGGCTGCAAGGAATTCGGACCACCTTGTCATTCTAGGAGATAGAATGTTCGGGGTGGCCCTGTTCCCTGCCAGGATTCCCAGCAGCGGCTTGTGGTCGGTGATGATGGTGAAGGCTTGGCTGTAGATGTATTCGTGGAACCTTTTGACAGCGGCAATGATGGCCAGGGCCTCTTTGTCCAGCTGGCTGTAGTTCCTTTCTGGTTTGGTGAGGGTTCGTGAGAAGAAAGCGATGGGTGCTTCCTTTCCGTCGGGGAGAGTGTGGCTGAGGACGGCGCCGACGCCAAAAGGTGATGCGTCGCATGTGACAGCTAGCAGTAGGGTCTTGTTGTATTGGATGAGGACGGCATCCGAGGTGAGCAGGTCCTTGGTCTTGTTGAAGGCGGCTTCCTCGCGTTTCCCCCAAGTCCATGGAGCCGCCTTGTCCAGGAGCCTATGCAAGGGCTCTGCCGCGGTCGCCTTCTGGGGCAGGAAAACATTGTAAAAGTTAAGTAGTCCTAGAAATGCCTGTAGTTCTGTTTTATTTTTCAGTCTGGGGGCTTCCTTGATCGCTCTGATTTTTTCCTCGGTTGGGTGAATTCCGTGCCGATCTAGGAGGTACCCCAGGAACTCGACTCTCTCGGTGTACAATTGGCATTTTTCTTTCTTAACCTTCAGCCCCGCATTTTTGAATTTGGTTAGGACTTCCCTCAGGCGACCCTCTAGTTCCTTCTGGTTGGTTGCCGACACCAGTACGTTGTCGAAGTAGGGCACCACCCCCTTGATTCCTTGCAGGAGTCTCTCCATGAGGCTCTGGAATATT
The DNA here is from genome assembly GCF_049901735.1 of Notechis scutatus. Lineage (NCBI taxonomy): Eukaryota > Metazoa > Chordata > Lepidosauria > Squamata > Elapidae > Notechis > Notechis scutatus. The sequence goes on along the minus strand of NC_142010.1, from coordinate 88,808,544 downwards.
CCTGGGGCCACGCTGACTCCAAACTGGAGTCTCTTACAACGGAAAGCCCCCCGGTGGGTTACTATGGTTTGCGCTTCGGCCGTTTCTGCGCCGACCGGCAGCTGCTGATAGGCTTGTGCCAGGTCGAGCTTCGCAAAGACCTTGCCTCCCCCCAGTGAGTGTAGGAGGTGCTGCACTACTGGGACGGGGTAGGCGCTTTGCTGTAGTGCGCAATTGAGGGTGGCCTTATAGTCCCCGCAAATTCTCACTGACCCATCAGGATTGACGGGGGTGACTATGGGGGTCTCCCACCGGGCATGGTCAATTGGCTCGAGGACCCCTTGTTTGACGAGCTTGTCTATTTGCTCGTCGATTTTTGGCCGGAGTGCGAACGGTACCTGCCGTGGTTTCAGGTGAATGGGGGGAACGCTGGGGTCTAGGCTGAACGAAATAGGGGGCCCTCGGTACTTGCCTAGGGTGCCGTCGAACACTTCCTGGAAGTCTCTCGCGAGCTGCTCTTCCCAGTCGGCCTCCCGGATGTGGTCGATTCCCGTCACCTCGATTCCGAGCGGCGCGAACCACTGCAGTCCCAAAAGTCTAGGGCGGTCTCGGTCCACAATTGTCAGGGGAAGCCTTGCTGTTCGCCCCTTGAAAGTCACCTTGAACTGGCCAGTTCCAACTACCGGTATACGATTCCCTTGGTAGTCCTTGAGGATCAGGCTCTGGCTTTCCAGCCCCTTCCTGTGGATGGCGGGCACCAGGCGCTTTATTTCCCGCCATGCAACCATGGAAAGGTAGGACCCGGAGTCCACCTCCATTTTGCATGGCTTGCCCTCGATGCCCACCTCCACATATACTTTCCGGGCGTCTGTACTGGAGGAGTGGCCGATGACGACCGTCTGGTGGGTTTCCTCTCTCTGCCTGTTCCCGCCGTCTCGTCGGCCCCGTCCGTCTCGGCTCCATCGGCTCTCGGCTTGGCGGTGTCTGGGCCTGGGGGGGTGCCGTCTCATCTCCGGTTGCTGTCGTCTCGTCGTCGGGGGCTGTAGTTCTTCTTGAGTCAGCAGACTCGGGCGATGTGGCCTCTTTTATCGCAGTGCCGGCATATTGCGTCGAAGAACCGGCACTCCGCTCGAGGGTGGTCGCCTCCGCACCCGGCGCACGGTTGCCCCGACTTACGACTCCGTCGATCGCGCCGGTCCCGGTCCGCCTGGAGTCAATGCACGTCCTCTTCCCCGTCGGTGGCATTGGAGGCGGAGTCGAGGTCGCCATGGTGTGTGGTGGTCTCTCGGCGGCTTGCTTTGGAGCGCATCTCGGTTGCCGTGCCTGCTTCGGCGGTCGCGCTTCGGTCCCCGGCATCGGATCTCCGCATTCGGGCCGCTGACTTCTGGGTAGCCTCGGCTGCGGTGGCGTCTGCGAGGACGTTGGCAAGGGCGATGTCGCCTTTTGCCATCAACCGGCTCTGGAGGACTGGGTCTCTGAGTCCCAGGACAACGCGGTCTCGGAGAGCCTCGTCCATGTCCGTAAAGCCACACATGCCTCCGAGATTCCGCAGGTCGACCACGAAGTCTCCGATGCTCTCGCCCGCTCGCTGGTCTCATCGATAGAAGTCGTGCCGCCGGATGAGGGTGGGCACGTCGGGGGCATAGTGGTTTTGGAGTAATGGCGCGAGGTCGGCCCAGTCCATTGTCTTGACGTCCTCTGGTTTCGTGAGGGCTTTCGCCATTTGGAACATGGCGGGCCCGCAGTGCGTGAGGAAAACAGCCCTTTTCTTCTGCCCGTTTGCATCCTTTAGGTTGCTACTTTCGAGGAACATCAGGAATCGGTCGGTGTACGATTCCCAATCCTCAGTAGCCGGGTTAAAAGGTGTGGGCAGTGCGATGCTGGCCATCTCGTCGGTCTCGCTTCCCCGGACACGTGTACAATGGGCATCAGGCTTGGAATCCCACCCTCGTCGCCAGTGTTGTGTCCGGCGCAAGGAAGGAGACTCGGAGCCAGTGACTCAATTCATTTATTGGTCCTGAGATCGGCTCAGGTTCAGTGAGGAAAAATGGCGGCTTTTATTCTTTGGCCGCGGCGGCTGCAGCCAATGGCACCGCTTTGAATCTCCCGCGATTAGTTTCCACCAATCGCGGGAGATTCGCGGCGGGCCAATCAGCGCGGCTCGCTCGGCCAATCAGCTCGCCGTGCGTCTTGGCCAATCGCTGTGCGGTTCTACAAGAATGGTAATGACCGTACAGAACAAATTTGATTCTAATTCCTAATTCTCACATGCAGGAAAGCATGGCTTTAATTCTTTGTTCCTTGATCTACAGTCCAGGAAATGAAGTAGTGGGCATGGTTAGCAGAGAGAGAAAGCTGAAATTTGTATAACATGGGAAAAAAGAAAAAGCTCTTGCTGAAGCAATGTATATATACTAATCAAATATGCACATTTCAGTTTGTTGTAATTTAGTGTATTCAAGCAATAATTCTTAGCTCTCACCTTCTCCACAATTTGATCTCCACATCCAAAATAATTTTCTTAGCCTTTCAAGAAAACAAGAGAGTTTCAATAGGGTTTACAAAATCATGGGAAGCAGGCCAATGTTTTTTTAACTAGGTTTATCTTCAATTCACAAACAAAGGATTTTTGAAATTCCAAATGTTATAACTTTAATATTTATTACTTTTGGTTGCTGCTTGAAAGTGAAGCTTAACTAAATTTGATTCATGTTTAGCTAGTTGTGAGCAGCAACAGGAACTAAAACTTGTTGCCTCAATCCTCAGGAATGGCTAATCTACCAAAGAAAAGGCATGTATTTTGTCTCAGAACTGAGATCTTTCATTTTCATGAAATCATAGAATTGTAGAAGTGATCACAAAGATTATGTAGTCTGATTCTCTGTAATGTGCAGGAAAACCAATTAAATCATTCAGATGTGGCTGTCAACTTAAAACCCACAGTCTCTAGAGATCAAATGTTCCATGATTGTACAGATCTTGCCATGAAAAGTTTTTCTCTATACTTTAAAGAAACCATAATTCCAATGTACATACATAAATACATAAATTCATATATATATGTATATGTATGTATTTATATCCATCATTTCTGTTCTGGTTTCTGTGGGAATGAAAAAATGGCTCCTAACTATTTTCTCTATGACACACTTTAATGAATCTAAACACAGATATGTTCCTTCTCACTTTTCTTTTCTTGAAGTTCCTTCAAATTGTCCTCAAAACCCTGTATCCTTTTCATTGTCTTCCTTTGAACCCTCTCTAACCTACCAATATCTTCTGGAAATGTAGTACCCAGAATTGTCTACCCTATATTTTACATATGGTCTCCCCAGAACCAAGTGAAGAAAAATAATGACTTCAATATCTTTGATACTATGTTGATTTAATGTAGCCCAGAATAGCATTAATCATTTTAGTAATTATTGAGTGATGTTCAATTCATTGTCAGTAACCACCCCCAAATCCATATTCATTCAAGTAATCGTTCACCCAGCTTTTCATTGGAAAGAGTTCCCCAGAAGATGCAATCATTGCTGTGGGATATTGAGGACAAGTTCGAGACAGGCAGACAGGCAGACAGATCACATTTATACCCCATTGCAAAATAGACCCTCGATGGCTCCTGCTGATTGCATGGATAAATTTTTGGAATATAGCATGGGCATACTTCAGCATGTGTGTGGGGAAGTCACTGAGATGGTAGTTCTGAATCTTCACCAGTGGAAAGCTTGGGAAGAGCTTTTAAAGAGGCAGTGTCCTTGTTTCTTTAAGGAAGAGTGGATCAGATAAGAAAGAAGCCCAAGAGGTCTCTGGGGAGAAGGCATGATTGTTTTCCTACTTGATTCAGAAGAGTATTTCATTCTCTCTTATATGCCTCTCCTTTACCAGAGCCAAAGGAGAGAAATTTCTTAAAGCAGAAGATAACTGGTATGAATAATTCATACCATCTAATTTCACACCATTTCAACTTCTTTGCTGCCTTGTAATTAACACGTGCAGATTATTTAAGGAAGAGAGAAAATTGCTTTTAAATGCAGGTAGAAGGATACCATTGGCTAGCCCTCTGGAACAATGCGTAATAATTATACCTTTCTCCAAGAATTGACTGGATGATTAAGCCTCCTGTAGTCACCTTCACCCTTTGTTTGGAAGAACAGGTAATCGCAATTCTGAAACAGAACATGAAAGGTCTTAGTTTCACAGTGGGTGTATATGTGTCTGCATGTTTTTTGTTTTTTTTTTAGAAAAGGTGTGCTGTTTTTTCTGCTTCAGTAGCCTGCTCTAATAAGAACAACAAAACACATTTCTATCAATGCTGTTCTTTTCCTTCTCCCTGCCCTAATAAATCTCCAGTAGTTTGAAAACCAGAAGATTGAATTTAGCATGCAGATTAGATATTTGCTCCATTCCACTAACAATAAAGGGGATTACTTTGGGATCAAAATTGGCTTAGGTTAGTTCAAGAATAATTTTGCATAGATGGGAAAATAATGTTCAAAAGTTAACTCCAGCATTACTTTCATTTTTCTTTTCTTTTCAGTGCTTCACTGTGTAGCCCAGAAGCTAGCCAAATGGAGTTTATCACTGCCAGGGCATTTGATATACCTAAAATGATGGTCTAAAATGATGATGTACCTAAAATGATGATTGCTGAAATCTTGCAAGTGTTGATTTCTTCATAGTCTGGTTTATCTATAATTGTTTATTCCACACTGGCAAAAAGGGAAAAAAATCATGGGCACTTTAACAAAGCATATTGTAAAAGGAGATTATCCTTTCTAATTTCTATAAATTTCAGAGACTGGATCAGTATTTAATATACTAATATTCTTGAAGTTTATAGGATTTTTATTTTTTTAAGCTGTTGCAGATCCCATTTGGCATTTTTCTGCCCATGGTAACTAATTTTCTGCTTTTCCCATTTCCTTCCTCTGGATCAGGTAAAACTGACATGAGACATCCTACAGCTTCTCACACAGTAGTTTGGGTACCTGTAAAGCTGAGAATCTGTCCTCTGAAAAGAACTGGCAGCCTTCACATTACTCTGGTTTATAAGTCTCCCCAATTTTTCTCAATGGCATATATGAAAGGAATATTCTAAAACAATTTTAAATGGTTCTATGAGAAAGGTGTCAGAGTAGACAGTTTTCTAGTGAAATCATAGGCCAGGAATTAGAACTCAGAAGTAGATAGTGTAAGCATGTAAGAAGAGACAGGTTTGTAATTGTAATTGTCAAAAAAATGAAGTGAGGAAAATGCAACCAGGAATTGGTTGAATGTTGAAGTTCAGCATAACTCGATTCTGTACATTATCTTCTAGGCATTTTCTGACAGAAGCAAAGGATCTTGCTTTTGGTAAATGCTTTCAATCCATTCTGTCATCCAAAGAAGGATAATTTAGCAATAATCTAGTATTCCACTCTATTCTAAGAAATAGGAAACAAATGAGAGATGGTTTTATTTCTTATCCATTCCATATTAGTGCCCTCCTGTTTGATGCTTAAATCTAGCTTGTGGATGTATGTGTTTCCAGACCTCAGAACATCATCAGTCATGCATTAAAATATTAGCTCATCAAATTAGGAAGCAGCTTGAAGGCTTTGGATTAGCCAAGCCTTATATAAATACTATAAATCAAGCATTCAATCCTTGTCTGGTCAATCAAATGTGTGCCCAGCCTCAACGTGTTGACTGAGCTTTGTCAACTGAAAAGCACACACATGCACATACCAGATAAGCACTGGTATCTCTACACATGGCTCTTGCATGATGCTTCCTGGGCACATTCACTGAATGCAGAAACAAAGGGAGATTACTTCTGTTTCATGTTCTCACCTAAAAATACTGATTGAAATTCAGCCAATTTCAATGGTTACTTTATGATGCTTAAGGCCTCAAGCCCGATGAGTTCTGTTGAGACATTTATTGGAGGAAGATTTCTTCCTCCAATAAATGTTTGAGACAGTGCATTGCTGAGAGGGAATGTGACTTGAGCAGATTTCTATAACTAGTACAAAAAAGGGATTTATTGAAAGATGTGCATTGGAAGACTACCAGGAGAAGAGTCCAAGAGCAGGTGTTCTGTCCATACATGGCTTGGAAGAAAGACAGATGGAAGCAATTATTAGTATTTTAAAGGGCATACAATTCTAAAGGACTTCACTCCTGTCACTGTATTTTGTTCCAAATACAAAAAGGGGTCAGCAGTAATGAGAAAGGGTAATCCTGAGTCTTCAGTGCCAGTCTATATGTTAACCACCCAAGCCCAAGTGATGTACAATCAATTTTACTAAAAAGAGTTAGAGTTAGAGTTATAATTAGGTTAGGATCACTTCAATTGTGATTTATTAAGGTTCCTTCCAAGTACAACACTGACTACTTTTTAGGCATAATCAGGCCATGTGTCAAGATCATGGGTTTCTTTCCAAGTTCAGTAGGCACAGATAGTTCCATTTAATCAGCAGACTTTTTGAAGAACCCAAGATGGGATACACACCTCAAATACTCTACCAGCAATTACTACTGGCTGGGTGAACCAGTTTTCAATCACTCCTCCCTGAGGAGGGGGAGGTTTGCTGAGGCAAGTTTCCCCATCTCCAGTTCATTACATGATCAGTTTCTAACTACTGTATAATGATTAAAATGTGCAGATGATTCATGGTTACTTGGTTCAGAAGAAATATCAAATATGGCCTGCAGTGCTTAAGTGATACTTAGAAATATAAGATAATTATATTTCAGAACACAGAAATACAAATGTTTCACATGATATTTTTTCCTAAGACAAATAGAGTTCATAAAGTAAATAAATATCCTCATCTCTAAGCTTTGGTCTTTGTGGCAGTATTTGCAATGGCAGTTATAAAGCTGCTTGCTCATAAGCAGAATAATTATATCTACGTTATATAATGAAAGTCACGGTGAATGACTTGGATCTTGTCTTCAAATAGAACTAGACCTGGAATCAGATCTTGTTAGTGGCCAGAAAGATTTTGCCTATTAGAGGAAATCCAAGCATACTTTTGTGCACATTATTTTTAATTTTGTGTACTTTAATTTAAAAAAGCACTTCAATGCAAACAAAATGAACATGAAAATAAACAAAATGAAATGAAAATAAAATATATGTGTAGATAATAGCTCCTATTATCCAGGTGTTTTGGTAAAATATTCATTAAATTGCTATAATATTCATTAAACTGCTATAATTTTGGCTCTTTCTTCCAACTTGTACTAACTATACTAACACAGATATAATAATAACACAGATATATTATGACAGTTGAGCTAGTTGTGAAGAACTCAATGAGTGTGAAAGCCAACACTGGCAGCTGTGACTTCAAAATGTTGTGATCAGATAATAATAACAGTATGAATAGCAATAAGAGCCTTGGATGCAATCTTAAAACACCTAGAGCACCATTTGAACACCATTGGCATTGACAAACTCATCATTAGTCAATTGCAAAAGGCAGCTTTACTTGGTGCAGCTTTCATCCTGTGGCAATACCTTTATCACTATCAATACGCACCTAAAATTTGAAGAGTAATCAAATACAAAAGATAACAATTGTGCTTGGATCTGTATAGTAATCTACACATCAGGATTGTATGGAGCTTCAAATGAGTGCTTAGTTTTGAGAAAGGTTTCTGTATGATTTCTTTCAAGGCTGATTTGCCTAATGTGCTTTTTAGGAGTTGTGCTGAGCTTCTATTCTTTCCACTTTCAGGCATCAAACATTGTTTTCCCCACATTTTGCATTGGATTTAACAGTTCTTGCTGTTCTTATGACTATTTGTATATTTGATTGTTTACTTATTTTTATTATGATTATTACAGTTAATTGCCTTTCCCACATAATTGTAATTAATAATTAAAATCTACCATTTTTCTCTTTCATACTGTGCAGCCAGATAGTCATTAATCATTATTATTGTGGCATTGTGAATTAATTGGTAAGTAAAATGAAATTCAAATCAAGTAAAGAATATTATAAAATCTTACTTTGATCAGAAGAGCCACGATGGCTCAGTGATTAAAGATGCTGAATTGGTCAGCTGGAGAGCTGACAGCCCAGGTTCGAGACCATGCAATGGGGTGAGCTCCCATTACTTTCCCCCAGCTCCAACCCCCAGCATTCCATGCACCTTTGATGTATAGCTATCTGGCCACATGACCATGAAAATTGTGTTCGGACAACACTGGGTCTCTTGGCTAAGAGATGGAGATGAGCACTGTGCCCTAGAGCCAGACACAACTGATACCTTTACCTTTTGTTTTCTTCCAGGAGGTTTAAAATAATTTTACCTCTAACTATAATTTTGGGGACTAATGACATACTAGAACTGGATTTTAGATTTCAGACTAAAATTTGCCCCTCCAAGTTAAAAATAAAAATGACAATGGATTAAAATCAAAGTCATATCAAATGAAATTCTGAGTTCAAATACTTACAACTATCAAAGAATATTCAACTGACACCAGAACTCTTCTTGTTGGGACTAATGGATAGGAAAATTACAAAAGAATTATGGAGGACTGTTTTGATAATTGACTAGAATTATGCAGCTGGAAAGGACCTTGGAGGTCTTCTAGAATCTTTTTATTTATTTATTTATTTATTTATTTATTTATTTATTTATTTATTTATTTATTTTTATGTTGTCAATTGCTTACAAGATAATAGGTATAGATAAAAACATAGTTATGAATACATGGATACATATAAGAAAAATAAAAATATATATAGAAAAGAAACAATAGGACAGGGACAGTAGGCACATTGGTGCGCTTATGCATGCCCCCTACAGATTTCTTAGGAAAGGGGTGAGGTCAATAGTAGACAGTCTAAGGTTAAAGTTTTTGTGGGTGGGGAACAAAACCACAGAGTCAGGTTGAGTATTCCAGACATTGACCACTCTGTTGCTGAAGTCGTATTTCCTGCAATCAAGTTTGGTGCGGTTAACCTTGAGTTTGTATCTATTGTTTGCTCTTGTGTTGTTATGGTTGAAGCTGAAGTATTCATTGACTGGCAGGACATTGCAATGTATGATTTTATATACTATACTTAGATCGGACCGAAGGCGGCGTAGTTCTAGGTTTTCTAGGTCTAGAATTTTGAGTCTGGTGGCATAAGGTATTCTGCAATGAGTAGAGGAGTGGAGATAAATCATCTGCCCAAGGTGGAAGACCTTATACAATTCCAGGCAAATGGTTTTTCCAATCTTTTCTTGAAAACCTCCAGTGGTGGAACACCCACAACTCCGGGAGGCAAACTGTTCCATTGACCAATTGTTCTCACTATCTGGAAATTTCTCCTTGGATCCAGGTTGGATCTCTCTTTGACAAGTTTCCACTCATTGCTTCTTGTTCTACCCTTTGGAGAATAAGTGAACTTCCCATTCTTGGTAAGGGTAGATTTTGGAAAGAAGGAAATTATGCTGTAATTTAGAGACAAAGAATAAGATAGAAATGTACATGTAAGTGCTATTAGGAAGACTGAAAGCTGCTTCTTTGTAACTTTTTCTTTTTTTCCTCTCCATTTCTTTCTTTGGTCTTTTTTCACTTACTAATTTTCTTTACTTTCCTTACTTACCTCTTTCACAATGTGCATGTGCATTCCTCTTATGCAACAGGATTTCCTTTTCCTACAAGATCAGCATCTTTTATATGTGTTCCGGAGAAGTGCTCCCTCTGACCCTCCAGATGATATATTGGGGATGTGCAGAGAGTTTTAGAGAAATGGGAATCATGATTCTTCCTCTACTGACTTAAGAAAGCCTTCAATTCAAAGGGCTAATTGAACGTATTGCTGACATTTGTCAAACAAACAATTTTGCAAAGCAAAATAGAGTCATCAAGTCTGCATTGCAAGTTTGACAGTTAAGATTGAGCAATCTAAATACAAGATGACGGACCTCTGATTATTTGTTGTTATATAACTTTTATTGCCTAACACATATAGTACAGCCAGAAGCATAAGTAAGACAGATGGTATAAAATATGCACAGTTTCTTACAAGCTTAAAAATATTCCAGATACAAATGGTACCCATTTGTAATAGTCACATCGCTAAACTGACTAGAAAGTGAGGAAAGAAGATAAACACTGTCCATTCTAGAGCTGCAAATGAAGTCTTGCTTGCCCCTTTGTATCCCTCTCCTTCTCTGAGTGTGGTGGGATTCAAACTTTTTTACTACTGGTTCTGTGGGCGTGGCTTGGTGAACGTGGTGTGGCTTGGTGGGCGTGGCTTGGTGGGCGTGGCAGGGGAAGGATACTATAAAATCTCCATTCCCACCCCAGTCCGGGGGAAGGATACTGTAAAATCTCCATTCTGTCCCCACCCCACTAACCTGCTTTCCAGCTCCCTTCTCCTGTGCAGGGCAACAAAAGAAGACCCAGCCTATCAGCTGGGACTCGGGAAGCAGAGAATAGATCGAGGCAGGACCAGTCAGAGGTGGTATTTGCCAGTTCTCCAAACTACTCAAAATTTCCAGAACTGGTCAGAATCTGCTGAATGCCACCTCTGCCTTAGAACATAGAATAACAAGGTTGGGAGGGACCTGGGAGGTCTTTTAGTCCAACACCCTGCTTGGGCAGGAGACCCTACCATTCCAGACAAATGGTTGTGGCCCATGGTGGACAAATCTTTGTCGTTCTTCCTTTTGCTATTCTAAGAGTGTGCCTTGCTGGCATGTCTTTATATCCACCTTCCAAACAGTTCTGAGAGTATATTACTTATTTGTTTCTGTTGCCTTGTTCATATCTCATCTGCTGACTCAAGGTTGCTGTGGTTACTTACTTCTACTTTATGATTTTCCCAGGCTTGCATGAACACTTTTAAAATATTCTTTACTTAGTGCCCACAAACAACCAAGGTGTAGCAAACAGTCTGTCCGTTCTAATATATAAATGGCCAGAGTGTAACCCAAGGCACTGTTTGCCAGACGTATGACCCAGTGTCAGTTTTCACAGCCTTTTACCACAATGGACCTGTGGAATTTATTAAGGGTAATTACTTTTTAATTGGCCTGGAATTTTTAGTTATTCTAATTCATTGACAAGCTCTGGAATCAAAGCTTTTTAGCTATTTCGCAGAACAAGAAACTTCTGCATTGGTCTAGATCCAAACCATTTCGGACTTTGCATGTCACTGAATCATGAATTGATTTTGATAAATTGCAGCCATCTTTCATTTTAAATGAGGGAATGTTTTGTGCTTGTTTTACATGCCACTTTCTTTCTTGCACATATTCCTTCCTATAACATACCTATTTTGGTGGGCAACTTTTCTTTCCTAAACCTCTTTTTTTTATAAACAAAGGAACTTTTTAGCAATTAGAGCAGGAATCCTCTCCAAACATGCACCTCCTTTCCCCATCGTGCATCTGTTCCTTGAAACAAGATCCCATATGTCCAAGAGGTGATCCAACACTTCCTGAAGTTATTGCTTAGAAGATAACTCAGGGCAATTCTTCAATTACCCTGAATATTAATCCCTGCTTGTAATATAAAGCTGGGAAATTGCAGTTGTATACACCACCAGATGGAGAGGTTTCCTTGATTGGCAATCACCTCTTGCTAATACTTGTTTGCTATTTAACTATTTGGACTTAGGCTATTGCAATTCACTGTTTCCTGGCTCAGAATGGCGCTATTTCCAATGAAGCTCACGCATCTCCGTATGTATGTGATGACCAGGGGCAAGTGGAGAAAGTTATATTGCTGACAAATAATTGCAGTGTCTGCTTGCTTAACATTTGCAGCAAATCAACAGTGGCATTTGGCAGGGGCTGCCTTGAGGTCTGGAGTTGTCAAGCTATATAATGGTTGGAAATATGCTGAGCTTCTAATAATATTAAACCAGGGTGCACCACATTTAAAAGTGTAAATAGATGAATTCTGAGAGCACTTTTATTTTGCTTTCTATTACATCTATGTTTTTTTAGATTGAAGGAACTCATGACATCCTGTGTAATTCATTAAGCATTCAACATATAAACAATGCTGTATCTTCCTGCATATATTTTAACATTGGTCTTTGCATTTAATACCTAATATCTTCATTTTGGATTTCTTGGACTACAGCACATAGGAGGAAGTTGAAGTTTGCAGTACCTTCCCAAGGAAAACCAACGAGTTCATTTCAGTTGAACAGTTTATTTATTTTTTATTTATTTATTTGATTTGCCAATTGTTTACAAGATAATAAGTATAAGTGTATACATAGTTGTGAATACATGAAATGGGTACATATAAGAAAAATAAAAGAAGAGTAAGAGAAACAATAGGACAGGGACGGTAGGCACGTTGGTGCGCTTATGCACGCCCCCTACAGTTCAGCACATGTGCAATTTTTTTTTTGCCTCTGTTAGAACTGAATTAGAATCAGAATAGAAGGGATCTTGGAGGTCTTCTAGTCCAGCCCACTGCTCAAGCAGGAGATATGATACCATTTCAGACAAATTACTGTCCAATCTCTTCTTCATCCAGTGATGAAGCACCCACAACTTCTGACAGCAAGCTGTTCCAATGGTTAATTGTTCTCACTGTTAGGAAGTTTCTCCTTAATTCCAGGTTGCTTATTTCCTTGAGGATAGTTTATCCATTGTTTCTTGTCCTGCCCTCTGGTGCTTTGGAAAATAAATTGACCCTCTCTTCATTGTGGCAGCCTCTCAAATACTGGAATACTGCTATCATGTCATACCTAGTCCTTCTTTTGTCTAGACTATCCAAACCCAAATCCTGCAAGCATTCTTCACAGGTTTTAATTTCCAGTCCTTTAATCATCTTAGTTGTTCTTCTTTGCACTCCCCCCCCCCCAAAGTCTCAAATCTTATTTGTAATCTGGTGACCAAAACTGGATGCAGTATTCCAGGTGGGGTCTTACTAAGTCTTTACATCACATGATTTTGATTCAATGCTTCTGTTTATACAACCAAGGATTGTATTGGTTTTTTTGGCTGCTGCAGCACACTGCTGACTCATGTTTAAATGATTGTCCATTAGGACTCCAAGGTCCCTTTTACAGTTACTGTTTTTGAGCCAGGTTTTGCCTAATCTGTACTTATACCTTTGGTGTTTCTTGCCCAGTTGTAAAAACTTGTCTTTCTCCATATTAAATATCATTTTGTTGGATAGGGCCTAGTGTTCAAGTCTGTTAAGATCTTTTTGGATCCTGAGTTTGTTTTCTGGGGTGATGGCTAGTCGTGTCATCTGCAAATTTGATGAGTTCCTTTTCTATTCTCTCATCTAAATCAATAATGAAGACATTGAATAGTTCTGAGTCTAAGATGGAACCTTGGGGATACCCCACTGCTTCCTTCCTTCCATGTAGATGTGGTACCATTAAGGACTACTCATTGAATACAGTTTGTCGGTCACATTATAACAGATTCGGTGACAGAGTGAGATAAATCAGTCATCATTCTTATTTGTCATCATCATTACCACCATCATCTTTCTGTAAAGTATTGTACTTATGTGTGCTATTTCCACCGTTGGAATTTTGCACAACTAAGTCATTATCTGTGGCTGAGGGCATTTGTAGAGGTTGAAATCCAAGCTTTTCTTCTTGTCTTCTATGTTTCTTCCCTTTATTGGCTCCCTGACTCTCAGTTTTTGGGTTTTTTATTTCTCACTTAATCTGAGAGTCTGTTTATAAATATTTGCTTTCTTTTCAATTATATAAAGTTCTTCACAACTAAGTGGGCAAAATTCATCTTAAGATTTCTTTTTCTATTATTGATTTTGGAATGACTCTGTGGGAGACTTAACACAATAATGTAAACAAACCCAGTTCCTCCAGAAAAGAGTGCTCTCTCATATACCTAATGAGGGTTCATCATTTTGACTAATTGCACTGAAAAATAAAAGTTCTTGCTCCATTTAGCAATTTGGTAGACCTCTAACTCTTCAGTGCAAACAATTCCTCAGGGACAGCAGGTGGCCTGCTCTTATACATTTTAATAGGACACCGCTCAAATATTTATTATTTTATTGGATTAGTTTATGTGGCAACCAGCTGGGAATTTGCAATAATTTTTCTTAGTATTATCCCTTTTCTCAAAGACCTTGGAATAAAATATCGTCTTTGTTTGGACTATACATTGTTAATAAAAATTTATCTAGGAGATACCAAATTGCAGAAGACTATTTTAGACAGCAGTGATGGGCTGGAAAGAAGATAGTTCTTAATCAGTTAAAAAGTCCAAATATATATACAATCCTTCCTCCAACAGTTAATAGGAGAAAAAGGACTATTTTCATTTTTCTTTAAAAGTCTACCTTTAACCTAGTTTTATGGTGTAATATGTTCCAGGAAATGAATGGACAGTTTGTAAAAGCCATATCTCTTTAACCAGCTGGGAGATGCAGTGATATGATTTATGCTGTATACTAAGGATTCTCTAATGGATGTCTTGCATTTGAGGAGGGTGGCCTTGGTACAAAGAATGGAACAAAATGAACAATACTTTGCATGCTGACATGGGGAATGATCAGAATTCAAGTTTCATAATTGTATAAATTTATAGAGGGCTACTAATTTACTAGACAAGCAGCTACTTTATGTGCAGAAAGTCCTAAGTTCAAATGTGGCATCTTTTTTGCGGGGGGAGAGAGAATCAGGTTGTAGATAGCATAAATCAGTGGTTCTCAACCTTTTCTTCACCATGGACCACCTTTTGTGGTCATGGACCATGGCCACGGACCCCCAAGACTTAAATCAAGATTTAAATCATAACATTTCTTCAAGCCTTTGTGGATCCCGATACAACATCATAGGCCACCAGTGCTTCACGGACCACAGGTTGAGATCCACTGACATAAATTATCCAGTATCAGATCTGTGTAATATTTGATTCCATTTCTCCATTTCTTCTTGAGTCAAGAGTGCACTTGATTCCCATGGTTGGATAGAAAGGGAAGAAAAGACAATAATTGACTTCCTTAGATTCCCCAAATTTTAGTTAAATATAAACACCAATGCATCTCAATTAATCTCTTCTGGAAGCTAAGCTCTATTTTCCAACTCTTTATATGCCTTAAATTATATTTACTTTCTTTAGGTTCCCAATTCTATTTTTCTATAACTAAGACTTCAGATGACTGAAAGAGGAAGCAGAAATTAGAAATGCACTATTGTCCTTGTCATTACTGTAGTGGTGATAGAGTTGGTATAAAAACATTAATTCAGATTAAAACTGAATCACTCAACAATTAATTTCTTTCTAAAAGAAGCATTTGCATTTCATCTCTACACATGATTTGACCAGTTAATGAAGTGCTGCCACCTCTTCACATGATTCCCTAAAGCTGAATTTGTCAGCACTTCATATATCACAAGATTATGTGCAGAAGATAAAATTTGACTGGAGCAGCCTTCCATAACTTGATACTCTCCAGCTATGTAGAGCCACAACTCCCATCATTATTCTGAAATAAAGAGAAGAGCAAGGCTTTTTGAGGGTTTTTTTCTCCCAAGAGATATAAAACTGATCTAAAGATTCTTCCTCACTGTAACAGTGTAGATGTCTTCTCTTGACGGACTCTCTGTCCAGTGACTGATGATGATGGCAACTGTACGTGGTTATCCATTCATTAAATTTAAATTCAATTCATTTATATATTAAATTTATATACTACCCATCTTGCTTCCAAACTCTGACCTCTGATGAAAGAAGGAAATAAGATAAAAAAGGAAAATGGAAATACAAACAATATGCACATTGTTACACCTGGGCTGAGGTCTTAAAAAAATAATGTTGGAATGATGTGAGACAAGTAAAGTGACTTCTTCATCATTTGAATTTGGTCCTGAAGCCAGTAATAATTTCTCACAAAATGTGTCTGTCTGTCTGCCTGCCTGCCTGCCTGCCTGCCTGCTTATCTATCTATCTATCTATCTATCTATCTATCTATCTATCTATCTATCTATCTATCTATCTATCTATCTATCTATCTATCTATCGGGCTTTCTTCCTTTCCTCCAGTATTGTTACAATCTTGTTGGAATCCCTTATGCTTGACATAAAATAAACTGTAAGAAAACAAAGGTTGGGCGATGTTTGGGAAAAAGACCTCTTGAACTGGATTTTCAAAATCTATATTTCTAAAAATGTTCATAAAGAAATATCACAACCATATCTACTGAACACATATAAGGTTTTGTATATACTCAATGTATCAAGGCAGAATTATACTCCTGAGAACTCTGAACAATGCCATGTAATACAAGTAATGACTAGCTCGAAAGTTCACATCAGAAAGAAGATTATAAAATGTTCTCTATGCTTTTACGAAACATTTCTTTGCCTGGAGATATTGATTGTGTTCTCTTATGGTAACTGAGGTGAATCAATGTTCTGACTTTCTTCTTAGCTTCTCTGTAGATCTATTGGCTTCTTGAAATCTATAGAAGTACTTCCTAATGGCGTTCTTAATTTTATCTGGCCCATGATAGTTATTCAATCAGCAATTTATGAATGTTGTTCTTCAAGGAACCTTTTCTTCTTCTGGCAAGTAACTCCTAAACAGCTGAACGGCATACCCACTGCAATGTTGGTTATATTCTGTGATGCACAATTAGTTTATGTCTTTTTCTGGCTAGGCCTGTTGGGATTTGTCTCTGACCCAATCATATTAATATGTACCTAAGAATAAACCCAAGAAAGCAATGCAACAGCATGTAGGTCAACTTTCTTTTGAGAAACATAGTTTCAAAGTGGACTGCTATAAAACAATGGTTTGTCTCCTAAGAAGATATCTGCAACCTTGGCCTAGCAAAGATCATCCTTGGGTTATGGTGACAATTGGAATCAGAATTTCCAGTTAGTACAGTGAACAATTTGCTCGTAAATCGCAAACTGCATATAACTGCATCACTTAGCAGTTGCAACCCAGACAAGCAGATTGGCAGGTAAGTGCCAAGGGCACACAAGCAGGCGGGCAGGCACCGTGGGTGGGCACTATGGAGTGTGGGTCAATGGGTGCCACCGGGCAGTGCTGTGGAGTGTAGGCCATCAAATGCTGTAGACAGGCTCTAAAGAGCACAGGCAGGTGGGTGCTGTAGATGGGTGCTATAGAGTAAGGGTAGGTGAATGGGTGAAAAGTGGGTAAATGGGAGTAGGAGTGGCTTGCAGAAGCAACTTGCAACCTTTTGCTGTTTTCCCCATTGATTTTTTGAGTCAGTAGCAGAGGTTACAAATGACACTTATGTGGCTACGGGACTCTGCAACCATTGTCATTACAAGCCAGCAACGCAAATAACTATCTTTAGTTTCTTTTCTTTAACAACTTGAGGCTTTATTTGGGGAAGCTGACAATATGAAGAGGTACAGACTAGTAAGAACTAAAAGCATAATTTTGTTCTTTCCCAAATAATTTTGGGTTTCTTCTTCTTCTGCCAGAATGCTCACCAAGCTTGTCATAAATAAATATTTATGCAAATATTAGGTGGAAATTATACCTAAAATATCTGTATGCATTAAATTGGCTATACAAGTTAAAGGAGGAAGCTGCACACTCTGCTGAAAAGAAGAGTCCCTGTTAGTCTAAGGATGTGCTGAAGAAACTATGGGGAAAAGCTCAGACTTATAAAGGGATTGCAACAGGGATATACAAAAGAAAGAGTGCACAGCTGCAGTCACTTACACTAGGGGCAGATAATCTTTTGTTCTTACATGCCTGCTTGGATGATCTAATCTCAGCAGCCCCAGCCAACATGAACACTAATAAAAGATCCTTGGAAATGTAGTTCAGCAGGCTGCGGATTTTTGTCTCCTCTGTACATACTTATTTGAAATAAGATACCTTATATTTAGGAAGGCTACTTAGTGATGATATATTCAATTATGCTGTAAAATATTTATTTTAAATAATAACCATATCCTGTACAAAAGGGAGAAGGTTGGGGAAAGACTAGCTGAACCAGGGGGAGGGATCAAACAGGGAATTAGCATGGAATCTTTATGTGGGCGCAGGAATAAATGTCATTGAACCTTATCTAGTTTCACCAAGTTGCAAACAGTTGGTCTGAAAGGATTCCTGCATATAGGCTTGAGCAATAAACAGCTAATTGAATTCTGTACATGTAGGTCTAATTGTTTGCACCTGGCAGAAGGCAAAAATATCCACTGGACTTTGAGCTCATGGTGGTACCAAAATGATCACTAATAACTCAAGACTATGTGTGTGTGTGTATCTGTGTGTGTGTGTATCCTGTTCCATATTTTATATTAATTGGATGGCTAAGGAAGCATTTCCATGTTTTCAATTTGAGTAGGAGGGACTCAAATAAAAGTCAAACATAATACAAGATCAGATTATTTGAAAAGAACAGGCACACAAGCCAAGTTGGATGGAGGCTAAAAACCTGGGAGAAAAGCCAGTCCCTTTGGATGACAGGGTATGATAATAAACATTCATAAACCTAGACTTGTTTAATACAATATATTAAAATGTATGAGTCTGTGACCTCATACCAATGGATTCTAAATCTCATCAGATTTAAAGGACGTGCAGTGTTTAGTGGCCATGGATTTTGTAGTCAGGCAAGATCTGGAGAATTAACAGGTCTCCCTTTACATGGTACTACATTTATTACCAACTGTTATTCACAACAACTACATGGAAATTCTCTCCAAAGAGGCAATCTGCTCTAATATATTGGAGATCAATTATCCCAAGGGAGGGATAATAGTTACATGATATGCCTGCAAAATTCTGGAAGACCATCCACTTCCCTTTCTCAAGAGGCAAAACAAAAAACAACAACCCAGGTTTGGGAGTAAAATTGTAGCATAATCCAATATAACTTGTTTGTTACGGTCTTATTTTATGATTTGACTTAAATGTTACAGAGTTTAGAACTAATTTCCGTAATCCTAATAACAGGCTTAATTTGCAAAAAGCAAACCAGAAATCTGGGCTCATCATAAACAAGTCATAAGGTTGCCTGGAGCAGTAATCACTGACAGCCTTTTCCCAGGATGGACAAGAACTATTGAAACCAACCATATATATTAATGTGTGGACCATTAATCATTAACTGTCTGCCAGAATCTAAGAGATTTTAATACAACAAAGCTTTAAATCTGCATGTAGATGCAAGCGTGTAGAGAATCTAATCATTTAAAGGTCTTAATGTAGCAACACCACCAGTTTCAGTCTTGCATATGGGCCTAAATACACTTTGGCTCTTTTAATGAATAGCAAGGGGGTTTTGTTCTTATAGGGGGTGGGGTGGGGGTGTCAAAGCATTTCTTTCAAATCACTTCTGAAATGCTATTTTTCAAGCCACAGTGATAATGCTCTGATGATGTTTTTTAACAGTGTATACATAACACTGCATCAATTTAAAAAAAGTCCACAACCAAGAACTATTTATTTATATCTGCATGGTATTATTACTGGATACTCACAAATAAATGAAAGGGTCAAGCTATTTTCTAAAGCACCTGTAGGCCAGACAAGGAATAATGGATGGAAATTGAATAAGGAAAGGTTTAACCTGGAAATAAGGAGAAACTTTCTGACAGTGAGAACAATCAACCAATGGAACAGCTTGCCCTCAGAAGTTGTAGGAGCGCCATCACTTGAGACTGTCAAGAAGAGATTGGAGTGCCATCTGTCAGAAATGGTGTAGGGTCTCCCGCTTGGGTGGGGGGGTTGGGCTAGATGACCTAGAACTCCTAGAACCTTCCAACTCTGATTATCTGTTATCTGTTAAGTTGTGGTGCTGTACCTTTGAAATCCATTCCATTTAGCAGCCTGTGTTCACCAAAATGTTCTGTCATAAAGGCACAGGTTAAAGTCATGTGACATCATGAGAGATCTGCCACAAGAACAAAGGACAGTCTAAAGAAGTTGTTTGAGGAAGAATGGGAAAATCAGAATACAGTCGGCAACTGACCCAATTCCCCATCGTTCTTTATAAATATGTAATATCCTTTTCCCTATTATTATTGCATATGATTGAAGATGGATCATGAGACAAGGCAAAACCATTTAAAAAACCTGTCTATAAACTATCATTTAAGAAAAATAAACACTAGTGAACATATGCCTGTGTAAAACTGGTGGCATTGTGGGAATCAGACATAACTTTATGCCAACTGCACCACTGGTGGGATTCAAATTTTTTTACTATCGGTTCTGTGGGTGTGGCATAGCTTAGTGGGTGTGGCAGGGGAAGGATACTGTAAAATCTCCATTCCCACCCACTCCTGGGGGAAGGTTACCACTGGTTCTCTGAACTACTCAAAATTTCCGCTTCCGGTTCTCCAGAATTGGTCAGAACCTGCTGAATAGCACCTCTGAACTACACCTGGATGTGACAACTGAAGAGCTCTGTCTCTGTGGGACCGCGAGGAAGCTAATTTGGTGATATCATAGTCCTAGAAAATCCAGACTCTTGACGTTAAGGTGAGCCTATGTATCAGCGTGCATAGTGCAAAGTTTAAGTCCAGTCATGGATTTTATGCCATCATGTTCATGCATCTGACCTTGGGCTGCAAGTACATAATAACATTTGTGTGATGACATCCCTGCATACATGTCTTCATTTTGGGGTCATTGTATCTTGCTCCAGATGTCTCTGAGTCCAGTTCACAGTGCTTGCTGATAACAATAATCACACGTGAATCATTTTAAGTGAAGTGGCAAAATAAATAGTAATAGCATTTAGACTTATATACCACCTGGTAGTTCTTTACAGCACTTTCTGAGCGGTTTACAATGGAGAAGCATTATTTGCATATTGCTCCCAACAGTTTGGATCCTCCTTTTATCGACCTCAGAAGGATGGAAAGCTGAGTTAGCTTGAATCTCATCAGGATCAAACTCCAGGCTATGGATGGAAACTGAACAAGGAGAGATTCAACCTGGAAATAAGGAGAAATTTTCTGACAGTGAGAGCAATCAACCAATGGAACAGCTTGCCTTTAGAAGTTGTGGGAGCTTTATCACTGGATAAAGGAAGTTTTTAGAAGAAACTGGACTGCCATCTGCCAGAAATGGTGTAAGGCCATGATGGCGAACCTATGGCACCCATGCCACAGGTGGCACGCAGAGCCATTTGTGTGGGCACGTGAACCCCAGCCAAACTTACCTGCACTGTGCATGTGTGTGCCTCCCAGTTGATTTTTGGCCCATTTGAGGCCATTTTGCCCTCCAGGAGGCTCAAGGGAAGCCTTTGCAGCCTTTGGAGGGCAAAAAAATAGGCCCCCTTCAGCACTTCCAGTATTTTGGCCTTCCCTCGAGCCCCCAGGAGTGTGAAAACAGCCTCCTCTGGGCTCCAGAGGACCTCTGGAGGCTGAAAATGGGCACTTCCAGTATTTTGGCTGGAAGGCCCATTTTTTGGCTTCCTGAGGCTACAGAGGCTTCCCTCAAGCCTCTGGGAGGGCGAAAATGGACTCAAACAGGCTGAAAATCAGCTGGGAGGCGCGCACATGTGCAGTGCAGATAAGGGGGTGGGGGATGTTGCATGCGCATGTGCAGGGAGGGTGCATTGCATTGTGGGTGCCGGCATGCGCACACTTTCAGCATACCACAACAAAAAGTTCACCATCACTGGTGTAGGGTCTGCTTGGATGGGGTGCTCGACTAGGTGACCTACAAGGTCTTTTCCAACTCTGTTAATCTGTATCTATATCTGAATCACTAGAGCTCTTTAAAGCCATTGATGAATAGGGTATTACCTCTTAGGTAATGTTCTTGGAACATTCTCTTCTGTCTCCGTTGCTTCATTGGATTTTCTATTGGCCACAAGAAGAAAGAGGTATAATCAGAATTAATATAGTGATTCCCCTCTAATTCGTTTGCATACAGTCACTGATATTAAATATTCTCTGGCTTTTTTTCTCCATCTAGCTCTGTTTACAGATAGATCAAATACTCAGGTTTTCTTTCTCAATGTAAGTTCTTAATTTCATTTTTCAGAAAAGAGCACCTGTCTCCAAAACTTATTTTGTTCTTTTTTTTCCACTTTCATTTATTTTATGCACACATATTCTGCAGCATACCTAACTTCTATTTAATTTTGTATAATTGTTTTCTTGACTGTGGTTATAAGACATCATTCCCATTACTACTAGTTTGATACAGCTTTTCTCTGAAGGCTTTGAAGCAATCCTACATTGTGGAGAACAAATGGATTTGAAAACTGCTGTCAGCGGAAAAGATGGATGAACTAACAGTTAATTTTATACTAGTGCTAAATCCAGCATAACTATAATCTTTGCCATGAATTTAAATAAAAAAATTCTCCTTTCCCCCTCCTACAGATTATTTAAATCATAAGTATGTGCATTACACTTGTCCTTCAAAAGATTGAGATAATAAAATTCCCTATCATGCACCATATCAAATTATCTTGTTTGCTAAGGGTATATTTAGCTGTCTCTTCTGCTGCAGGACTAAAAAATACAGAATTTTTAATTTGACATCACTTCTCCTAAAAACACATATTTAGTTTATTTTGTTACTACATGGCACGCAAGCACTTCTCAATGTGACATTTCAAGCAGTGTTAGAAAAACAGAAAAGAGGGTAATCGTTCCCTCTTCCCTATCTCTCCCTAAACTGAAGGATGCAACTGGAAAAGACACATTCATTTATCTGAGCTGATATACAGCAAATACCATGCCTTGGAAGAGCCTATAATTGGACGAATAAGATAGAAAACATTTTTTCCCCAGAACTATTAGCAATTAGCATCTGGAAATGAAATCTTGTTCTCCTCTGATAGAAAACTTTTCCTTGTTCCATTTTTTTTAAAGTTTTTTTTAATATAAAAAATCTTAGAGTGATTCTTCAATCCTCACACGTTTAAGTGTGACTTTGTATCTTCCAGTCAACTGGATAATAGTTGTCATCACGGCCCACCGTACTGTGAAGGCCCCTTTCTCCCATATAGCCCATCGCCATTTAGTCTCATTCAGTTTGCGAGATGTGTAGGCACATGGTTGCAGGTCCCCCTCCTCATTGACTTGTAGGAAAACAGCCCCCACAGCCACATCACTTAGCATCGGCCTGAACCACAAAAGGTTTTGCGAGATCCAGGTGTCACAGCACCGGCTCCCTAGCAAATAATGCCTTTAGGTTTTCAAAGGCTTGCTGACACGCAATGGGTGTGGAAAAATGTTGGGGGGGGGCTTACTGACAGCGGTAGAAGCCCACAAAGCACAAGCAGATAAAAAGCATAGTCCGCAAGCCCCATTTCGCATGGGAGAGCAAGTGTATCTCTTCAAAGGAACCTCAAGCTCAAGGTACCTTGCTGAAAACTAGCCTCAAAGTTCCTAGGCCCATCCCCCATTGTGAGGGTTGTCAATCTGGTCATGATGGAACTCGAACTCCCTTGACTATTAGGTAAAACCTACCCAGTATTCCCTAGCAGCCTCCTACACCCAGTGAAAACATCAACCATATGGGGGTGGGCCCAAACCAGGCGCACTGGCCAATACAGGTGGGAGGGGAGCTTCACTATGAGGTGGAACGGATCTTGGATTCCCATTGGCACAACAGCCTCCTATAGTATTTGGTGCAGCAGAAGGGGTACCCCTGTTGGAATAAGTGAGAAGCAAGGATGTAAGAGCATCCTGCTTGGTGAAATAGTTTCATCGACAGCACCGAGGCAAACCGAGCTGGGGGGGGGGTCTGATACCCAGGAGAGATCTCATCGTGTCCTTTGCCTTCCATGGTAGGGAGCACATGTCAGCCAATGGGTTGCCAGCTGTGCTGGGGCTGCCATTCAGGCAGGGATGGAGAGCCACCAGCTGGGACGCATATTCACAGCCGCTAAAGACCTCTCCCGCTGAACGCCCACCCCAGGACAGCTGGCAACCCAAGGACTGACGTGAGGCCCCAATCTGGGTCCTCATTTTACCCACCTCAGAAGGATGAGTCAACCTTGAGCCTGGTGAGATTCGATCTGCCAAATTGCAAGTAGCTGGCTGTCAGCA
This sequence comes from Notechis scutatus, assembly GCF_049901735.1. Lineage (NCBI taxonomy): Eukaryota > Metazoa > Chordata > Lepidosauria > Squamata > Elapidae > Notechis > Notechis scutatus. The sequence goes on along the minus strand of NC_142010.1, from coordinate 88,784,601 downwards.
GAAGTAATTTGCAGTACTGCACTCTAACCATTGTGCCACCGAGGCTAATTTCTTGGTTACTTAACATTAATTGCAGCCAACTGGATTTATAGAAGTTTCTAAGGACATTTCCATACCACTGAGGAATCCAATTGTTATAGTTTAGGGAAATTTGTCAGTTCTAGTTTCTGACTATTCTAATTTATTCTACAATCACAGCACTGAATTGAATCCTTCTATGAATTGCCATGAGTCTGGAGCCCTTATGAGCAGACTCTTTTGTAAAAGACATGAAAGTGTGTGGATGTGACTTATCTGCAAATATTATCATGCAGAATGAACTTTTTAATTTGCATGTCTCAATATCTAAAATGGAAAGTGTGCTAAGATGGATGGATGGAAGAAAGAAAGGAAGGAAGGAAGGAAATGAATGAATGAATGAATGAATGAATGAATGAATGAATGCATAAATAAATAAATAAATACTGTTTCCTATATTTCAGGTGCGTTTTTACTCATTTGGTAAATGTATAGACCTTCTTTTATTCTGGAGCTCAAAATGGCGTGCAAATTGGAGTATTATTTCCTGTAATGTTTGTTCTCAACCAGAACATTGTGAGACAGGAGATGGTGAGCAATAGGCTGGTCATAGAAATATGGCCATTAATATTATATAAATCAATATAATAATAGAAATATATTTTAATTATAGAAATATGTGACTAATGTCTATGGCTGAGGTTGGACTTGAACTCAGGCCTCAACTTTAATTTATTTTGATAATTTAAATAGTGCTCACCTCACACAAATGACTTTAACAAGTAACCCCTCTCTTCCGGAACCCAAGAATAAGGAATGACCCCACTTATCTTCCATAGCAATAGAATTCATCCACCCCTTGACCCAAATTCAGCAGAGTCTATCCCTCCATTTTTTTCTCCAAACATTAAATTTTTAAACTTCCCCTTATATTGAGTTATATGTAACTCAAGGCAACAAACATCCACACCCTAGTGGGGCTGAGAAAATTCACCGACCCAGCCTATTCTGTGTTAGCAGAGGATACTTCAGGCTGATAGGATTATCATGCAGGTTTGTACTCTTTCTGTATGTGGTATCTAAAATTGAGTGGTCTATATTACTAATTCTAAACAAGGGATTGCTTTCCCGGTGTATTACCGCATAAAGGGCATTGTTTTTAAATTTATGATTGCCATTATGGAACATGGTGGTATAATAATAATAAGTCCCAAGCGCAGTTATCAGAGGACTATAATTGAGTATGTATACTTTGCATGGAAAATGAGTTGGGACCATTTTCTTTATCCACTCTCTCATACATACTCTTTCTTGGAATTAGCACAGTCCCATAACTCTTATGTAACAATAATAACTCTTATAAAAGGACCATTTTTCTTATTAATTAAGCATATAAACTAACTAGGCACTCCGTGAAATGTGGAAATTCTCAAGTCTCTGGCCACAGGCTTCTGATCAAAGTTTCAGGGATGAGGAAGTTTTTCTAATTTGCCTCATGCTTGCAATTATATGAATTATCATATTCATAACTACCGTGTTTCTCACAAAATAAGGCCGGGGCTTATTTTTTTTTGACCCCTGAAAAAACGGCTAGGCCGTCTTTTTGGGGGTGACTTAATTTCCTCCCCCACCTAGAGCGGCCAATATGCACGTACCTCGCCGTGAGGCCACTTCTATCGGCCAATGAAAGCTCCCCGAAGGCAAAGTCCCCAGCTGCTTCAGGGCGTGGAAGCTCCCCAAATGCAGTCACCAGCCACTTCGATCGGCTAGTAGAAGCGGCCTTGGGGCGAGCGCACACGCACACTCCCTTCACCGCGAGGCCACTTCTATCGGCCGACTAAAGTTCCCTGAAGGCAGAGTCCCCAGCTGCTTCAGGGCGTGGCGTGGCTGCCCATATCCCCTTGCTTTTAGGCAGTCTCTTTCAGGCGATGAAAGCTCCCCAAATGCAGTCACCAGCCACTTTGATCGGCCGGTACAAGTGGCCTCAGGGCAAGCGCACACGCACACTCCCCTCACCGCAAGGCCGCTTCTTTCGGCAGACAAAAGCACCCTTGAAGGCAGAGTCCCCAGCCGCTTCGGGGCGAGGCATGGCTGCCTGTGTCCCCTCGCCATTAGGCAGTCCCTTTCGGGCGATGGAAGCTCCCCAAATGCAGTCAACATCCACTTCGATCGGCCGGTAGAAGTGGCCTCAGGGCGAGCGCACATGCATACTCCCCTCGCTGCGAGGCCACTTCTATCGGCCGACGAAAGCTCCCCAAATGCAGATTCCCCAGCTGCTTCAGGTCATGGAGTGGCTGCCCGTATCCCCTCACCTTTAGGCAGTCTCTTTCGGGTGATGGAAGCTCCCCAAATGCAGTCACGGCCACTTCGATTGGCTGGTAGAAGCAGCCTCGGGGCAAGCGCACACACACACTCCCCTCGCCACGAGGCTGCTTGTATCGGCAGACAAAAGCTCCCTTGAATGCAGAACCCCCAGCCACTTCAGGGCGAGGCGTGGCTGCCCATGTCCCCTCACCTTTAGGCAGTCTCTTTTGGGTGATGGAAGCTCCCCAAATGCAGTCACCAGCCACTTCAATCAGCCAGTAGAAGCGGCCTCGCGGTGAGGGGAGTGTGTGTGTGTGCTCACCTTGAGGCCGCTTCTACCGGCCGATCGAAGTGGCTGGTAGCCACGCCACGCCCTGAAGTGGCTGGGGACTCTGCCTTCAGGGAGCTTCTATCGGCTATCGGGGTATTCTAGTCTAGGCTACCTGCAGGGCACTCCTAAAGGCAAGTTTTCTCCCCATCTCCCCCCGCCCTTCCCCCACCCATTTCTCTTCACCTCATGTAGTTCTAACGAACGATGTGAGAAATGGAGGGGAAAAGCATGGTTTAAATAGGCCTAAATTTTGGGGGCGGAGCTTAATTTCACCTCATGCCTAGAAATCATGCTGGGCCTTTCTATTGGTGGAGGCTGTATTGTTGGAGAAACACGGTATGACTCTACGTAGGGTTACTTAGATGTAGAAATTTGATAGATAAATAAAGCAGGGTTTCTTTCTCTTTCTTTTTTTCTCAAAAAGACATTTTCAAAATTATATTTTATAGTATAATTATATTATAAATAATATATAACTGTATTATAATTCTATTATATAGAATAACAGAGTTGGAAGGGACCCTGGAGGTCTTCTAGTCCAACCCCCTGTCTAGGCACGAAAACCTACAACACTTCAGACAAATGGTTATCCAATATCTTCTTAAAAACTTCCAGTGTTGGAGCACTCACAACTTCAGGAAGCAATTTGTTCCACTGATTAATTATTCTAACTCTCAGGAAATTTCTCTTTAGTTCTAAGCTGCTTCTCTCCTTGATTAATTTCTACCCATTGCTTCTTGTCCTACCCTCGGGTGCTTTGGAGAATAGCTTGACTCCATCTTGTTTGTAGCAGCCCCTGACGCATTGGAACACAGCTATCATGTCTCCCCTAATCCTTTTCATTAGACTAGACATATCCAGTTCCAGCAACCGTTCTTCATATATTTTAACTCCAGTCCTCTCATCATCTTTATTGCTCTTCTCTACACTCTTTCTAGAGTGTCAACATCTTTTTTACATCGTGGCGACCAGAACTTAATATATAATTCTATTATATAATTGTATTATTATATTACTTGTATTAAGTAAGTACTTGGCGATGAACAAGAATTAGACCATTGTATTAGATCCATCACAAATAAGGAAATAAGGATATACCGTATACATTTTAACCTGTATAGCAGCCATTGTTTTGATCCCTATATTGTTTTGTCATGGTTTCATGAAATGGATGTCCCCAAGATCTGCAAATAAAATCTCTGCAGCATTTTTGCAGTTTGTTTTTAAAAAAGCTTGGTGTTTGATTTTCAAATTTTGGGGTGGTGGGGGTGGAAGGCAATCTCTCTCCTTCTCTTCTTTGCAATTCCAATATACTTCTATCACTTTGCAGATACCAAGTTTCTCAGAAAATAAGACTGAGTTTTATTTTCTTTTTGACTTTAAAATAAGCACTTGGGCTTATTTTCGAATCGATCTTACTTTTTTTAAGGTGCAGCAGGCCAGATTGGTGAGATGGACACGCCGTGTTCACCATTCCGAAACTTTAGCATTCGGAATGGAGGCTTTTTGGCTTGTGGGAGGAAAATGCGGAGGGAGAATTTTCCTGCCTGCATCCTTCCCTCAGTTTGTGCTGAGCTTGAGGAATAGATGATGGGCAGGAAAATTGTCCTCTCCATTTTCCTCCCACAAGCCAAAAAGCCTCCTGTGAGCCTCCCCAAAAGAGGAAAAAATCAAAGCAGCTAGCTGAGGAGCTGTCGACTTCGCGGAAGCGGCCCAACAAGCAGAAGCCCTGAGCCCAGAAAGAGAAGGGCAAAAGCGGTATTTGCACTGCCCCAAGGGGCCAGCAGGCTGCAGCTGAAGCCGACCAGTTGCCCCCCCCCGTGCCCACGCTGCTACTCGTGGCCACGCCCCATCCCGCCAGGCTTATTGTCGGGGTATGGGTAATATTAGGCCAATAAAACATTAGGGTTGGGCTTATTATTGGGGTGGGTCGTGTGTTTAGAGAAACACAGCAGTTATACTATTTTTTTACTGCCAGTATTAGGAAACAACATAGGAACATACAAGTAGGATCACACACAAACATAAAATAGCTCCAAACAACATTAAGTTATGGACTCACTACCATCAAAGTCTCTGCCCTGCAGGGATGGCTTATTGAAACAAGCAGCCTCCCCACCTGACCATCTCTCTTCCATCTGTCAACTGAACAGACATCTTGGCACACTATATTTTTGTAGCATTTTTTTTTAAAAGAAAGAAACCTACTCTCTCCCCTTCCATTGCAAAATGGCCAAGGTGACAGCTGTTTTCTCATTCTCCTCTGCCTGCTCCTGAGCTGGATCCCTTCCATCTGTCTGATCCAGTCCATCTCACTTCTCCTGCTGCACATCTTGGCACTTGCAAGCCTTCACTCTCTTTCAGTCCTCTCACTGGGCAATTTCCTTATTAATGAAGCTGCCAGCCTCTCTCTTTTCTATTGACTAAGTATAGTCAACTGAATCTCCTTATTCCTGGTTTCCCCCAAACTGTTCCTCTTTCCTGTTAGATTAGGAAGAGAAACCCTGGCTGGGGTGAACTGGACAGATAAATATGTTTTCTATTCTTTTATTTTCTCATGAATACTCTCCCTTTCTCTCTTATTTCAGAGAGTAAAAAGCCACCGGCCTTATCTTTAATTCCATTATCTCTCTAGGCTGCCTGTTTTTAATCTTTCCTTTCTTTCTGTCCTTTCTTTTTATTTATTTTTCCCCATCTTTATTTTTTATTTGTAACACTTATACAGCCACCCATCTGAAGATATCACAACCACGAAAGAAAGAAAGGCCCATGAAGCCCATTTGAGTGTTTCAGTGTTGGACTCAGAATTGATACACTATCTTTTGCAGATCAGGTGGGATTACAAGCTGGCCACTTTGAACATTGATATGGTTAGCCTTTATTTTACGATTGCAAAAATGTTAGCAATGGTTGATGATGAGTTTATATTTCTACGTTGTATACCAAAGGAAATAGACAATAGTGGCAAAATATCTGTAGCTCTGCTGTAGGATGAGGGTGAAAGTCAGAGGTGAAATTCAAAAATTTTCCCTACTGGCTCTGTGGGCGTAGCTGTGGCTGTGGGTTGGTATCGTAGTGATAGCAACCAGGGGCGGTTTTTTAACTGATTCAAATCATCTCTACCATCTCTCCCGAGCCAGGCCAAGGTGATTGAATTTCACCCCTGGTGAAAGTTCGTTCTCTGAGCTTGTGGGTTAGTTTCTGAACGTTTCATTACCAGGCTACATAACATCTTCAGTGTTCAGAAGAACACAGACACTGACATCCCCTAAACTCCACTGAAGAAGTTACCTAGCCTGGTTACAAAATGTTCAGAAACCAACCCACAAGGTCGGAGAACGAACCTCCACCCACATAGCGTTATGTGGTTCTTACTGTGTTTTTGTGATGAGAGATTTAAATTGGACTGTTTTCTATATAGTTTTCCTTTCAGATAGTTGATAATTTTGGATCTCTGGAAAATTGCAAATAACTTCAATCAATATTTTTCTTTCCCTCCCCTCCTCCTTTGTCTGATTCTTATTGTTAAGGCCAGATGATTAAAATGACTGTTATAACCAATAGACATTTTTCTAGTCTGATTTGCATAGTTCAGCAATGCTAATGAATTCTCCTTACAAGCAAAAATTATGCTACAGTCTAATACAGTCTAATACAGTCTAATAGGAGGCTGAGCTGGACATCCAATGTCAATCAGAAACACCCCCCCACCACCACTTTTTCTGAGTTTGCCACACATAACGTTTTAGTGCTTTTAATATCAATCTACTATGCAAAGCTGTTAACAGGCCTTTTAAAAAGAGCCGTTCAGTTTTTTCATCAGAGTTGGAATAAAACGGGGTGTTGCATCTAGCTCCTGAATGCCAGAGAAATAGGCTGCTGATGCAGCCAATCAGTCCTATGCAAAATAGGTACAACCGCAGAGAGCTTGTTGAATTCAGCAGGACAGCGCTAAAATGGAGGGCAGCTAAGACAAAGAAATGTACACGTGTGTGTTGTGGAAGCTTTCTAGAGTAGGTTTGTGAAATGGTATGAGGCTGATGATTGTCTTTTCCTCATTCACTCTGCAAGGTCCTGCAGAAGTCTGTCTAGTCACAGAGATTGTGTCATCTCTCTCTGTCTTTCTGTCTCTGTTTCTGTCTTCGTGTCTCTGTCTCTGTGTATGTATGTGTCTGTCTGTCTCTCTCTGTCTCTCTCAATATTGGTTATTTTGACCTGGCATTTAGCTCTTTAAGGATCTGGGATATTTTTTTTTAGGATCTAGAGTAGGAGAGAGAGAGAGGGAGAGAGAGAGAGAGAGAGAGAGAGAGAGAGAGAGAGAGAGAGAGAGAGATGTTTTTAATGCCCTCCAGTGGATCCAAATATACTTTACATCCAATAAACAGGCAGATCTTGATGCCTGCCAAATAGAAAGCATTTCAGAAAAATGCATGCTGAATCTACAAATGATGCTGAATCTAAAACATGGATGACACATTCACTTTTATTCTGCATTTTCCATTCTGCTCTTTATTTGCTTCCCATAAGCCTGTCTGCTTTACTCAAATGCTATTGGTGTTGAGCAAAGAAGATCCTGGTTGTTTATGGCACGATTTCAGCTTAGCATGTCTTTCTTGCTTCTCTCTGCGACAAACACTTCAGCTACCACATTTTGAGATCAGAAAGGACAAAGGTGAGTTAATTGGGAGATAAGGAAGCAGCAGCATTGGGATGAGTATTCCCTGGTTTCTCAAAGGAGGAGATTCTGGGTAATCCCTAGGAATAGAAGCAGCCTGCTGTGCTACGCTACTAGAAAGAGATAATGGTAGTGGCAAGGTTGGCACACTTACAAAAAGCACTCTGTAATGTTGCAACCTCCTTCATGGCTAGGAGTATAGTTAAGAGTGAGTCAACAGAGCTTTTTGTTAGTTCGGTAGGTTTACAGTATGTGTGTAAAAAGGATCGTCGGTGTCTGTTTTTCATCTTATAAAAAAATTATAAGCCACTTTTCAGGTAGCTAGCATTGGATCAGAAATAGTCCAGAGAACTTTTTAACTGAAAACATCAGAAATTGGCTTTGCAATTCCTTTCATGCTGAGATCAGAGCTTCTTCTGATCAATATAAAAAGGTTCTGTACTGATCTTCTCTCTCTCTCTCTCTCTCTCTCTCTCTCTCTCTCTCCCTCCCTCCTCTCCCTCCCTCCTCTGTCTCACTCTCTTGCTCTCTCTCTCTCCCTCTCTCCCTCCCTCCCTGTCTCACTCTCTCTTGCTCCCTCCCTCCCCTCCCTCCCTCCCTCCTTCCCTCCCTCCCTCTGTCTCACTCTCTCCTCTCTCCCTCCCTCCCTCTCCCTCCCTGTCTCACTCTCTCTTGCTCCCTCCCTCCTTCCCTCCCTCCCTCCTTCCCTCCCTCCCTCTGTCTCACTCTCTCTTGCTCTCTCTCCTCTCTCTCCCTCCCTGTCTCACTTTCTCTTGCTCCCTCCCTCCCTCCCTCCCCCTCTCTCACACACACACACCTTCTTTTCTTGGCAGCAGAATGAAATTCTTTCCCAGACCTGACCCTCAAAATCACAATTAAAAAGGGGCAATCAGAATTTGCCAAAGTCATCATTTAACAGCAGAGGATTCTTTTCTTCACAGGCCCAGTTCTGTCTTTTCTTAAATTACATTCCCGTGTTCCATCATTTCCCCCTCCTGCTATCCTAGAAGGAGCCTTTGGACATAAAAGCATCTCTGGATTTTCACAGAACTGAAAAATGCCGCTTCTCGTACTAAAGCGACCTCGCAGAAATTGATCACAAATTTGTGCTTGCTCTCCCCCTACACACACCTAAAAATGAAGAAAGATTTGCTCATTGTGCAGAAAAGCTATTTTTCCTTAAAGGCAGAGTATACAGAGATAACAATGCCATTGCCACAAGATAATAGAACAAGGCACTTCAGTGAATGCAACTTCTGTTCACATAAATTTAACAGGTACACCCTCTAGTGGAGTTAATGTGAGTTGCCTCATCCTGACAGAATTGGTTAACGGCCAAGAAACTGCTAATGAGAAGAAAACATTTCCTCCCTTTCTTAATGGATTCTTTAGATTCTTCTTTCTTGTGTGAAAACCTTTCCCTGCCTTTACTGAATCACTGTACCTAGATTCTTCACTTTTGCTCATAATTATTTTATTCTGAGAAAGGGCTGAGAAGGGAGGATTCAGGAGATGATGGTCATAAGCCAGTAAAAAAAGAAATTGGTAAGGAGGAGTTATAAGCAGAGCCATGATTTATTTCTTTAGGGGAAAGTGGAGCATGAAAGATGGATGGAGAGTGAAAGCAACCATATAAAATAATAAACATAAAAAAATAAGAGCCATGTTGCAGGCTAGGCAGACTCAGAGGCTGCAGGCAATGGTTATCTATCCTGTGTTAGTAATGGCAAAATTGCCTTTTGAGCTTTTCAGCAACAAGGCTGTGAAATCTTTACATCATGGGAATAGTAAACTAGATTTCCTCGCTGTTTCTGTCTTCCTTCTCCCCTCTATGCAATGTTTGCTAGTGGCAATAGGACTCTGTGAAATAAAGTCCTTGAACAGAAGTCTGAACCCAACTACTCTAGAAAATGTCATTATTTCCTATCAGAATATGTTCCAAAAGTCATTTAGGTCCTCTGCCAGTTTATTTCAAGCATTATATTGAATTGGAGAAGCCATTCTGCCCAGTGTTGTATCTATAAAGGGCAGGAAATATTCCAGTGGCCAAAATATGTAATTTACCTGAAGAAAAGAAGTATTTCAGAATCTGTGGCATCTGTAATTTTTATGATTATTTTTGACAGTGGGATTAATAAAGACTCTGTGCCAAATAAATTTGCTAACACTTGGTTGAGGTAACAAAGGTTTGATCTGAAATAGTAAAAGACAACTTCATATGTTAAATAAGTTACTGTTTTTCATCTTACAGAGTCGAAGGAGCCCTTAGAAATAGTATACCGTAGTAAAGAGAATTATAAACATTTCCATTTTTATATTGCTCTTGGATGGATTAAGATACTATTTGAGGCTTTAATTAATAGTTTCCATACAGCTATATCTAGCCAGCGGGACTAGCTGGTTACATATTTTTATGAGTTTTTTAAATTAATAATAACTGAGCACAGGTAAAATGTAAATGGTGTTAGATTTGAACCTATGGCAAGCTTATTGTGGATCCATATGATCTGTGGTACTCCAGCTATTCACTTTTCCAAGAGACAGGCATGGGGTGTGAAGGGCATTTATATTCAGACTATTAGGGAAAAGATATATCAGTCTTCCAGAACAAGACTGGCAGAGTTTTCAGCATCAAATACTGTACGTTACGTCAAGATAGATGATGACTTTTTTGGGTCTGGTGTTCAAATGTCTTATATGGGCATTGAAAGGGATTTTTTGATTCTTAAAGTCTATAGAGTCATCCAGGTCATGGTTGTCCCAAAAGTGCTTTTTCAGGAGGCAACAGGACTTCCTTGTTTTTTCTTTTGAAGATGTTTCGCTTCTCATACAAGAAGCTTCTTCAGCTCTGACAGGATAGTAGGTGCTATTTCTGGAATCTTCACTCCAGTCCGCAAGCTAGGGTGCATGATACAGCTACCTGATTGGCTGGCTGTCTGACAGCTGGGAATATAAAAGAGCTGTCAGTCGAAGCCGCCTCAGGTTGCCGTTAGCGCAGGGGGCAGTTAGTTGAATGCCTGTTGGCCACCCACAGTTAGAAATAAACCTTGTTAGCCACTGTTATTCTGAGTTGTCTCAGTTCTTCTCCTAACAGATCTAACAGTGGGGAATGGAAGGATGTATATTCCTTGCAAACAGCTGGTAATTTGCATCCTTTTAGAGGGTTGTTGAAGCACTTGAAGGTTTATCTGTGTCCTCAGGGTCACCAGAGTACTGCTCCTGGTTCCTGTAGTCTGCATTTTTTTCCTCTGAAGATCCATTCCTACTCTCACACCATTCAAAAGGTGTTCAGAGTTGAAGGAGCTTCTTGGATGAGATGCAAAACGTCTTCAAAAGAAAAAAAACAAGAAAGTCCAGTTGCCTCCTGAAAAAGCACTTTTGGGACAACCATAACCTGGATGACTGAGAGAATCTCTAAAGATTTGAGCTATAAAATTTGTGATGAGATTGGGGAAAGGTGGTTTATAATATTTAAGTATTACATACTGACCATCTTACATCTTCTTTGACTCCAAGTAAATATAGTTTTCATTAACCCTGGTACAATACAAAGTATTAATCATTATCCCAAAGGTGCTTTTCCAGAAGGCAACTGGACTTTCATAGTTCTTTCCAAGAAGCTTCTTTGATTCAACCATGACCCGGATGATTGGGAATCTCCATATTCATCATTATTATAGCCAAAGATTAGCTTTCACAGGTTGTTAGTTTCCTTTTGAAATCCATCTGATCCTAACCCTAGTATAAATATATATAGTACTTAATTCAGGGGTTACCACCTTCTCCTCCAAACAGCAAATAATCCTGAGGCACATTATAGTATAAATTACTGAGATTTTTTAATCTCCAGATTTTTTAAAATCAGCATATCAGTGGAGTCCAACACATGCTTCTTTGACTGCAACAAAACTGGTGAATTACTGCATTTAAGGTTAGAAACTTTAGAACTTTAGTTCTAACCTTGATTATTTAAGGTTAACCAATTAACCTTAATTAATATTTGCATGACAATCTTTTCAAATAGCAGTATAGAACATAATCACCTCTCATCATCATCAATATTACCATCAGCTGGAAAGTATATGAATGCTAAGCGGTATATAAAGAGGAAGATGAAAAGATGTATGTTGTCATATGGCTTCTAAAATCTACAAACTTGCAGTTTTGCCTAATTAATTAAATGAAAATGTTAGGGATTCCTCAACTAAAGAATAATTGCTAGACAAGTCTTATCCAATCCATATGCCATGGTACTTAAGCCAATAACATAATAGATTACACTTCTGTTCGTGGGGAGTGGATTTTTGGGTTGACTCCAGGCTGTGGAATGCATGACAGTGTGAATATAGAGGGAACTTTCTAAAGGATTCAGGATCTGTTAAATTTGGAAGGCACAAGTCTACCCGAAAAAAGGACACATTGATTCCAATAAGTGGAAGATTGAAGACTCACTTACCTTGCAAACTTTTTTTATTGCCAGTGGCCTCTTCAAGCAGATCTCTGCTGAGAAAGGAGGCCCAGAAGGCCATGCACGGCCGACCAGGCTTCCTTTTGCATCACCAGAGGTCTCATCAAGCCCTTTGCTGATGAGAAAGGAGGAAGCAGGCAAAGAAACAGGCTAGAGAGGAGACAGATCTTCATAAGATAAGTTATGAGGCATGACAGGATGGAGGGAAAGCAATTGTGGGGACTCCGGGGAGGGAAAATGAGTCGGGGGAGGCTTTGGGTGGCCTGAAGTAGGTGGCCTGTTCCATCACTAGGCCCTCCCATAGCCTCCCCCACGTGAGATACCTCATGTGCACTTAATGAGCTGTGCATTCAATTATCAAATGCATGAGCAAAAGCAGGGAGTGATCTCATTCAAGGTACGAGATTCACTCCCATGAATCCTCAGATTATGAATAGAATGGGCAGGCTTCATTGCATTCATAACTTGAGGATTACCTGTAGATCATTTTAGTGATGCCTAATTCTTTAAAAAGATCAAATATTATAAATAATTAGACAACTGATGTTAAAAACTAAATTCTAGTTATTAGAAGAAAGGAACAAATTTTACTAGTTTTGGATCATATGACATTTTGATTTTTCCAATAGAAAGTATTGCACACAACACTGGATCCCAAAGAGACTGTGTAAATCCTAGCTATGACTTGCAAAGAACATTTAACATGTCAGCAGCCTGGTTGGGAAACTTTTCAGCATGTAAATTCCAGATCATTTAATATCCAAGAATGATGGGAACAATGCAGATAGAGTTAAGAACTTTATGCAATATAGATTTCAATGAAATAATAAATCTAATTGGATTGAATTTTATCTACTGTATTTGATTATTTGCTATTAACTTAGATAATGTTTGCTTTGACTATGTAGTTTAAGAATTAGTCCATCCAGATGCACAAACAGAAAAGGAATGTTATAAACTAAAAATCATGATTGATCATTCATAATGAAAGATTGAGAGAATTAGTAAAGGAAGTAAATGTCACAGAAGATTCTGAATATGGAACTGAACATTTTTTGGAATTATCAAAAGTGGATCTTAGGAGAGGAAAAAGGACATGGAAGAAGAAAAAAGAAAGATGGTAAGAAAGAAAGAGGAACAATTTTAGGATTAAAATCATTAAAATCCTCCTGGGGTTAGGAGGAAATGTATGTTGGAAAATAGAATTTGAGGTACTTTAAAGCATTCAAAGTTCCATGTGATATCATAGCATGATAGTAATGTCAACTGCAACAAACCTACATGAAAATCACCTAATGAAATACAGTGATACCTCAGTATTTATCATTAATTGGTTCCAGGAGGCACAATGAGTACCACAAATGATGAATACCAAACCATTTTTCCCAATAAGGAATAATGTATTAACTCACAAGACAGTTGATATCAACAAGTCTAGCTTGTGCATTGAGTACCAAACAAATGATGGGACAGAATTGTCATGTCAAAATGCCCTGAGTACCAAATTCACTGAGTTTCAAAGCAGTTGAGTACCACGGTAACACTGTATAGCATTCCTGTGGGCTTCATACAGATCAGGGTTTTATCCTTTTTCACTGCAACTATGATGGTGATGATGAAAAAGATCACTTGGAAGGAAGGTCTACCCAGGCCTGGACTGCATTTTTAATGCCAAATGTATTATGCTGCTTAATATCTTGTTTAATATTGATATTGCTTATTTCTAAGATCAGGGCTAGTTATTACTAGAGCGGCATCTAAGCCCTGTAATCAAGGGAATAAATTCAATGCCAGTATTAAAGAAACCGATTGATTATATCTTTTTGACTCTTAAGAAGTACATAGAAGTCCATGATGACCTATCCCTAACATGGTCTTTCAGATCTCCCGATAATGTAGCAAATATTCATTGCTATTGTAACTTAGTCCATTGACCTTGCTGCTAATCATCCTCTTCTTCTCTTTCCTTTGGCCTTTTCCAGCACTGAAATCTTCTCCAGAGAGGTGGGTCTTCACATAATGTGTCCCAAAGTAGAATTATTTGAGCCCAGTCATTTGTGCAATGAGAATTCTGGGTGAATTTATTTGAACAATATTAACCATTTTGTTTTCATTTTCCCCGCTAGAGGGCACCTCAGTCTGCAGAAAAAAATAAAAATTAACAAACAGGTTAGGTGTATGATGCTATGGCATTCCCAGCAATTGCTGACTGTCAACATTTCCATTTCAAACATTTCAGATCAGGTTTCATTGCCACAGATATTAGCATCTCAGTGAGGAATGAGATGGTGATCCTTACAGAGCAATAAGTACTCAGAATTCAGTAGAGTTTTGCCAATACCATTTAGTGGTATTTAAACTAGTAAATAAGTAAACAGGTTTTAGGACATACATAGAAAATAATTGGTTACATATCCTTTTAGTATTAGCTGCAGAAACATGGGAAAAAATATAAAGGAGATATTTGTTCTAATAGTCAAATCTGATGGTGGTTATTGATGGACTGTAGCCAAAACAAATCATTAAAATGAGAGACTACAATTAACAACCTGAGCTATTTCAAAAATACAGCGCTAATAATAATTGAAAGAAAGTTAATGAGATTAAACTCCATTACTCCCAAACATGGTTGACACTTCATATTTAATTCCAATTTTAAAAGAATACTATATGATGCATAATGGAGAAGATTTCTTGTGGAAGCTAGCTAGCTAGGCCCCAAACCAGCTCCTGTCAGGGGAACAAGATTAAAAGAACCTCTAGGGTCCTCTCTTCATCCCCCAAAAAGAAGACCTAAATTTGCATAAAGACTAATTTTTTAATGACTACAAATTATACTCTGCTGCAGTTATGGAGACTCAGAATAGTTTGCGGTAGTAATATAATCTTTTGCAATCAATTAATGAAACTGAATTCAGTCCTTCAGGGAATAACATGATCTTATTTGTTCCCAAAATTCCCTCTAGAGAGCCACATTTTCTGGCTCTCCCAAGATTAGGTAAATATGAGAAGGGGATGTTGGGATCACTTACTCTATTTGCCCCAGTTTTTGTTAATAAATAAAACTTAGAAATAGAGGGAAGAATCAAACTGCATGCCAGATTTTCTCAGTTTCCTTTTCCTGCAAAAGATTGGATACTCCCCCTTCATCCTCAGTGTTTTTTTTTTGAGGGGGGGTGGTATTTTATACTTTATGATTATGAGAGTAGGAGATGCTGCTGTTGATTTGTTAGCATGGATTCTCCATCATTCTCCAGTGGCCATGTTATCCCAAATTTCTTAGTATGGAAAAGCCCCATGGGAGGAGATTTCTTATGCTTCTTATACTTTGTTTTCAGATTTTGTGGATTGTTGAGAAACTCGGGTGGAAAAAAATGCATAGTGGAAACAGAGATTCTCACATTTATCCATTGGTCATCTGATAGCTAAAGAAAATTCAACAAACCCACATCTCTCATATAAGAATTTTATCAGCTTTATCTTCTTACCTGTTTTGTTTTGGGTTTGTTTGTTTGTTGTTAAATAACAATGTTAAGGTAATTTCATTCTATCAAAATGAAAATAGTTTTTAAAAAGTGGAAATATTTTTCAGCTAGGCACTTTTTTAAATATCAAGAACCATTGATCTCCATTAGTGCTGGTGGTGTGGAGGTATTAATCAGCAGCCCCCATAAATAATATGAAGTTTTCTGTATTTTTATAGACACACAGACAAAAAGCTTTCTCATATTATTTCTGCCTGTCCCCTAACTGTTAAAGGCATAAAAAACCCATCTTGTTCCCCAAAGTATCCTCAAATGAATGAACAATATCAGCTGTTACAAACTGTCTCATATCTTAATACTTCAAAGGAATACTTCTCATACTGGGATTCATTAAGAAATGAAATGATAAGAAATTAAGTTGTAAATGTGAATAGGTATCCTAGCCTGGAATTGCAGAGAGAATGTTTTAAAAAGAAGATCATAGCTCAATGCCAAAAGGCCCTGCATTTACATCTGGACATTTCCAGGGACAGAATCAGAAGTGGTATTCAGCAGGTTCTGACCAGTTCTGGAGAACCAGTAGCGGAAATTTTGAGTAGTTCGGAGAACCGGCAAATACCACCTCTGACTGGCCCCACCCCCATCTATTCTCTGTCTCCCAAGTCCCAGCTGATTGGCTGGGTCTTCTTTTGTTGCCCTGCACAAGAGAATGGAGCTGGAAAGCAGGTTAGTGGGGTGGGGAGGGAATGGGATTTTGCAGTATCCATCCCCTGGAGTGGGGTGGGAATGGGGATTTTGCAGTATCCTTCCCCTGCCATGCCCACCAAGCCACCAGCAAGCCATGCCACACCCACAGAACTGGTAGTACAATTTTTTGAATCCCACCACTGGACAGAATGGGACCTTCGGGCTCCTACCCTTAACTGTGCCTCCTTCTCCTCCAGGCTTCCACTTCCGCCCATTTACCTCCAGATTTTCTCCTCTGCTGGCCCTCCTCTAGCCATTCACCCTGCCAATGGGCCTCCGCTCCTCCAGGGAAGATTACAAAAACTCCATCCTGAATCCATGGTAAATCAAACTAGATGGGCTAATGAGATAACCTGGTATAAGACATTTCCTACATACTGAGACAAGTTTTGGCTGGGATAGATCAAATGTATATAACCTAGTTCTATTGGTGTCACCACCACCACTACCACCAGAAAATAAAGATACCTTCACTTGCTGAAAATCTGAAATTGAATATTCGTTTCTGTACAGCTAATTAGTATTAGGAGCCTCTGTGGCACAGTGGTTAGAGTGCAGTACTGCAAGCTACTTCTACAGCCAGCTGCCTACAATTTGGCACTTCAAATCCCACCAGGCTCAAGGTTAACTCAGTCTTCCATCCTTCCGAGGATGGAACCAAATTATTGAGGGCAATATGCTGACTCTGTAAACCGCTTAGAGAAGGCTGTAAAGCACTATAAAGTGGTATATAAGTCTAAGTGCTATTGCTATTGCTATTATGCCAGTATGATGCCAGTTTCATAACCCATGAAAGTAAAGCATGTGGAATACTGCAATTGCACTCTTCCCATGTGGTTACAAACTGCCTGTTCTTTGAGACTTTAAAAGCTTATAAAACACAATTCTTTTTCATTTCCAGTCAATTATGGCTCACTTTCTCCCCACCCATGCATTTTCACATGTATATTTGTGGTTTCCACTCAGATCAAAGGAACTGATGCATCCACACTATTAAAGAATATCTAGCCAATTACTCATAGGTCCTATAAATTGTTATGTTCCCAAGCCTCCACCCTGAAATGTCAAAACGTTGGCCTTTCTGTGAGTGCTTTTTTTTTTCCTCATTAACTAAGCATTATGAAGCCCATTGAATGCACTGAGGCATACTTCTGAGTAAACATAATTGTGGCTGTGCTTTGAGCCTTGTAAACCAGTAGAGCCAGGCCAAAACAGAAAGCAAGGATTCTATTTTGCATTATGTTTTGCCTGGTTTACAAGATACCACGCAGAGAAAGAACCACAACATATTTGATACAAGATTCTTCCAGGTTTTTTTTTAAAATGACATCCATTTAAACTTCCTTGCAACCTGGATTGGGCGCAATCTCTTGCCCCCTCCACCCCTGCCTACTGAGTGTGATTCAAGTGATTCAAGCTGCTCTACTTAATTTTTCCAGGTATGCCGTTGCTGCTTATGTGAAGCTTACTGGAAAAATAATTATATATTTACAATTGCATTAATATGATACAACAGAGGAGGAGGAGGAGGAGGAGGAGGAGGAGGAGGAGGAGGAGGAGGAGGAGGAGGAGGAGGAGGAGGAGGAGGAGGAGGAGGAGGAGGAAATCTTCATCAGACCTGGAATAGATTTAAGTTGGGGAGGGAAACAGTCCAAATGTAGACAAACCACGTATATTGACACCTTGTTGTTGCAAATCAGCTGTAGATTTTGTCCTTATGTTAGCCACCTCCCTTCCCCAAGAGATGAAGTCCACTAGACTTGAAGTCTTGATATAAATTATAGGTAGCAAAGTTTAGAAGAACATGCATGTTAATAATTCTTGTAAATTAAAGTCCAAAATGTTGCCACAACAGGGCAAAGCCAAACTAACAACTACCTAATTCAATTGTGCTACTATGGCTGGAGGTCAATCAATCAATCAAAATAGAGCTGGAAGGTACCTTGGACGTCTCCTGGACCAAACCATTGGTGGGATTCAATTTTTTTTACTACCGGTTCTGTGGGCGTGGCTTGGTGGACATGGCAGGGGAAGGATACTGTAAAATCTCCAATCAGAGGTGGTATTTGTCGGTTCTCCAAACTACTCAAAATTTCTGCTACCGGTTGTCCAGAACTGGTCAGAACCTGCTGAATACCACCTCTGGTCCAAACCCCTGCTCAAGTGGGAGATGCTATACCATTTCAGACAAGTGACTTTGATGAAGTTTTCCCTTATTACTCTTTAGAAAATATATTTTTAAAAACGTCTCCCTTTTAATAGACTATTTGAATTTAGAGATTTTTCTGCTGCTGTTTTTAAGTACATATGTAGGCGAGTGGAGAAAATCCCAGATTTTCAAATCAGTACTGTGGAATTAAACTCATTAAGCAATTCTTACAGCTGTTCTATTGGGAAAGACTGAACTAGAGTTTCTGGCAAAACTGACAAGCTCTAATTTGTATATGAGCTACAGCTGGAGTGTCAAACTCACGGTGTCATGGCGTCATCACGTGACATATTGGGACTTTTCCCCCCTTCTCTAAACTGGGTGGGGGCGGGGCCAGCACGTGACGCATCTGGCCCATGGGCCATGACCCTGAGCTACGGGGACTTATAAAGCTCACCTTAAAGAAAAAAGGAAACTTTACAAGGTTCTACTTCTTCTTTGATTGATATTGCAAGCCAGAAAAGAATGGTCCCTGACCTTCATCTCGCTCTATACTGTACTGTTCTGGCAAACATAAATAACAAACATAAATTCTGATATATATATATATTTGAAACAGGATATTTTTAGAACAAGAAGTCTCTTTTATTATGCAAAACCTATTCACTAGACAACATAGTGAAGCAGCTTCTTACAGCAGCATGGATCTCTTATTAATAAAATTTTAAAATATTGTATAATTCTTCTACATAATGTTTAACAGAACCAAGCACTTATATGTCTAGGCAATCCCATTATGGAATGTTCCATTGCTTTTGACATTCAGTCTGGGTACCAACTTAATCTTAGCCTAAAGCAAGGAAAAGCAATCTTATGCCTTTGGACTTTAACTCTCATCAACAGCAGCCAGCAGGACTCGCATCAGAAGAGCATTGTGCTGTTTACCTCCTGATATCCCTGCCTTGTTAAGAATTCTTCTAGAACTTGATAAGAAAAGAAACAAGTTATACAGTCTGCATTGTTCATAAAGTTAGTAGGAAATAATCTTGTCCTTCAGATTAATGTCTAATGTTTTTTATCCAACCATTTAGCAACAACTTCCAGCTTGGGCTTTCAACTGATCAATAGCTATGATTCATTAATTTTATCATGGATCAATTCTGTATTTTTATGATTGAATTGTTTTCTATCAAATTGGAGAAGGGAAGAGATTCCATTTCTATCAAAGCAGAATCCAACTTCTAAATCCTACTCTTGACTAAATGTTTTGCAGGCAAAATTGTATTACAAATAAATGCCAACATCTTTGGATGATATGGTCAGGATCCTTCAATATTTTGAGGACACAAGTTAAATGTGGTATACAGCACTCATTCTGGGTTTGGAAACAAATTGCAACCAAAAAATTCTTCTAGGTGAAGTTATTGTGCAAAAGAATGGGTGGGAAGAACTCTGTGGAATAATTTATTTATTTATTTATCAAAGTTGTCACCTACCTCGTACTTCAGGGGACCCTGAGAAGCTTACATTAAGAATAATAATGACACATAGCCAGTTTATTAGAACAGAAGACACTGTTTTGGGATTTCATTTAATGCCATTACAAGTTTCTGTGATTTGCATAATATAATTTATGATGGTACACACTGTATACGTGGTATGCAAGATATGACATTTTCAGAGTCATATTCCAGAGTCATATTATCAAAATTCCACTGTGTTTTCTGCCTCCTTCAGTCAAATAATTTGTGATATCCATTGCTAACCATATTTCATGTCCCCTTGACAGCAGAGAGGGAAAAGGGCTTCTGAATGAAAGCATCTCCAACTTGATTCTTTACCATTTTTGCCATTGTAAAAATGAGGTTTTACAAATCTACTTAGGAACAAAGTCTGTAATGTAATCATATATAAAGTCCATTGACCACATAAAGATAGTCATCAACCAACTTCATGGAAGCTATAGAAATATTTATTTATTTCTCTCTCTCTCTCTCTTTCACTTTCCCTCTTTCTTTCCCGCTCTCTCTTACCTGTCCATTTCATATTCATGACTCTGGGGCTAACAACAGTTAAAAGCATTTTATAAACACATAACTATAAAAACAATACACATATAATCAGCAGCTGAAGTAAAAAAGAAAAAAACCCAACCATCAGTAACAAATCAGCATAACCATTAGGTATTTCCATCATCTCCCAAAGGTGCTTTTTCAAAAGCCAATTGAACTACTTTTCACTTATGGCTGTGGCACAGCTTATCCTCTTTCCTGGCTCCTTTCCTTGCTTCTGAATTGGAAGGCGATATTTTACTTGGCCCAACTCCTTGTGTAGAACTGAAAAATCAAAAGAAGTCTAGGGAAGCAGCAGTACTTTGAAACTGAGAGACAAGGGAGAAGACTGGGAAGGAATCTATTCCCAAGGATCTGAGGAAGTGGGGCGTATCTTCACATTTCAGAGCTTTCCTTTCCCACTTTGAATTCACAACTCTCTCTTTCACCGTATTCCTCTTTCCATTTTCCGCCTAGTGTTCATGTCCTGTGAGGTGGATTGTATAGAAAGATTGGTCCAAAGTTATTCTACGGGCCTCTCAATCTTCAATGTGGTCCCAGAAACCCCCAAATTTGCTACTGTGTTTAAAATGTCACCATGGCATCTATTATGAATTATGAAATATTCAGGTAATAGTGATAGGTGTATGAAGCTTTTTGTCCTGGCTCCTGTCAAAATACTCACTCAAGGGCTAAGTTCAATTATTGGCCTGAAAAAGGTCGCAAAGGATCCTGGTTTAGAATAATTTCCTTGGCAGATGGGAATGCAATAGCTCTGCCTCAGTCCTCGGGTAAGACTTATCTGAGTCAAGGGCTTTGGTGAACCCTCTGGCTGAGCCAGCTAGGAGCCAAGAGCATTTGTGAGACTGAAGCAGGAACTCTTGCATTTAGGGAGGGCTCTGAGGAAAACATCCTCTGCTTTTGAGCAGTCTACAGCTGATCTGAGTGGAAAAGCTAAACAAAACAAAACCTTAGATGGGAGACCACCAGGATATTTGGATGAGATGCTGATAGAGAATTCTAGGACTGCAAACTAGAGATCGGATTCAAGAAAACACCAGGCAGAAAGGCAATTGCAAAACCTATGGACATAGCCATGAAGTCAGTGGAAGGAGGCATTATCTCAGTCCGTTCCTCCCCTTTAAAAGGCAGCCCTGGACAAGAGGGCTTCTCTTCTTGTGCAGACCAGAGAAGGGAGCCATCCAATCCCTCGCTGCACTATAGGACTTCTTCTCCCCTTCGGTCTCAGGAGTCTGCCTTTCTCTTCTTCTCCCCTCCCTTGCTGTGGCTTACAAATGCATGGACCACTCTTCCCAGGAAAAAGATGCACCTTAGCATCGCTGCATCCAAAACAGGGCATCCCTTCCATAAAGCTGGGCTTCCCTAGTTTGACTCCAAGGGAGGCACCATCTGCCTATGCTTTATATATCAAGGATTCTGGTGCCTACAAGAGAAGGGGGAGAGGGGTATTTTTTTTTTGGGGGGGGGGGGTTGGCAGTTCTGTGGGTTCTACAGTTTATGCGAGTCTCACAGCCATAGGGGGTATTTAACTTTCTGCCCTAGTTGCTGTAATTCTCTCTCCAGTGGATATACAGTTCAGATCAGGTTCCTATTGCTGTGATGACAGGCATTCAGCAGGCACTATAATTGCAGAGTTAAAACAGCTCATTTTCTTACTGGCAAGCTGTAGTTAAAGAGGTGCTAGGAGGCAGCCTGGCTGTCTGCATCGAAACTGATCAAAGCCGTCAAAGGCATCTGGATTGCCTCTGCTTTCTTTCACCACCCTCCCCCTCCCCTTCTGCTGAAAAAAAAGGGGGGAGGGGGGAGAGATGAGGGGAAAAGAAGAAAAATTGGTTTAAAAAGTAATTTAAGAAGATGAATACCTATCCCTTTCCTGAGGCTAAAAGGTGGCCACTTATTAGAGATATTAAACCTATGCTGAGTGGGTTTTCTTATGCTGTTGTACACCATTTCTAATAAGAGAATTGGACCAGGGCACATAGCTACTTAGATGTCTATTTTCATTAAGTCCTGCTGTGCAAAATTTCTATGCAATTGAATTGGACTTTTCACACTTGAACTTATTTCCTGGAGGAGATGAAATTTTCTCACCTATGTATGGATCTGAAGAGTTCATCCCCCAGCCCACCCCCAAAATTATATCCTGGTCCCAGTCTGAAAGACAACAATAACATTGTTTTCCATATTCAGTTACTCTGAATTTAGGGTTATGGGTTTAATCTGAGTGGGGCGCAGCATTTACCATTTTCAGTGTTCCACTTTTTGCCTTCTCATGACTATTTCTGCAAAAGGGAAGCCCAATGATTCATGTTGGGCAGCTTCAAACTTGTAGCAGGAGGAGAAGGAGAACCGTGTGCCTCAGAAGGAGAATCCAGGGAGCAGAAGCAGAGATGGGCTGAATATTAGTTACTTTGAGATTTCTCAACATTCAGCTCAATATTTTCCTTGCCAGTTCTTTGTTCCCCCTGCCAGGCAGCTGTGCAGAAAAGAGACATTTCTATAAGCCTCTTTGGAACCACTCTTAATAACTTTCCAACTTTCCATAGAAAATGGCTTCCCAAAGGGTTTAAGACAAAAAAAAAACAGAGGCCAGGTTTTTATGACATATAGTAGTAGTAGAGAAGAAGAGGATTGGGTTCAGAGGAGTCAAGGTAAGTGAAATCCAACCCATGAAGCTTAAGCAGCGAAAAAGAGAGTGAGGGAAACTGTGACATGATATTTTTCTAGACAGTTGTTTGATGGGCACCTTGGAGGCAAGGGGGTGAGCTCCAGTGGTGAGATTCAAATTTTTTTACTACTGGTTCTGTGGGCGTGGCTTGATGGGTGTGGCTTGGTGGGTGTGGCAGGGGAAGGGTACTGTAAAATCTCCATTCCCATCCCACTCCAGGGGATGGATACTGCAAAATCCCATTCCCTCCCCACCCCACTGACCTCCTTTCCAGCTCCGTTCTCCTGTGCAGGGCAACAAAAGAAGACCCAGCTCATCAGCTGGGACTTGGGAGGCAGAGAATAGATGGGGGCGGGGCCAGTCAGAGGTGGTATTTCTAACTACTCAAAATTTCTCCAGAACTGGTCAGAACCTGCTGAATACCACCTCTGGTGAGCTCCCTCAGTTGCTGGTTGGAGACTTGACAGCAGGGGTATGTGAGAGAGAAGGAACCAATTCATTGAACCCAGAACAGCTTCTCTATTAAAGCAGAAACCATTGTATTAAGTAGAACTTTGGTTCCGTAGCATCCTACCTCCTTTCCTGTTTCACTCAGTGGAAATGCTGTCATCCTCCAGATACAAACAATCTTTGAAAGCAGTGAATGAATTAGTTCCAAAATACCTCTGAGAATTAGGCTGCAAATTGAGTTGAACAAATGAGTTGGCCCCATCACTTGCCTTTGTTTCATCAAATCCCTTGTTTCTAATTTGCAGAAATTATTAATATATTAGACCCATACTTGTCAGTATATTTTGTAGTTTCTGACTATTCCCTGAGGCTGCTCTTCTCTTGCTGTTTAATAAGATGTTTTATAAAGAAACCGGCTCCTGATATATCATTTACATTATGACTTTTCATTTGGCCTTTGAATGCTCATTTCCTTTAGGTGACATTCATTTCCTTGAAGAATGAAAAACTCTCCATTTCAGGTTATGGTATTTATTTGGCTCCCTCATTTATAAACAACAAAATTCCCACAAGCAGAATTTTAAAATTGCTAAGGGTAAAAAGGATTTCAGATGGAGTCCCTGATAGAAAATATACATGTGTAATGTTGTTCCTTTAGCCCAGCCTTCTTTTGCCTGTGGCCTTACAGCTACAGAGGCAACTGGCACAACTCTCTTCCAGATGGCAGCTGATTGAGAAGGTATACAGGTTCTAAAAGAGGCTGTATCTATTCAGAGTATAAGCAGGAAATACAATTCTGATATAAAAAGCTCCCTAACATACGAAACAATAGGATCTAGTATGCCTAATCTAATGAACAAAAGCACTAGAGATGACATAGTATCAGTTTTCCAGTACTTGAGGGCCTGTCATAGAGAATATACAATGGAAAGGATATAAATATTTTTTTTAAATACTATAACAAATAAAATCCATAAAACTTGTTGAAGTGATCCATGTAACTCAGGGGTATCAAACTTGCGATGCCACATTGTCGTCATGTGACATATCACAACTTTTTTTTTCCTTTTGCTAAATCGGGTGTGGGTGTGGCCAGCACATGATGTATCCACCCCTGGGCTACGAGTTTGACACCCCTGATGTGACTAAACCTATAATATCTGGTATCTATTACTCACTGTTCCACAATGTAGATATACACAAAGGATAAGTAAGAAAAATGGAATGGAGGAAGTAAATAACTTTGTGGCAATGGCATACAATATAGGATGAAATGTAGCATTTTGCCTTGCTAATCCTGCTGGTGTTTTTTAATCTAAGGTACTAATTCTTTTTGTACTATTGGCTTCAGAGTACAATCCTGCAATTTGAGTCGAAGTAGTAGGATTGCATTTTTCAGCAATAATTGAAGATAAAGTTTGGTGATTTACCCTTTAACCTTTAATAAATGGAGTTATCTTTCAATGTCTAGCTTGCTTGTAAAAAGGGCAGCATTAAAAGGGTCTGAGTCAATTATTCTATTTCCCCTTTTCATATTGGTAGAGTGTTTCTAGGTATGGAAGGAAACCTCAAAATTATGACATTACTTGATTTATATATCCACAAGTTGAAAGGAATTGCAGGTGGACAAACTGTAGAGGCATTTACAGATAGTCCAATAGTTTAATGACTGTTCAAATTTACAATGGCACTGAAAAGAGTGACCTATGACCATTTTTCACTCTTACAACCGTTGCAACACCCCCCTGGTCATGTGATCAAAATTCAGGCACTTGGCAATTGACATGTGTTTATGACACTTGTACTGTCCTGTGATGATGTGATCACCATTTGTAATCTTTCCAGCTGATTATGACAAACAAAGTTAACTGGGGGAAGCCAGGTTCACTTAACAACTGCTATGATTTCCATAACAACTGTGGCAAAATGGTTGCAACCTAACAATTGTCTTGTTTAGCCATGGAAATTTTGAGCTCCATGATGGTAATAAGTTGAGGACCACCTGTACAACTTCACAAGGGTATCTCTTGCCAGCTAACTCCAAAGCCTTCCCTGCTTAATGTTTAGTTTTGTCCATTCTGAAATTAAACAGCCAATGAATATGTCTTGGATGAGCCACAACAATGGCAATGAATCTAGAGTTTATTTTCTCTCATTATGGCTGTACTCAGACCATGCAAACAATACAATTTGCATTCCATTATGTAAAGATGAATTGAGTGTTGAACCAGTTCTCTTCCTGGATAACATCTTAGCATGATCTACACATTTGGGTTTTGTATTGTGCATGAACATCTGCATTTTATTTGCAAGAAACAATTGCTAGAATGTTGATTAGGATGAAATGTCCCCAAATTTTCAACAAGCCTCGACCAACCAAGAGTTTAGATTATATCTGTGAACTACCACAAAGATTTAAAATAAAGATCTAGCTTCTTAGAATTAGGAGCTGAAGTTTGAAATCATGGGTTATGAAAACCAGAGTACATCTGTGGTTCTTTTTATTGGCCATTTAGTTTTCTAGTCTTTCATAACTTTGAGTTTGTCTTAATTCCACCTTTGTCTTGCAGTGATATACACTAGCAGGATATGATTCATAGAGCATATGAGAGCCAAAAATTCTTCCTTCTTCCAAAGAATGTAATAATCTTGCACAATAATAGGCTCAATTACCAGATTGTCAGTCAAATCAGCTATTTATCCAGCTTATTCCTTTACATCACTTGCTTGTTTTCGCCCTTTTGATACCATAATGGTTTGAAATGAACAAGACTTCTAAGTGTAGTTCTAGGGTTTTTTTTTAAATGAAAACCACCCTCAACTTCTTTTCAAGGGCATGCAAAAATTAAATTATTCTTACAAAAAAAAGGGAGGAAGAATATTGCCAGAAGAGGTCAGAGGTTCACCAAAATAATTGGCAATAACAAAGACCACATTTCACACTAATCAAAATAGCACCAAGTCCCAAATAAATAGCATTACCCCAGCAATTAATGTTTCAGTAACAGTAATATTCCATTTAGTAACATGTATCTTTAAAAAAAATAACTTACTGGCTGATTTAGTAGCATATATCTTTTAAAATAACTTATACAAGTTAATAGTGTTTAAAGCACAGTGCTGGAGAATGAAAACAAAGTTCATATATTGCTAAAATACATGATGCACAAGTACATGAGTTTGATTATTCATAAAAAAGAGTAAATGCTCACTTAATTTATTATTAAATGTAGACACAGTACCTTGCTTTGAAGAAAGTAATCTTTTATCCTTACATAGTTCTAAATGTCTGGTCTGTTTCTGCTGGATAGAGAAATGCATCATAGATGTTTCTGGATGGTGCTGGATGGAGAAATGCATCATAGATGTTTCTGGATGGAGAAATGCATCATACATGTTTCTGCATCTATGATTGGGTGAAGCTTCTTAAATGAGGTCAGTCTGTAATGAGGAGTGGTTTTCTGGCCTGGTTGATACACACCTGTCATGTTCTTTACAGAAATTGAAATCATCCCTTTTATTCTGCCCCTTCCCATAAAACAAGTGGAAAATGTTTAACATGCTTTGGAGTGTATGCAGGTTGCAATTTATTGAATTATCTCTGGAGGTTTTCAGATGGAGATATAATCCAGGTGTGGTAGCTGAAAGGTTTACACTGGTAAACAACTTCAATACATTCCTGTGCTGGTGCTGGATGGAGAAATGCAATTTCAAACAGTGAATGTCACTTCAGAACAGAAGTGTAAAAGGATAGTTGGTGTTTTAATTAAAGCAGGGCTGTCAAACTCCTGGTCCATGGGCTGGATGTGTCATGCACTGGCTATGACCATGCCCAGTTTAGCGAAGGGGGGAAAAGTCCCAATACATCATGTGACACCGCCCTGATGATGTGAGTTTGACACCCCTGCACTAGAGGTTTCATAGCTTGATCCATCTCCCAATTCCAAGTAACATGCTAAGATGATTAGATTAAGGAATTCAAATACAAAATTGCCAATGTAATTATCATTAAGTGTAAATGGGGAAAGCTGCAGACTGCTACAGAGATGAAAATACAATGAAAAATCACTCATACCTTCTTAAGCAAGGAAAGAACATCATATTTCATAGCAGTTCTCTAAAATTCTCTATTTTTTTGCACTAATTTGTAAAGTCTGCTTTCTCTCATCAAATTGAATAGCAATAGCAATTGCACTTAGACTTATATACCACTGTATAGTGCTTTACACATTCTCTCAGTGGTTTATAGAATCGGCATACAATCTGGGTCCTCATTTTACCAACCTTGGAAAGGTGGAAGGCTGAGTCAACCTTGAGCCTGTCAGGATCAAACTCCTGCAATACTGCATTTTAACCACTGCACTATCACAGCTCCTGGTGCATGAATTGGGAGATTTGTTTTTTCTCTGTCAGGTACTATATCTAAAAACTTTTACTGAAGAAAAAAGACATGTGAAGACAATTTCAAAACTACCAAAATCTGTGAGCATCTTTAGACAATTTTACGATCAAGACATCCATGTTTTGAGAGAGGGTTCATGAGTCAACCTGAACAAAACATTTTAAAGTACTGACACTCTAAAGAACATTTGCCGAAGTTGCTATCAGAAACAGTTCCTTTATTTTTTCCACATCTGATAATATTCCCACAAAAAGATTAATTTCATGCTTTGATTTTTTTTTTAAGGTATGATATGAAGTTTCAAATAAAGGTCATACAGAAGAAGTTTGTTTTAATCATAATGGTCTTGTAACATCAAAAGAAATATCTTTGCAGCATGAATTTAAAATATTAGGTTAACAAGTCTGGCAGTTTGGAAATAAATAAGAGATTATACAGAAAGGCTATCATAAGAGGTTCTTCACAATGCATGTTTAATATAAGCCAAGACCTTCTGCTCAAAGTATTAAAATAGCTGTGTTTTTTGGAATGATTGGATGGCTACTTCAAATGCTTTCCTGATTTGCTACAGATGTGTGTGCATGCACAAAACCTTCTGCAGGGAGCGCTAGCAAAGTGCTGTATGGAGTATGTATCATGCATTCACGGACAGCCACATGAGTCTTCCCAAGGAGATGGCTGCTTTAAAGCTTTACTAATTTGGCTGGGCATAGCATAACTCAGGAAGCACTTGTTCTTTTTCCAGTCTTATCATACCACATCATTGCATCTCATCACTCTATGGACTGATGAGATGCAATTATACTGATACAGTTCCCAACTTTTTGGGTTCAGTGGAACATTTAAAATGTTGAATATGTGGTGTGGGCATTCTCACAGAATTATTGTCATGTCAATTTCACTTGTCCCAAGTATCAGGAGGCAACCAAACCACCAAAAGGTGTTCACCCAACATAAGTTTACGAAGGGTATAAAAGTCTAGTTGGGAATATAACTTAAGCTTAAGATAGATATTTTGCTTCATTAATGTTACCATTCATTCTTTAATTTAAAGAATCTACATTTTATAATTAGGTACAGCAGGCACTCTGGAGACTTAGAAGTACTAGAAAACCTCTATCTCAAAGGACTGCAGTCTCGGAAAAGGATTCAGAAAAAGTGTTTGAATCTTAAAGAAAGGCAGGAACTATACTTCCTTAAGGAAGCTCAACTTTTACAACTTCTCTGGAAGTCTAAAAAACTGTTGCTGCTTTACAGAAGCTACTCATAAAAGGTGAGGAAGTCTTTAAGCAGCAGCAGCTTTTTTTAAAGCCCTCATCTAGAAACCAGGAGATAAAATGGACTTTTATATTAATAGTAGAGGTGTGCTACACTTGAACACATTCCAAAGCATATCTATGAATTATTTTTTGAAGGATGAACAGCTAGCCCTAATTATTTCCTTCCTTCTATATTAGCATACTAAAATAATTTTACTATAGAAACTAATAACGTCAAACTCTGAGAGTTCAATACTTCAATAAGTTTGATGTATCCCTTTGCAAACCTAATTAGCTTACCCGACAGCAATGCCTTCATGTTATTTAAAAGTTCTATTCAGTTAACTTGATATATTATAGCCATTTCAGACACACTCCAACTGCTGAACAGACTGCAAAGTTTGTTCAGGCAAACCTGGCAAGGTCAAATTCATAAAAAATACTGTTGTACCATAACTTGGCTAAAGGTGCCAGAGAAAATAGATTGCACTTTTGTTTGAGATACCCGTAAGTTGCTCCAATGATCAGCTTTTGTTTTCTTTTGGGCTCAGACCAATTTTAACTTGTCAGTGAAAGTTGTTAAATTTCAAAGGCTGTCACTAATGCAAGAGAGCACTGTGTAGCTTGTATATTTACCTTGCATTGTCCCTTATCTAATTAACATTGATGGATTATCACACAACAAATACAGTTGTTTGAATGTGTTCCTCAGTTCTCTGGGTGGCAAACACAGCCTGTTTTTGATTCTCAGAGGTTGGTTAGTTCTGCCACTCCAACCGTTCACTCTGTTGATTCTCGATGATGAAAATTTGGACAGCAAGCTCCTTGAGGTAAGGTGGACAACTGATAGCTTTAGAGTATCAATGGCTTGCATAATATTAAAAAAATGGAACCCTGTAACTAAAAATGACTTGGTTGGCTCTTCTCTCCCTTCTGTTAGCTCTGATATACAGTGAGGTAACTGCAATATTTCCCCCCATCTGGATAATTGCTACCACACAATAGTTTAAGGCCCTCATCGTTTATGTGGAGCAAACGTTTTTCCAAAAGGTCAAAGAGCAAGAAGATCTTGTAAGCAGA
Source organism: Notechis scutatus (assembly GCF_049901735.1). Classification (NCBI taxonomy): domain Eukaryota; kingdom Metazoa; phylum Chordata; class Lepidosauria; order Squamata; family Elapidae; genus Notechis; species Notechis scutatus. The sequence continues at coordinate 88,754,493 of NC_142010.1, read as the reverse complement.
TTAGGAAACCGGTAGAAAGGCCAAAGGCACCCTAAGACTTTACATTCCCAAAGTGTTGGGTTAAGTGGTTGCCCAAGGATGTACTTAACTCTGGAGGTCAAATGAAGTTGCGGCATTTCACCTATAATCAGTCTGGAAGTGTAGCTGGTTACAAAGTATGTTAAAGAGGCAATAATAGTCTGACATTTTCTCCAAATGGTATATTCAGTCTTCCAAGAACTGCCATTTTATGTTTTGCAGAGAAAACAAAATAAATACATTGTTTCTGCTTAATTTAAATCTTCCTGTGAGTTCTTCCATTCTTTGAAAAAAGATATAGGCTTTTTTCTTTGGTAATTCTATTGTGCAATTAGTGTGGAGGAAATCTTGAAAATGCTGGTTGTTCAGTATGCCAGATAGCTGGAAATAGCACACTATGATCTTGTAAGTAAAGGAACAATAGACTAAATATAACAAAGGTACTTCTTCGGTGCTAGGAATATATAAAAACTCTGAATCTCAGGGGTTAACTCTAAAAGTATGAGATGATGATTTTGTAAATTATAATGCTTCACCTGCATTAACTTTTCGTTCTTCCTCCAGGGATGTGATGGTGCCTTGGTTGTGTAAAGTTATTTCATTTGTGCTTGTTATTTTGGTATAATGTTGTGAGCCAGCCAGAGTTATGTCGTATAAGATAGGAAACTATATAAATCTTTGAAATAAATACATAAATAAAACTGGTAGGGCCTAGTCAGATGTTCCTCTGTTTTTAAAACCACATTTTAATCTAAGAGAAATGGCTCCTAATATTTGGAAAAACGAAGCTGAATATGTAAATCTTTATTCCACCTGTTGGATTCTAATTCATGGGTATGAACTAGAAAGTATGAAGGAAGTCAAATGGTCATTCATTTCCTCTTCTATCCTTAGCAAATCCATATTTGCTCCTCTACATTAGGAATTTGAATTAAGCAGAGAAATAGCTGATAACAAATATGTGCAATATATAGTAGAAATCATCCAAATATTGGGTGCAGATTCTAGTACAAAATTTATATGATGCTAGAAGAAAGTGGAAAAAGGAACAGATCATACCACAAATAAAACAAGAATACTGTCTATAGCAAGAAATTAAAATAACAATACATAGAGCACATTAAACTGAACAATTAGAGGTGATTTTAATCTTTTACCATTATAAAGTTTCCTATATTGGCTCACTCTAGGCAGTTTCACAAGTAAGTTAATGCCTCTCCTGTTGTGTTAATCAGACACGCTTTTAGTTCTAGGATGCAAGAATTAGAAAGACATTTGTGTTTTTGATCATGGAGAAATAAGTTATTCTTGTTCTTCATCTGTATAAAGAACAATTATTTGGATTATGAATATTGAGTTTTGTCTAAAGAGATAATAAGTGCAACAAAAAAACTGTTGGATGGCTTAACCATTTCATTGATTATATTCTTGTTGTCTTTGGAAGAAAGGATATTAATATTAGTACCACTACAAATAATAGCAGCAATAGTAATAGTAATAATAAAAAAAAAACAATAATAAGAATTTTGTACAGCACCATTGATATTCATAATGCTTTCTACTATACACCGAGACAAATTTATGTCCCTCCAATTTACATCTTGATATTTAATTTAATATACACTGCTCAAAAAAATAAAGGGAACACTTAAACAACACAATGTAACTCCAAGTTAATCACACTTCTGTGAAATCAAACTGTCCACTTAGGTAGCAACACTGATTGACAATCAATTTCACATGCTGTTGTGCAAATGGAATAGACAACAGGTGAAAAGCATAGGCAGTTAGCAAGACATCCCCAATAAAGGAGTGGTTCTGCAGGTGGTGACCATAGACCACTTCTCAGTTGCTATGCTTTCTGGCTGATGGTCTGGTCACTTTTGAATGCTGGCGGTGCTTTCACTCTAGTGGTAGCATGAGACGGAGTCTACAACCCACACAAGTGGTTCAGGTAGTGCAGCTCATCCAGGATGGCACATCAATGCGAGGTGTGGCAAGAAGATTTGCTGTGTCTGTCAGTGTAGTGTCCAGAGCATGGAGGCACTACCAGGAGACAGGCCAGTACATCAGGAGACGTGGAGGAGGCCGTGGGAGGGCAACAACCCAGCATCAGGACCGCTACCTCTGCCTTTGTGCAAGGAGGGACAGGAGGAGCACTGCCAGAGCCCTGCAATATGACCTCCAGCGGGCCACAAATGTGCATGTGGCTGCTCAAACGGTCAGAAACAGACTCCATGAGGGTGGTATGAGGGCCCGGCGTCCACAGGTGGGGTTGTGCTTACAGTCCAACACTGTGCAGGACGTTTGGCATTTGCCAGAGAACACCAAGATTGGCAAATTCACCACTGGCACCCTGTGCTCTTCACAGATAAAAGCAGGTTCACACTGAGCACATGTGATAGATGTGATAGGGTCTGGAGACGCCATGGAGAATGTTCTGCTGCCTGCAACATCCTCCAGCATGACCGTTTGGCAGTGGGTCAGTAATGGTGTGGGGTGGCATTTCTTTAGGGGCTGCACAGCCCTCCGTGTGCTCGCCAGAGGTAGCCTAACTGCCATTAGGTACCGAGATGAGATCCTCAGACCACTTGTGAGACCATATGCTGGTGCAGTTGGCCCTGGGTTCCTCCTAATGCAAGACAATGCTAGACCTCATGTGGCTGGGGTGTGTCAGCAGTTCCTGCAAGACGAAGGCATTGATGCTATGGACTGGCCCACCCGTTCCCCAGACCTGAATCCAATTGAGCACATCTGGGACATCATGTCTCACTCCATCCACCAACACCATGTTGCACCACAGACTGTCCAGGAGTTGGGGTTGCTTTAGTCCAGGTGTGGGAGGAGATCCTCAGGAGACCATCCGCCACCTCATCAGGAGCATGCCCAGGCATTGTAGGGAGGTCATATAGGCACATGGAGGCCACACACACTACTGAGCCTCATTTTGACTTGTTTTAAGGACATTACATCAACGTTGGATCAGCCTGTAGTGTTTTTTTCCACTTTGATTTTGAGTGTAACTCCAAATCCAGACCTCCATGGGTTGCTAAATTTGATTTCCATTGATAATTTTTGTGTGATTTTGTTGTCAGCACGTTCAACTATGTAATGAACAAAGTATTTAATAAGAATATTTTATTCATTCAGATCTAGGATGTCTTATTTTTGTGTTCCCTTTATGTATTTATTTTTGAGCAGTGTATATTTTAAAAAAATCATTATTTTAAATATTTTTTCCTTATACTTACTGAAATAAAATTTATTATTTTAAATTTATTTTAACATTTAATACTTTAATATTAATATATCTTCCGGTATGTTTATTACAATACCTTCTTCCTTTTTTATTAAGCGGCATTAGTAAAATTGGAAGAGTTACGCTGAAAGAGCTTTATTAAAAGCAAACCAAGAGTCACTTATTGTAGTACCTCTTAAATATATTTGCATCACATCCATAAACATTTTCAAAATAAAATACAGCTTTTAAACCAAGATTTTTGTTGGCACATATGATGTATCCTGATTTTTCTAACTCAAGTACTAACATAAGAGGAGATAAAATTTAAATACCTAATCACTATTAATGATTTTTAATCTACTTAGGCATCACTTTTCCAATTCTGATAATAAGCAGTCCAATTCTGATAATTGGCAGCCCTAATTTTCTTATATTTTAAGGAAAGAAAAAATATTTGTGAAATTTGTTAGTTTCATAATTATGGTACAAAGAGATTGTGCTTTGAGAGGTGTTCTTTGTAATTATATTATTGAAACAGCACATTGTTTCAATCATATAATTATTTAACATAGCTTCATTAAAAGGTTATAGTTTCTGCCAAGCCATGTCCCAAATTTATTTGACTTATATTGCAAGTTAAGACAGAATGAGCTGAGTCAGCAGTTTCCATGTAGTTTGTGGAACATCAGCAGAGAGATGGAATACTTTTATTCTCCTAGTAATGTTTGACTGAAAAAATGGTCAGAGTTAATAGCAGCACAAAAAAACAACTTAGGGAGCTAGAACTCAACCAATCAAAAAGCTTTATCAATTCCAAGTTAAAATTTATAAATATTTATACCATTTAGACTCACTCAGGGTGGATAACAGAAAGTGTACTTATGAGTCATGGTGGCTCAGTGGTTAGAACGCAGTACTGCAAGCTACTACTACTGACTGCCGGCTGCATTTCAGTAGTTCAATTCTCATTGGTTCAAGGTTGACTCAGCCTTACATCCTTCCGAGGTGGGTAAATTGAGGACCCAGATTGTTGGGGGCAATAGGCTGTCTCTGTAAACCACTTAGAGAGGGTTGTAAAGCACTGTGAGGTGGCATATAGGTCTAAGTGCTATTGCTATTTAAGAAACACTCCACAACCATCAAGTTTTGAAAGAAATAGGCAGTACAGTAGGAGAAGACATGGTTTGTCAATATCTTTAAATACCTAAATAGAATTATACAATTAATGCTTGAAAATCTCCTGCTTGGATTTTTAAGATGATGTTGTTGTTTACACTAAGTCGTGTATGGCTTTTTATCTCCCAGAGTTTGCCCAAATTCACATGAAGAACAGTTGCAGGAACTGGCTATGCCTAGTTTAATGAAAAGAAGGACTAGGGGAGACATGATAGCAGTGTTCCAATATCTCAAGGGTTGCCAGAAAGAAGAGGGAGTCAAACTATTCTCCAAAGCACCTGAAGGCAGGACAAGAAGCAATGGATGGAAACTAATCAAGGAGAGAAGCAACCTAGAACTAAGGATAAATTTCATGAGAGTTAGAACAATTAATCAGTGGAACAACTTGCCTCCACAAGTTGTGGATGCTCCAACACTGGAAGATTTTAAGAAGAGATTGGACAACCATTTGTCTGAAGTGGTATAGGGTTTCCTGCCTAAGCAGGGGGCTGGACCCTTCCAACTCTGTTATTCTATTCTATTCTATTCTATTCTATTCTATTCTATTCTATTCTATTCTATTCTATCTGTTCTGTTCTGTTCTGTTCTGTTCTGTTCTGTTCTGTTCTGTTCTGTTCTATTCATGTTCATTGCATTGATGATGCTACCTAATTACATTTGCCTTCAATCTTTCCCAACACCTGGGTCTTTTCCAATGACGCCACTCTTCTCATTCTCATTTGAAGTTGAAGTATTTCAACTTCAGTTTCAGTATCTGTCCTTCCAAAGATCAGTCAGGGTTGATTTTCTTTAGGATCTACTGATCTGATCTCCTTGCAATCCAAAGGACTCTTAAGATTCTTCTCCAGCACTTCAATTCAAAAGCATTTTTTTTTAAAGGTACTTGTGATGATCTTCAGGATCAGGCTACAATAAAAGTACATTTTTAAGGATCTGAACCTGAAGAATTTCACCTTCTCTCTCTTTATTTATTTATTTATTTATTTATTTATTGCTGGATTAAGATGCTTTGGCATTGATAAGAAAAAACTCCATAATGGGACTCTATAGAGAAAATTGACTTTACCTCTCTTTATTTCACTGCCAAGAATAGCCACAATTTAGCTCAAAATAATTTTTTTAACCAACCTAATGGGATTTCATTCTAACCTATCACATTAATATTGCATTAAATAAATAAGTCTCGCTCTTTGTACAGAATTTACCTTTTCCAAATGACTGTTTTTCTCTTATTTAATGGCAGAGCAAGACTATGCTTTAGTGATCTGAAGTAAAATATTGGATACGAAGGTTTTAGCTGATAAAAATAGATGCCAGAGAGACACTGAGTAATGTCTGAGCAAAGAAGCACTTTTCATTTTTGCAGACACCTTTTTATTTTTACATATTGCAGGATATATTTCTGGGAATCAGCAGAGACTTATGGCCACGAGCAGAGTGTCCCTTAAGATGGGCCAAGTGACCCAGCTTGACAAATGTGAAGTGATGATTTCCCTCTTGACTTTCCAAAGTCTCCTTTGGTCTGTTTTTAGAATGCAATTGAAGATAAGATAGTAACAAGCTGATTCTAACATAACCTTTTGATAATACTGCAGATGTGAAAGGACAAGACTGGAGATGCTGCCGGGAAGAGAAATATTGGTGGACATCACAAAAAAAAAAAAAAAAAAAGCAATTGCTTCCTTGTCCCTGCATGTCACAGCTTGAATTCTGTGTTCAGAACCCTGGACCCAGAGGAATAATCAATTTAGAACAGTGTTTTTCCACTTTGGCAACTTTAAGACATATGGACTTCAACTCCCAGAATTCCCCATCTAGCATGCTGGCTGGGGAATTCTAGGAGTTGAAGTTCACATGTCTTAAAGTTGTCAAAGTGGGAAAACACTGGGTTAGAATGATGTTTACCTAGAATGATTCTGTAGCCCAAACAACAATTTTCTATGTTTCGCTCCATAACAAAAGTTGCTACTTAAAAAAAAATCGTACAGAAATGCAATCATAAAAAAGAATTGCTGTTTTATAAGTTTAGTTAGCTAACAACTCAAAAAAGAAAGCTTGTGGCTGCAAATAATTGTACCTATGGTACACAGTGGTGGGCTGCAACTGGTTTAACAACCGGTTATGTGAGTGTGCGCTTTGCGCATGTATGTGTATAATGCACACACAGCGTTCAAAATACAGCAATTTGGAGCTCAACTGCTTACCTTCTAGGGAAGCCCCAGTAAGTAGAATAGTTGAGGTGCAGAAATCAGCTAAGCCAGAAAGAAAGAAATATAGGACAGGATAGGGTGAGGGCAGGTGGGCGAGGCCAGGTGATGGTTCGAACTACCAGTTCGCTAGAACCGGTCCAAACCGGCAGAGCCCACCACAGATGGTACAATATTCAATTTTCCTTGAAGGTCACCTGCCTAAAGGACAGACTGTGCTGTGATTGGAAGAAATGTATAACTCAGACTACCTCCCAACTCCTAGAACAGTGATGGCTAACCTTTTTTGGGCTCCCATGCCAAAAATTATGCGCGCGCTTGTGCTCTCACACTTGCGTGCTAGCACCCAGAAGGCAATGCGCGCAGGGGCCCCCACACCTCTTGTGCATGTTTGTGACACATCCCCCACACACATGTTACGTGTCTCTGCACATGCATGCACATCTCCTGCACACCCCCGCATCCCATGCATGCATGCCAGATACCCAACAATCAGCTGTCAGGAAGGTGGTGTGCGTGCATGCGCAGTGGGGCTCTTCTGGGAAACCTCTCCTGTGCTGGCAGAAGTGGCTCTGCATGCCACTTCTGGCACACATGCCATAGGTTCGCCATCACGGTCCTAGAAAGACCTGGCATAGTTAAATAATAAAAGGTAAAATTGCCAGTATGCCAGCAGCCGAAGTTTGGCAATTACTAAAATATAGCAGTGATTTAAACATGGTGGTGATGGTTTTTTTCTAATTTTTGTGAAAAGAACGATGGAGTGTATATTGAAATATGGACTGTAGAGGCTGACAAGGCACAGGACTTGTTATTGGCCAGCAAGCAGACTTTGATTAACCTGGAGTTTTATCTGCTTATATGTGGCCAGAAAGAAGAAGTGCTGATTGGCTGCCAGTTTTTAAGGAATTATGGTCCAAATAAATCCACAAATATGCAAAATAGATTGAATCAATTTGGATACATTTCACATTAAAAAGAAAAGGGTTGGGTCCTGAATCATTTGATTGGCTGAATGAACCTGGTGAGCAGCAGCAAGCATATTTTGGCAATGAGAATTGTGTGTCCCTCTTGAAGGCTGATGAGCTACTGGGTTCAAAAAAGAAAACAAGAAAAAAGATAGAAATCTACATCTGATTTAAAGGTCTTCCCCCCCCCCTTATTTAAAGAAGAAACCCTCCCTATCCACTTTGTGCTTGTAAGAAAGTTTTGCTCTTGCTGTTAATGTGGTACTTTTAACAAAACAAGTGTCAGAAAAGTTGGCCTCTGTGACAAATAAAATGTTGGCCTCAGCCTGATCCAACAGGATTATTCTTGCGTTCTTACATAAACTGATTTTTTTCAATTATCCAGCAAGAAGCAGTCTTGTACGAAGGCACGTTATACTTTACTTTGAGAACACTGATAATACTCCTCAGCTCATATTGTTCTGTAGTGTGTTTCCTTGGGGGCGAGGTAAAGGAAGGTAATCCAGAGGCATGCTTTATCTTATTTATTACTGAAATAATTCCTATTAATATATTTTAAAAGTTGTTTACATACAAGACAGGGGGAAAAAAATGACCTGTAACTAATTCTGTGTTTTCTATATCAGACTGTATTGTATTAACTGAATTACTTTCATCAGGGTAATAACTTGTGGAGCCTGGCTACTTATATTTATGTATAAACCATATTTCTAAGACTGATATGTTCCAGAGGATTCTGCGTTGCAAACTACATAAACAGGATAGAAAAAGCAATAAGTCAAGGACACAATAAGAGTTCCCCTGAAGGGACTAACCATCAGTTTCCATGCGCACCAATCCAAAGGAACCCTTCACTTACCTTAGTTCAAGGCCTGGTGGTGGTGGTGGTGGTGGTGAAGATCCACATCATCAAGGCCCAGTTTGAAGCCATTTCAGGACATGTCTTGTATAATGATGCACATATTCTAGAGCATTATTTGGTAAACTGATTGGAGCCAGACTGAAATGGGATCATTGGATCGCAAGTTTCACCAAGCAGCAATTCCATAGGTCGCTTCTCTTTAATCAACTGATTAGTATGGAAAATGGCTCTTGGCGGGGCCACTCACCTGGTCAACAGAGAAGAAGGAATCATGATGGTTATCACTTGCAGGGAGAGGAGGATTTATGTGGGCCAATTGTGGGCTATTTAATGAAGATTGGGTGAATGATTGGGGTCTGCAAAGTCTGCACCATCTTGAACACACACAGTAAGGCCAGTGGTTGGATTAAAAAAAAATTACTACCAGTTCTCTGTGCATGGCTTGGTGGGCATGGTGTGACTTGGTGGGCATGGCAGGGGAAGGATATTGCAAAATCCCATTCTCTCCCTACCCCAATAACCTGCTTTCCAGCTCCGTTCTCCTGTGCAGGGCAACAATCAGCTGGGACCCAGGAGGCAGAGAATAGATGGGGGCAGGGCCAGTCAGTGGTGGTATTTGCCGGTTCTCTGACTACTCAAAATTTCTGCTACCAGTTCTCCAGAAATGGTCAGAACCTGCTGAATACCACCTCTGAGTAAGGCACCAGTTTTATAGGGAAGATCCACTCATGTTTTTTCATATATGTACAGTTCCCATCTTCATATCAGTATGACCTGTATTCCATCCACTGATAACATTAGGAATTCTTTTTCAAGCTGAAAAGTAAATATGCGTTTATGAAAGCAGTCAGCCCCAGTCCCAGTTTATGTATGTTTTTTCTACCCTGGTGACATTTTTTTAAAAAAGCCATGTGTTTTTACTTTAATATTCTTCAAAAAGAAAGACATGGGCTGTAACTGGGATGTGATTGTATAAAGTCATGAAAATCTGAAATAATCTTAGGATGTAAACCAGTCCGCACTTTGCTACTCCTTTTCATCTTTTAAAAACAAGATAACAGAGCATTTATCTACAAGATGCAGCCTTCATAGCTTCAAGGGCAGCCCCCCAGGGATCTGTCCCTGAAAACTGTTCCAACCTGTCAGTCTGTTGGAGCAGAGCCTGATGCCTGTTAGGCCTCTTGATAAGAGACTCCAGAAGGCCCTTCATCACAGATGATTCTAGAACCCAGACTATATTGCCTGGGTTGAACATGCCTTATAAAACTCATCCTTTTCTATTATGAGACCTACTCTGATGAAAAGCCACCTATCTCACACAGGAAATGATTTGCAAAGGAAATTAGATGCATACTAGCCAGGAACAAGACTGAAAATATTTAAAGTGATGTACAGCTATAGCAGCGTATATACAGTAACTATGCGTATTTTAAATAAAGTATTTTCCTTTCTTAGAGTGTACTTTTTAACCCATATTTTCAAAAACTCCACTCCTTTCCTTTACAAATGTCATTACTTTGAGACCATATTGTCCACTGAGGGAAGATTCTAAAACCATCTTTTTCTCAATTGGCCACCATTAAGTTTGGTGAGCTTCAGCTTCCAGAGTTCTCAGAAATGTTTGCTCTGGTTGAAGAATCTGGAAGTTGAACTCTAAAGATATGGAGACATCCAGATTTATTTAGTTATTGCATTTACAGTATATCCTGCTGCCACCTGAATTGATACTCAAAATTGTTTGAATTGTTTTGATGTTCAAAATTATTTCCTAATCGTACTTTTGGACAACCTAGAACTATGCTGCCTATGGTCTGATCTAAACTTAGTACACAAAATTGTCTGCTATAATGTCCTACCTGTCAATGACTACTTCAGCTTCAACCACAATAACACACAGGCAAATAATAGATCCAAACTCAAAGTAAACCGCTCCAAACTCGATTGCAGAAAATACAATTTCAGCAACAGAGTGGTCAATGCCTGGAACTCACATCCTCAAACCCCCAAAACTTTAACTTTAAACTGTCTACAGTGGACCTCACTCCATTCCTAAGAAGTCTGTAAGGGGGTATGCATAAGCGCACCAGCATGCCTATCGTCCCTGTCCTACTGTTCCCATTTATCCATTTATTCATACTCATTTATTATGTTTATACTTATACCTATTTATAGCTATATGTTTATATGTTATGTTTATACTTATACTTGTTTTCTCATACATTCTTGACAAACAAAATAAATCAATAAAGTTACCTAACGGATTAAAATTATCATTTTGCTAAGCAATATTCCTTGAAAAAACTGAATAAATCTACTTTTTTATCATTCTGATGGTCACTCTGATTGTGTGTTCTTTCTCTTAAGCAGCAAAATGAAAAAAGAGCAGTTGGGGCCTTTGTTCAATTTATAACAAAAACATCTGTGAAATAGATATTTGTAATACAAGATGAGGTAGAAATAAGCAGGGATGGCCCAATTCTGCTGTAGTGTATTGAAGCCAGCTGGGTGCACATTTCATCATCCTTTAGTGGCAGCTGAGTTGGTGAAGGATTTTCTTTTATGCACCAAATTTCTCAGCTGACCAGGATGTGTATCAGGCCAAGTAGCTGACAAACACAGGAGCAAGATTACACAAGAAGGATCTCTCTGTGTTACTTCACCCTGCCTGTCAACTATTGTTTAGGCTGTTTCTAAATAAGGATGTAATACTTTTCTGGAAGAACAGTACATCCAAGTTTAGAAGTAGCCCAAATAACAAATGACAGGTGTGGAGGCAGGAAGGTTGCACCATGAAATGGCTGAGGCAGATCCAGTTGCGTACTCTTTCTTCATGTTCCAGCCCATTTCCACCACTATTGCTGGGGAGAGCCCAGGTTGAAAGACCCAGATTTTCCCATTGGGAAAATGAAATGAACCAAAAAACAAAGTTCAGGGACTACAAGGGAGTACCATAGCAATCTAAAATTACTTGGTCAGTAACTACCAAGCTAATCCTACCATCTAGAGATCACTGACAGAGCCACAGACAAAATGGTTGGTGAAACAACTCTCATTCAATCAATCAGAATAGAGTTGGAAGGGACCTTGGAGGTCTTCTAGTCCAACCCCCTGCTCAAGCAGAAGACCTTATACCATTTCAGATAGGTGGCTGTCCAGTGTTTTCTTTAAAACCTTTAATGATAAAGCACCTAAAACTTCTGGTGGTTAAGCTGGTTCTCACTGTTAAGAAGTTTCTCCTTAATTCCAGATTGCTTCTCTCCCTGATTAGCTTCCATCCATTGTTTCTTGCCTTGCTTTCTGGTGCTTTGGAAAATAAGTTGACCTCCCCCCCCTCTTTTTTCTGGCAGCCCCTCAAATACTAGAATACTGCTATCATGTCACGCCTACTCCTACTTTTCTTTAGACTGGCCATACCCAAATCCTGTAACCGTTCTTTATATGTTTTTGTCTCTAGTCCTTTAATCATCTTAGTTGCTCCTCTTTGCATTTTTTCCAAAGTCTCAACATCTTTTTTGTAATGTGGTGACCAAAACTGAATGCAGTATTCCAGGTGTGGTCTTACTAAGGCTTTATAAAGCGGTACTAATACTTCACATGATTTTGATTTTATGCCTCTGTTTATACAACCAAGGATTGTATTAGCTTTTTTGGCTGCTTCTGCACACTGCTGGCTCATGTTTAAGTAATTGTCCATTAGGACTCCAAGGTCCCTCTCACAGTTACTGTTTTTACTCAAATTGTTCCCTGGTAAAACTGTTGGAGCTTGCTGGCTGCTTAAGGGAGAAAGCTCTATTTTAACTTTAAAATGGCTAACAGTGACTTAGATCTGTTTGGAGTACAGGCTGAATGAGATGAAGATGAAGGCAACATTATAGAACATGGCAGATAATAGCATTCATCAGAGCATGTTTTTATTGCCCTATTCAGAGCCAAGGGTTAGTGTCTAGGGTTGGATTTATAATTCTCCTAACATTTGATTTGGATTCAATTACAGTATCACGTCTCCCTAGCTTTTTCCTTAGCCTTAATTGGAGTACATAGGATTTTCAGTAGATTTTTAAGTATAATTTTTTTGTTTATCAGAAGGAATATTATTGCAAATCCATAATGCTTGACCTTTGTTTTGTTGTTGTTAGTTATGCATCCCAAGGAAATGGTGATTTTTCATTTGAACCTCCTGTTTCACAGCAGTCTTAACTTTATAATCTACCTTTTGCAACAAGAATGGAATGGTAAATCTTGGATAAGTCCTGTTGTAATGATTGCAAATGTATCCTTTTACTTTGGGCAATGGTAAATTGGGCTATGTTAGTGCATACCAAATGTGGAAATCGTTAAAGGCAAAACTGTTGTGACTTGATTTCATTTAGGCCTTGCAGTGTGTTTTGTTACATTCTAACCGTATCCCCACCCTTTCTCTTCCTTTGTTTATCTTTGTGAAATGTTCCCTTCGGGGTTGAATTTGGATAAGAAAACGTCCACTTGGGACAATGCCTAATTTGTCTTGTTTTCTTTCCTTCCACATTTTGCGATACATTTGAAGCATATCTGACTCGAAGGTTGCAAAGTGTGTTGTAGACAACGCTGCCAGGTTATTTCAGGGCATTGGCGTTTGAGGTTGGGTGTGGGCATAGCATGCAGAGAAATTCATGGAAATGGGAAGGATGACTTAAAACCTCCTCTTGGAGAGGCAGATTGCATTATTGGGATTGCCTTTGATGTTTTAATTGTGCTAGGGATGTGTTCTCTGGTTTATCAGACTCATAAGTCATGTACCTTGTTTTCCTACCATTCAGTGCTTTCTAGCTAGTCTAAATTTAGATATAATTATTTGGAGGCAACGTCAAGCAAGACAAACAGAAAAGCAAACTTTTATTTTTTTCACATCTTGATTATTTTTTGCAAATAACTCAAGATGGCAAACATATCCAAAATACTTTCCTCCTCCTATTTTCCCCGCAACAACAATCCCGTGAAGTGGTTAGGCTAAGAAAGAGTGACTGGCCCACCCAGTCACCCAGCTGGCTTTTATGTCTAACGAAGGACTAGCAATAGCAATAAAAAAAGCATTTAGACTTATATACCACTCCACAGTGCTTTTACAACCCGTTCTAAGCGGTTTACAGTCAGCATATTTCCCCCAGCAATCTAGGTCCTCATTTTACCAACCTCAGTAGGATGGAAGGCTGAGTCAACCTTAAGCCAGTGAAAATCAAACTGCCAAACTACAGGCAACCAGCAGTCAGCAGAATTAGCCTGCAATACTACATTTTAACTACTGCGCCATCATGGCTCCTAGATCTAGATCTCCTAAGACTAGAACTCACAATCTCCTGGTTCTTAGCTGAGTGCCTAATCACTAGACCAAGCTGGCCCTTTTTGTGTTTTATTTCTGATTTCTGTTGTGCTCATCAGGAATAAGTTCACATAAAGTGTCAGTACACTGTCATTTATGTTTGTGTGATTTCCTTAGGTAACCTGTGCTATTTTGACACATGCTGGATAACTTTTAGCATTAAGAGGATTATGAGAACATTACTCTTGTCTATTACCCCAAATTGTTCAAGATCTATTGTACACATCTGTGGAAGTAGGTTGTTGTCTGTTAAAGGGGAAACAAGTCAATTGATCTATGTAAATTTTGTAGGTAATCTGGAATTGGAAATTCTGAAAAGGAAGCAAACAAAAGCAAAGAGGAACACTGGATAGGATTTCATCCATAACTCTTCCAAATGATACATCTTTCATTCAAGGCTAGTAAACCACCCAGAATCTCAAGGTGGTGAGGTGGTTTCTTCTCTTCCTCCTCATCCCTTTCCTCCTCCTCTTCTCTAAAAGCAAGCTTGTCCTCAGTTAGATGATTAAGAGATTATCAGAATTTTTGTCTGTTTATGCACACATGAACAAAGAAGAGAACATTTTCCAAGCTTGTCCATTATGAAGAAATCAACCAACCTCTCTTCTTACAGATAAAGCACCCTCCTTTCCAGTCTCATGATTCTGCCAGTCTTATTTTGCCTGATTCCCTTTCCAGAAAACTTCCCCATCCTTAGGCAGCCATAGTAGTACTTCAAATGGAGTAACAGAGGGAGAGATAATCTCTTTCTCCTCTCCTTGCCTTTATTTCAATATGTCCAAAAACAGTATCACCAGGGAAAGCCCTGGATAGCTTGGGAGAGGTTTCCTAGCCACTGGACTTTACCACATGTGGGAAGAGTTTGTGTTTCAGTTTGTGATATGATGTCGCAGCCTCTCACTTTCTAAGAAAGCCAATTAACATTTGATACTATTGCTCTTGGTTACAAATTGCAACACCACACTCCAGAAGTATGTGTCTGCTGTGTTCATTTAAAGAGCACATAAATAAACAGGAGCAGCATTTGCTAAATAAAGCCAGCTTCTTATCTTTCCACTGTTTAAATAGCTTTCACCTTAAAGAACCTCAGCAAACAGACATTCGAAGCAAACACACCCAAGTATTTTACATCTGGAATTCTGAATAACATTTTCCAAGATTCGGCTTTTTTTTTTTTTGTAAAAAGACAAGATTCTGGCATAATGTGTTCATGATTCACACTCAGATAGAGGCCCTTGTGATGTTGTCCTACTTCTGCCAAGACTTTTTAAGACTTTTAAAGTTTTTAAGGGAAAAAATCCTCCCTCTCAGGGTTGAAGTTTTGTATGATCCAGGAGATGGTGTGCTCTGTGCCAGCTTATTTTGAATTCAGATTTTACAAAGCAAAAACCACTTCCTGACTTCTCACTGAAAGAGCAAGCAAAGCCGATCTGTTGAGCCAACACAGTAGTGGTGAGCGAGGCCAGCAGAGGACTGAAACAAAGTCCTGCCAAGTATTTAATAAAGAAGAAAAATTAAATGCACTGAGGCAATAGCAGTTTTCCTGCCATCTAGCAAAAGGCTAATTCCACAATTAGCCAATTTCTGCAAAGTCCCCATTTTGCAAAGGACCCCACATGTTCTTACCATTATTTTAGAGCAAATTGTTTTACTCCATTATCTTCAAGCTTGCTTGGAAGTGATATCCCCTCCCCTACTCCCTCTGGATAATCACTTGAAGAGAGGAAAGAATGTACCTGAAAGATTGCCAGGAAGAGGATTAACTCATATTGCTGGATGGGCTTTTCCATATTTGGAGTCTTAAAGGAGGAGCTGGTAGGAAAGTTCAGTTTGGAAGTTTTAATCTGAGCTTTTGGATTTTGAAAAAAAGGAGATGAAGAAATTTCTTCCTTTTGTGAATAAATTTCAATCCTGCCAGTTTGTAGAAATCATGGGCTGTCTTATATTGAGTCATATGTACTCAATAACAATCTGCCTTCTAAGGTTTCAGGCAATTTAGATAGGACATGGAATATAGGTTCAATTTTTTCAGAATAATTCTTCTTCTTCTTCTTCTTCTTCTTCTTCTTCTTCTTCTTCTTCTTCTTCTTCTTCTTCTTCTTCTTCTTCTTCTTCTTCTTCTTCTTCTTCTTCTTCTTCTTCTTCCTCCTCCTCCTCCTCCTCCTCCTCCTCCTCCTCCTCCTCCTCCTCCTCCTCCTCCTCCTCCTCCTCCTCCTCCTCCTCCATAATCAAACTAACTTTATTTGTTATGTCAGATCTAAATTTAATGGATCTCTTGGAAGGAAGATATTTTTCTTCTTTATTCTTCATGGTTGTGCTATTAAACATCTTTTGCCATTTTAAAAATAATTTAAAATACATATACTTTTGACTTTGCCAAAATCCATGTAAATTGAAGCCCCATTTATTTAAATGGGTACTACATCCCATTAATTCTGCTGGATTCAGTCTAAAGCCATGTTTCTCAACCTTGGCAACTTTACAATGTGTGGACTTCAGCTCCCAGAATTCTCCAGCCAATGTGGACTGGCTGAGGGGATTCTGGGAATGTATGTATTAAAGTTATCAAATTTGAGATGCACTGACTGGTCTAAAGTCTTGGATTCTGACTAGCATTTGTGCCTGGAACATAACCTACAATCCATGGCTATTTTGGAGGCAAAGAGGTTTATCAAACCTTTCCCCCCTCTACAATAAGCTGAAGAGTAATTTAGGAGGCTGGTCATGACCATGCTATTAACATGGATTTAACTTGCTTGCTAAATGAATTTTAAGTCCCTGAAGCTAAGACCACAAAGCACTTTCATGTTTCTTTTCATGCAAGTAGATTCTAAACAGTAGTTTTTTTTAAAAAAAGAAATACTTAATAGTAAATAATAAAAAGTAAGGAATATTTCCTAAGAAATGTTCTCTTCAAGGTGAGCCAATTGCATTTTTAACACACACACACACACACACACACACACACACACACACACATATATATATATATATATATATATATATATATATATATATATATATATATATATATATATATATATATATATATATATATATATATATATAACAGTTAGCTGGGGCACTAATGTTTTTCACTGTTAATAAGGTCGATATGGAACAGAGCTCCTGTAAAATATATATGAGTAAAGTGGAAATGCATGCCCTGATGACTGCTATAAAGCAGGCCAAAGATATGTCATGTCCAATTAATGTCAATAAGGAACATCTGTATTTAGGCACCCAAGTTACTTAATGCAAACATTTCATAATTATATACTATAGCACACATGGAGCATTATGAGATGTGGTATCCCAGTGTGAAAAATATTCACATTTTTCAGATCAGTCAGCAGTCTTAGTCTGGCTTTGGCTCAGCTTGCTGTCTCCCCATAAGAGTATTCCTTTATAATATTGAATTAAGTGCAATCCACATTTTTTCTCTTATCTGTGAAATCTTGTGGTTGTAGCTTGACTGTTTTCATAAAATGAAAGAAAGGAAAGTTAGGGAAGGCTTCTTTCTTTTTTGTAAGACATCTGGTTTTTTTTCTCTCTTCCTTTTAAAAAATGTTAACCTAAGAAGCAAAGACTAAAATACTTTACACAATGTGATCTGAAAGACTTAAGACTGATAGACAGAAAAGGTAGTGGCTTCAATCCATTCTTTTTTCTGTACTCTTTGGTAAGTGAAAATGCAATTGTTTCTTCATGGAAAATCTGAAAATGGAGAGAGGAGATAGGTCATAGATAGACATATCTGGACCTGCTATAGACCTATCTGGATAATTGGATGGAAGACTGGTTCAACCCATTTTGCTTCATCTTTAATTTTTTCTTTCTATTCTGTATTATACTCTGTTTACATGCTGGGTGCAATCATATTCTGTTCTATTAACCCAGTTTCCTTTGACTAAATGTGCAAAAATCACAGTTACAGCAATAATAATCTATAATATTATTAGGACTAACTAAACAGAATTGTGAGCAAAAAAAAAATCCTGCACAATTATGAATCATTTTAAATGAACATTTTAAAGGTTTATGTGCATAAACTTTTGAATTGGTTTTGTTTCCTGGCAATTGCCTGGAGAAATCCCTGTAGTTTTCTTTCAAGATTTTCAGAAGTGATTTGTTATTGCCTCCTTCCTAGGGCTGAGTAAGAGTAACTGGATCAAAGTTACCCAGCTGGCATCGTACCTAAGATGGATCTAGAATTCACAGTCTCCTTGTTTGTAGTGTGGAGCCTTAACCACTACCACAAACTAGCTCTTTCAAATAACCGAATTACAACTTAATGTCCATTGAACAATACCATAGGAAACTGATTGTAGTTGTCAAGCAAAAGAAATATATCTTTTCTGCTCTGTGCTTTTGAAAGGAAAAAAAATGTACCACAGAAACATCTGTTCTTTGGTGGTATATCAACATAAAGTAGATTTCTGGGTCTGGGTTGCAAAACTCCAGATGACCACTCGATGGCAGTAAAGGCATACAGAAAGCTCTGACTCTTTCCATCTTTTCAGTTTTTCTTTAGATTTTGCAGCCCAGAGCTGGTAGCAATATCTTCAATTATATGGGAACATTTCAGAGATATTGTGGGTTTAGTAGTTCCAGACCTCTGTGATAAAGTGAATATTACAATAAAGCCAGTCATATAAATTGTTTGGTTTTCTAGTGCATGTAAAAGTTGATAATTTACTGGATACCCTGCATAGATTGCTGCTGGGACTATTTAGGACAGATGGGGAAGGAAACTAACCACCAGACTGTGAGAACATGAGTGAGCAGTTAGACCAGGAGTGCATTACACTGCAGTAAATAAGGACATGCATTCACTTTCATAGCTACTATGTTTGTTGGCTGAGCAGGGACAAAAATAGCCAGAGAAATTATTAAAGCTGATTTAATCACCAGCTTATCAATAATTAAGAGCCAAGGATGCAGTGACATAAGCAAACAATAATCAATGACTTTATAGCCAGTGATAAATACTCTAATTAACAATTAAAAGTTACACACAACTAGGCACTATGTAAATACAACATGCCGAACAGCCCACTACACATATTTTGGAGAGAGAGAAGTTTCCTGGTGAAGGAGGAGGAGGTGCCCAAAAGATTGGAAGAATAAACTTTTGGTCCCAGTGACCGACTCAGGTTGGAACCTGTAAAAGCTGTGTTTACACTATTTTGTAGTCTATTAAATGTTCAATAAATAATATAGTGTCTAAAGAAACCAATGTACATACCTTAATTGAAAAATATAGTATTGATAAAAATGCTAATCATTATCTGGGTCTTTAGCAAGTCTTAATATTTTTTATGGTTGAGAATCTTTGGGGAAAAAAACACTGCATCTATAAAGTACAAAGAATTGAGCTATGCCTTCATATAGGAAAAAACGCATCACTAAAACACCAGAAAAAGTTATATTCATTACCTTTCACTTTGTTTTGTGTTTGCTTTTTTATAATGCAGAATCAAGTTTCTGAACTTCAAACTTGATTTGAAACATTTGTATACTGCTTCCCATTTCTTTAAAAAAAATCTAGAATGTTTCATAATAAAATCAAAACAATTGCAAAAATGTATTAAAATGTTGTGAGAACACTGACAGGGCACAATATACAATAAAGTAAACAGTGAGGATAAAAGAAACAAAAAAAAGTCTTAAAAGATATTGATTCTGCATCTGCCATCCTTAACGACTAGTTGAGCCTAATAGAAGAGAATATGTGTAGCTCGTAGTTCAACAGGTAAGTCTATCACAGGGGTCCCCAACCTGTGATCCATGACCCAATGGTGATCCATGAAGGGTTTGCAACTGGGCTGTGAAAATGGCCGGTGAGCATGCACACATGCACATCCTTACTTGCACAAGCAGCGGATGAGAACACACACTCCATTTAAGTGTACAGCAGGTACGCCAGTGGTAGGATTCAAATAAATTTACTACCGGTTCTGTGGGCATGGTGTGGTGAATGTGGTGTGGGCATGGCGTGGCAGGCGTGGCAGGGGAAGGTGTGGCAGGTGTGGCAGGGGAAGGTTATTGTAAAATCCCATTCCCTCCCCACCCCATTAACCTGCTTTCCAGCTCCATTCTCCTGTGCAGGGCAACAAAAAAAAAGGCCCAGCTGGGACTTGGGAGGCAGAGAATAGATGGGGCCGGGGCCAGTCAGAGATGGTATTTTCTGGTTCTCTGAACTAAAATTTCTGCTACTGGTTCTCCAGAACCTGCTGAATACCACTTCTGAGGTGCATATACACGCCATTTGCACAAATGGACCTGTCACTCACACAGAACCATCCCCTCTTCTCCCCCACTGCTGGTCCATAAAGCCAGAAACATTGGGGAACATTGGTCTATGGGGTATAGGTAGTCTATGACTTACAAGCACAATGTAGCTCATAATTTTGATCATCAGTCATTGCAGTTGTAAGTCCAGGCACCACATGACTTAATTTGAACTTAAGTGAATCGTATGGTCATTAAACAAATCATGTGATTATTAAATGAAATTGTTGGATTTCTTGCTTTCTAGCTAATCTAAAAGCAGAGCTGAACCTTCCTTAGGACTGAATCTTCTATTTTTTAGCGCAGACTCAGGCAATAGATTGCAGAATGGTAGATCTCTGAATGAATCTGTGATTCTGTGAGCAACTCAATCTGCCTACCTTTGCCTGATTTTAGGTAAAAGTTGCTCTTTTTAAATAAAAAGTTCTATATTTACATAATGGTGTGTTGTGAGTTAATTTTGTGAGTTTACTTCCTAGCAAAGTTTATGAGTTTGCTTGCAAGCAAATTTTATGTGACAGACTCAGGTAGCAGATTGTAGTATGGTAGATCTTTGAATGAATCTATGATTCTGTGAGCAACTCAATCTGCCCGCCTACTTTGCCCGATTTTGGGTAAAAGTTGCTCTTTCTTTAATAAAAAATTCAATATTTACATAAATATTTACAATATTTACATACAAGCCATGCCCAGCCAGTCACGTGACCACCAAGCCATGCCCAGTCAGCAAGCCACACTCACCCCATCACATGACCACCAAGACACACCCACAAATTAGGCCATGCCCACAGAACCGGTTGTTAAGAAATTTGAATTCCCATCCCCGTTGGTGATCCCATGGATGTTCCTCTAATTTGTTCCTCTGATTTAATGCAAGGAAGGCACCCATCTTTATGAATACTAAACAAGGAATATTTTTATAGCTATTTCATAATGGTATGATAAAAAGAGAAGTCACGTAGCTCAGCCATGCTGCTCTTTTTTGCAAGCAAAGTTAAGTTTTGCATTTTTGGCATTCAAGAATTCTTTTTTTTTTTTTTTTTTAACAACAACATGGTACTACAATCATGGAAGACTGCTGAAGAACAAGAAGTGGGGTGGAATCTAGTGGTTTATGCATTTCTTCCTTTGATTAAATGAACATGATTTGCTGTTAATATTTGCAAACACCTATGTGACTGCCAAGGCAAAATGCTACCAGCCAGATTACAAAAGTACTTGGTTCAATGGGCAGTACAATTGCAGCCTCTGAAAATTGGTCCCCTTCCAAAGCATCTCTGCCTCCAAGACAACAAGCATCTTTCCTGATTTATTTGTTTATTTTGTTAAATTTACATGCCATCCTCTGCAAAGACATTCTGATTGCATTAATGCATTGTGATGCATTAATGTGTTGTGATGCCTACATGTAATCTAATACTGACCCAGTCAAGACCATGGAAACTTCTTGATTGATCTGTTTTCTGTGAGAGATTTAGAAATCAGGAAAACTGGGATTCTTGATCATATGCAGAAACTACACATTCATAAAAGCAGAGGTTATGCCTTGTTTATGAAAAGTGGAGGTCTCAGGCGAAGGGCTAGTTCATTTTTTGGGTTGTGAAATACCTGAACAGGTCTCAGAAAATTACCCTGACTACTAATTTCAATCTTATCTTTCCCTCTTGCTCACACATATTAAAATAATTTCTGTTTTATACAGAATGCATATATTTGCAGAACTTTCATTCCTTTAAGTACTTTTTGTTTTCTCTGAATAAAAGGTACAAGGTTTATATGGAAGCTGGAAAGGTTCAATTAATTCTTTAAGCCAAATTTCCTTTGTTAATTTTTACAGATTTTTAATTTGAGAAAAATTATGTAACTTTAATAAAGAAAATAAATTAGGGATGGGTTTAAATTTAAGATAATTCTGGCTGGGAGAACAACCTGACTGCATCCCAATGAGGTATCATGGTAAATGTCTTTTTGGCGTGGAAAGAGACAGATTATCTCATGAACAGAAGAAAAATTACTAACATTGGTTTTCACAAGGAATTGTGCACTTTGCCATTCATTACCATACTTTCTCTCTTACTTACACACATTTTAATCTGAGAAAGTACTGAAACCAAATCATCAGGGAAAACAACCCCTGGATTATTTGAAACTGATTAAATAACATCTCAAAATGGGTGTGTGGCGCAGTAGTTAAGAGTGCAGTACTACAAGCTACTTCTGCAGCAGCCAGCTGCCTGCAATTTAGCAGATTGAATCTCAGTAGGCTCAAGGTTGACTCAGCATTCCATCCTTCCAAGGTGGGTAAAATGAGGACCCAAATTGTTGGGGGCCATATGCTGACCTGTAAAACTGCTTAGAAAGCACTGTAAAATAGTATATTAGTCTAATTGTTATTGTTATTAAGGGAATATCATGCACTGACCCATACATCAACTGAACGGACCTACTATCTTATCTTTTCATTTATCTCCAGGAATGAAAGTTGGCCCAAAGTAGGGA
The DNA here is from genome assembly GCF_049901735.1 of Notechis scutatus. Lineage (NCBI taxonomy): Eukaryota > Metazoa > Chordata > Lepidosauria > Squamata > Elapidae > Notechis > Notechis scutatus. Next base: position 88,731,872 of record NC_142010.1, on the reverse strand, counting down.
ATAAAGCAATGGTTGTCAACCTTTCCTTTGTGGCTAATCAGCCTTAGCAATGAAAAGAAATTAACTGGATGCTACCCTAATGGAAGAAAATTAAACACAATGGATCAAACTCAGGTGTTAAAGCAAATCCCATCCTGGCTTTTTCTTAGTAAGAGTACCAATAGTTATGTGTGCTGACTTGGCAACACCCTGTCTGTTTCATCAAACTAACTGAAATCTCATTAGATTTCAAACTTTAACAAGATACAGCAAAGTTCTTACAAAATTGCTCGAATGCTAGATAAGATTTATGACATTTCAGAAGGGGAAAAATTGTGGTGCTTGTCCACTGTTATAGTAAGCTTACATAGCTAATCTGACTAACAGCCGTTCAGCTGTATTTAACCCTTTATCAAAATGATCTAAGTTTGTGGCCATCACCACACATTCTGAATTAGTTAGAAAATGATCAAAATTCAAAAGAGGAACAAATGCTTTGTGGACCTATGTTCTCATATTTAATTTACAACATGACCATAGGCTTTGGGAAAAGTGAGGGGTTAAAGCACTGCCAAGTTTCTAGGTTTGAAAAAAATATGCCACATGTTATGAAATTCTGGTGTGGAAATGTTATACATTGATTTATTATTTTAGCCTATACATATCCTATGTTTCTACAACATGTAGCTTAGAGCATACACATGGGATTCCCAGCACAACTCCTCCAGTTTTTGACCAGGCATAGATCTACTTAGCTTCATTAAAAAAATTGCTTCATGAATCCTTAAACCAGGGCTGTTAAACTCCCGGCCCACGGGCCAGACGCCCATGCCTGGTTTAGTGAAGGGGGAAAAAGTCTTGATAAGTCACATGACGACGACGTGACAATATGAGTTTGACACCCCTGCCTTACACCATTCTACAATGCACTAGTGCACTTGCACAAAAGGGGAAGCCCAAATATATCTTTAACTAATGTCAACAAAAATTTACCTCCAAGTCTAGTTTCATGACAAATGACACTTTTCTCCATAGCATTTTCCTATTAAATACAATGAACATATTAAAATTGCAGAAATTGATTTTCCCATTGTTCCACCCTTCAAATCTTTTTGGATTACATTCTGTAGGAATGCCTAAAATTTAATAAATATTCAGTTGAACAAATAAACATTTTTGAACGAAACTTTCTAACGTAACAGTAAGCAGGTATCTAAAGTTTAATAAACCCTTTTAAAATCCTAAGTCTGAAAATGCCAAATTTGATAAGATTCAATAGGCTCAAGATACTAGAGATAAACTGGGAGGTTTTACAAAATGGACAGTTTCATAATTATTAAGAATGATCTATGAAACTGTTTCAAAATCAGGAGAAAAAAAGATAAACAAGTCAAGTATGATATATAACAGTAAGTGACTTGTATTCTTGTCTTGTTGCAATTTTCCAAAAGACATAGATTGACCAAGAGAAGACAATTGTGTTGAATATATCTGTGTCTTCTGGATGAAATGGGTGGGTGTGTATATATCTATACAAAATTATATGCTGCACAGTTCTCTTTTCCCTCTCCCATATCTTTTAATTTTCTGTTGTTAGGGACTAAATCAGAGGTGGTATTCAGCAGGTTCTGATCAGTTCTGGAGAACCAGTAGCGGAATTTTGAGTAGTTTGGAGAACCAGAAAATACCACCTCTGATTGGTCCCGCCCACATCTATTCTCTGCTTCCCAAGTCCCAGCTGATTTTTTGTTGCCCTGCACAGGAGAACAGAGCTGGAAGGCAGGTCAGTGGGGTGGGGAAGGAATGGAGATTTTGCAGTATTCTCCTGCCACACCCACCAAGACACACCCACCAAGACACACCACGCCCACCAAACCATGCCCACAGAACCAGTAGTAAAACAAATTGAAATCCCACCACTGGACTAAATAGATTTGGATTTCCACTGGAATTCATAAAATGAATTCAGACATATGACTAACCTACAACTAAAGTGAAGGTTACTGGCATGTTTTCTCTTACTTTTCTACTATTCAGAGGAACTAGACAAGGATGTTTATTTTCATCCTTGCTTTATACTATTTGCATGTCTTGTGCAATTAGATAAAATTAAACCTCATTTTAATATTTCAGTGTTCCTGTAAATTATAGGTTTCTTTAATAACTCTATTATGGTCCAACTATTATGGAACAACTAGTAACTATTATGGAACAACTAGTAACCAACAACACTAGACTAAACAACTGCCTCGATCTCATCTTCTGCAATAGTTTGAATTTAATTTACGGAATACAAACTAAAGAACCCTTTTCCAGTAGTGACCACAATATGATTGACTTTTGTCTCAACATACGCCCACACAAAAATCACCACAATGATGTAATCCCCAATTGTAACTTCAAAAAAGGCAACTATGAACTTATAGACAATGATCTCTCATCCCTTGATTGGCAATCTCTATTCACTGGATGCAACACTGTTGAAGACCATTACAACATATTTTTACTTGAAGTCAAAAGAGTCATCAAACTATATGTACCAACAACAACTCCCAAAACAAAACAAAAAAGCAGATTACCCATAACAATAAGGAAACTTCAATCCAAAAAGAGATCACTCTGGCGGAAAAACAAATCTGGTCACGTTGCCAATTTCAAAAGCCGATACAAAAATTTATGCCACCAGATAAAGACCGAATGCATCAATTATCACATTAAACAAGAGGAAAACCTTCTAAGCACCAATTCCACCCGTGCTTTTTTACAATTTTGTAAACAACAAACTAAAAGACTCAAGGTCTATCCCATCCTTGATAGGACCTGATGGTAAAGACTGCAACGACGACACCATTAAAGCCAACATCTTTAACACATTCTTCGGCTCAGTATTTGTAAACAGCAATGGATCATGCCCAGTATTTCCTAGCCGTACCACAGATAACAACAATGATCTAATACATATCGATTTTACAGAAGACAATGTTGAAAAAGCACTACGCAATCTAAAACCATCTCTATCTACTGGACCGGATGGAATATGTGCCTACTTCTTAAAAAAGCTATCCACTGCCATAGCCAAACCTCTAAGCATAATCTTTGAAAAATCTTTCAGGACCAGCTCCTTGCCTAACCTATGGTCACAAGCCACAGTCATCCCCATCTTCAAAAAGGGAGACCCAAGCCTAGTTGAAAATTACAGACCAATCTCCTTATGCTGCGTCACCTGTAAAGTCATGGAATCAATTATTAACCAATCCATCATCCTCCACTTAGAGACAAACAACCTACTCTCCAATAAACAATTTGGTTTCAGAAAAAAACTATCCTGTAATCTGCAACTCTTACACTGCAAAAACATATGGACGACACAACTCGACCAGGGCAAAGCAATAGACGCAATCTACATAGACTTCTGTAAAGCCTTTGATTCAGTGGTACACGACAAACTACTCCTAAAAATAAAATCCTATGGTATCTCTGGACAACTGAATAACTGGATAGAAGCATTCCTGTCAAACAGACAACAAATGGTCAAAATGGGAGCGTCCTATCAAATTCTGTACCTGTCAATAGTGGTGTCCCCCAAGGCAGTGTTCTAGGACCAACTCTCTTCATACTCTACATAAATGACCTCTGTGATCATATTAAGAGCAATTGCATTCTTTTCGCTGATGATGTAAAGCTGTTCAATACCACAGACAATACTGCTACCCTACAAAAAGATCTTGACTATGTATCAGAATGGTCAAACAAATGGCAACTTCAAATCTCAACAAATAAATGCTCTGTCTTACATATTGGCAAAAAAAATCAGAAAATAAAATACAAGCTGAATAGTCAAGATCTTGTTGATGACCCAAGCTCTGTAAAGGACCTTGGAATACTCACCTCTAATGATCTAAGTGCTAGAGCCCACTGCAACTACATAGCCAAAAAGGCATTAAGAGTTGTTAACCTAATCCTACGTAGCTTTTTCTCTGGTAATATCACACTACTAACCAGAGCATACAAAACATTTGCTAGACCAATACTTAAATCAGTCTGGAACCCACATTACGTATCTGATATTAGCACAATTGAGAAAGTCCAGAAATATTTCACAAGAAGAGTTCTCCACTCCTCTACTCGTTGTAGAATACCTTATGCCACCAGACTTGAAATTCTAGAACTAGAAAACCTTGAATTACGCCGTCTTCGGTCTGATTTAAGCATGGTATATAAAATCACACATTGCAATGTCCTACCTGTCAATGAATACTTCAGCTTCAACCATAACAACACAAGAGCACACAATAGATACAAACTCAAAGTTAACCGCACCAAACTTGATTGCAGGAAATACGACTTCAGCAATAGAGTGGTCAATGTCTGGAATACTCTACTCGACTCTGTAGTTTCATCCCCAAACCCCAAAAACTTTAACCTTAGACTGTCTACTGTTGACCTCACCCCTTTCCTAAGAGGTCTGTAGGGGGCGTGCATAAGCGCACCAACGTGCCTACCGTCCCTGTCCTATTGTTTCTCTTATTCTTCTTTTATTTTTCTTATATGTACCCATTTCATGTATTCACAACTATGTATACACTTATACTTATTATCTTGTAAACAATTGGCAAATCAAATAAATAAATAAATAAATAAATAAATCGGAATTAATGCCAATAGGTGAAAAAATGCTTACCCATTTATTTAAGGAATATCAGTTCATTGTGTATACCAAATCTAGTATTTAGATAAGTTCACATAGTCCTCAACTTACAACAGTTCATTTAGGGACTGTTCAAAGTTACAACAGCATTGAAAAATGTGACTTGTGACCTTTGCAGCATACCCATGATCATGGGATGAAAATACAGATGTTTGGCAACTGGTTCATATTTATGACCATTTCTGTGTCCCAAGGTTATGTGATTCCCCTTTTGCGACCTAACAACGAAAGTCAATGGGGGGGAAGCCAGACTCACTTAACAACTGGGTTACTAACTTATCAGCTGCAATGATTCACTTAACTGTGTCGAGAAAGGTAGTAAAATGGGACAAAACTCACTTAACAATTATATCACTTAACAAGAGAAATCTTGGGCTCAATTGTGATCGTACGTCGAGGGCTACCTGTATATACCAAAGGATATAAATCAGTAACATGTAATATCAATAAAATATTTAGAAACAAAAATTGTTTTATTTGTTAAGGAATAGCTCTTCTAACATACTATGACCTTTTTCAATGCCAGAATTAAATAGAATTCCCAAACATGATGTTTTTTGAACAAGGTATCATGAAAAGAAGATTACAAAAGAAGCCATAAACAGACATATACTATTGTGTGTGTGTGTGTATATACATACATACCAAAAAAAAAATGTGATGGATAGATAGATCTAGAAGGGAAAAGGAAGAAAAATGTTTAACTGTCTTGCCATATAGAGTAAGAAAAACTTCCTTATATGACTTGTTTTTATGATTTCCCAATTGGAAGCGCTGCAGATGTTAGACTACCAGTAGTTGGAGATTATGGAAACTGTTCTTCAATACATCTAGGGACAGCTTCAAAAGGATGAATTTGTAACAGCCAACTATGTCTCAGCTCAAAAAACAATACTTGCTCTGCTTACATGAAGCTGATATAATACAATTCATGCTAACTCCCTTATGGCATGCCTTAATCATAATTAATTAAAATCTCCTAAGGAGTTTGTTACAAGCATGAAGGCTGAAATTACAAAAATAAAGGTGCTTCCAAATCTGTCAAAAGGCTTTTATTTTCATCAATGCAGAAGCTGTTGACATATTAATTCACTTCTACAAGTGCACATTTTAAGGTGTTTTTTTTTTTGCCAGGGCTATTGCTTTTTAAAAAATAAATTAAAAAAACACTAGATGCTTTTAAAAGTATTTCTGGAGATCTAACCCTCTCTTCAGATTCATTCATCAGATTCTATAAAAAGGAGACACACTTCTTGTTTTATGTTTTCAATATGATAGAACTTCAAAGGGCTTGCAAATTAAAAAAAAACTTAATTACAGATGATAGCTTGCTTTAAAAAAGAACTCTTCTGAAGTTTGTTAAACAGGAATTACTGCTCTGTTCCTTCGGATAGTTTGCAGCAATTATTGTAACCCTGAATATCAAATTATTACTTTTGGCAATTGAAGATAATACTTTTCTCACTTACATACTTACAAGATACAACTTCAAATTGCTAGTTTCAAGACCAGTAGTTATATAGCCATTTGAAAAAACCTTCATGTCAATAACTTTAGCAGTGGCTCTTATTTTATTTATGAAGCTATAGCAATTTTAGTCAGCATGTCTTTTAAAAGTCCTGTACAATCAATTTTCCAGAAGTGACCACAAATTACCACAGTAAGAGACTATCATGTTTACCAATCAGATCATGAAATCTGTAGAGGTGGTGGTGTTGCTATCTTCTATAAAAAGTCCCTACATCTAAAAAACATCCAAGTTACCCAGGAGCTTGCTATTCCTAAGACCATCATCTGTGAACAGTCCTTAAATATCACATTTCAGTTCTTACTATGTTACAGAGCCCCTGATTATGACATCAAACATGCAAACAAGCTAAATACACTACTAACATGGGCAGCATCCTGCCTACACACATCTTTCTTGGTGACTTCAATTTACCACATATTAACTGGACCCTTAATGAATGTACAACTGAACCCACACATGCAACCTTCTACAATGCAGTAACAAATCTGGGACTAGAACAACTAGTAACCAACAACACTAGACTTAACAACTGCCTCGATCTCATCTTCTGCAATAGTTTGAATTCAATTTACGGAATACAAATTAAAGAACCCTTTCCAACAATGACCACAATATGATAGATTTTTGTTTCAACATACGTCCACACAAAAATAAATCACAATGACGGAATCCTCAATTATAACTTCAAAAAAGGCAACTATGATCTTATAAACAACGATCTCTCATCCCTTAATTGGCAATTTCTATTCACTGGATGCAATACTGTTGAAGACCATTACAACATATTTTTACTTGAAGTCAAAAGAGTCATCAAACTATATGTACCAATAACAACTCCCAAAACCAGAAAAAACAAATTACCCATAACAATAGGGAAGCTTCAATCAAAAAAGAAATCACTTTGGCAGAAAAACAAATCTGATCACGTTGCCAACTTCAAAAGCCGATACAAAAATTTATGCCACTAGATAAAAACTGTATGCACAAATTATCACATTAAACAAGAAGAAAACCTTCCATTCACCAATTCCACCCGCGCTTTCTACAATTTTGTAAACAACAAACTAAAAGACCCAAGGTCCATCCCATTCCTGAAAGGACCTAATGGTAAAGACTGCAACGATTACACTATTAAAGCCAACCTCTTTAACACATTCTTTGGCTCAGTATTTGTAAACAGCAATGGATCATGCCCAGTATTTCCTAGTTGAACCACAGAAAACTACAATGATCTAATACATATTGATTATACAGAAGACAATGTTGAAAAAACACTACGCAATCTAAAACCATCTCTATCTATTGGACTGGACAGGTTGGTAAAATCCCACCTCAATTGAATAATGGATCCAAGCCAGAAAATTCCTAACTTTTCCCACTTGTCTTCACTATTCCACAAAAGGCCATCCCTATCATTTTCTCTTCCTTTTAATTAGTTGTTAATCCAATAGCAGGACTGCAAGACAGGAAGGGTTGGAAGAGTTTTCTATCTTTTCTTTCTTCCTTCAAAACATGAAAAACCCCAAGAGATACATTCTGTCAAGGGCTGCTACTGTTGACTTTCCTTTGAATTGGCACAAAGAAATTATCCAAGCTCTTCCAATATCTTCTCTTTCTGGAAAAAAATGAGAGAGATTTCCAGGCAATTCAGACAGCTCGTCCATCATCCAACTCTAGTATATTTTTCTGCCTGTGTCCCCAAAATCTGAAAGAATAGACAATTCTAGATAACTGCTAGATGTTGCTGCTCTGTATCTGCTAATTAAGCCAACATTTGAGATGAGTCTTCTCTTCAGAAAACAGAAATTATAGTTTACAAAAGTGATAGACAAAAAATGACGTCATCTACTGAGTCAAGAAGAACACAACAGAACAAAGCCAGGACCAGCCCTTGGCCTGTGAGCTAGAATGTGATGCATGGATCTTCATCATCTTCTCAAGATAGACCACAGATATTTAGTCACTTGTGATTAGGTATAGAAGTTTTATTAAAATAATAGATTATCTCTATTTTCCTCACTCCACAAATGCTTATGTGTTGTAGCAATATATTGCTAGGTGAAAACATTTTCTTATATTCATTTCTTAAGCACATGATGAGTATGGGATTTAGGAATAGAAAATAACCTCCAAATTGAGCAAGTTTAAAAAAGAAGGATAAGTGCAAAAATGCTAAAAATGCAGTTCTGAATCCAAAACCTGGATTGCTTTTTTGTGGTCCATGTAGAAATCCAGAGTCTGCATTGAAGAACATGTCATAAACCTCTTTAAAAAAAAATGGGAGAGGGGATTCTTCATACACCTACAAGGCCTAGAGAAGACTTCAAATGAAATGTATAGGAATCTGGGTAGGAATAAAAAAATTGAATGAAATCGATTTACTGTATCAGCTGATTAAAGGATTAAAGTTAGTCATTAAGTTCTTATTGAACTAAATTGATTCAATAGTTCAACAATGAAAGCAATTCTTGAGTAGCTGCAATTAGTGCCCATCATAGCTCAAAAGTGTCAAAAGAATAAAACAGGATAAGGGTTTATATGCCTCTGACCTAGTAGTTATTTAGGCTATCCACCTTTTAACTTGAGATGTCAGAAGTGAAACATGGAACTTTCATCACGCAAAACATGTGGTCTACCAGTGAACTACAACTCTCTCTCCGCTGTTTTTTTATTTGTGGGTAAATTCAGATTGTAAGTATAGTTCTGTTGGCCAGAATGGCCATCCTGTCACTCTCATTCAATATCAAATCATTATTATGGTTTTGTATCCATTATTGTAGAAGGAGCTTTGCATCTTAGTGTGGTTTGTTGGCACATAACCATGAAACATTAGCTCTAGAGTTTGAGTCAAAAGTGTTCTGAGGTTTGGAAAAAATCTATCTAATTCTTGCCATCCTAATTTTAGCTGAAATCATACGCACAAAAACTGTCCTACAAACGTCAAGATGTTCTTGTGTTTTTTCCAGCCCTGATGGAAGAAGAAATTGTTGACTATCCCACAAAGGATTCTATTCTCAGCCTGATAAATGCTTGCAAAAGCATTTTAAGTGGAAATACTTAAATACTTCTGATGTTGTTCACTACTTCATATCAAATGTTCCAACTATTCTGGAATTGCACTGTTTCTGATTTTTGTTAGTCTGAACTTTAGTAGCAGAAACAGTGCAGTTGGGAAACAATAATGAAGAATAACTCAGTGATGAGATATGACTAATTTTAAGTGCATGTGACAATAATTACTACCTAAACTAGAGCATTTAGCACTGAACTCAGGAATTACTGAAACTTATACAAAGTAGACAAGTTCAAGAGGACCAATCTGGTTTGGGGTTTCTCATGAAAATGTAATGAGTAGCTAGCTATTCAAGGAGACATGATTTTTGTCTCCTTTAATCCTGAATATAGTTTGAAAAGATAATTAATCGGCAGAGCTTAGATCTTAGAGATAGCAACAGGAGCAGTCAAGAGTTCATATTTCCTTGGTAGCATACATGGAATGGCTGCAGAATCTACAAGAAAACAGGTTCATTTCTAATCCCTTAAAATGTACATATTTGTTTGGAAGTACATTGCAGTGACAGAAACAAAGTTTATAGTTTATTGACAAGCATATGTAAGAATTCTATGGTAATTTTGCAGGTTTTACCAGATACTATTTGGCTATTTGGAAACCAATATTTTGTTTCTTTCATTATCTATGTGTGATAAACAAAACTCACTTCCTTCTTTTTAGGGCAGGTCTCTAAACAAAAAAAAAAACACCATGTCAGATGTAGCCAGACCAAACTTTTTATGAATAGGGATCCCAGAAAGACATTCCTCTACCTCAGCTTTATGCAAGTACTGAAAGAATCTCCTGAATGAGCCCTTCTAGATCGTTCAGGTTATTTTCCCCCATTTTGGAAAGGATCTTGTCTTCCCTTAAATCTTTCTTTAGTAAACTTTTGTTTTCAAATGGTTGCAAAAAGGAAAAAAAAAAAAACTAACCTACAATAAAGGCATAGGAAACAGGCCTATAATTGGTGTCTGTGTGCTTGTGTGTATGAGAGAGACTATTATTAATAATATGAAATAGAAAAGGTATCCACCCTGGGGGTTTGGGGGGCGAGATGGAGAAGAAAATGTCAGAATGTTAAGGTTTATGCTATTATTACGGTATTATGCCTATTCAGCATAGTAAACGTAGTGCTATATTACCAAATAGCCATGTGTGTGTAAATAATTCTTTTGCATCTCCAATAATATTGTTTGGTACAAGCATTCTGCCTTGGAAAAAATCCAGGCTAGGGGGAAAAATCCTATTTTAAAAACTGAAAGGAATTCAATTAGAGTTTATATTTTTTAAAAAGAAAGGGAAAGCAGGGGATTTTTTTTTTAAATAACTTCAAGGAAATCTTGGGCTGTCTCAGGGTATTCATTTCATAATATTATTAAGACATTTATTTATTGTAACATTAAGCCTTTTTTATCACATATTAAAATAATTGAAATTTTGTTTTTATCTACAGTATATGCAACCTAGTGAGGTGCAGGGTAACAGAAAAAATATTAGTAAAAGGGATTCTTGCTTGGTTCAAGTTCCTTTATGCATTCATTACATCTTTTTTATTGCAAGAATAAAAGGCCTAATGTTATCAATTTTAAGTTTTATAATGGTTCCTCTTAAATTGCGTCTTCGAATCAATACCTTGAGTTGAGTTTGGATGACAGTGACTGCTCTGAGATATCTTAATGACCAGCAATCATTCTAGCTCCTCTAGTGAACTATTATATATCACCCTACCTCTCATCTCAGTTCTGGAGCGTCAATCTTGGTTTTTGCACTACAGCTTTTTCTAGTCATGTTTCCACTGAAAGGTTATTCTACATGTACTTTCCTAATTCTGTTTAAAAACTTGAAAGGGTTCAATTGTTGCAAATTTGAGGACACAGCAGATATCACTAAGCTGCAGGCCCACCACCACATACATTCTGCAATGAAAGATAAGATTTTTTTGGCAGAATGTAAATTATACTCACATACCATAAAGACACACATGTTTGTTTTGTTAATTTTTTAATGTTTTTAAAAATATTGATGTGGACTTTTAACTATGTATAGTTCTGATAAGAGTTTTCTTTTGTTGGCTGATGATTACACGTGGACAACAAAAATAACATTTATGATACTCTTGATGTTAATAGCTATTTTGCCCATTTTAATTTGTTGCATGGAATCTTAATTTTGCTTTAAAATTAAGCATAATATTAAACATCTGAATATTTGGATGCTCAAAACCACACTAACAAAAGGAAAGAGTTTCATTATTGTAGCATATAGCTGTTTGGATTGCATTGGTGCATTTCCACTGTAATATAATCCATGAGGCTCAGCCTAGAGAAAATTAGGTATGCTTATGTCTCATTGAAATTACTGAAAATCACTGGCCTAGTGAAAGACTTCCTTCTCATTAATTTTGATGTAATGTCAATATGTTTAATTTTCATTAGATTGCAACTAAAATCTGCCTTGAGGCAATAACTATCTAATTTACACAAACAATGCCATTATTAAAGACATGTTCCATAAACTTGAGATGGAAAGGCAGGCAGAAATCATAGGATCCCTTTTACAACAAAGTAAGAGAAAACCTCTTATGGCCTAGAAGCAACACCCCAGGGAAATGGTCTCCCAGTTCAGCTGCTGATCAAGTTTTGTTTGTGCCCTGTAATCTACCTGGTTGTGCTATGTCCAAGGAGCTTTACAAACAAATTTAACTGCTTCACAAACCAACAAGGAAAGGAGGTGACTGCTTTTCAATTGATGGAAATAGCAGGAGCAGAATATCCTAGCAGTGTATAACACAAATAAACATTACATACTTATTTTATCCATTTCTTTTTTTAAAAAAAAAAGTACAGTAGATAATTGGAGTGCAGATAAAGTCATTCCCCTCCAAGTTGATTCCCTCCAAGGCACCAAGAAATAGAATGGAAATTGAGTTGAATATACTTGGAAAGGTCAAAGTTGGACAAGATTGAACTAGACCTTCCTTTCTCTAATCTAAATACACGTGTGAACTAGACATAACCATTTGTGATTAAGATGGAATGGGGAAAGTGGATAAAAATATCCATCTGGTTCAGTTCCAAGCCAGGAGAAAGACACTGGAAACATGAAGGCTGATTGGAAAGATGGTTTAATGATGGACAGAACCACCAAACACATGGATTCTGGGCAGCTGACCAGATGGAGTTGACACTGGGGGATATTTATACCTTCTCTTGGACTTTGCACTTGAACTCCCTGTTCCTGTGCAAGAACATGTATTCTATTGGCTGTTGTCAGACTCCCATGGGGCCATGCCCAAATCCTAGGAGTTTACCCAAGTTAAGTTTCTGAGGGTGATGCGATGAAGGGGCGTTGGGCAATTCCTACTGTGGCTGAGAGCTAATCCTACCTTTGTTGGATCTTGGGTGAGGGTATTTGTTTATGAATAGAGCTGTCTATCTCTTTATCTCATAAATGCTGACATCTGCTGAGGCTATTAGGAAAGGTGGGGGATATTAAGACTTGAGTCTGCTTCCTGCCTCTAAAAAAACGTGTTTCTCAAATTCTCATCCAAGGAAATATAATATTCTGCCTTTTTAAAATATTTCTCAAAATATTTCATTCTTCTTGGAGAGGGGTGGGTGCTAACTTTTTACAAGAGTAAGTCACAAGTGAGAATTCACTACCTCAGTTCTCCCCACAACTAGAGAAGCATCACTTCCTTCCTATCCCACATAGTCATATTCATGCTAAAAAGTTACTTCTTTCACATATAGTTTGTCTCAGCAACTTCTGCATAAGAATATAGGAGGGTTTCTGCTAGACTAGACTCAGGGCCAACCTTGTACAGAAACCTTTTTCCAACTGGTTAAAGTTTCAGGCAATGGGCCTTCCTTATGGTTTTTCTCCCAGAAAATGGTTTTACCTAAATGCTTTTGAATGTGAAGATTGAGGTTTAGCCCTTGGAAAATTGGTTTGAATGTCCATATTACTTTTTTAAAAGAGTGATAGAGGAGTACAGGGAGGGGTTAGCATTTTTCAATGGTAGTTAAAATCACAGAATGGGCAGATGACCAATCTCATCAAAATTCCTTGTATATGCTGACCATATTCCCTCCCCTGCCCCATGTTTTTCAAAGCTCCTGAAATCAGCAATGTGCGATGATGTAGCATCACTTTTATAGGGAGTATCCTGAAAAACATTGAAAAATGCTTTAATAGGAAAAAAGCATTTACTAGAATGCTTTGCTTTATAGGAAAGAAACTTTGCTGACAAGAGTCAGCTTTATAGATTTTATTGCCAGACTTTTCCAGGGGATTTTAGTATCTTTTTTCTACTCAAAAGATATCCAAACATTACCATCTTGGAGAAGTTTCAGCTCACCACCATAACTAGCATTAATAAATGATTACGGGAGCATGGAAGAGAAATAATTAGTTGGCATTTGACATTTAGATATTCAAGATTCATGGGAACAGCATGAATGTTGAATAATTTGATTTCAGCAAAGCATTTGGATCCAATGAGCCAAAGAACTAAAGTTGATCTTGTAAACTTCTTGCTCTAGTTTTGATTCCTCAGGCTAACCTATAATTTTGGAAGAAGCTGCAAAATAGATTCCCTCTCCCTTAGCTTGGCCAATCTGCTTGGCTTGGCTGGTTTGGCCTTACTGGCCTGACTTGCTTTATGAGATAAACTTACCATAATATTTTTGCCTACCATCTCCAGGATCTGACTACTAGCATGTTTTCACCCATTGTTGCTGGCCTTTGGATCCTTGCATGGCCCTTGTGGAGTCTAATAGTGATCTGTTTCCAAATGTGTCATCTCTAGCTTGCCCTTTGACCCTTGACTGCCTTCCTTGGAACTGCCTCCCTAATCAGATCTGATATAAAGTTTGGCTGCATCCTGATGAATTATTGGTAATATTGGGTTCTATGAGGCTTCTGACAGAATGTGTGCATCATACGTGCCTGCTACTGTGTGCACACAGTCCTTTCCAGTGTAATGAAAAATATTGTGTTTCTGAGGTGCTGGTTTAACTATGAGTCATTCACCCAATTGTTTTGTCAGGAATGTAACTTCCCCGAATCACAATTAGACTTCTAAAAGTGGTTGGAACTAAGAGCATGTTGACCCTCACAATCATGTTTGCATTAGATTTGGCTCCTGCCCAGTCTGCAAGTTGCCAAGGAAGGAGGTAAGAGAATGGCAGTCAGGTCTTGCTGAGGCAATCTTTTGAGGGAAATTAAAAAGGAAAAGAGGGTATGTATGTGTTAAGGAAGGTTATTTTGTCAAGAGATAACAGGTAATCAGAGTTGGAAGGGACCTTATAGGTCATCTAGTCCAACCCCCCACCCAAACAGGAGACCCTATACTGTTTCTGACAAATGGCAGTCCAATCTTTTCTTGAAGGTCTCGAATGATGGTGGTCCCACAACTTCCGAGAGCAAGCTGTTCCATTGGTTGATTGTTCTCACTGTCAGAAAGTTTCTCCTTATTTCCAGGTTAAATCTCTCCTTGTTCAGTTTCCATCCATTATTCCTTGTCTGGCCTACAGGCGCTTGAGAAAATAGCTTGACCCCTTCCTCTCTGTGGCAGCCCCTCAAATATTGGAAGACCACTATCATGTCTCCCCTGGTGCTTCTCTTTACTAGACTAGCCATGCCCAGTTCCTGTAACTGTTCTTCGTATGTTTTAGTCTCCAGTCCCCTAATCATCCTGGTTGCTCTTCTCTGTACTTTTTCTAGAGTCTCAACATCTTTTTTATAGTGTGGTGAACAAGATGTAGTCCTTTTAGCTCAAAATAAAGAAACAACTTCTGTATTCAGTCTCCCTCAAGTCAGATAATCATGTTATATACAAATATCCACCAAATTAGATTTCCTGCACCTTCTACATTTAGGCAATGTTAGGTGATAACTTTAAGTCTGAGATCCTGCCTGAAATTTTTGTGGCTTCCAATTCAAATTATTGTGTAGGCTTTGACCTGACCAGGAACAAAACAATGATCGCATGAGAGATTCTGTGCTTAGTATGGATAGCAAGAGCACCATGAAAACCATTGACTCAATTTGCTTAATGAAATTCAATTAACCCATTATGTTGGCAAGCATCTCTGTGATGGTTCAGTAAGATTTAAGGCCAATTTAGCAACCACATACTGTATACTGCAAATCTGTGATCTGACCAAATGAATTGGTAGTCTCAAGGAAGTCACTTCCCACGGAATCCCGTTGGCCTATAGTATCGAATTAGAATTCAAATGTTACAAGAGCTATGAAAAAGACTTGATGCGTGAAAATGATTATTTGAAAAACTATCCTATTCAAATTGAATGCAGATTGATAAGCAAGCATATTTTGTTTTTTTGGGGAAAATTTCTGACTTACTTTCTTGATACTGTACATTTTGTTATTGCTTACATGGGATTTGATAAAAAGGGATCACATTTCTGTGCAAATTCTTTAATATACATCATAGAAAGATCAGTCTTAAGTACAATTTGCTCATCCATGTATATCCCTTGATTATGCATCACAAGCAAATGGGTAAACTTCTCTTGAAAAGAAATATGTTTGAAGTAAAATTACGAGTTATACCTTTATTTGTGAAGTTCACATATTAAAATCAGCAGAGCAGCATATGTGAAAAGGGTTAGGGAAATTATCTACTATGTAACAAACCACTTTCTCAATGAGAAACCCATAGTTTTAAACTTAAGGGGTTTTAGAAACTATTTTAATCCAGTGCAGAGTCCATAATATTTGCATTTCTTATGATGGCTCTAACCCACAAAAATGAATCACCACATTTTACACCATCTGAAGTTCCTGAATGTCATCAAAGGTCAGGTACTACAGCAATGTAGATGAGCAATCAGGTTATGAGTTATCATTACTAGGCCTCCCACTCCAGATAAGACTATAAATGGCTTGGTATGGTGTATTATATACATTTAAATGGTTGAACAAAATAAAGAATGTTCCACCCTCCATTATTATTATGACTTCAGTCATAACGAAAACAATAATCAATCACCTATATCGTATTATTGGAAACTAGAGAAGCTGTAAACACTGTGAATGGAATATTTATATAAGATATATTAATAATGTTTTTGTTTTGTAAAATGATAAAATGTATTAGTTTACATTTGTCAAATGTTATGATTTGTATAGCTTTTAACATAAAATAATCTTCCCACAAAATAAACATCTGGAAACTGAATCCAGAGAAGGCCTCATAAGCACTGGACATACCATTGCTTCATCCTAGGCTACTAACATCCCCCTGTCCCTAAGAAGTTGTTGGCTCCCTTCCAGACCCAGTCAGTCACATGCGTCTCACCCACAGGAGCCAGGAGGGCATGGGGTTAGGTTATAAAATACTCTATCCACTTCTATAGACTGAAAACAGTCCTAGATAAAAACTACTCTCAAGACAAAAAAAACCACCTCTTAATTATTGTTTTTAATAAGCTTTGGGTGGCATAATGAATGGTTGGTTCCATTCACTGATTTGTTGTTCAATAATAAAACACGATGTAAAGAAACCATTCCACCTCTGCATGCTGGCCAAGCTTCATTTCAGGAGTCTTTCAACATGAGTAACCAACAGTTGTCAGTGGCTTATTGCCTTGATAGTTAATGTTCTAGGACTTATCCCACTGAATATGACATTGAATGGCCCACAATCACCACATGATCAATTATCTAGAACTTTATTATAGAACTTTTGCTAGCTATTGGTTAGGGCCAAGGGCTGAGTAAAAGGAACTGACTATTGGTTTTATGTGGGCATTCCAACTTCACAGCTGTGGAATAATATTATGAAAAAAATATTCCCACCAGAACAACTAGCCACAGGGACAATTTTTCCTTGAATGCCATCACTCTGCTAAACAAGTAATTCTCACAACACTGTCAAACTATTTATTAAGACTCTATTACTATTATTCTTCTCATCTCTCGTCCCACTTATGACTATAACCTTGTTGCTTGTACCTCTATGATTTATATTGTGTTATTTGTTTCCTAGTATGATTTGACTGCTTATTTAGTAACTTATGACTACTAAGTGTTGTATCTTATGATTCTTGATGAATGTATTTTTTTCTTTTTATGTACACTGAAAGCATATGCACCAAAAACAAATTCCTTGTGTGTCCAATCACACTTGGCCAATAAAGAATTCTGTTCTATTCTATTCTATTCTATTCTATTCTATTCTATTCTATTCTATTCTATTCTATTCTATTCTATTCTATTCTATTCTATTCCCTTGGTGTAAGCAGCCTTCATGGGAGAAATTTGAAATTAGCTGTACAAGTTCCCTAAATAAAACCCAGAATGCTCATCTACAGAACAAAATGTCACTTGCTACCTACAGGAAGGGTAAAGTTCTTCACACTCTGCCTAGTTAACGTAGGGGAATTCATCACCACAGTATAGGATGATAATCAGCTTGGGTTACTTTAAAAAGCAAACCAGGACCTGGAAGGTAAGGTTCTCAATAACAATCTTACTATCAGATCCTGGAAATTGTAAGGTAACATGTACTATTGCCTTCATGTACAGCTTTGAGATTCCTGCTGGCATCTGATGGGCCATTGTGAGAAAAGATTGCTAAGCTAGATCTAGTATGGCTCTTCTTATGATTGTAAATGAACATCTGTTTACTATTTATAGAGGAAAAAGGATCTTTGTAATACAAATGAAAACTGTAGCCAATGGTTTTATAATATTGCAAAAGATTTGAAGAAAGGAACATGTCTAGGCTTGGAAATATTCAATATGCCAGACCCCTATGATTATCCCTAGCTTGGTTAAAAATTAAATATGTCACAGGAACTTTAAGTACTCAGTTGGGGCAAAAGCACTGTTTTATATCTCCATTGGAGAATTATATTGCAGATTTTTATGGACAAAAATCCCCTAAGTGATAACAATAAAATATTTACATCCTTCCCCTCCCCCACCCTCAATGTTAAAATCATTCTGCTTACACCTGTTTTTTTTTGTGTATGTGTGTGTGTGTGTGTGTGTGTGTGTGTGTGCTATACATGTGGTTCATTTATTTGCAAATATTCTGGATAGAAGCTTGGTAGATCTTGGTGGCTATTATGACTATAGCGAACTTCCTCAAATTTATTCTTTTCATTTGGGGACTTCAGCTCTCAGAATTCTTGGAGACTGTGAAGTGATAACTTGGAAAAAGAGGGTGTAATTGGGTTAGAACAGTTGTGATCTACTAGCATGAAGGGAAGGTATTGGAGGAATAGAGCTTGGGTAGGGTCAGCATGGAGTATGTAGCCTTCTTTTATCTCCCACTACTTCCTGGGTTCATCTGAAAACATTTCTTCACTTTATCAGCATTATTGGAGAACACTACTCAGTTCCATTCAAGCAGCTGCCAAACTGGGTATTTTGTTTGTTCATTTTCCCCATTGGAAGGATTGGAATTAAGTATTGCCTTTTCCTGAGCTTCAGAACCTGCTTTAATCATAGCAGAAGATGGCTACACTCACATAAGGTCCAAACCATATCTTCCGAATCATTTTTTTTGAAGCATGCGCAGCCCTATAAAACTGCTTATAGACAAAACAGAGTGAAAGAGCTAATGGTATCAATTATAATTCCACGAAGATAATTTGGGAATAAAGAGCTGGAGCAGTGCTAAAGAATCTGAAATGTTACCAGGGAGCACTTTATTGTGAAGGCAATGCCTAAAGGCTCTAGCAGACTTCTCTGGCACTGCATGTGAGGGAACATATGAGTTTGTCATTCGGAGACCACATTAGAATAAAATAGAGCTGGAAGGGATCTTGGAGGTCTTCTAGTCCACCCCCCCTGCTCCAGCAGGAGACCCTGTACCATTTCAGACAAATGACTGTCCAGTTTCTTCTTAAAAACCTTCAGTGATGAAGCACCCACAATTTCTGAAGGCAAGCTGTTCCACTGCTTAATTGTCCTCACTGTTTGGAAGTTTCTCCTCGAATCCAGGTTGCTTCCCTCCTTGATTAGTTGACAGTTGCATTAGGTGTTCCTTTTATATGTTGGAGAATTGTAAAGTTTAGGCTAGGGGGCTTTGTAACAGCTAAGAACAGAACAGGAAGTTGAGTCAACCAATCAGCAAGGAGGGTACACACCAGTGGTGGGATTCAAAAAAATTTACTACCAGTTCTGTGTGCATGACTTGGTGGGCACAGCAGGGGAAGGATACTGTAAAATCTCCATTCCCTCCCCACTCCTGGGAGAAGGTTATTGCAAAATCCCATTTCCTCTCCACCCCACTAACCTGCTTTCCAGCTCCGTTCTCCTGTGCAGGGCAACAAAAGAAGACCCAGCCGACCAGTTGGGACTTATGAAGCAGAGAATAGATGGGGCCAGGGCCTGTCAGAAGTGGTATTTGCCAATTCTCCAAACTAATCAAAATTTCCGCTACCCGTTCTCCAGAACTGGTCAGAACCTGCTGAATACCACCTCTGGTGCACACCTCTGCACAATCTGTGTCCTGTTCATTATCATTTTCAGGAATGGTAAAAAAAAAGGTTATAATTCAAGAACTATAATTCAAGTCCTACCCTTTTCCTATGTGTGCTGACATTGCATACACTTTCAAAGCATTGGGGTTTCAGTTGTGTTTTTACGACTTCCAGTCTCTTTTTTTGGATGTCTCCTATGGATGCCAGCATTCCTGTTTCGGTCGGATACTTTTATATAGGATATTAATGACTTCTATTTATAACAACCCCATGCTTTCACACATTTTCTTCTAAAGTCAGAAAGCATAGCCAAACAGAATCTTTTGAAAGTAACCATCTGTCCAGAAATATCCCAGAAGTTTACAGTTGTTTTGTTTGTTTTAAAAAGACAAGCAATAATATTATTCAGTATCCAATATTGTTATCTAATGATTACTGTCAGCCAAAATATCAGATGCAATTAAAAATACATTTCTTTGTGTATTTGGAATAGGAAGCTGGAAGCAATTTCTGGCTGATTCATTCATTTATTTGGCTTGGATCCAACAGTGCTCTTCTACCAGCAAAATGAACACAACTGCCAGATTAATTTCCTTCTCCCATTCAATTCCCTACATGCATTCCAATTTTATTTCAGAGGCTTTGGGATCCAAAGCATATTTAGGAGGTCAGTAGAAAAACAAAGGGAAGAGTGGCTCTGCTGAGATTGGCAAATTCAGCCTTCAGTACTTGTAGCTGTCTCAATGTGTTGGACTATATTCTGATAACTGTGTTTGCCTGGATGTTTGTTGACTATGCTGAGGGATTAAGGGAGACGAATTTCAGAAATCTAAAGACATCCAATTGTAGAAAGCTAAAATTCCATTTTAGACAGGTATGGTTCTTGGTTGGGATTAGCCAACAAATTTCCTTTGCTTTGTTCTTGTAAAACTCGAAAGAAAGAGGAAACAGAGAAGGAACATAATCTAGTTGAGTGAATTCCAGGCTAGAGCTTTTCCCCAATACAAAAGAATTATTTGGTAAAACACAGAAGGAATGGACTTCATAGTACCATTATCACTAGAGACCTGATATCAGATCTCAACTGTGACAAAGAAATGGAGGTTCATTTGTATATAGCAGTGGTCCCCAACCTTTTTGGTCACCAGGGACCAGTTCTGTGGAGAGAAGTTTTTCCGTGCGCAGGAGGGGGTGTGGTTTGCACATTGCCTGCATCCCAAGGATAGGGCTTCACTGGTTTGCACCGCCTGGTTACTGACATGTCATGGACCAGTGCCAGTCCAGAGACTGGGGGTTGGGGACCCCTGGCATATAATGTTTAGTGATTTACTTATTCTGCCCATTTCCCAGTTTATTTGTTTATTCAATTTATATGACTGCTCATGTCAAATGCATGATTCTGGGTAGCTAACACTATTCAAAAACAGAATAAAAATAACTTAAGAAAATTATAAATAATATAAATAGCAGCTCGGGGTGGGAGAACCCCCAACCAATAGCAACAATTGATATAACCATGAAACAGGATCTCCCATGTCTTCAAGGCACCAGGCTCAAGAGCAAACCTAAATCTTCAGTGCCTTACAAAAGAGATAAACAGATAACAGATAATAGATAATCAGAGTTGGAAGGGACCTTGTAGGTCAGATAACAGGGTTGGGGCTAATCTGGGAAAATGATACTCTCTGTGATAGAAAAACTCTCTTCCTAGATCCTACCAGATGACATTGCTTAGTATAGGCATCCTCAAACTTGGCATCTTTAAAACTTGTGGACTTCGACTCCCAGAATTCCTCCTCCAGTCAGGTTAGCTCAGGAATTCTGGGAGATGAAATTAAACTTGCCAGGTTTGAAGACCCTTGGCCTAGTAGATGGACCAGGAGATATTTATCCTGCCAAATCTAACAAGACTGAAAGACATCTGTGGAGATTCTCAGTCATCCAGGTTATGCTTATCTCAAAGGTTCTCCCCTCCACCCAAAGAGGTAACTCAGAAAGTCATGTTGGCTCTTAGAGGAAAAAAAGAAGCACCTCTGGGACAAGATCAAAAGACATAACTGGGGAGAGATGATCCCATATATAGCATCAGTGTTCTGGGGTTCATACTGTTTACTCTTTCCAGCTCTTCCAGAGTTAGCTGAAAAGTCATTTTCTCATTTTCTTCTCTAATCTGTAAACTGGGGATGTAAACTCCTGTCATCCCTTAACTGATGACTTTGTGGGAGGTTCAAATGATTATCTCAATTCTTCAGGCAAGAGAGACTATGAGGAAACTATTTATCATTCTAATTAAGTCACACCTGGCATTGTTCTATCTTGCATAAACAAACTGTCAGCTGGCTTTACATTGTAGATGATACCTGCACATGTGAATCTCAACAGGTGGGAGGCAACATGCAGCCCCTCCCCTCTCCAAATCATGTTTCCAAAGTCAATTGAACCAACCATCCGTAAGTAGATTGATGTTGGCTATAGTGGGGGGCTTTTACATACATAAGAAGTATCTTATTAGACAGGAATCTTACTTGTGAAGAGTAGAGTTTTCAATGACATCACTAGTACAATTTGGTAATATTTCAACTACTTTATTTAGCTCATCTTTAATTGCAACTAGAGTACTAAACAGCTTCATTCCTTGCTAATGTGGAGCTAGAGGGTGCCCCTAATAATAAAAGTTTGTGTATGTTTATGTGTGTGAATATATATATTGTATATATAGACTAGAAATGGAAGGAAATATTTGATTCCTCAAATAAAATACCAGATAAAAGGTTCCTAACATTCTTTTAGGTGGGTGTCTTTTTTCTCTCTTGGATCTCTTATTAAATTGTGCAGCAACTAATTATGATCCCTGCAGGCTAAGTAACTGTGCAACTGTAATAGATGAGTGGGTACACTATGGCAATAAGAGAGGCTTTTTTCTGTGTGCTTATTACATGTATTGTTTTAGGTAATTAACATCCACTTTGTAGTGGCAACAGAGACGCCTTGCTGTCTGTACAGTTTCTTGGCATAAAGCCTTTAAAATGTTGCTGGTACACTCCTTGCAATTCATGTTATATAATTTCCCAGGTTGTAAGCAGTTGTGCCCATCCAGGTTCAATGAAAGTGTGCATAGGTCCCTGTGTAGGAACCCAGGGGCTCACCATTTTTCCCTATTTGAAGCTGAAAAGTGCCATACTTTTGCCATCTTCCAAGAAAATGGAAGTTATCTTCCAAGAGTCTTAGAAGTGGCATTCAAACATGTTGTAGAATTCCATACATGCCTTCATGCAAATCCAGGATGCTATGAATGGTACTGTAAGAGAAATTCTTATCATGCACACACACAAAAATGCAGAACAATTCTCATACAAAAACCAGTGCCCTCTTGTAGAATCAGGAGGTCTCTGGTGAATAGCAGAATAACAGAGCTGGAAGGGATCTTGGAGGTCTTCTAATCCAATCCCCTGCTCAGGCAGGAAGCCCTATATCATTTCAGACAAATGATTGTCTAAGCTTTTCTTTAAAAATTTCCAAAGTAGAAGCATGCACAACTTTTGGAGGCAAGTTGTTCTACTGATTAATTGTTCTAACTCTCATAAAATTTATCCTTCGTTCTAGGTTGCTTCTCTCCTTGAATAGTTTCCATCCATTGCTTCTTGTCCTGCTTTCAGGTGCTTTGGAGAATAGGTGGACCTCGTCTTCTTTGTGGCAATCTTTTAATCCAAGTCCATAATACAAATGCATATTATTTCTATGTTTATCATACCCTAATGTTGTTACTGAAGGCATAGACTAAAAAACATAAGAAAAATCTTGCTGATTTAGTCCAGCATTCTGTTTCTGGTAATCAGAAACTTTCAGAAAGCTCAGCAATATGTTCTTCTACCTTCCTTTTATGGTAGCCAAGATCTAAGGTTAGTTCTTGGTGACACAAGATGTAGCCATCTAGACTTGTAGGCATTGTTAATCTGACCCTCCATGCCATTGCTTAGTTTCTTTCTAAAGCTATCTAACTCATAATCAACCTTGCCAGTCTGAGGGTAATGAAGCAGACCCATCTTACTTGTAACTGAGGGCAAGACTAGAAATTCAAGAAATAGGCTACATGATAGCCAATTCAAGAATTTCCTGGCTGTTTGAGCTATCAGCCAGGGGAAGAGATTGCCATGTGAATTTTATTTTATTTTATTTATTTTATTTTGTCAAGCGATTATTAGATAACAGGTATAAGTATAAACATGGTTATGAATACATGAAATGGATATGAATAAGAAAAAAAGAAACAATAGGACAGGGACGGTAGGCACGTTGGTGCGCTTATGCATGCCCCCTACAGACCTCTTAGGGGTGAGGTCAATAGTAGACAGTCTAAGGTTAAAGTTTTTGGGGTTTGGGGAAGAAACCACAGAGTCAGGTAGAGTATTCCAGACATTGACCACTCTGTTGCTGAAGTCGTATTTCCTGAAATCAAGTTCGGTGCAGTTTACCTTGAGTTTGTATCTATTGTGTGCTCTTGTATTGTTGTGGTTGAAGCTGAAGCATTCATTGACAGGTAGGACATTGCAATATATAATTTTATGTACTATACTTAGATCGAACCAAAGGCAGCGTAGTTCTAGGTTGTCTAGGTCTAAAATTTCAAATTTGGTGGCATAAGGTATTCTGCAATGAGTAGAGGAGTGGAGAACTCTTCTTGTGAAATATTTCTGGACTTTCTCAATTGCATTAATATAAGATATGTAATGCAGGTTCCAGACTGATGAGCTGTATTCAAGTATTGGTCTAGCAAATGTTTTGTATGCTCTAATTAGTAGAGTTATATTACCGGAGAAAATTAGTGACTTATTTTTCACTGTAGATCTTCAAACAAAAATGTTCATAGTCAATCTGTCAGAGATGATCTAGTGGATCCTGCACTAATTATGTGATTTAAATAGATCACCATTTCTAACTCCATAACTCTTTTAATAGAAAAGAATATATGTAGCTCAAGTTTGAACTGCGGTGTTCTTGGTGCTCTTTGAGCTTGATTGTTTTCATGCAAACATTTCATTACCCAGTTAGATAAAATCTTTAGTGCTAGAAGAGAATGGGGTTTGCTTCTGTTTATATACAGTAGTTTGCCCTTTCAGTTGGTGGGGAATATAGTTTTATGCTTGGCAATTCTTTAACTAGGCTTTTGTTTACTACTAGATTTTGCATCTAGTTTTAATCCCTACATATCTGGTTATTGATTATGGCAATGAGGTATCCAGGTTGTTTTGTTTCCTTTTTTATATTGTTTATTGTCTCTTTTTAAAGGTATGTAGATTTTGCAGATCTCTCTGTGCCTCCTGATGGCTAATTTGTCTGCCAAGCTTTCAGAAATTCCCTACCCTTTATGGATTTAGCTTGATCTAGGATGCTCATAGTTTACCAGTTGAAACTGTAGTGAGGTCTGTCCCAATGTTGTTAAATTAAGGGTTTTTTACAATGTCTTCTGATGGATCATGTTTATGGATGTGTTAATCTTTTGCTTTTCTTTCCTATACGGTGGCTACTACCATCCTTACACTGTATGTGTAGATTATACCTGTTGGGCCACTGGGTTGTGGATTGTAAAAGCAGTCTGTTTTCTCTTTCTGGGATTCTGGGTTGCTGCAGGGTGTTTGTACTTATCTGAGTAATGTTAAGACATAAGACATAAGAATTTATTTGTCATTACACTCGCTAGCAGGTGCAACGAAATGAGGTGCTCTTCCACAAAGTAAAACTGGACAAACACCACTAAAAGAAAAAAAAATTGAACTAAACACAACCAACCATACAATAATCTCTATGCAATTTAAAAATGTAAATACCCCATTACTCTCAGCCATTTAAATTCCACAAAAATCTTATGACCCTGCATTCAAACTCAAAACTGCACTTGGATAAAAACTGTTCTTAAATCTGGTCGTCCTTGTTCTTAATACCCTAAATCTCCTTCTCGATGGTAATAGTTCAAAGAGCTGATGTCCCGGATGAGAGGAGTCATTCAATATATTAAGTATCTTCCTCTTACATCTATTCCTATACAGTTCTTCCAAAGAGGGGAGTGAGCAGCCAATGATGTTTTGGGCCGTCTTGATCACCCTCTGAATTGCCTTTTTCTCTGCCACTGTGCAGCTCGAGAACCATACACAGAGACAGTAGGATAATATACTCTCAATTGAACTCCGATAGAAGGTAGTCAGTAGACTCTCAGCCAGTTGTTGTTTCCTAAGAATCCTTAGTAAATACAACCGTTGTTGTGCCTTCTTAATTAAAGCAGCGGTGTTTGCGCTCCAAGTCAGGTCATTTGTAATGATGGTCCTGAGAAACTTACATTCCACCACCTGTTCCACACAAACTCCCTCTATATACAGTGGCTGAATGTCTGCTCTTTTTTTCCTATAGTCCACTATAACCTCCTTGGTCTTCTTAATATTAAATAGAAGATTATTATTCTTGCACCAGCGGGATAGCTGTAGTACCTCATCCCGATATGTAACGTTCTTACACAAGTTGTCCTATGGGAGTTCTTACTTTGAAAGTGGAGCATTTGGTTAGTATGGGTAGTTTTGTGATAGACTTATGTTTCTTATTTGCCATGATAGATAGATAGATAGATAGATAGATAGATAGATAGATAGATAGATAGATAGATAGATAGATAGATAGATAGATAGATAGATTATAATAAATAATAAGGGAAAATGCCAGATCCTGAAAACTGTTGATTAGAATACAGATTCTACATCTACCATGCCTAAAATGTTAGCCACTCAGAAGATAATGGAAGGTTTATTCTGTATTAGCCACTCATGGTCCAACACTTCAGATAGACCAGTCCCTGGTGCCTTTGCACTTGCTGGTCCTTCTCCTCATCTACTGAAATTGGTTCAGGAGGCCTGTTGACAGTAACCTGGTGGGTATGATTGAATGAAAGGGTTAGTCTGCTGCAACTACCAGAACTAAAGGAAGTACATCTGATTGGCTTCCTCTGTATTTGCATTTCTAATTTTGGCCTTGTCCTGACTCTTTCCCGCTTTCTGCTGTGCCATTATTTGACTTCATTGTTCTGTGGATAACTGTGCAAATTATATTTGTGGCTTTCTTCTTTATGTTACTTTAAATATAAAGAGGCACATTATATTCAGTTAAACTAGGGGCAAAGCAATCTTTTTGTGCAAGGCAAATAGCACTTCTTAAGGCAACAAAGTGGTTGTTGCCAGTAGCAGAGTGACATTGTCAGGGTAGATGAGGTAGAATTTTTGTGGACATTTTTGTTTTTTTAAAGATGGGTGCATTAAGGACCAACATAAAATAAACAGTTAAACTTTGCAGTGGAGTAACTTCATGGTTTTAGTTCTGATTTCTGCAGAGAGAGAGAGAGAGAGAGAGAGAGAGAGAGAGAGAGAGAGAGAGAGAGAGAAGAGGAGAGAGAGAGAGAGAGAGAGAGAGAGAGAGAGAGAGAGAGAGAAGAAAGGAAGATTGTGCTGCCAAAAATGGGTAGTTATGCTGCTTTCATAATATAATTTCAACAGTGTGATTTCATTTTGGTGTGGGAGGTATAGAAATGAGGCTGGGTTAGTGTGTGAATTAAGCCATTGTTCTACAATAAATACATTCAGGTGATTGGCAGCAGTTTCCAGGGTTTCAGGCAAAAGTCTTTCTTACTCCTACCAGGAGGTAATTGGAACTGAAATGGGTACCTTATGTATTAAAAAGCCACATTTGCTTCTGAAGTTGCTCAAGGCACTGTACATAAACTTCCTCCTGGTGTGATTTTTCTCACAACAAACCTGTGAGGTGGGTTGGGCTGAGAAAGACTAAAAGTCCCAATGCTACTCCATGACATTCCATAATTAAGAATTAATTTGAATCTGGACTTCCAGATGCCTAAGTCCACCTTCTTATCTGTACATGTGACTGACTTGTCAGTTCTTCCAAAGGGAAATATAGTCAAAGCAGAATTTTTAGAAGGAACAAATCAGCAAAACCTATAGAATTACCCCCAAATCTTAAAGAATCAAGAAGCCTCACCTGAGGAGAGCAGTGACTTCAGAAAAAGTGTGAACAGATCTTCAAACACAAGGAGAAGGGTATTTAATTAAAAGGTTCCTTCTAAATCTGGTTAGTGGCATATATTACTGTGTTTTTTTCTCACTTGTTTTGCATTTTTTAAAAAAATGGCTGGAAAATCTCCATCACACAGACTATTATAACTCTCAGTCCAAGTAAGTGAGCACATCTAACCAACTGTGGCTGGTCCCTCCAAAACTAAACAGAGTTGTATCCTGTTAGTACTTGAATGGGAAACCAAGTCGTGAAAAATTTAAAACTTCTACAAAATGTAGGGCTAAACTATTTCTGTATTATTCCCAAGAAAACTACATGGATATGCACACATAGTCACTGGAAATTGAACTTCAATACAATATGAAGAAGTCTTTGCAACTTACCCCATTTGTGTTTTGTGTATAACTGATTCAAATATATTTAGCTTGTAGCCAATTTATTCTAAATACTCTTTCACAAATGTAATCTTTGCATACAACTTCCCAAATGGGCATATTTGACACATATTTTAAGAAACAAGAGATGCTAGTGAACTCTATTGATTGTCCATTTGCTGAGAGGAATTTGTGGTTTGTGCTATTTTAATCCCATAATGAAACCCATGATCCTTTACATCCTAGACATAATCCTTTCCCACAGCATTTGTGTCCCTGATCTAATACGGTTCCTGATATTTGCTCCTCTCAAGAAAAGAAGGTAATCACATGTCATGGGCATTTGTGGGAACTTTGGTTTGAAATGAATTAGATCAAGAAAAGAGTTTAGGTATTTTGGCTTTTAACGATTTGCAAGGTCATATAGAATAAAGTGCATCTTTGGTTTACATCCTTTCTATTTAGGACTGTTTATACATTGCTCAAAAAAATAAAGGGAACAATTAAACACCACAATGTAACTCCAAGTCAAAAAAAAATGTGAAATCAAACTGTCCACTTAGGTAGCAACACTGATTGACAATCAATTTCACATACTGTTGTGCAAATGGAATAGACAACAGGTGGAAAGCATAGGCAATTAGCAAGACATCCCCAATAAAGGAGTGGTTTTGCAGGTGGTGACCACAGACCACTTCTCAGTTCCTATGCTTTCTGGCTGATGGTTTGGTCACTTTTGAATGCTGGCGGTGCTGTCACTCTAGTGGTAGCATGAGATGGAGTCTACAACCCACACAAGTGCAGATAGTGCAGCTCATCCAGGATGGCACATCAATGCGAGCTGTGACAAGAAGGTTTGCTGTGTCTGTCAGCGTAGTGTCCAGAGCATGGAGGTGCTACCAGGAGACAGGCCAGTACATCAGGAGACGTGGAGGAGGCCGTAGGAGGGCACAACCCAGCATCAGGACCACTACCTCCGCCTTTGTGTAAGGAGGGACAGGGGGAGCACTGCCAGAGCCCTGCAAAATGACCTCCAGTGGGCCACAAATGTGCATGTGGCTGCTCAAATGGTCAGAAATAGACTCCATGAGGGTGGTATGAGGGCCTGGCGTCCACAGGTGGGGGTTGTGCTTACAGCCCAACACTGTGCAGGATGTTTGACATTTGCCAGAGAACACCAAGATTGGCAAATTCACCACTGGTGCCCTGTGCTCTTCACAGATGAAAGCAGGTTCATACTGAGCACATGTGATAGATGTGACAGGGTCTGGAGATGCCATGGAGAATGTTCTTCTGCCTGCAACATCCTCCAGCATGACCGTGGGCAGTGGCAGTGGGTCAGTAATGGTGTGGGGTGGCATTTCTTTAGGGAGCTGCACAGCCCTATGTGTGCTCACCAGAGGTAGCCTGACTGCCATTAGGTACCGAGATGAGATCCTCAGACCCCTTGTGAGACCATATGCTGATGTGGTTGGCCCTGGGTTCCTCCTAATGCATGACAATGCTAGACCTCATGTGGCTGGAGTGTGTCAGCAGTTCCTGCAAGACGAAGGCATTGATGCTATGGACTGGCCTGCCCATTCCCCAGACCTGAATCCAATTGAGCACATCTGGGACATCATGTCTCGCTCCATCCACCAACACCACGTTGCACCACAGACTGTCCAGGAGTTGGGGGATGCTTTAGTCCAGGTGTAGGAGGAGATCCCTTAGGAGACCATCTGCCACTTCATCAGGAGCATGCCCAGGCATTGTAGGGAGATCATTCAGGCATGTGGAGGGCACACACACTACTGAGCCTCATTTTGACTTGTTTTAAGGACATTACATCAAAGTTGGATCAGCCTATAGTGTTGTTTTCCACTTTAATTTTGAGTAACTCCAAATCCAGACCTCCATGGGTTGCTAAATTTGATTTCCATTGATAATTTTTGTGTGATTTTGTTGTTAGCACATTCAACTATGTAATGAACAAAGTATTTAATAAGAATATTTCATTCATTCAGATCTACGATGTCTTATTTTTGTGTTCCCTTTATTTTTTTGAGCAGTGTATATGAAAAAGCCAATAGAATAGATAAATTAATTACACTTAATATTAGTAGGCTAATTAAGCAAGATAACTGGAAAACCATTCCCCAAGTTTACCAGAATCATGTCATATGGATGTGAGGCCTAAAACAGAGCTTGGTATGAATTAGAAGATGTTTCTCAATCACAGCAACTTTAAGTTGTGTGACTTTAGCTCTCAGAAATCCTCAGTCACATTGCTGAAGCTGAGAAACACTGGTTTAGAATATTTAGAAGAATGAAATGACCTTCATTTTGGTTTCAATTTTAATTTTAGAAATGATATCATGTGTCCTGTCTGTGCAGTCCTTTTTTAATCTCAATGCTTTAAGTCACCAGCTCATACGTTTGGCAAGTGAAGCATCCTTTTATCCCCTTAAAATGGAGTCAGACAGGTATTTTCTACTGTTGTATTTTAGACTTCACTATTTGAATATGTTTTTTGCTAGCATAATCCTGCCCATGTTTTAGGTGCTTCACCTCCAATGAATGTTCACATCAGGGTTGTTTTTTAAAGCTGTGAGAGTCATTTCTGTGTAAATTGGTACTTGGGAATAATATCCCTATTGCATCTCATTTTAACAAGGTCTTATTCTCCTATATGCCACGGTGAGGCAGACTAACTCAGTGGTATTGTCTTCAGTTCATGCTGAAAGGCAGCAATTAGCCAATTATTTAGTTTAGTTAATTATTTACATTTATACCATCATAATGTAAATGTATACCAAATGGGAATGTTGTCATTTGGATTTTAATTCTGAACACTAAAATGTCTTGTGGTGGCTGTGAATTAGACTTCTATCCCTTGTTTTCAGAATATTTCCTACTTCAATGTATCGCATCTCAATAGATGGAATGTCTCTTTCATTCTAAGCCATCATCCCACCCTACTCCACCCCTCCTTCTGTAGTATTTCATAGTATACAAATATATCTTCACTCTTCCTCCTTCTTTGAAATGGAATGTTGGCAGAGATAGTAAAGACTGAGTAATTTGGCCAGGAGCTTCTTTAAAACTGGAAATTAGGCAGATCAGAGGGTGAACAGCAGAACTGAAGGGTCACACTGGCACAAAGTCACTGACAAACCCGCAGTATAACTTTGTACTCAAAAAAAAGGTGTAGTAATTATTCCACAAAGGGTTGCCGGAATTTTATTATATATTTATTATCTAGGAAAGAAATTCACCTCTGTGGGGAGGATTCCAAGCCAAACCAAAAAGGATACTAATTTTTTTATCTTATATAAAATTGAGGACTTGAAAACTTTATAGAAGTAAAAATGTATTTGGGAATAAGAACAGTTTCCAAAAATAGAACAGTAATATCTTGAATTTCACCGAGCATATCTGTCTCAGAGCTTTGAGAGGCTGGTCATTGCTCATTGGTCATTTGACTCTTCTGATCTGGAAGACATGGGAATTCTTTCTCATGCCTGTCCTCTAATAGTCGTAATGTTGGGCAGTTCTACAACCAACTCAAATCTTTAATAAACTCGCTAATATATGCAAAATTACTCATTGATTCTTTAAGTACTTGACTGCATCTCACCAATGTGAGATTTGAAGAGGAATGTTTTGCAGTTGGAACATGAAAAGAAATCACACGGACAAAGTTTAGAGAACAGATAAATTTTAATAGAGCAGCAGAGGTGATATTCCAGTCCCAAAATTGAGAAGGCAGAACTGTCCAGCATTTAACTCACCTGTTGATTATCCCACCTCCCACATGAACTTCAGGGATATAATGAATCTGATGGATTTGCTGGAGATGTATGCTGGTTCACTGTTAAAAGCAAGCCTATCCATTACTAAATCTGTATGCATGGCTAGAAATCAACAGCTCTGAACACACAAATTTTGGATTTTTTTTTGTGATAAAATTTGTGTGTGAATGAGTGTGTTTAAGCCTTTATATACATGAGGAAAAAGTGCTCCAAATGCTATCTATCATGTCTGTTTGTCTGCGTGCCTGCCTACCTACCTACCTACCTATCATCCATCCATCCATGATCCTAGCATTATTATTTTTACTCAAAGCAGTGAACATGCACAATGTTCCTTCATTCTTCTATTTTCCCCACAACAATAATCCTGTGAGGTAGTTCGACTAAGAGAGGGAAAGACTGGCCCAGCAGGCTTTTGTACCTAAGATAGGACTAGAATTCATAATTTTCCAGTTTCTAGCTGGGTGCCTTAACTATTACACCAAACTGGCTTTATATTAAAGACATTGCTTACACTAGTTCAAAGCTGTTCAAGGAATAGTGTGAACATGCATGTTTAAATATAGAAACTGATATAGAAATGGACCAGAATTAGCTGAATACTAAAATAATGGGAACTGGGGCTGATCAGTTTTTGTTTTTCAGGTAAAGGTAAAGATAAAGGTTTTCCCCATCCAGTCATATCTGATTCTAGGAGGTGGTGCTCATCTCCATTTTTTAGCTGTGGAGGCAGAGTTTTGGTGGACATGGGGCTGAGGCACAAGAACGCTGTTATCTTCCCACCAAAATGGTACCTATTTATTCACATTTACATGCTTTCAAAAGTGCTAAGTGGGCAGGAGCTGGGACAGGAATAGGAGCTCACCCTGTTGTGTGGCATTTGGGTCTCTAATCCAGGCTGTCAGCTTTCAGCTGAGAAACTCAGCAACTTTAACCGCTGAACCATTGCACCCCCTTTTATGTTTTCAGATATGCCTACCCTTCTCTGAATATTCAGAAATAAGGTATCAGGCAAAACCATAGACAGGCCAAGAACTTGACCAGGTAGACTGCCTTTGGCTTGCAGATCACAAGTTAAAATGATCTGACCTATTTGCCCATGAATAACTCAGGGTTGCCTCTGCATTAGTCATGGGGAAGGCAGTCTCTTCAGGCCAGTACTTCTGACACCCTTTAGGTTCATATCCTGGGCAGCCCTTCCTTCTGTATTTTAGACACAACTCTCTGCAAATGACTATTTACTCAGAAGCACTTGCCTTTATACATGCCACTACATGATAAGGATGTTTGCAGAACCATTTTTGCAAGTCTTGTGTCAGCTGTTACCACAGAGATGTTTTGTAGGGGGTGATGTTATTGTTTCAGGGCTGCAAACCCTTGTATAATTTTCAGATGCCAGGATATTTAGAGAGCTCACTCTCCCTCCCTCCCTCGCTCCCTCCCCCCCTCTTTTCTGACATATAGTGGTCATCTAGATTTTTGCTATCCAGATTGTTGTGGTAAGCCTACAGTTGGGGGACACAGCTCCTGTCATGTTGTAAGGCTAAGGCTAGGGACAGTGGCGCAGTGTACAGCCCTGGTTCTTTAAACCTATGCCACAAATAGAGATACAGATAAGATAGAAATTCAATATGCTATATCTGTTGGTGTTAAAGTAACCTTCAAAGTTGACTTTACTTGTTAGTCATACTCTTCTTTTCATTGGGTGTTCAAAATGGTTTCCAGACAATTGTTTTTATCCAGGAATTTTAAGGCCTGCTCATATTTCATTTCAACAATGTATCATATGAGACATACAGACCACACTGTTAAAAAATGTACAGTATTACTTTGTGGCCATACCCATTTCTGGACAATGCTTTTATTATTCCCACAAATTTACAAGTCTTAAATTGATGAACAAATTGCAGTTTAAAATTATCTTCATCTGATTTTTTGCTGCTTTTAGGCCAACATAATAACAAAAAGCATACTGTAAAATGGGGTGAGAAGTCAAGAGCGAGAAAGGTTTTCCTTTCCTTTTCTTCTACTAGCTTTCATCTTCCAATTTGTTTCATGTGTTTCCATTTCTTTTCCTCTTCTCTTTGAATACTAAAAAGGTTCATTTTTTTTTTCTGTTTTCAGAATTACAATGGATAGGCTAAATTTATTTCCTTGATGAAAATTATTGCAAGGCTGTTCAAAAAAAACAAAAAAAAACTAAAACCAGCTAAAACTTCTCTCCCTTGTTTTTTTTTATGAAACTCCTAGTGGTTTTGGCCTGCTTCCTAGAAGAGCTACTATGAGAACCATGTAACCTCAGAGAGAACGATGGATCTGATTTGAAACATCTTTCCAAGGTAGGAAAAATGTACCAGACAATTTGGATACAGGAGATGCTTACAGCATACCTTTATAACTAAGTATTTAGTGGTTGACTACTTTAGATATATTTCCATATGCCACAAAGTTACAATATGATTACAACATACTCATATAAGTATTTATTTATATATTATATTTTTTATCCCACTTTTATTACTTTATAAGTATTTCAAGGTGGTAAGCATGTCTTTCTAGTCATGCCTTAGGCATGAAAGCCAGCTGGGTGACTTTGGGCCAATCACTCTCTTTCAGCCCACTTGGGGTTGTTATTGTGGGGGGAAGAGGAGGAGGAGGAGGAGGAGAAGAAAGAGGGGGAAGGGAAGAGAGGAGGAGGAGGAGGTATATCAATACAAAGTTGTATGTACTTAAATTCTTCTTTAAGTAAACCTAAATAAAACTTACCCTGACAAACAAGATCAACATTCAAGAGGCAGAGCCAAAAACAAAACTAACCTATGGAAAATGGAATGGAAGAAGAAACTAAATATATAGTTTCCTATTCTTAGGCAGTACTGTAAGATAATATATTGCACTCAACATACCTGTTATGAAAACAAAGATGCAAGGAATTAGTTTTTCTGCATACTTCAGGATTCAGGCAAATCATAGAAAAGAAGTCTAGTTTATCTTTCTAGGTAAATGAAGCTATTCTGAAGCTTCTGAAGAATCACAGGATTATGGAAATTAGTGCTGTGGAAAGAAAAAAATTCTGAAGAGGAGGAGGAGGAGGAGGAGGAGGAGGAGGAGGAGGAGGAGGAGGAGGAGGAGGAGGAGGAGGAGGAGGAGGAGGAGGAGGAGGAGGAGGAGGAAAATTGGTGAAATTTCCATGAATGGAGTACAGTGATATCACACTTAATGTTTTTTAAAATGTGTGTGAACATCCTTGCTCTGTAAATGGAAAAAAATGGAAGCCAAATAACACTTTGTATAAACTGGAAAGGACATTTTACTACTACAGGAAGAATCTGACCATCAAGATCAACTGGAACACCAGGCACCCTTGAGAGGAGAGAGTTTTATAAGTACTTTCCTTATCTGATGGCTTAGTGTAGAAGTGGGGAAACTATGGCCCCCTTATGTATTCATTGCAGTTTAAAATGGCTTAGGAATTCTGGAAGTTGAAGCCCACAAGTCATAAAAGGGCCACAGTTCCCCACCCATGGCTTTGTGTTTAAGGGTAGCACTAGTGATTCTGCTTAAATTTCCAGAATTTGCTCAGTAAGAGTTCATTTGTGCCCTGAATTCTTTCACCTCTGCATGAAGTTAGGAAGATTTTTCATCAGTTTAGAGTACAGTGTCAACAATCACTTAGCAATTTTTATTTAGTTGCATCCAAGATTCTGAATGAGAGGTTGGTTATGACTAAATGACTGAGCAAGATCTAAGATCTGACATTTAATGCCAAAAAGTAAAAAAAGTTTATTGATGGTGGACCAGTTTATAGTGATCATCCTTATTGCCTTTGATGGACATCTAGCCTAAGAAGTGAAGTTAGATCATATGAGACAATAGCAGAAATGGCCTTTGTTAGTGAGCTTTATTCATAGCTTTCTAAGGATGATGAGTGCTACCACATGTTTTTTAGCATTTTCTCTCAGCGCACTTTACTTGGAATTGCATTTTAAGATTATTTGAAATTGCAGGGCAAACTGCGTAGTTGTTCATTTCCTGAGCTGGATCCTAAGAAGCATATTATTTCTATTTTGATTCAACTGTTGAAATTATTAGTTTGTTTCCATCAGACTTAAAAGTTTTGGTGAAATCAAATACAATTATAATTAAATCCTTATACAGTATGGATTCTCTAGAAATGCAAGGCACCACATAAGAGGATTCCTCCAACTTTTATTCCCATAACAGCCACATAAAGGTTGAAAGACAATGATTGGTCCAAAATCATACAGAAAGCCCCATGTTCAAGTAAGGGCTTGAATTTGGATAATCCACATCCAACTGTTTAGTCACCAAAGTACAGACGTTCTATAGTTGATTCTAGAACTGTCGTATTATTTTTATAGTGATATTTGGAGACTTATAATGATATTTGGAGACACTTCAAAGTATTTTTTCACTTTGAGCTGTGGTGGTGCAGTGGTTAGAATGCAATATTGCAGGCTAATTCTGCCAACTGCCAGCAGTTTGATTCTGACCGACTCAAGGTTGACTCAGCCTTCCAACCTTTCGAGATCAGTAAAATGAGGACCCAGATTAGAGGCAATATGCTGACTGTGTAAACCGCTTAGAAAGGACTATAAATCACTGTAATGTGGTACATAAGTCTCATTGCTATTGCTATTTTGTTATATTTTGTAGTTGACCAAACCATAATTTCTTGTTTGTTCATTTATTCATCCAATATATCTCCTGCCTTTCACTCAGGGTGGCATTCTGGCACTTCCTCTTTTATTTTTATCCTCAGAACAACAATTTTGTGGTACAGGATGGGTACTGAAAAAGTGATTCACACAAAGTTATGCAATGAATTTCCATGGCAAAAGGTGGACCCTGAATCTTCTAAACCCTAATCTGGTGCTTAATCTGTGCATTGAGTGCATTTTTTTTTTGCTTCTCCTTTATTAATGTAGATCAATGTTTATAGACCAAGTTAGGATTCATAGACTTACTTCTGAGTAGATTTGAATGAACAAGAGAGCATTTAGCTATTTTATAATATAGTTAATTAGCACTATAATGAAAATTGCCTTTGCATACATATGTACCTTGAATTCTTTCATGGGAAGAATCCTTTCATGGGAAAATAGTGTTCCTGATTATGATAATGTTCTCTTGACACATTGATTTGCTTTGAAGAAAAGGCAGCTGCTTGATCTGACATACAAACTACACTGCTATCTGCATCTGCATCTTAGAAAGGTGCTGACAACGATTTGATCTGTTTCTTCATGTACTCCCAAAGGATTAAGTAAAGGAGAGTTACTCTTGTTTCTTCCCACTCACAGCTCCTTTCTACAGGTTGCCTAAAAGAAGTACTGACATTGGGCTCACTCTCACTGCCACCCCAAAAACAGGCAAAATAAGAAGAGTTTCCTAGAGACCATCTCAATTCCCTTGAAAACGCTTTTGTTTATCTCAGGAGTTCTCACTGCTCTAAGGTATTTCCCATTTAGGATAGAGGCGCACAATGTTCCCCTTTCTCAAGTCAACTGCTCAGAAGCTCAGCCAAACAGCAGGGAACCCACTAATCCTTCTTGTCAACCACAGGAACAATCCCAAAGAAGTTAATTAATATCAATAAGTTGCCCTTTCTATTTTTTCTATTTAACTTTTTTTGGGTTTTTTTTTTAAAACATAAACAAACAAAAACATAAAAACATCAAGCTATCTTCCATATGTGTACATACAGTGTGCCGGTTGGTTTACAAATTGTTTTGTGCTTCCATTTCATAGTCTTCAATTACAATTACATTGCATATAATCTCATATTTTCAATCAAAAATTAAATACCTTAGTATCATTATTAATCAATCATTTGGCTATACTTTTATTCATTCATGTTTTACAAGATAATCATAATTTACTTAGTTTGTTTTATAACAGTTCATAATCCCAAATCTATCCTAAAATCATTTTGTAGATATAATAAGAAAGAAGTACATCTTTATATATTTATTATTTTCTAAAAGTCTACATATTTCATTACTGTATTTTATTGTCTAACCATTGATAGAAAAGATCCCAAATTTTATAAAATTGTTTATCCTCTTGTTCTCTAATTTCAAATGTCAATCTACTCATTTCAGCACATTCCAATATTTTCTTAATGATTTCCTCCTGTAATGGTGTTTTCTCATTTTTCCAGTTTTTGGCAAATACAATCCTAGCCGCTGTTAATACATTTACAATCAGGTATTTCAAGTCTTTACTATATATTTCAGGTAAAATTCCCAATAAAAATATCTCTGGTTTCAAGTCTATATGTTTTTTTGTCATTTTTTCCAACCACATGTGGATTTTAGTCCAGTATTTTTTAGCATCTTCACAAGTCCACCACATATGGTAATATGAGCCAGGTGTCTGATGACATTTCCAACCTTTTTTGGATTTATTCTTGAACATTCTTGCTATTCTTGTCGGGGGAAAAATGCCACCTGTAAAACATCTTATACAAATTTTCTTTATATGCTGTTGACATTGTCATTTTATAATTTTGAGACCACAATTTTTGCCATTTCTCTAAATTGATCCCATATCCAAAATTCTTCCCCCAAGCAATCATAGTTTCTTTAACTTGTTGTTCTTCTAATTTAATTTCTAATAAATATCCATACAGTTTTTTAACCACCTTTTCATCAGTACCTGTCAAAATCTTATCTAAATCAGTCAATTTATCATAGAAATCTTCCATTTTAGAATCTTTATCATACCTTGAATGTATTTGCACATATGAAAACCAATTCATCTTTATACCTTGTTCCTCTAGTTTTTGTATAGATTTGAGTTCACCCTTTTCATTCAATATTTCACCATATCTAACTGTTTGTTCCTTTTTGTATATTATAGGATAAGAAAATGCTTCAATAGTCGATAGCCAGACTGGAATTTTCAAATAACATTGTCTTTTAATCTTCTCCCAGTTTAACCACAGAGACTCCCGTATATAATGTCTTCTAAAATACCCCTGTGTTTTAGTTCCTTTATACCATAAAAAAGCATGCCACCCCAACAACAAATCATGTTCTTCTAATGTCAACAATCTAGTATTTCTTAGTGTTATCCATTCCTTAACCCACATCAGATTTGTAGCTTGATAATACAGCTCCCAGTTAGGCAAACCAAATCCTCCATCTTGCAAAAGTTTTAACTTTATTCTTGCTTTCTTACCTTGCCATATATATTTCAACACAATTTTATTTAAATCTTCAAAGTAATCTTTTCCAAGCCTAATTGGAATTGTTTGAAACAAATATAAAATTCTGGGTAATATATTCATCTTGATTGTTGAAATTCTCCCTATTAGTGACAGTTGTAAATTTTCCCATTTTGCCAGATCTAGCGCTATCTGCTGTTTAAGTTTGATATAATTATTCTCCTTTAGTGTACTACGTCTTGCTGTCAAATATATCCCCAAGTACTTGATCTTATTCATGACCTGAATTTTCAATAGGTCTGCCAGTTCTTCCTTTTGTCTTAATAGCATATTCTTTGTCAAGATCTTTGTTTTATCTTTATTTATTTTCAAACCAGCCACCTTTCCATATGTCTCTATCTTTTCTATCAATTTTGGTCCTGTTTCTAGAGGGTCTTCTAAGATGAAAACCAGATCATCTGCAAATGCTTGCAACTTAAATTCTTCCTTTTTGATTTTCATTCCTTTTATATTCTTTTCATCCTTAATATTTCTGTTTAGCACTTCCAAAGTTAACACAAACAACAAAGGTGATAGTGGGCACCCTTGTCTTGTTCCTTTACTCATATTGATAGAGTCTGTCAGTTCTCCCTCTATCATTACCTTTGCCGTTTGCTTATAGTATGTAGCT
Organism: Notechis scutatus; assembly: GCF_049901735.1. Taxonomy (NCBI): domain Eukaryota; kingdom Metazoa; phylum Chordata; class Lepidosauria; order Squamata; family Elapidae; genus Notechis; species Notechis scutatus. Next base: position 88,692,039 of record NC_142010.1, on the reverse strand, counting down.
TCTATTGCTTGAATAAATTTTCTAGCAAAGCTCATCTGTTCCAGCAGTAATAACATGAATCACCAATTCACATTATCAAATGCCTTCTGTGCCTCTAGAAATATCAGAGCCATTTGTTTTTCAGGATGTGCCTCGTAGTATTCCCAGGTGTCCAAGATTACTCTCATATTGTCTTTAATTTGTCTCTTTGGCAGAAATCCATTTTGATCAGGAAGAATAAAATTATTTAGATATTTTTTAAGTCTTTCTGCCAATATTGAAGCAAAGATTTTATAATCTGCATTTAGTAGAGAAATAGGTCTATAGTTCTTAATTTGTAATGGATCGGCCTCCTCTTTTGGAATAAGTGTAATATAGGCTTCTGACCATGATTTAGGTATCTTCTTCTTTAACATAACTTCATTCATAACTTCTAGCAATGGAAGATTCAATGATTCTTGTAATGTTTTGTAAAATTCTGCCGGAAGTCCATCTGGGCCTGGTGCCTTTCCATTATTTTGCTTCTTGAGTGCTTCAGTTAACTCCATCATCGTTATATTGCTTTCTAACATTATTTCAATCTCTTTAGGTATCTGAGGTAAATTAGCATTCTGTAAGTACTGTTTAACTCTTTCCTCATCAATATTCTCTTGCATATATAGTTTCCCAATCTCACTAATTGAATTCCAAGAGGACTGCCAAATGGCGATTGAAAAAGAAGAAGATGCAGTAGGTGGAAAGGTGGAAGCCAAAGAACAATGTGAACCAAGATCTATGAGAGCTGCTAAACCTAACTATAAAATATAATCACGGAAGAGAAAAAAGTGATTACAATTAATATAAATGGACTTAACTCAGCCGTTAATAAGTTGCCCTTTCATGACATCCAGAACGTGCACTTTAAAGTGCTTAATGATAGGAATGCCCCTGTAACTGATTAAGATTTATCATAGTTTCAAACGCTTTTTACCCATATTTTATTGGAGATGAGGTCTGCCCCCACACTCCTGGCCTTCTGGAAGAGCCTAAAAAATTGACTCTGCCACTTGGCCTACGGCCTCGACAGCAACCTGCTATATTGGGAGTGGATGACCAGGTAGGGAATATTCTTATTCTCAAGCTGCCAATAATCTTGGTTTTTAACTTTTCCATTCAATATTTCTAATTTTAATTGTTTTAGCATCATTTTTAATTATATTGTAAAGCATCCAGAGTCATTTTATCAGTGAGATGAGTAGCATATTAATTTGTTATTTATTTGTTAGAATTATATGCTGCCCAATTCTCTATCCAAAGTGACTCTGGAATTTATAATGGAGCTATATAGAATTTTTAAACAGTGAATCTGTAACAAGGACATTAAATTCCTCTTTCAGGTGTTTATTCTATCATCTAGTACAAATGTTTAACAAAAAAGCATGGAAGTAAAAACATTTTGAGTTGTATTAATTCTTTCAGTAACAAAGGCAAGCTTTCATAGCATTTTAAAAGACATAGGATTCCAGAAAAGAGATATTTCTCATTCAAGTTCATGTATGTATGTATGTATGTATGTATGTATGTATGTATGTATGTATGTATGTATGTATTGACAAGAATTATATGGCCATCTATCTCATATAATAATTCTAGGTGGTTCACAACCATAGAACAAAAGGGTTAACAGGAAACAATTTCATGTATACTTTCAGAAATGAAAAGGCTATAACTGAAGAGGCCTGGAGGAAGGGTCCCCCCCCCCTTTTTTTTTTTAATCTCAAGGTTCCATAAACCTTCTGGTTTGTAAGAGTTTGAATTGAGGAAAAATCCCCTTAATTTAGGATTTAGCTCTGGCAGAGCCTAATCTTAGAGAAAAGGAGGAGAAAATTGATTTCAAAAAGTATGATGGCAAGCATTCAACCCTCTTCTTAAAGCATCTTACAACACAAGCCTGCTAAGAACAGAAAGAGTGTGCTGAACAAGAATACCTTTTATCTCCAGTTTGTGGGCCAAGACAGCTGCCAAACACAAATTAATGTGTAATTATTTTTCTTCCCTGAATCATTTTCTTTCATGTGTCATAACATGCAGGATAAATATCACCACACCTTTGACTTTAATTGTGGTAATCTGATCTGTCAACCACAAGAAAGCATTTTCTAATGCTCTCTTTAAAATGGACTTTCAAGTCAAAGCAACAACAGGACCTTGATTGTTCCTTTTTTTCTTTTTTCTTTTTTTGAGTCTAGATTGGAAGGCAATGATGAAAACATAACCAAATCTTGGCCCACACAGCAAACAGGCAATGTCTTAAAAGATACAAATGGCTATGTATTTGACAGGTGACTTAAGGTGATGATGGGATTCCTTTTTTCATTGTTTGGTGACTAATTATTTGCCTGGTAAATGTAAGGCTACCTGGCTTTGTGTTAATACTATAATGTGAAGTAGGCTAAATTGCTTATCTGTTCCAATTGTTTAAACATTTGGAGGAAAAGACTCCCGAGAGAAGTAGGTGGTTTGATCACTAGAGATCTTTTGTATAAAAGAGATTGTGAAAACAAATAAGATTGTTCTTGGTGGGGCTTTGCCTGGGATTATTGTAGAGACCTGTCATTTACTTACTAATGCAGATCTGTGATCAAAATGCTAGGTTCAAAATTGTGTCTCTATGTATGTGCAAGTGTACTATGTATGTATGAGTGTGTGTGTGTGTGTGTGTGTTCTCAACATTAAAATTGTCCTAGTTCTATCACAACTGCCAACTTAATCTCAAGATAAAGCCATTTTGTAGAAAGCTGGGATGAACACAAGGCAAATACTTTGTGTTTTTCTTGGCAGAATTAATCAGGATTCTTTTTTTCTTTAGTTGAGTTAAATTAAGTTGAACATGAATTATTATCATTATTATCCAGATCTCACTGCTGCTTGATGATATACAGAATCCTTTGATATCAGTAAGTTTGTTTTACTTGTAGTGGTTTTGGTGTCATGTTCTAAACATAAGTTCTGCTGTCCCAGTCATATTGAAATAAGTCTGATCAGAACAGCTCGATGTGAGACCAAGATTTAAAATATGGCTTCAAAAGTAGTGTTCAACCAAACTGGGTATTTAATGTGGGAGAAGAAATATATTACATGTATGTTCATTGATAACACCTAACGTCTTATGGTAGGTTCAATACCAAATGAACATAATTGACCAGAGCAATTGTGCAAAGGAGCTATCAAACTATTAAATCATTAATTACTTTAATAAGATAGGAACCTGAACCTTGCATATCTAGAAGCAGGAAGAATAGGGTTTTGGTTGGTCTTCTCTGTGTACAATGATCATTCTTGTAAGTTTATTCCTATTAAATGGATTTTCAAAGTAAAAAAAATAATTCTTGCAGATTTAAATAAATTCATGTCTCTAATAAGTTCATGTGTCCCATTTACCATCTATGTCCACTGAACTCATATACCAATTTAGAATACAAATCTAAATGGAGCAAATTGCACTTATATGAAGCTATGCTTGGCTTCATTTTCACATCCCAGTAGTAGCTTTAGAAGGGAGTTGGATGATTTACAATGAAGGACAGAAATATAGCTATCAAAATGTGTTATATTACATATATAAAACCTGCAGGTTGACATGCACACAATTCTGGAATTAACAGCCTGGAATATCTCCATGTATGCAAAATCCAAGTTTATAATTTTAAAAATAAATATTGTGGTAAAATAAACACTTTTCTCCAATTCCTTCTTCATCTTGTACTACTGCTTTGTCCCTCTGTTATTTAATATTTAGTCATGCTAAGAATACTTCATTGAAGTTTGAATAATGAGGATGAGGGAGAAAGAGGAAGAGGATACATCAATTGCTAAACTGACTATGGTTGTGCAAAGCTTTTTGATTTATCAATGATATTAAAAGTTTTGCTAATAGTATCTTCTACATTCAGTAAAACACATACTTCTGACATGGCTTGGATCAAAGTATTATCATTCTATATACTATAGAAATGTATTTCATTTAACTTCTATAGAGATTAGTTGCAGTTAGCTTTCTGATGTTTAAGCAATACAATAACAACACAACACAATAACAATAGCAATGGGAGATTTTAATTATCCTGATATCAATTGGAAAACTAATTCTGCACCAAGTGAGAAATCAAATAAGTTCCTAACCAACCTAGCTGACAACTTTGTTGTCCAAAAGGTAGAGGGTGAAACTAGAGGGACAGCCATACTGGACTTACTTCTTACAAACAAAGAAGAAGTGGTAGAGGGAATTGAAACTGCAGGAACCTTGGGTGAGAGTGACCATGTCATACTAGAATTCAACATAACACAAACACAAGCAACAAAACATAATGACACCAGAGTCTTGGGTTTTAAAAGAGCTGATTTCAATAAACTCAAGAGAGAACTTGAGAAAGATTCCATGGATGAAAATCCTAAAGGGGAAAACAACTCAAGAATCTTCGGAAACTCTAAAAAGTATGATCATAGAAGCCCAGACCAGCACAATACCACTGAGAAAGAAAAACAAGAAATACAAGAAGAAAGCAGCATGGCTGCACAAAGATCTCTCTGGCAAATTGAAAGAAGAAAAGGACAAGTACAAAAAATGGAAAGAAGGACATACAACTAAGGAAGAATATCAGCAGATAGCCAGAATCTGTAAAGACGAAGTCAGGATAGCAAAGGCTCAGAACGAACAAAGACTTGCAACAAAAGTCAAAGATAATAAAATATGTTTCTTCCAACATATAAATAACAAGAAAAAAATCAAGCAAACGTCAGTCCACTAAAGAGAGAAGAAGGCAAGGAAGTAACCGGCAATAGAGAGAAAGCAGAACTGCTTAACTCATTCTTTGCATCCGTCTTCATGCAAAAAGAAACTATAGCTCAACCCACCAAAAACATAACTGTAAAAGACAGACCAGAAATAAAAGTTAAAATAAGGAAAAAAATAGTCAGAGAACACCTGTCTGATCTTGATGAAAACAAATCACTGGGACCTGATGGATTACATCCCAGAATTTTAAAGGAACTGGCAGACGTCATCTCAGAACCACTGCACCGCATCTTTCAAAAATCCTGGAGCACCGGGGAAGTACCAGACGACTAGAAAAGAGCAGATGTGGTTCCCATCTTCAAAAAAGGGGAAAAAAAACAGACCCAGGAAACTATAGACCAATCAGCCTAACATCAATACCCGGGAAGATACTGGAAAAGATAATAAAAAACAGATCTGCCGACAGCTAGAAACAAGTAAAGTAATAACTAGCAGTCAGCACAGGTTTGTTAAGAACAGATCATGCCAAACCAATCTTATTTCATTCTTCAACACAGTGACTAAATTAGTAGACCAGCAAAATACTGTGGACATAATATAGTTAGATTTCAGCAAGGCATTCGACAAAGTAGACCACAACCTACTTCTTAGTAAGCTAGAAAAAAGTGGAATAGATAGCATCACCACCAGATGGACTCGCAACTGGCTGGCAAACTGTACTCAACGAGTCGTCCTTATTGGGTCTAAGTCTACATGGAGGGAAGTAAGCAGTGGGATGCCACAAGGTTCCGTCTTAGGCCCAGTACTCTTCAATATCTTCATTAATGACTTAGATGAGAAAATAGAAGGGGAACTTACCAAATGTGCAGATGATACTAAGCTGGCAGGAATAGCTAATACCCAAGAAGATAGGCTCAAGATTCAGATGGATCTTGACAGACTAGAACACTGGGATGTATCTAACAAAATGAAATTCAATGTAGAGAAAAGTAAAGTCCTACACTTAGGCAAGAAAAACCAAAGTACACATATAGACTGGGTGAAACCAGGCTCAATAGCAGTAACTGTGAGAGGGATCTTGGAGTCTTAGTGGACAACCAGCTAAATATGAGCCAGCAGTGTGTAGCAGCAGCCAAAAAAGCTAATGCAATCCTGGAGGGCGGAGTTGGCGTCGCGACGATACGGCTTGGAGGTCTGAGATTGCTGCCAATATCTTTGCTCCTAGACAGTCCTATCGGATTTAAACTGTCCCAAAGAGATGGTGAAAGTGAAGAGCGCATCCTGTCGATCCCAGGGATACTGCAAAGTCCCTGGTAGATCTCCCTGGTAGTCCCTGGGAGAAGCTCTTCTTGCCAGCGGCAAAGAGGCAGCCATTAAAGCTGCTGAAGTTGGGACAGCTCTGAAACAGAAGAGAACAGAAAGAGAGAGTGTGCCAGTTTGGTGAGAACTTTTTCTTTATTCTAAGATCTGAAAGGACACCCTAAGGAAAAGAAAGAATCTGTAAAAGTTTTGACAGAAGTGATTAAGCGGCGATTTTAAACAGGAATGTCAAAGTAATGTGTTTTTTTTTTCCTCATTGCTGGATTTTCTAAACACAATCTTGTATTTTGAAACTGGACTGGTTTTTTTCGTTTACATCTATTTTTTTTCTCCTTTTTGATTTTGTAATATTTTAGGCTAGAGGCTCCCTTTAGTTATCTCTTTTTTTAAAATATCTTTTTCTTCTTTTTATTAATTCTTATTATATCTTGCTTGGAAAAGGAGGGGGAAAGTGAGAGCAAAGAAACTTTGTAACACTGCCAACTAGAGGCTTGAAAATATTCTATTTCCCTGTGACCAGACAAAGCTGAGAAAGAAAGAACTGAGACTCTTTTTCAAGGACATTGCCATTTGATAAGATAGAGGGAAGAGCATGGGAGAGTATTATTACAGGTGCTCTTTTGGGTTTCTATCAACAGCTGGAGTCTGGTGTTGAAACCTAGTGGGGGAAAAGGTGATAAGTTTTTGGAGAAGAGAGCTATAATAAGAGCCTTGGATAATTAAACAAAGTGCAGTGTGCTCTTTTTACTTTTTCTAACTTGTGCTATCCCTCCTCACCAACTTTATTGTATTTCATTTTATCTTTTTTTTTTTTTTTTTGTAATAACTATTTGGGTTTTTGGCTTTGTTGGAGCTTGTCTTTGTTTTTCTTTTTTTCTTTGGAAGTCCAATTTCTACATTTGCTGTTTATTATAAAGGGAAAGCCTTTAAGTATTAATGGTTTTTTTAAAGGGAATAGCCTTTTCCCCCCCTTTCCTGGTATTTTTGTTTTTTTAATCTACCTGTCTGGTTTATTCTTATGCACTCTTTTCTATTTGAAACCTTTTAATTGGATTAAGGTGTTGAAGAACCCAAATAATTTTTCTTTTTGCTTTTTTTCCCTTTTTCCCCCAAGCCTTTTTCTTCATCTAACTATTGATTGGATTAAGGTATACAAGAACCTGAAGAAATTTTGTCCTCCCTTTTTTTCTTTTTTTAATCATTATTATTGGGATTCTTTTTTCTACTATTTTTATTTTGAACTATAACTGGTTACTTCACAATTGGATTAAGGTTTAGAAGAACCTGAAGATTTTGAATTGCTTAAAATGAGTAGGAAATTTACAGCTCCTGGTTCTTCAACTTCTACTTCTTCCTCTCCACCATCTGGAGGACAACATTCAATACAGACAATGTTAAAGCAAGAAAAAGAACAAGAAAAAGTGACTCTGCAGATGATTATGCAAGGAATTCAAAATATTCAAGAAAGATCAGAGAATATTGAAAAGAGAATAGAGAACATTGAACAAAGAACAGAGAACATTGAACAAAGAACAGGGAAAACTGATGAAAAAGTGGAGAACATCCAACAAATGATGTTAAAGTATGATGAGAGATTCCAAAAAATTGAAGAAGAAGATAAACAAAGAGACAAGAAGGTTGTAGATATTGATAATAGATTAACGGTGGTTGAACAAGATAAAAGTGGTATGTTGAGATGGGAGATGGATAGATCAGAATTCTATCTTAGATTCCAAAATGTAGAGGAAGAAAAAGGACAAAACTTAGCTGAGATAATGATAGAAATACTGGCTGAAGCTTTGGAAATAACTCAAGAGAAGATGATGGATGGAATGGATGAGGTTTATCGAGTTTTCACAAGATATGCGATGAGAAATAGCTTACCAAGAGAAGTTCACATTAGATTTACAAAGAAAGCCATTAAAATGAAAATATTGCAAGTGGCAAAAGAGAACACATTGAAATATAAAGACAAGGAGATTGTGGTCTTGAAACAAATACCCAGAAGAGTGAGAGAGATGAGAAGAGAATACCGATTCCTGACTAAAATGCTACTTTAAAAAGAGGTGAATTATAGATGGCTGATTCCAGAAGGTTTAATGTTCACATGGCAAGAACAGAGACATAGAATTGACTCAATTGAGAAAGCGGCATTATTTTATACAGAATTTTTTGGAGGGAAAGAGGAAGAGGCAGAAAAAGAGATCTCACTAATTGAATTCCAAGAGGACTGCTAAATGGCGACTGAAAAAGAAGAAGGTGCAGTAGGTGGAAACGTGGAAGCCAAAGAACAACGTGAACCAAGATCTACGAGAGCTGCTAAACTTAACTACAAAATATAACCATGGAAGAGAAAAAAATGATTACAATTAATATAAATGGACTTAACTCAGCCGTTAAAAGAAGGAAAACTTTCCATAAATTAGAGAAATTAAAATTTGATATAATTTGTCTACAAGAAGTACATATTAAAAAACAATATGAACAATTGTTGATACAGCCAAAATTAGGGAAAATATTTACTTCCTTGACACAATGTAAGAAAAGAGGAGTGGTTTTATATATTAAAGAGACTATCCCAGCAAAATTGATTTATACCGATGATGATGGAAGAATACTAATGGTGGAAATAATGGACAATAATACGAAAACACTCCTGATTGCAATCTATGCTATGAATGACAAACAAGAAGAATTCTACAAAAAATTACATATGAAAATAATTGAACTGGATTATGCTAATATAGTTATGATGGGAGATTGTAATGGAATTGTAGACAATAAATTGGACTATACAGCACAGAAAACAATAAAGCAAAACAGAAAGACTCTCCCTAAATCTTTTTTTAAAATGGTAGATGAAATAAACTTAAAAGATACATGGAGAGAAAGAAATGCTAAAACTAAACAATACACCTTCTATTCAAATAGACACTTATCATGGTCCAGAATAGATATGATATGGATGTCAACAGAATTAATAACTAATATTCAAGAAATAAATATTGAAACAAGTACTTGGGCAGATCACAATCCAATGACAATTAAATGGAAAGGACAAAAAAGAAGATCTAGATGGACATTAAATAATACTATTTTAAAGGAAAAAGACTTCACACAGTGGATGGAGAAAGAATTGGCTTTTTTCTTTAGAGAAAACAAAAAAGAAGATACATCAGTTCAGAATGTATGGGATACAATGAAGGCATATGTTAGAGGCTTGATAATAGACTATACAAGGAAAAGGAATACTATGAAAAGACTAGCCTCTAAGGCCTTAGAGGATGAGTATAAAAGACTTGAAAAAGAGCTACAGAAAATGCCATAGAAAAAGAACATCAAGCTAAAAATGGATATCATTAAACATAAAATGGGTCAAATAATAAAAGAAGAATTAGCACAGAAAATTAGAGGTGCTAAACAGAACTACTTTGAAGACGCAAACAAACCAGGTAGATGGTTAGCATACAAATTGAGAAAGGAGAAAGAATCAAGGAAAATATTGCAATTAATAGATGACCAAGGCCAAGTTTGCTATGGTAGTAAAGAGAAGAAGGAAATCATTCGAGACTTCTATGGGAAACTATATATACAAGAGAATATTGATGAGGAAAGAGTTAAACAGTACTTACAGAATGCTAATTTACCTCAGATACCTAAAGAGATTGAAATAATGTTAGAAAGCAATATAACGATGATGGAGTTAACTGAAGCACTCAAGAAGCAAAATAATGGAAAGGCACCAGGCCCAGATGGACTTCCGGCAGAATTTTACAAAACATTACAAGAATCGTTGAATCTTCCATTGCTAGAAGTTATGAATGAAGTTATGTTAAAGAAGAAGATACTTAAATCGTGGTCAGAAGCCTATATTACACTTATTTCAAAAGAGGTGGCTGGTTGGAAATAAATAAAGATAAGACAAAGATCTTGACAAAGAATATGTTATTAAGACAAAAGGAAGAACTGGCAGACCTATTGAAAATTCAGGTCACGAATAAGATTAGGTACTTGGGGATATATTTGACAGCAAGATGTAGTACATTAAAAGAGAATTATTATATCAAACTTAAACAGCAGATAGCGCTAGATCTGGCAAAATGGGAAAATTTACAACTGTCACTAATAGGGAGAATTTCAACAATCAAGATGAATATATTACCCAGAATTTTATATTTGTTTCAAACAATTCCAATTAGGCTTGGAAAAGATTACTTTGAAGATTTAAATAAAATTGTGTTGAAATATATATGGCAAGGTAAGAAAGCGATAATAAAGTTAAAACTTTTGCAAGATGCTAGAATTAGAGGAGGATTTGGTTTGCCTAATTGGGAATTGTACTATCAAGCTACAAATCTGATGTGGGTTAAGGAATGGATAACACTAAGAAATACTAGATTGTTGACATTAGAAGAACATGATTTGTTGTTGGGGTGGCATGCTTTTTTATGGTATAAAGGAACTAAAACACAGGGGTATTTTAGAAGACATTATATACGGGAGTCTCTGTGGTTAAACTGGGAGAAGATTAAAAGACGATGCTATTTGAAAATTCCAGTCTGGTTATCGTCTATTGAAACATTTTCTTATCCTATAATATACAAAAAGGAACAAACAGTTAGATATGGTAAAATATTGAATGAAAAGGGTGAACTCAAATCTATACAAAAGCTAAAGGAACAAGGTATAAAGATGAATTGGTTTTCATATGCGCAAATATATTCAAGGTATGATAAAGATTCTAAAATGGAAGGTTTTTATGATAAATTGACTGATTTAGATAAGATTTTGACAGGTACTGATGAAAAGGTGATTAAAAAACTGTATGGATATTTATTAGAAATTAAATTAGAAGAACAAGTTAAAGAAACTATGATTGCTTGGGGGAAGAATTTTGGATATGGGATCGATTTAGAGAAATGGCAAAAATTGTGTTCTCAAAATTATAAAATGACAACGTCAACAGCAGATAAAGAAAATTTGTATAAGATGTTTTACAGGTGGCATTTTCCCCTGACAAGAGTAGCAAGAATGTTCAAGAATAAATCCAAAAAAGGTTGGAAATGTCATCAGACACCTGGCTCATATTACCATATGTGGTGGACTTGTGCGGATGCTAAAAAATACTGGACTAAAATCTACATGTGGTTGGAAAAAATGACAAAAAAACATATAGACTTGAAACCAGAGATATTTTTATTGGGAATTTTACCTGAAATATATAGTAAAGACTTGAAATACCTGATTGTAAATGTATTAACAGCGGCTAGGATTGTATTTGCTAAAAACTGGAAAAATGTGAAAATACCATCACAGGAGGAAATCATTAAAAAAATATTGGAATGTGCTGGCTGAAATGAGTAGATTGACATTTGAAATTAGAGAACAAGAGGATAAACAATTTTATAAAATTTGGGATCTTTTCTATCAATGGTTAGACAATAAAATTCAGTAATGAAATATGTAGACTTTTAGAAAATTATAAATATATAAAGATGTACTTCTTTCTTATTATATCTACAAAATGATTTTAGGATAGATTTGGGATGATAATATGAACTGTTATAAAATAAACTAAGTAAATTATGATTATCTTGTAAAACATGAATGAATAAAAGTATAGTCAAATGATTGATTAATAATGATACTAAGGTATTTAATTTTTGATTGAAAATATGAGATTATATGCAATGTAATTGTAATTGAAGACTACGAAATGGAAGCACAAAACAATTTGTAAACCAACCGGCACACTGTATGTACACATATGGAAGATAGCTTGATGTTTTTATGTTTTGTTTGTTTATGTTTGTTTTTAAAAACCAATAAATTTTTTTTAAAAAGCTAATACAATCCTAAATTGTATTAACAGAGGGATACAATCAAGATCAAGGGAAGTACTAATACCACTCTATAAAGCCTTAGTAAGACCACACCTAGAGTACTGCATCCAGTTTTGTTCACCACATTATAAAAAAGATGTTGAGGCTCTAGAAAAAGTACAGAGAAGAGCAACCAGGATGATTAGAGGACTGGAGGCTAAAACATACAATGAATGGTTGCAGGAACTGGGCTTGTCTAGTCTAGTGAAGAGAAGGACCAGGGGAGACACGATAGCAGTCTTCCAATATTTCAGGGGCTGCCACAGGGAGGAAGGGGTCAAGCTATTTTCTAAAGCGCCTGTAGGCCAGACAAGGAATAATGGATGGAAACTGAACAAGGAGAGGTTTAACCTGGAAATAAGGAGAAACTTTCTGACAGTGAGAACAATCAACCAGTGGAACAGCTTGCCCTCGGAAGTTGTGGGGACGCCATCACTTGAGACTTTCAAGAAGAGATTGGCTGCCATTTGTCAGAAATGGTGTAGGGTCTCCCGCTTGGGTGGGAGGTTGGACTAGATGACCTATAAGGTCCCTTCCAACTCTGATTATCTGTTATCTGTTGTTTTTTTAAGGTTTGTATTCTAGTTTGAGCCTTAGACCTGAGAGATCCACTGTTCAAATGCTATTTGTTTCTGACTTTAAATGTAATATAAACACAACTCTCAAGAGTCTCTCTTACAAGTGAGATTCACCATAAACATAATACAAAATGTGAAAGAATGTCATTACCTTTGGGATCCAATTGATAGTGATGAGGAGAAAATACTTCTGTTTCAGCAGTGCTTTTAGCTGTTTAGGTTTAAGTCTTCTCCAACTGGGTGCACACTTGATATTTTATTCTTGATCTAGCCATTCTCACTGTTTATATTATGCAAAAGAATATTAAAAGCAGGCTGACTATACCAATTGTTGCATTTGTTCAAATCAGATTTCCAAAAGTTTTCCAAATTAAAAACTTACATAATTTTATATCAGCACAATTAAACATGACTTATCAACTCCTTTGTTTTGTATTATTACCTTTTTATATTATTTGGTTTTAACTCTCTGCAGTGTGTGCATGAGTGGCTGTAGAAGTTGTACATCTGACTAAGTCATTTGATTGACTATGTTTCATGTCAAACCTGGATAATGCATGGAAAGGAAATTATTGAAATGCTAGTATTGCATTTAGGTGTTCAATGGTGAGAGAAGGAGTTTGGTTACAAAGCTTAGTCTTCATGCTCTGGCACTGTTAAATATACAATCTCTCTGATTATTGTTTTGTTTATTTTTTTTCTGTTCTGTAGAGGAACAGTCTGATGGCATATCTTGAATTCCTTTTTCAAAATTGCACATTTTATTTGGCCATTTGCAACCCATATTGCACCTTGAAAGTGGAAGCACTAGGTTATCCATGTTGGCAAATTTCAAAGGATGTTTTGAGCAAAGCATCCCTTCAAAACTGCTTCATGTAGCATAGTGAACCCCTTGCTTATAAGAAGAAAGCAAAGTGTTTACCTTCTTCTGCAACATAGGCCAGGTGGGAATTTTGACAAGCTGGGACTCCTGCAGCATGAACTGACCAACTCCCTCAGCAAGTGCTGCCATTCTTTCTCACATGAAATCATCCTATTTGGAAGCACTGTGTCCAGGGATTTTTTTTTTTAAAGGATGAAATGAACTGAGGAGAAACAAATTACTTTACTGAGTTGAGGAGAGACAAATTGCTTTGCTGAAGTGGGTCACATGTGCTCCTTTGCACCAGCAGAGTAAAGCCTGTCACCTCCATAGCAACTATGTCTTCATCAGTGCATATTTAACCCTGTTTACTCCAAAGTTCTCTGCAATTGCAGTGCAACCATTTTCTGAGCAACTGTACCGAAAAAAGGAAAGGTTAGAATGCTGTTGTCTAAAATCTCTGGATCAGAAGCCAGACCTCCTGAGGAAAGTGTGCACCAATACCTCCTTCAACACTGAAGGTGTCACACTTTCTCTCAATGAGACCAACATTATAGCATGTGCCAAACTACAGATCACTTCCTTGACTGCCTTAATAACCCAAGAGGGAACTGGATCCAATGAACAGGGGTCTGAAATAAGCCGTGTCATCTCCTCAGGAGTAACTGACTCACACCATAAGACTGAGCCCAATACACTTTATCCAGACCTGCCTAGAGCTCAGCTCCAAGACATGAGTGATTTTATAACAGTATAATATAGTATATGCATAATATAAATAATTTTCAGTATGTTTTTGTTAAGTTTGGGGAATAATGGAGACCAGACATCTGACCAGTGACTTCAGCTCTTTAATAATCGTAAATAGAACAGAACAGAGCAAGGCTATGGGCAACAGCAACCCTTTTATAGGGTTATCTGCTACCTTATTAACCAATGACATGTGCAACAAGTTCAAACTTATAACCAATGAGAAGTGTCAAAATAGTGGCCAATCAGGGACTACTTATGGACCAATCCCTAGTTGTTGTATAAGGGCCAATCAGGTGTGCAGGTTTCCAAACCCTGATTTTCATTTATGCTAGTAACTTTTATTGATTCACAACAGTTTTCCAGCAGAAGGATCCATGACTCACCTTTTCTACCCTCTGTGTACAATCTTGGTCAAACTGATTCCCTTAAGAAACCAGGAATGCTGGTTAACAGGAATTCTGACATTTTTGAAGTAAACACACACATTCTCTCACACAAAATTAAAGAATGTTCTGTGTATGAGATAAGTGAAACAAATCATAAACAGCAAAAATTATTGCTAAACAACTATTTCCCCAGGCAGGAAATTGTACCTGCAGTTTAAAATTACTGTAAGTGCAGGGTTCACGCTGACATTTTGGACTGATATTATTTATCACATTGTCTTATTTGATATGTGTAAATAATCTATAATTAAGTTGTGGTGCATTCGTTGGCATTTTTGAATAAGTTAAAGATCCTTAGTGAAATGGTTTCAAGCAGAAAGCCTGGTATTTATTTCATTATTTTGTTCTGATTAGTTTGATAAAAGAGAATAATCAAAAGCTGCTTTAATCAACCACCTGTGGATGTGTGGTGCTATAAGAAGTAAATGCCCATCAAGGAAAGAACCAATAATGGATCTGAGCATGAATATGTGGTCCAGACCAGCCAATCCAATCCAAGCAAAGAATCTTCTTACCTTTTATGGAGAGTTTATTTTTACTTGTCTTCTTTTATTTGGATAAATACTAGTTCTGTCAAAGGAATGCAACATATTGAAGGCAGGGTCAAATTTGGCCGATAATAACAATTCTTTAAAATATGAATTTGTAATCAATCATGTGTTATGTTGAATTGAACTCACTTGTGCCTTGGAATATGTTAAGTTAAATCCCAAAGGTACTTTTACATAAAGCAACTGGACTTTCTTGGTTGTTTCCTTGAAAACATTTCACTTCTCATCCAAAAAGCTTCTTCAAACTGAAGAAGCTTCTTGGATAAAAAGCAAAACATTTTCAAGGAAAAAGACAAGAGAGTCTTGTTGCCTTTTGGAAAATCACCTTTGTGATAACCATGACCTGGATGATTGAGAATTTCCATAGATCTGCTGTGTCATAGTATGTTTCAGTACAGAGACAATCCTAACTATTAATAGCAGTATTTTTTTAAAAATCACTGATAAATATGGATTTTAAATGAAGCTAATGCACTATTATTTTCAAGGAAAGTTTAAAAATAGTAGGGAAATAGTCATACTCAACACTGCCGAAAGGTACTTGACATACAGCCATGTTTTCATCACCCAGAAATTACAATGGTGATAAGGAAGCCCAAAGGCAACACTGTTTTTGAGTTTATGGGATAAAGTATTTCACAAAATACTGAACACAAAACAATTGTGCAATGTTGTACAGCAGGCCTTCCCAACAAGCAATTGTGTAGGGATCTACACAGTAGAACAATGAGGAAACACTAAGTAGGTAGATAGACCACTCACAACTCTAATAACTGGTCATGAATTGAAAACTGGGTAGTATGTCACCCAGGGCAATGCTGAATTACCAATTTTACCCTGCAGGTTGTGTCCAGAATGAACCATACACTGGATACTGTACATCTGATTGTGACATTTTCCTCATTTTAAAAGTATAAGAGGAAAAAAACACATAAACTGGACTTTGCAAAAATTAGGTAAGTATGAGATGCTTTTGGTTTTGGACTTAATATTATCTCTGCAATTAAGAGGAGTTCCACAATGGGATCTGAGCAATGCCTATAATAAAATCAATGTAAACAAAGTCAGCACATGCGACATAAATGATATAATGAGAGAGAAAGAGAAAAAGAGAGAAAAAAGTGAGATAAAGAGAGAGATTCATATATAGGTAGTCCTTGTTTAGCAACCCACCAGTTGGTCACTAAGTAAAACTGCAATTATGATCTTACTTCAGCTTTGCTTTGCAAATTTGCAAAGGTAATAAATATGAAGCTTGGTTGTAAAGTTACTTTTTCAATACTGTTGTTACTGAGCTAAAGGAAGCAGTCATTAAATAAGTCTACCAGTACTAAAGAATATTATCAATTCCTAATTTCTGAAGCATGATGCTTTGCTTAATTTCCAGCATTCTCATTTTTATTATCTTGACTTTGCAATTTGATTTCTTGGCACTGAAAGAAAAACCCAGGGTTTGACATTTGTTTTAACAAAGTACAGAAACAAATATTTGCAACTTTATTCTATGATAATTTATATTGACAGACAATGTGATCAGTTCAGCTTTATGGATCTGGTGAAATGGAGCAGTTATGGACACGGAGTATTTGAGTCCTAAGCTGTAAGAGCATTTCAGTAAATCTTTCTGGAAAGTCCTGTAAATGGGCTGAAGACAGTTGCTGAGTTAATAAAAAAAACCAACCAATGTGATCTTCAGGCTATTGCAAGTAATCTCATCAATTACGGTACTTGGGGAATTTAAAAGAACTGAGATCTATTATATCTTATTGGGAGTTGGAACAATATTGCTAAGAGAATAAAGCATTGAGAAAAAGCAAGATGCTTTTCATCATCAATGAACAATTTGCAAAATTTTCCCTCAATGGAAAAAAACTAGTGCTAAGCAATAGGAAAACGGCTTCATTCCTCTTTCTTTCTTTCTTTCTTTCTTTCTTTCTTTCTTTCTTTCTTTCTTTCTTTCTTTCTTTCTTTCTTTCTTTCTTTCTTTCTTTCTTTCTTTCTTTCTTTCTTTCTTTTAAAACAGAACTGAGGTGGAATTTGGGCAAACAAATTTCAGTATAAAAAGCAAAAAGCTGAACAAACTTCAACTGGACAAATTCCTCAAATAAAATATGAAAATGATATTTTTTTGCATTAATGGATCGAAATGGGACTTTCCATGAATTCCATACAGTCCAAATCTAATGTCCCTGGGCTGCAAAATCACACAGTTCTAAGGTAGATTTGCCATCACAGATTTTCAGAGTTTAAGTTTATGGCTACAGTTTTCTCCCAATTTCACATTTACATGTCCTTATTTCATGCCACTATTGTAGCTGTGCAAAAATTAAACCATATTCAAAATGAGACATAAATCCCTTGAATTTGTACTTCTCTTATTATAAGCAGAGTTAGTATACTGAATTCTCTCTCCCCCCTCCTTCTCTCCCTCTCTCTGTCCCCTCCCGTGTGTGTGTGTGTGTGTGTGTGTGTGTAAGCTGGGGGTAGTGGGTGGGATTGAGTCTCTAAAATTTTATGAGAGGGAAGATTAATACTTTGCTTCAGGCCAAGCTGAAGAGTAATACTTTCAGACACTTTAAGCAGGCGCCATGAATTGGGTAAGTTCTGACCTGCTGGCTTATGGCCTACTTCTTATGATAGAGATACCAGATGGCTTAGTCAAACTAAGGGTAAAAATAAGATTAAGAAGTAAAAGAAGCACAAAAGATGCCCTGAAGATTTTTGGAAAAGGCAATCAACGCTTCTGATGGAGGGTGAATGGGAGAAAATTGGAAACAAGGACACACTAACTATTTAACTATCTTGGCATCCATGACAAAAATTACAGTGAAAAACTGCATAACAAAGAGTACTAAGGCTTATGGTTAGTCCTCAACTTATGACCAGACTTAACAACCATTCAGAATTACAACAGGCCTAATATGGGTACTTTAGAGTATGTAAAGCACTTCTGGCAATTTTAAAAGGCTATGCCACCCACCCAGGGCAATGTGATTGCAATTCAGGTGCTCAGCATCTGAAAGGTTTGCCTTTATGACTGATTGCAGCATCCTATGGTCATGAGAATGAATTTGGGCCATTTTTTGCCTTCTGACAAAAAACACCCATATGGTCACTCTTATGACTGTGGCATTCACTTAATGACCACACTGATTTACTTAACCACTGCAAAAATGTCATAAAATTCAGTCTGCGTCACATATGTGCCTCAACTTAATGATCGTAAATCCAGTCCCAGTTACAGTTGCAGACTGAGGCTATCTGTACATGTGTATGAAATTACTTTTTCCAGTATCAGAAATACTGCTTTTTCAATGGCAGGAATATGCTGGAGCCAGCCAGAAGAGAAAAGATTTCAGTATGTAATTGATTAACTTGTCAGGCAATAGGGGAAGCCCCCCAAAAGGATACTAATCAACTAATTAAGATCACAAACCCAAGCCGATTAATTTGCTATTTGGACCAGCTAGAGAAGAGGCTGCTCAGGAAAAGAAAAGCTTCTAGATACTGAAAATGTTGGATAATATTTGATTTTAAAACTTTGCCTGACAGACAGAGGATAGACATGGGTCTGGTAGTTCTGGACTGACTGTGTACCACTTGTTTCTTTTCTTCACTTAGTTCACTGACGGACAATGTTCTCAACCTACAAAGTATAAGACCAACTGCTCCTTCAGTGTTTTCAGTCTTTTGATCAAGGGCCCCCAAGATGCAGTCATTGCACATTAACATTCTGGAAACTAGATGATGAGAGGGAGGATTCCAATAGTTGGGGGTTTTTTCAAGTTTTTTTTTTCATGTTCAGTGTTACCTATGTGTAAGTTGGGTAGCTCTGTACATTTGTTTAATGAATAAATAAATAAAATTCAGTCAAATGGCCATTTCTGCACTAAGAAAAATCTTTCAGATTTTTTTTTAAAATGCAGCCTATGCAGTGTAAGAGCTTAATCAAATTAAAAGGCCAACAAAATTAATTCAGCAAAAAGAAAGAAGAAAGAAAGAAAGAAAGAAAGAAAGAAAGAAAGAAAGAAAGAAAGAAAGAAAGAAAGAAAGAAAGAAAGAAAGAAAGAAATCACCCCTCCATTATTCTGGCTTCAGAAGCAGGGGACCCAGATGAAAGCCTCTGCAACTGTTCTTACAAAGATTTCTGTGTGAGTGCAGATTTCATCCATCCACTAGCTATCTAGGACTTCAAGGCCACAAAGAACATTTATAACTGCTTCTAAAGCAAATTAGTAACTAATTCAGCTGAAGTAAAAATATCATTATACATGCAATATTTGTCGCCTGTGAAAAAAACACACAAAAAATCTGATTTATATATTTAGGCCCAACAAAAGTTTCTGAAGTCTTCAAGAGCCCCACTTAGAGGAATACAATAAGGTGGTTGTTGTGAATCACATTAGCAAGGTCAGTGTGCTCTAGCATGATTCTTTTTGGAGCACATTAAAAAAATGGTGATCCTCATGCCACAGAACCACAAAATACACCTGGGTATCAAGAAACAAAGCTATAAAGCCACAAAGTGCCATACTTATTGAAATGTGGTTTACAGTCTTTTCTTGGCTTCGGGGCATGGGGGGAGAGACTGCCATGTTTATTTTGGAAGGACTTAATTTACAGATGGCATAGGGTTAAAATTGAAACAATAACAGACTTAACTAAAGGAGATGGGACAGGCATTAATGTCTTTTCCCTTCACATCTGTGGTTGCTTTTTTATCCAATTCTGTCCTTTCCCTTAGTAGGACCTTCATGTCAAGTATTGCTATACTGTACTCTACAGTATACTGTATATCAGGTTTAAAAATATCATGAACCAATATCTGGAAATATCAACCAATATCAACAATATGTATATTAAGCCACAGTTTTGTTCCATACAGTATCATCTTGTGAACTCTCAAGCTTCCTATTTCCGCTATGTATTCAAGATGGACAGTGATTAATATTTATATGTATTTATATGTTAGGGTGTAGGTACATACATATGTATATATTAGCATATCTATATGTGTGTCATGTATGTGTACACTTTTGAGAGCTGGCAACAGAATTTCTTTTTCAATGTGTGCCAGGGTCCCCACAGAAAAAAATGATAATAAAGGTTATCTTATCTTATATGTATATGTACGTATATGTATACACACACACACACACACACACACACACACACACACCTCTTTATGCCTGCTTCTGGCTTTTGGAAAATATATCCATAATTCAGTTTTCAGTCTGTCAGCTTGAGTGGAATAAGTGGGCATTAGCATGAGCTCAAAGAGCAAGTGTTCTTTGTTATGTCAGTTGTTGATTAAATGGAATGTCACCATTGATGAATTAGGCTCCACTCTTCCTGCTGGTTGACCTAGCAGCTCAGGACTGCAGAAACTGAAATATTTACTTTACAAAACACAGGTTGATCAACAATACAGGAACATAAAAAACAGAGAAGCGGAGAATTCTTCATAGTTGCACACGTCTTCAAGTTATGTGCTCTTTATGGAGGTACTACACAAAACATAAATAAGATGCATCAACTGGGGCTTAACTGGTAAGTATGAAGTTACCAAAGTGATAGAAAATTAACTCATAGTAAATAATTCCTTAGCTTATTCATAAGGTTATTAGAACCAGTACCAAAAACAAAAACTTTAGCACATATGTATATAGGACCCCTAAACTGAATGGACAATGAGTGCCTTCTCCCCCTCCCTCCCCAATATTTGGATACTTTCATTGGGAAAGATATACAAGTTTTGTATTTCACTATTTGAAGAGCATTTTGGTCTGGTGAACAATTAAGAGTGAACAACTCTTCTAAAACCTCAAGTCACTACTAACTTCTATTACTTATTTAATTCGATGTTTAATGTTCCTCATCCTAAAACAATCTGTATGAGATAAACCATGTTGTACATAGCTAAAAATACAAAAAAAGCGTGCAAAATCAGGCTAAAGGCCTATCTATTCCATATTTTTCTCCCACATTGGCCAAGCTGATGTCTCTGAGAAGTCCCAAAAGACATTGGCACAGGTCTTAAGCAAAATCAGGATGAACAGACTATTTTTACAACTCTCTTGTCTTTTCCACTGTCTTCATATGTTAGTGCTGTGGTCTTGAGTATCCCATCCCTGCTGAATTCAGCCTCCACCACTGCTATTCCTGCTCCAATGTATTGTTGATGTCTGAATTATAAAATTCTTAGCCTTTTCTGTCTGAAATCAATGCAATTGTTTATTATTATTTTTAAGAGCCGTGGTGAT
Organism: Notechis scutatus; assembly: GCF_049901735.1. Classification (NCBI taxonomy): domain Eukaryota; kingdom Metazoa; phylum Chordata; class Lepidosauria; order Squamata; family Elapidae; genus Notechis; species Notechis scutatus. The sequence continues at coordinate 88,670,631 of NC_142010.1, read as the reverse complement.
GCAGTGGTTAGAATGCAGTACTGCAGGCTAACTCACTGCTCACTCCAGGAATTCTATCCTGGCTGCCTCATCCTTCCATCCTTCTGAGGTCAGTAAAATGATCACCCAGATTGTTGGGGATAATATGCTGACTCTGTAAACCATTTAGAGAGGGCTGTAAAGCGCTATGAAGCAGTATAAAAGTCTAAGTGCTATTGCTATTGCTATTGCTATTGCTACTTAGTCATTTTATCACTTGTTTTTAGAATATAAATTAATCTGTTTGCCATACCTGCTTATCAGCCACATGTATCATCTTAATGGCATCATTTTACACGCTCTTAATCAGTTCTGTTGATACTTCATCAACTTTTACAGTTTTGTTATTAGTGTCCCAAAACTGTTTTTTCAAGAGGCAACTGGACTTCCTTGTTTTTCTTTGAAGACATTTCACTTCTCATCCAAGAAGCGTCTTCAACTCTGTGATATTTTCTAGAGGCAATTTAGCTTCACTTTTCAGGAGAGCTCTAGCTTAGTGATCAAACCTCTTGATGTGCCATTGATTTGAGGATCCTTTTTGTACAATTCTGAATATTTGCGCTATTTCTTCTTTGCATCTTCTTTCTGTAGAAGAGCTGTTCCTTCTTGTCTTTTATCATATACAGCTCTGGTCAAAGTTTTCAAATCTTTGTTGCTGTCTAATGATTGCAACCATATGTAGTATCCCTAGACTTTCTAAATTCTTCAATATTTCCTCTCTTTCTCTCTTTTCTTTTTATATGTTGTAGTTCTCGGAGTTATAATTTCCTTTCCTGGTGGTTTCATCCTTTGCTAGGTAATTTCCTTGCATTCAGTTGCCATGAAAAATTATGAAGGTTACAGATTCAGGATATCTGGGAAGCATGAGATTTATTTAATGAGTGATTTATTAATGAATAATTTTATACTAAGGTTCTGACACAGACTGAGGTCATGCTATTCACAAGTTGCTCCAATTACCTTTGAATTGAATCACATACAAAGAGACTACAATTTATGCATACTGGGATGTTTGCCATACATTTCAGTTGACCTTTTCAATCACAGGTGGCTCGTTTCTATTATATTATATTATATTATATTATATTATATTATATTATATTATATTATATTATATTATATTATATTATATTATATTATATTATATTATATTATATTATATTATATTATATTATTATATTATATTATATTATATTATATTATATTATATTATATTATATTATATTATATTATATTATTATATTATATTATATTATATTATATTATATTATATTATATTATATTATATTATATTATATTATATTATATTATATTAATTATATTATATTATATTATATTATTATATTATATTATATTATATTATATTATATTATATTATATTATATTATATTATATTATATTATATTATATTATATTATATTAATTATATTATATTATATTATATTATATTATATTATATTATATTATATTATATTATATTATATTATATTATATTATTATATTATATTATATTAATTATATTATATTATATTATATTATTATAATATAATATAATATAATTATACTATACTATATTATATTATAATTATACTATACTATACTACATTATAATTATACTATACTATACTACATTATTATTACATTAATAACATATAATTTGTATTAATATGACTTATTTTGAGCCCACATGAAAATCTCTTCCTTAAGTACTTTACAAAATGTTATAAAAAGTCTGTGTATACAGAAAGAGGGGCCAGCAATTTCATTGTAGAATTTCCAATATAGCAGTGCCCATAAGCTTGAAACACAGAAGAAATAGATCTGAAGTGCTCCTAGTTATATTACATACATGTAATAGAAGAAAATTGTCCTAAATAGATGTCCCAATAAGTTCTATCAGCCAGTTCACACTAAAATTATTCTACTCACTGAAACTGGATGGTTCTGTGGTTTTTTGTGAATATAGAAAACAAGGACAGAAAAACAACAAACCAATATAGTATAAGCTCTCGAATATAGCTGGATAGCCAACCAAATCACAATTAGCCAGCAGATTGAGGATGTCATATAGCTAATATGTTCTAATAAACCATTACCAAGCTGGAGTACTCTAAGACATCTCACATCCAATTTCTGGTCAAGAGCTGTTTTTATTGAACTGTAAAAATATCTGGTTACACAATTAAAGTAACTAAGAGAAAGAAAAAAAGGTATGAATAATAAACCATGCTTTAAGAGAATACTGTTAATAATGTGCAGTGCTTTTTATATATGCAGCTCCTTTTTTATATGATTTCAAAAGCGTCACAACACCTGGATCACAATACCCAGTTTACCCAGCATGTGCTGTTGATGCCTAAGCCAAAGCAGGGTTCCTATCACACTGGTCAAGCATGGCATTCAGACTTAACAAAATTATTCAAGTGTTTGGATGGCAAGTCCAATTTTATCTCTCAAAGATATCCCAAATCACTTTCCTCCTCCTTCCTAATGGTGGGGCAGATCCACATTTTTATTTCCACATCTCTGTAACTGTCAGATCCAAAAACCCAAGAAAGACACATAGGGTTACTTCCAAGCAGTTTCTTTTACATCCACAGCCAGAAATCTTGCCAAACTAAAGCAACTTCTTGCATAGTTAAAGATATACTCTGAGAATTGATAGGGAGGAGCTGTCTTAACTTTCTTTCTCCCAACCAAACCATCTAAAGTTTGCTGTCTTGGTCCTGTGGAATTTCTCCCTCCTGGGAATCCAGACTACATTCCACCACAATTATTTCCTTTCAGGAGGGGAAAAATGGAGTGGAAACAAATGGCTCATGGATATTCCAGGTCCAGGTTTTCTGACCTTAGAAGGAAGTCATGAAGGAAAAAGACCAATTATAGTAGCAGCCCCCAAGCCAGTCAGTTACCTCAACAATTTATAATTGTTGATAGTACCAAAATCATGTTTAGTTGAAAGTCTGGACACTTATTTACACACATATAAATACAGACATCAAAGACTAGCATGAGAGATCTGATAGCCATTGTGAGCTCATATGTGTGAGACACTGTTGGCTTTTCTGAACATGAAGTAAACTCTGTTTCAGTACATGCAGATGGGAAAGGTGAGAAATGTACTTCAACACACCCGGAGGACAATGTGTTCTACAGTAATCCAAATGTTGGTGGCATGCCAATTTAAACAGTTGGACATGATCAGACTGGATAGGCCACACTTTTTGTATCCTCTAGTAAAGTTGGGTCCACTTAAGATGATTTTGTAACGGGGGGGGAGGGAACTGAAACCAGAAAACCAACTGTTTTTCCAGCATGGCACCTTACACTCTAAGAGAGCTTCCCTCCAGAACATGGTCTGCCTATAAATGTGATATTCTGGAAGGTGATGGAAATCTTTTTCCAGTGGGCTTTTGTGGACTGACAAATGAGTAAACCTATTACTTAGCTAATTGGATTGTATATTATTTATTACAGTTTTTAATCTTTATCTCATGGTAAATTTATTGCACTTTATATTGTTATAATGCACTATGAGTTGCTTATGATGAAGATGTAAATACATAAATCCCCTTTTCAGTGGATATTAATAACAAACATACATCTGCTTGAGGAATATGCAATGTTGAAGTAGATGATGTTTCCTAGTTTGGGGGATGAAATGTCTGCAAGAAGACAAGCAAACTTAGAGAGCACCAAGGATAACTCCCCACCCCACACACACACAAAAAGTAGAAGATGCTGTATCCCATACAGGAAATCTTTTAGTCTGCACTTTAAACAAATTGGTCTTTGTGTTTGTCAAATAAATAACATGGACTAAATGATATGGTCTCGCAAATTATTCACTCCTTTGAATTTTGAAATGAGGCAATTTGGCTCCAATCCATGCTAAAATGAATATTTAAATGTGCACTGTACTTAGAATAATATGCATACACAAAGGTGCATTTAACTAAGCCTGTAAATACTACTTTTCTTTTCTTTTTAATTTAAAAATGCACAGATGAATGCAGAAACAGGAAAGCACCAATTTGGGAATTACCTGGTCATCTGACCACTCTAAATTCAATGGAACTCATGATGGAGTTCACTTCCTCCTTTACATTTCTTGGACCATCAGGATTTTCATTATGAAATCATATTCACTCCAACATTAAGAGCAAGTAGTCAAATGTGCATATCTTAATAGAATATGTATTAAATATGGGAAAATTGAAAAAAAATTTCAGATACGCAAACATTAATAGAAAGCAGCAGATGTAAAAAAAAAAAAACACCCTAAAATGGCTGTGAATAAGAGTGGGCTTATGTCTACTTTGTAACAGGGAAGTGTGAGGTATGCCAGAAAAAGCAACAATAAATACAACTCATTGGGAATGGGATACTTAAGAAGAATGTGTAGCCCAATAAGGATATGGACAAGAAGAGTGGATATTAAATGGATGCAGATCTGAATGATCAGAATCAAAGAAATATACAGATTGGTTAGATCACAGGGAGAGAATGTTAATAAATGTTTATTAAGTTGAAAAAGACATATATGATCAAAGAATGAAAGGGTCAAGAAGAAGATAAACTGGAGAAAGTTATATTTCAATTGAGCTAGTGAGATCCTCAAAAAGAAAGAGCAAACCATTTTAAATAACAAAAGGCAATATACTAAGAACTATAGGGTCATTAAGTTAGCATGATTTGCTAGCAAAAGCTAGCATAGTTGAAAGCTATGGAAATTTAGCAAATAATGTTGGTATAAATTAAGTATATTTATTTTTCTTATCTCATGCTTATAATTTATTGGGCTTACTATTTCTTATTCCCTTTTTTGTACTCTGCATAATGTTATTTACATTGAAAGAGAACCTCATAATGAATATGTATGTATGCCACCCCCAGATGTAAGAAGCTGCAATTAATTTCCTTTCCTATTAATTATGGAGAAAAATTACATGTCAGGCAAGAATACAGCGGATTAGATGTACTCCCGAAATTGTTCTTTGACAAAATTCACTTGAAGAGAACTTTCAGTTCTTAGGCAATATGTAATCCTCAGATAACTGAGAACTCTGAACTTCATTGAGAAAGTTCATATATAAAAGTGCCGACACTAATGACTATATTAGCAAGAAGAAATCATTTTGAAGGACAGTTCCTTCTAATTTGAGAAACATGTTCTTTTTCTAAAGTATATAACTGTCCAGATATATGATGTTTGCTTGTTGATTTGATACACTGTCTTTCTACTGACATGTTTATAGGGTTATCAAAACTGACATTCTGGAAAACATTTATATTCCATAAAATATGAATTCTTTATAGCTGGGATAGAAGAGAATTATGGGAGTTTTGGTCCTACTATTTGGGAGGACAATTGATCAATAAGCGTATCTAGTAGATTTTCAGGCTCACCAGCTAGGCCAGATCAGGAAATCAACATCAGGAAAAGGTTAAATTTTTACATTTATTGAGAATGCCCATAATAACAGAATTTTGCAGTTCTGATAGTGCTGTACTGCTTCTCCCTTCTTAAACTCTTGTGAATTAGAGGGGTGTCCATCTAAGCATTTTCTGCAGAATTTCTGTCCATTTTGATCTTAAATATTTCTTATTTGTCAAATTTAGATGCCACTTATTCCATTCACAGAGTGACTTTCTTTTCCTCTCATAGCTTGGTAGTGGAACTGGCATATTTACATCATACTTTCCTTACTCTCTACCCAGAGAAAGCTTGTCTTGATGGAACCCCTTCCTCTGTGGCTCATTCTATATATGCTCAAGCTGAGACCGGATCTTAGTATTTCCTTCTACTGTTGGATGCTGCTCTTATAAAATGTGTCTCTCTATGCAGTATATTGTAAAGGCAGGAAAATCAATAAATGTGTTTCTGCTCACTAAGAAACTGTTTTACTGTTTTCCCTCAAAGGAAGTTCCTCAATATATATGTTTAATTCCACCAAAATGTCCTCAGCTTTATTCCAGAGGAAATGGACAATTGGCTGGATGGATAAGAAAAGGAGTTGGCTCTCTTCACTGAAGAAAACTGAATGGAATTTTCCAGACAACAAAATTACTTCTCAAAAGTTGTCCAGCTATGCATTTTCTCTTGAGAGAAATTAAGGACAAAAATAGTTAAGACATGTTGGGAAATTTGGGGAAAATTTGACTTGCTTTTATTGATTTTACTGCCATATTTATTCAACATCTTCAACAGCCGGCATCTTAACTTACTTAGCACAGGCAGTCATCTTGAGCACATTCGTTCAGAAGTAAGAAGACAAAACATTGGCTCTGTCCTTACAGGCTGAGAATTCCTTATAGCAGAACCTTTTACATAAAAGTAAACTGTCAACTCTGAAGCTGACCTTACTAAGGCCATCTTGGAAGCTTCAGTGTTGCCACAGTGGTGATAAGGGATAGAGAAGGAACCAAGGACATTCTCAAAGGTGGCTGAAGAGAGGAGGAGTGACGTTTCCAAACAACAGGACAGAACCCTGATTGAACCATGTGACTGATTGTTTGGGAAAGGGGGAAAAGCTTTACTTTTAATTAAGTGAAAACCATGGGAATCTTTAGAGTCAGTTTTCACTAGTCTGTCCAATATGATATAACCAATAAAACTATTCTTTAATGAATCTACCTGCCTCAGAGTTCTGTTTGCTATGGGTATATTACTTGGAATCCTGACATAAACCTAGCTTTGCTCAGATTGAAAATCATACCCGGTTTTTATATGATTACAGCCTTAGGAAAATAAATGGGAGGGGAGGTATCTATATAGTTTATCTGCTTTTTATTCCTAGAATGTAACAAGCTTTGCATGTACTTTTTATTTATAAGAATAAAGGAACAGTTTTTCACACTGACCCATCAACTGTGACCATTTCAAGTAGAATATGATTTTCTCAAGAGTGTGTTATGTATTCATGGTCCACAACAGTTAAAAAAAGAACTAAAATAATCCTGTGATTAATGAGCAGGCAAAATTTCTCCCACTTTTTTTCTGCTCTTTTAATTACAGATAATGACAATTTCTTTATTTAATATTCTCAAACAGGTATCCTTGGATTGTATAATGTATCACCTCAGAGACTGCATACTTGATTTAACAAGTTGGATTTGAGGCTTATCTTAGTGAATTATATAGAAATTTGGCAAATGTCAGCAATTTTCAAATGATTATAGTTTGTGGATTCACTACATTTATATTGATATGGAGAGAAAAGTTAAAACTGTACTGTTAAAGCATTTCAGAAAACAGCAAAAACAAGAAGAATGGCAAAAAAAAACAGGTCCTGGCTTTGGCAGATATTTGCACAAACCATTTAAGCTGGCAGGAAAACATGTTTCAGAAAATGGTATAAACTCATGCAATGACAGGGATTTTTATTTTTATTTGCCCATATATTTGAAGCCTAAAGAATTCACACAATGATTTAACACACACTTGGAACTTTTTTCCACTTTGATTGTTTTTAGGCTCAAGTAGTGATGTCGTCAGGAGCAAAGTAAAAATAGAATAATAGAAATCCTCTATTGGACAAATTCCAAAACACTGTTTCTAACATATAGTGTAGGACTACCATAGCCATTTTTATTAACAACATTTATACAGAAAATTGAGAAAAAATTACCAGTGATCTGGGAAGCATAAGAGACACACACATTTTTCACTGTAGCATTTCCCCACAGTGTGTTTGTGTTTTTGCTTTTTTTTTTCCCCAGATCTTCCAAGAGTTGATTCATTGTTTGTGACAGAAATTGACTAACCAGCTTGTCATCTGAGACTGACATCTGAGACTGAGAGGAAGTGACTGGTTCAAAGTCATCCAGCTGGCTTTCATGTCTAAGGCAGGACCAAAACTCACAGGCTCCTGGTTTCTAGCCTGGTGCTTTAACCGCTAGACCAAACTGACTCTTTTATAAGAGGCACACACTGATATTATGGGAAAAAAGGACTTTGTGGTTGTGATTAATTTTTTAATTTCATGCAGTGGTTATGATTAATTCTTAATTTATGGTATGCCAAACAACAATAACTTATTTTTGTATTAATTTCTTTAAAAATGTATCTTTCTTTACAATTCCAGTGGATTCTTCAAATGCCACTATCTTACATCACAGCCTGCATTAGAACTTAGAAAAAGTGCTGCAATAAAATTCATCAAAACTCTTACAGTTTCATACAAGATAAATTCTATTTTGGCTTAACATAATAATATACCAGCCCAGGTATAGAGGTTGCTCAATACCATCAGGGGAGAAAGGGCAATTGTGCTCATGTCCTATCTTGAGCCTTATGGTTTCTGGGAAGCCACCATAAAAAAAGAAAGTTGGACGAAGTAGGCTTACAGTCTGATCAGAAGGCTTTTGTTTAATCATGTTTCTTCATCAGAAAGAGGGAATAGAACAAGAGATGGTCTTTGCTGCCTTCTGAATTCATGGGGATTTTGGAAAACTTCATCATCCAAAGTATCAAGGATTTAACAGTCAGCACTCTGATTGTCAGTGGTATATGCTTAATGAAAAAAATGTGCCTCCCTACATTTTCATCTTTTATTCATTATTCTGTACATTATCACCCTCTTGTGTACGTCGTTGCCTTGAACATGCATTGAAAATATAATCTGTTTGTGAAAGACAAAAGTATTTAATCTCCTATTTAATCCTATATCAATCCTCCTCAGTATTGGTTTTGAAAGATGAATTCTGCCTCAAAAGAACCAATATTAATGAATGGTACCTTTTTCCTTCTCTTAAAAAAAATTACTCTTTTGGGGGAAAAATAAACTAGTCTTTTAAAAAGAGTGACACCCAATGCAATTGTGGGAGGCCATCTGTTGTTGCTGCTTCAATTGTGGGAGGCCCTCTGTTATCTTGCATCTCTTTCCCTAAGGTTTAGTTAAGGCAGAGGCATCCAACCTATGCAATGCTGACTGGGGAATTCTGAGAGTTGAAGGCTTAAAGTTGCCAGGGCACCCTCAAGTTAAAACATTAACTTTGGCCACTTATTTTCAGTCATTAGAGCTGTTTTTTTTTTAATCCATACATTTTATTAGGCAAAGTGAAATCTTGGAGTTTTCAATAGTAAAAATGCTTGTAATTTTAAGCATTTTCTTGAGGCCTTACAAGTGACAAAAGTTACTATACCTGAGAAAGATCATGATATATTTGCTTAAAAGTATCTTGCTTAAAAGTATCTTACTTATACCAGGGGACATCTCTCAATGAATTATTTAAAATAAGAAAGCTGATATGGGACTATGGCTTGTTCATGCTTCATAGCTTGCTTTCTTCTTGTGCAAATACTTAAAATACAAAATATAGTACTATATATCAATTAATTAAAGTACATATATTCTTATATACACAAACAGAATGTGATATAATTTTTAAAACTGATAAATGGGAAATAACAGCAGATTGGGAAAACATTACCAAATGGGAAATATTTTTAACTGGAATAAGCAATATATACTTAGTAACTATAAATATTTTAGTGCACAGTATCTAAAAAAAAAGTGAGGAAACATCTTGGCAGTGGCCAGAAGACAAAATACCAATAAGTTTCACATTCCTCTAAGTGACCCTATGCATTTAAACTATATGTTAGAATAATATCTGGGCCCGACAATTGTGTATTAATTCAGTATAATTCAGTATATATTGGGACAAATGCTTGAAACCTCTGAAAATTCACATTTTAAAATATCTCATTCCATGATTTTTTTTCCCTATCTTCCTGTTTTTTATTCTCTGGATAGGATCACAGTTAACTGAGAATTATGTACTATTTCTATAAGATGATCACATTACTGGGAGAAGCAAAATCAATTGTGTACACATCAGTTCTTCCCTGATCAGCTGTATTGATGTCTTTAGAAAATTCAGGATCCCATTCATGTTATAAATCTGATTATACATGTCCTGTCACATTTTGCCAAATTGAGGTTACAGAAACAATGATACTATAATGAATGTCAATGAATAGAGGGGAACATTTTATCAGGCTTTAGCGAAAACTCAACATAAGATGATGCTTGCCAACATTAGAGATATAGAATGTTTCTGAATAAGCAGGTAGAATTCATTTAGTGAAATAATTATCAGATATTAACCCAACTAAATGGTCTCAATAATTCAAGTCGGGAGAATTTTTTTTAGATAAAATACTCCAAAAATTCAGTAGAAAAGCAGGAGAGCCACACAAAGCACACATTTAAGCAAGAAAACCAGAACAAACACAATTAGCTCCACATTCCTGTGAGGTAATATGAATATAGTATTGCTAAATTAAAATAGCAACCTGAATAAAGGCTCAAAGGAAAAATGAACCACCACTTTGCCAAATTTGGCTGTCTACCGTTGCAAGTACAACAGCCAATTTTTTTCTAATAAGCTGAAGTCATTTTTAAGCCAGCCCTATTACAGTTAATTATAGTAGAGTCTAGAAAAATACATTAATGCATAAGGCTTTTTACAATATACTATAAAAACCCCCAATTCTTAACTGCACCAAATAGATTTCCAATCACAACTCCAGATTGCAGATTTCATAGAAAATTATGGAATCCATATAGATTATAAATATTTTAGCAAGGTCTCAGGAGGAATTCATGAGGACAAGTATGTATGTATAGACATATGAATATGCTTTAAGCTGAAAATTTGAATCTTGCTTCTCTGATCACTAAACATATATGTAAAAATCTTACTCTAAGCATGAAATAAAATACCCCACAAAAGTCTGGTGAAGTTTAAGAATGCTGAATATTTTTGTGATTAAAATTATCTTTTTTTCTATAATTTTATTTTTAAAGGTAAAAACTAATGAGACTTAGTATTTAGAAAAAAGAAAACAGAGAAGAAAACAAAGAAGAAGAAAAACAAAAACAAAAGGGTAGGAAAAAGAAAAAGAAAGTACTAACAAGCAGTTTCTTGTTTTCTTTACAACATAGGTATAGATATAAATTAGCTTATGGTTACAGCATGATTTATAGTTTTTCTATAATCTGCTAATTTTTTCCTAATCTTCAAAACCAAGTATCATAATTTCACTTTTTTCCTTCCTTCACACAAAAAGTCTACAAGTGATTTTCACTCAGCATAAAACTTAATGTTTTTACTTGACTCCCATTTTATTGAACTAGTTATATATTGTGCTTTTATACATATATTTATACTTTTATCTGTAAACTACCAGAGACATTCTCAGAGTGAGATGGGCAATATCTAAATTTTATAAAGAAATAAACATTTTTCCTGATCAAAGTTGCCAATTTCAGTCATCTCAGCAAGTTTCATCATCTTCATAATCTATTCTTCCTTTGTGGGTAATGTCTAATATTCCCCTCCCTTTGTGCATATAATAGTTTTACTGCAGTTTTCATGTGTAAAAATAAAGTTCCTGATTCTTTTTCAACTATTTATCTGCTACTTACTCCAAAAAGAAAATCCTTTAGTTTCAATGATATGTTCATCTTTAAAATCCCTTGATATATGTAATTGAGTCCAAAATTGTTTAATTTTTGTGTGTGTGTGTGAGACCACCACGCTGGATAAAATATCTCCTCTTGATGTCCACATTTCCAACATAAATTTGAAGTAACTTTATACGTTCTAGAAATGTTTTCTAGTGACATATAACAACTATATGCCATTTTATAAAGATTTTCTTTCAGATTATAACATATTATAAATATCAATCTTTTCAACCCAAAATTAAATTGGGTGACCTTGGGCCAGTCAATCCCTGTCAGCCCAACCCACCTCACAGGGTTGTTGTTGTGAGGAAAATAGAAGGAGGAAGTTGTGTTGACTTAAGTTATTTGTAAACAACTAAATAAATAATATAAATATTCTCCCACTGTTCCATTTGTATATCGTAATCAACATTTTTAGCTGATTTTATTCTACATTCTTTCACTTGCCCTTTTCCTGTTTCAACTTTAAGTAGAAATTTATATTCTTTAGCAATAACATATTCATCATTTATAAACAGTTCTTTTTCAAATTTAGTTTTACAGTGCTCAACATAAAAGGTCTTTTATCTACTTTAAATCTTTCTAGTAATTGTACATAAAGAAACCACTGACAAGTGTATCCTTCTGTCGCCAAGTTTACTAGGAAAATCTACAAGACGTTGAGAAAGGAGCTTATCTTTTCAGTACAAAATTCTCAGGGTTTTGTGTGGCCAGCTTTCATGGTCAGTATTAATTTGGTATTGCCAGCTTTATGCAAAATGTTTGTTTGTTTGTTTGTTTTGATAATATGTTTGCATTCCAATGACTGACATGCAAAGAAAGAACCAAAAGCTTTTACCTCCTTTTCTTGGCCAAGAGCCCATGTCAGCTAATAAAAATATTGCTAATTGCCAAGGGAGTATGTACAAGCCAAGGCCTTGAGAATACATTGTGAGAGTGGATGATATTTCAGATCATTTGATGAGCTCTGTGAAAAGGAGGCAATTTGGCGTGCTGTACAAGAAGAAATGCCTGCTTGACAAAGCATCATATTAATGAGTTAAACTACTACTTCAGCATACTGGGAGAGATCAGGATGTAAATATCAGGGTGTAACCCTACAGAGGAAAATCCTCTGAAAGACTTGTTGAATGATGTGGTATCAAATGAATTGTTTGCTTCTTAGAAATGGCTTTGATATTTATTGGTTCAAATTGTTCCAGTGACTCACCCTTGCCTAAGCTTTCATGGCCCAATTTAATCTTGACATTTTGGGAAGCCAGTCTGATGCTGGATAATGACTAGGTTTTCAAAGGATCAAAATGAAAAAGGAGAAGCTGGTCTGTAATAATTATAGTCTGGCAACACAGAGTTTCACATAATCAGAGCTGAGCAGAGTGATAATATAATAATGAACAGAGCAATAATGCCAGGGCAAATTATAAAAAATGGAGCTCTCACTTTGCTAAATTGGGCAGAATTGTATTTTGATATGCGTGCCTATGTTGAAAGCGAGACAAATATTTCTGCTCCTTGTTTATGAGCATGTGTGTTGTGAAATAACAACTAAGAATGACAAGAGCTTAAGGGGCAAGCTTATACACTAATAAGCTGATCTCAGACACCTTGCTAAGAAAAAAGTCTCACTCATTTTAGTGAGGTTTGAAGTTCCATGGATTAAAAGGTTGAACCAAATGGCATCTCTTGGTTAGCTAAAAATACATGAATGAGCATAGAAAGTCATGTAAATAGGACTGGTCCATTCCTCTAAGCGGCTTTAGCAGGAGCAGTTGTGTAATAAATGACTGTCATCAAATATTAGGCACCTGAGCTCCATTGAAACAGCTAGACAGTTTTCAGATCCACAGAGATGAATCATCCATATTCTGCCCTCACCTGACCCCAGAGAACAACTTATGACAACCCAATTTTAGACTATCACTCCACCTTTCAACAAGAACGCCTATGTGATGATATCCATTCACTGTCACCAGTGACTGTATCGCCTTTCAGAATTCTGTTGTTCAATATCAACCTCGTATTTGCCTTGATTGTAGCAGCTGTTCTCCTTCTACCCTTAAGACATCCTTCCCAAGAACAAATATCTAGGAAAAAGAGGAAAAAACAACAAATCTTCTGATTTTTCTCAACCCAATCATTGTGGCCATCACCACGAAACCATGTTAAAAGGCAAGCCTCCAGCATAAACTTTTAACAACTTTAAACAAAAGATGTTTTAAAGCCAAGCAAGCTCTTAGGCCTTGGGGAAAAAACACAATTTGCTAATACTGCTGCAGTTACTGTTTGTAATTGTTCTTTTTCTCAGGACTTGACGTGTGTGTGTGTGTGTGTGTGTGTGTGTGTGTGTGTGTGTACTGGCAACCCAGAATGAGAAGTGTTTATGTGATGCCAATTTTTTTAGTATGATCAATGCCATAGATATGTTTGCTAATTAGCTAGAATAATCCACACAATTCCAATGGTTTTGCAATAATCCTTGTATTATATTCTTTTAAGTACTGTTTTTGAATCCTCCTTGCCAGAGAGAACTCTAGTATGTAAGAGAAAAGAAAACATAGATTTCCTTTTATCTACAAATAAGAGGAATCTATCTAGAATTTATAGGAGTCCCACTGTACCATAATCTTTCCTCAACATTCTGAAATAAAACATATCCTTATTCTTTTTCTGAGGTTTTTCAATAATTTATGTTTTATATATAGCTAACAACTAACAGTATTAGAAAACCAAAATAATGGGACAGGGATTATAAATGAAGGAAAATGATAGAGATGAGTATTAGAAATAAATTATACTACCTGTAACCCATTAAGTCAATCATTTTAATTGCATTGTTTCACCCTCCCTGATCTATGTAAGTATCTTACACACCCTTTTCCAACCCAGCAGAGCCTCTCCTAACCTCCATGCCCATTTGCCCAGTACTCTCATGCAATCCCTTGCTCCCTCCCACACTTGGCAGGAGCCACTTACCTACCTTTAGAATAGAATAGAATTTTTTTATTGGCCAAGTGTGATTGGACACAAAAGGAATTTGTCTTGGTGAAAATACTCTCAGTATACATAAAAGAAAAGATACATTCATCAAGAGTCAAGAATCATAAGGTACAACACTTAATGATAGTCATAGGGTACAATAAGCAATCAAATCATACTAGGAAACAGTCAATATAAATCGTAAGGATACAAACCACAAAATTATAATCCTGCTGGACTTGGACTTGCAGTTTCTTGCCAGATTTCCCACTGACTTTGCTGTAGGTGGCAAGGAGTGTCATCAATCACTTCAAACTGGTTTCCCCAATTGACTTGTGAGAAGCTGTCAGGGAGTATCAGAAATGAGGTCACATGGCTGTGGCAATGCAGCAGCAGAGCAGGCAGTAGTGCTAAAACTCCAAGCCTTTTTCACAGAGTTATGGTTCTTCGGTTTGGGATGCATTCTTAGCCCATTTGAGATATAAAAATTGTGATGCGCCATTTCACACATTTGAAGGTTACAAAAAGACAAACAGGAGAATTTTAGTAGGATATCCAGATAGATATCCAGATAGATATCCAGATAGATGATAGATAGATAGATAGATAGATAGATAGATAGATAGATAGATAGATAGATAGATAGATAGATAGATAGATAGATAGATATAGATATCCAGAGGAGAGAGAGAGAGAGAGAGACAGACCGACAGACAGACAGACAGACAGATCACAGCTCAATACTAACCTTGGACTTTTTCAGTCCATATAGCAATTTATTCATATTATCTATTCAATTGTAGGAATAAATATGCACATATTCATACACCTTTCTCCAATGCTTAGCAACATTTGAAATTATGAAAGACTTCCAAAAAACTATTTATGATCTGGATTTGAAGTTGTGGTGGCTGCCCTTCTGCCCCTCAGTCATGTGACCATATTTTTTGGACCCTTGTCAATTGGCTTCCATTTATAGCCATTTGCAATTGCATGACTGCGATTTACAATATTTTTACCAAAACCTGGCATTTACTTCTGGATTTCAGTTTTTAAAAAGCACATAGCAAACAAGATCATAAATTTGGGTCATTCATGTGGTGACCCACTTAACAACAGTCACAACTTACAACCAAAATATGGCTTTATTACTTGCATTGTGTTTTTATTTTGTTCATTATTTGGAATTCCTTTTGGGAGGTGAGAATAAATTTATTCAGCCAATCAATGAGTCAATAAGTCCTATTAGCTAAGAACTGACAAAAGCAATAACACAAATATACAGGGTGTTCTCACTCTCCATTTCCTTGCTCAGTCTGGTTTAAAAATTTAATTTGGATCATTTAGCATTCTTGACTTGTGGATCTCCTTTTATTAGTATGTTCAAATTACTTTAATTTTACCAGGTCTATTTCAGGGAAGAGAAATCATACAGCAATCACATTGGCATAAAGGAATTAAGAACTGTGGGAGGATCTGGAACAATTTTATGGTTTTTATGAAGTTAAAGAGTGTATCATCACTTGGCTAGATAAATCAAAGTACACCAACTCAGTTTGAAAATCACTTTGTAAGCCGTTTTGAAAAATTCCCCACTAATGTGCACTGGAGAAAGTAAATGTGCGTTAGAGGAAAGGAACATTCATTTGTCTCAAATTGGATTATGTTGAGATTGCTTAAGTACTTGTATAATTCTCAGACAAAGCTCTGCCGTTTCTTGGAAATTTTCCAAAATACAAGTTGGAAAGTATACCATCTCCAGTCTTCTACTTCTATTATTTTATTTTATGTTATTTTTTGTTTCCTAGTATGATTTGATTGCTTATTTAGTAACCCATGACTATCATTAAGTGTTGTATCTTATGATTCTTGATGAATGTATTTTTTTCTTTTTATGTACACTGAGAGCATATGTACCAAAGACAAATTTCTTGAGTGTCCAATCACACTTGGCCAATAAAGAATTTTCTTCTCTTCTCTTCTCTTCTCTTCTCTTCTCTTCTCTTCTCTTCTCTTCTCTTCTCTTCTCTTCTCTTATTTATTTTATTTACAAACAATTATACATATAGTATAAATAAACTATAATTCATTTCATTTCAAGTATGATCACAAAAGCCATATAATTACATGGTCAGTTCTTCTTAGCTTTTCCTCGATTGTTTTCCATGTTTATAGGTATCTAATTAGACCAAAAGAGGAAATGAAAATTAAGAAGACTTCCAAAACAAAAATGAACCTTTTTTTAAACAATTGCTGGTTTTGTACTTTGAAGAACCTCCCTTGGTACATTTTAATTTCTCCTTGCAAATTAGTCACGAATCTCTGGAGATAGCAATATCTAACTGAAATTGGCTGATCTCAGGATCTAAGTGGAGTCAACTCTATGCTTGAATGACAGATTACCTGGAAATCCCAAGGCTTTTTGGTAACATAAAATATCAGAAAACAAATAAACCAGAAGTAATGGCCAATTGTTTTCATTGGGCTATTGCATCCATGCTCTCAAAATCCAGACTACCATGTAACCAAGAGTTAGCATTCTTTGCATTTCTATGCTGCCCACGAACGATCATGTGGATTTTGGTTCCAGACCTATTTCCACCAGAGCCATAGATTTCTAAATCATCCCAAGAAAACTGCATGGCTCATTACTTAAAATATTGTACAGTGAGTTGTACATAGGTTACTGGATCTAGGAAATGTATTGTTTTAAATGAATTCATAGTATTGCTCTCCACTCATTTGAAATAACATGTTTCCTAGATTAAGCAACCCAGCCTTTGAGAACACATGGGAATGCTCATTGCAAAATGAGGAACTGCTCAAACAAAAGTCTTCATCTTACTTTCTGAGAAAGTTTAATTCCTCAACATTAATGGATAAAAGTTTCAGAAACAACTCAGGGCACTTTGTATCAAAAACCTCACCCCTGTTATCCTGTGCTGCAATCTTGCACTCCCACAGAAGTGGCTTCCTTATTGCCTCAGAGAGGACAAAATGGAGGATTGAAAGGCCAAATGGATTAGGAATTCAGATAGGGTTCTCCCTTTTGCTTACTTCTGTTGATTTTGCAATGACAAAACAAAGAAATTAAGTTTCTGGACAGAAGTGAGTGCCAAGTTTTTCTCCCTGTTGCTCCTGAAGAATGGCAGTAAGCCACATGGCAAGAAATGGAAATTGCAAGACCTGGGATTAAGAATTCCCACCTAAGAGGAATTACCTCAAGCTCCAGAGGAAATGCTGCAGTCTTTACTCTAGAGCAGGAATTGAACTCAGCTTAGCTTTCCAACCATTTTGCAAGTTTAGGGCTACCAGATCTGAGCTACAAAAATGCATATAGCAATAGCAATAGCACTTATACACTGCTTCATAGTGCTTTACAGCAGTCTCTAAGTGGTTACAGAGTCAGTGTATTGAACTCAACAATCTGGGTCCTCACTTTACCAACCTTGGAAGGATGGGAAATTAAGTCAACCTTAAGCCAGTAAGGATCGAACTTCTGGCAGTGGGCAGTGTTAGTCTGCTATACTATACTCCAACCACTGCGCCACCATGGCTCCTATGCATGCTCAATGACCACATCTTTTTCTATTTTCAGTCTCTTCTTCTTCTTCTTCTTCTTCTTCTTCTTCTTCTTCTTCTTCTTCTTCTTCTTCTTCTTCTTCTTCTTCTCTCCCCCCTTTTCTCTCTCTCTCTCTCTCCTGCCATCTGGTGGTCATCAGGGATTTTGCAGCAAATCTCTGCTTATCCTAAGTTAGCTCAATAAAGTGGATACGAAGGAGTGTAACGTTGATTTTGGATTGCAGCAGCCCTTACTTGTCAGAAGGGGTCTTAGAAAATTAAGATGGCTTAGAGCTAGTTTTCAACTTTAACAACAAATGCTGCTTTTTCCTACTCACAATTTTTACTTTGGAGAGAATGCAGGAAAGGGAAATGAGGGAAACTGGCAGAAGAAGAAAAAACTAGTGGGAAGGTGGGAATTTATACACTGCAAGACTTCATCACTGAGTCTCTAAAACATTTCTCCTTACTGAACAATGAATTAAAATTCTATCACAGTGTTAGTTTTTTGACTGGATCCAAACTGCCACTCTTTACCTCAAAGTTGAGCCAGGAAGCTATGCTTGTTTCTGATGTAGTTCAAACCATCCTGAGGCAAGAACTACTATGTCAATTAGAAAAGGATGTCTGGCCAAACCATTAGTGGTCCCACTTATCAGGACTAAGTCAGACAGTTTGGCTCCCCCAGACATCAGGATTTGGATTTTAACTTTTTCTTTCCCCCATGGTTAGAAGTACGAGGGGCCATTTCCTCTGTCACTTCTGGTACTCATTTCTAACCTTCTATATTTGTTTGTTTGTTTCTCTGCATCAGTTGAACTCAGGCATGGCAGATGAATCATGTGAGTTGATCATCTTACAAACAAATCACCAATGCATCCATTATAGTTGATTGGGATAATAAGGCAGAGATTCATTTGATCTATGTTTATTCTTATTAGTAATATAGGCATGCTGTTGATAGCTAGCTTCTCATGACTGACTGACTGAGCTGTGATTTCTCAAAGATCCATTTTTGAAAAATATCCCTAATACTCAGACTTTTTATATGTCAAACTACCACAATTACAGAATAACAGAGTTGGAAGGGACCTTGGAGGTTGTCTAGCCCAATCCCCTGCTCAGGCATGAGACCCTACACCATTCTGGACAAATGGTTGTCTGACCTCTTCTTGAAAACCTCCAGAGATGGAGCATCCACAACGTGTGAACATAAGCCATTCCACTGGTTTATTTTTCTGTCAGGAAATTTCTTCTTAGTTCTAGGTTGCTTCTCTCTTTGTTTAGTTTCCATCCATTGTTTCTTGTCCTGCATTCAGGTGCTTTGGAGAATAGGATGACTCCCCTTTTCTGTGTGCAACCAGTGGTGGGATTCAATTTTTTTTACTACTGGTTCTGTAGGCCTGGTGGTCGTGGCAGGGGATACTGTAAAATCTCTAGTCAGAGGTGGAATTTGCCAGTTCTCTGAACTACTCAAAATTTCTGCTACCAGAACTGGTCAGAATCTGCTGAATACCTGGTGGCAACCCCTTAAATATTAGAACATTGCTATCATGTCCCTCCTAGTCCTTCTTTTCATTAAACTAGACATACCCAATTCCTGCAAATGTTCTTCATATGTTTTACCCTTCAGTTCCCTAATCATTTTTATTATTCTTTCCTGTTTCTAGAGCAGGGGTGTCAAGCTCAAGGCCTGCAGGTCGGATCTACTCCACGGGGTGCTTAAATCTGTCCCGGAAATATCAAGAAACCTGCACGGTGCCTCTGGTGGCTAAACAGGCAATGTGCAGCCTCCCCCCCCCAGCTCCTCGTTTTCACCTTCCATGGCCTCCTGCAGCACTCTGCTGGCTGAAACCAGGCCAAAATTGGGCCAAAAATGGGCTGAAAAGGGGGCCAAAAAACAGGCAAAAAACTGGCTCCAAAGAGGCTGAAAAACTGGCCCAAAAGAGGCCAAACACAGGCTGAAAACAGGCCAAAACAGGCAGAAAAATGGCCAGCCAAAAACAGGCTGGCAGAGTGTGCAAGATGCCATGGAGGACAAAAATGAAGCACATGGGGGCTGCACATGGAATCCCCACATCCCATTTTGGCCAGTAGGGTACTGCAGGAGGCATCCATCCTGCCCCCTCTCAATTAATCAGATCTCCTTACATCATGCTACAGTCAAGAGTCTTGGTTATGCCCACATATTAAATACATTCTTCAATTTTAATGTTATTCAATTTCAATACAAGAGAACTAACTCAGGTTGGTTTTGTAGGTTCCTATATGTGTGCAAATTTATTATTTCATTACAGAACATGTATGTGGCCAAAATTAAACCAGGATGCTGTCAATTTCAAGTGTTCTCTAGAGATTCTCAAAAACAATATTCTACAGGATGAATCTGTGTCATATAATGATAAAGGAAAAATACTGATACAATTACTTATGATGCTAGTGAAGCTAAGAAAGGGAAAGTTTCTCATTCATAACTACAAAATCAAATCATTATTTTCTTCTTTATCCTAAAAGAGTTATTGGTTGTTGTTGTTTTGCCAATCATAAATCTCTCATGATAAAAATGGCTTAGTAACAAACTCAGTTCAGAGATAATTGGCAAGTCAGAAATTCTTAAAGATTCTATTCCTATAAACAGGAGAGAGGGTAGTACAAATTTTACACCTCCCACTGTCCATGCTAAATTTTGACAGCAATGTTTACTTTTATGTGGTTAGTCTGAAAGAATAAAAGTATAAATACTCATTGATAAACATTCAAAATTTTACTTGATATATTCTCAGACTCCATTTTGGCATATTTCATGCATTACTTTTTAAGTATGAATGTGTGCATGTTTATTGGCAAGCACAGATTTGTTTCTGATAACATATGATAATAGGAAGGGGGAAAAAGATAAAACTTTGTAGTGTTGCTTAAATATTTATGTATGTATCCAGAATGTTTCAGCCAGAAATGGATCTTTTCTGGAGCTAAAAACAATAACAACTCTAAGTATTTCTACACAGTGCAACATTGCACAATCTAGTGTAATGTTTACAGCCTTTGATAAAGGCTATCTGGATGAAAACACTGTATTTATCAAACATTCTATCAACATCTTTCCAGATGATGAAAACACCAATACAATGGCAATACATTTGTATACTCATTCTCTTCCTTGATGCCATATTTAACCCCAGAATATTTACTAATTAAACTAATTACATTCCTTTCTTCCCAGCTTGTCCCAACAACTAATTGGTGCATTTTGTCATTTGCCCTTACACCAATAAATAACACATACAATTGTGATTAAGAAATTTACATTTCTAACAAATAAGGGATGAAATATAAATTGGGAGAAAGCTTGATTCACAAATCTGACAACACCCTTTGGATTTTGGAGAGACAGTATTCCAAGTGCTAATCCGGATGAATCAACTCGTGGTTGTAAATTGTGTTCTAAGGATGAGATCTGAATAAGATGCAGTTTCTATTAATACATCATAATTGTGAAAAATGCCAAAGGTCAAATGATTACAAGGCAGCTTTACAGTTTTGTAAATCCTTTTTAAAATTGCTTAGCATACTATTAAATCTCAACAAAACCACACTTTAAAACTCAATGGCAACTCAAAGTTTATCCACTTTCAATAGAAAAGCTTTTTAAGATGCTAATGCTCCTGTTTGGATATAGATGCCTCTTAACTGTGCTGTCTGATCAGTCATACTACACCAAATCTTTTGCAATTGAAAGTCCATTTGCAAACATGCTTCTTGTGCAGACCTTTGCAAATAAAATCTGAGGCATCCTATCATTTAATTTGAAATTAAAGAGATAAGTGATGAACTTTAGCCAATCTATGCTAAGATATTAACAAGGACCGGCAAAAGCAGAGAAACAAGTTCAATTATCTTTGTGGGAGAACTGTTCCAAATTATATTCCTTGTCCCAACTTACTATGGCATCTCATTAATGAAAAATTGAAAACAATTAGCTATTAAGGTCATAGATAATGATGACAGAATATTTAAGTTGTATTACAAATTCAAAGTTAAAAGGCCGTGTAAAACAGGGAGAGCTTTAACATATGGCAAAACTGTGGAAAAGAAAATAAATTAGTTGCTTACGAAGACATGGAAAAAAGAAAGACAAGTGGGAGAATTTGTGCCCTCATGAAACATGGGTGATTTTAATATCTGCATATTGCATGAAACATGTACATTGATGTTGTCTATTATGAACGTAACAGCCTTTTTTGTCCTAACCTGTTTGAATTGGGAAAAATACAATCTTCCCCTATCTAATATTGGACCAAATCTCCTAGAATTTCTGGCTGGTTTGACAAACATGGCAGAAAACAGTAGAAAAATCTTGCATATTTATTTATGGCAAAATTATAACATTTTGCCATCAAATTATATATATTAAAAAATCAGAAGCATCGCAGATAAATAAGATGCAGGATAAGGAAGAACAAATATTTCTTCTTAATCCCCCACTCCTTGTTGATCAACCAAATTTTTGGGAAATAACTGAATAGTGGCAAAAGATGGCACTGCTCAACAAAAAGTCCACTCTGAGCCACAAATTCTTAAAGGGAACCCACTTTTCTGTCTTTTTCCAAGGTGAAGTTCAAGGAAGAAGCTGGGCCTTGGAACTGATTCAGTGCTATGTGGTCCAAGGAGAGATATTTGGTCCAAGGGCTAGAGATTCCCTAGTATTGCTGTAATTCTTCCTTGCTCTGCCTACTCACATTCATCCAGTTGAATAAAAAACCAGCACCAATTTCATTTCATGTTAATGCTCAAGCAGATTACATACCAAAATTATAGATCTTTGGGATGATGTGAATAAGCTAGCATCAAAGTAAGACAAACAGCACGGAAAAAGGAGCATATATAATTATAAAACCCTATTAATCTTCTCTCTGGAATAAATCTTGTTCTTACAGTCTCTTGACATGTGTCTTACATTCTGAACCCATGATCATCTTTGCTCTTCTCTCTTGCTTCCTTTTCAATCAAGCGCCACATTCTTCTTATTATGTGGTCACCCAAACCAAATGCAATTTCCAGCAGGGTACTCCATGTAAGTTTCACTAAGTAAACATGTTTGAGCTGAAAGGCATCCAAACAGATTCCAAAAGGATTCATTGATTACCACCGAACACATGAAATGTGTACCGAAAATTGGTGCCCCAGCTTAGGATCTTTACCAATCAGCATGAACAACACATGGTCAAAACTAAAGTTGACAGATTTGCACCCGGTCCCACTTCAAAGAAAAATGACAGAGCCACGAAAACATCAAAATCTTTCTCTCCCCTACTTTTAACAACATGTGGTATGTGGCTTACTGAATCATATGCTGTGTGTTCTTTTGGTTTCTTAAAACAAATTTTTGCTTAACCTCTGCTGTGACCCAGTGAGTAAACACAGTACCAAGTTATGCTCAATTTCTGTTCTTCTCTTTTAAAAAACAGAATGTTTGCTTATGTGGTGACCACTGAAAGAGAATGCCTTTTCTGATTAACTCTATCACGAATATTTGCTGCTTTTCATTTCTTGACATAATTTTCCCAGTGCCGTTAATTGCAAAATTCTTGTTTGTGTCAGGTATCTAAGGCCCGCATGAGCACTGTTTGTTCTTATAGTTTATTAAAAGATATAGTTTATCTTCTATTTTTAATTAAAGGTCTAGACGCAAAGTCTATAAGCCTGCCTTTAGATTATTGGCCTTCTCCAGCCTTGGAAGCTTGGATGGCAAAATGAATATGAAACCACATGCGACATGATCAATTCCTCTTTTATACATACTTTCCTCCCCTTTGGAAATTACTGGGGTTGGGAATTTATGAAAAAGATTCAGATGTCAGTGAAAAGGAAAAAAAAAATTCTAGTGAGGTTTCTACTCTTCATTTGTTGCTGAAGTTACAGCCTTAGGCAGCAATATGTACGCAACATAAATTCTGCTGTGTTGGGAATCTCCAGAGAGTGAAAAAGTTTTTTTTCAACAGCTGTGGATCTCACATTCGATGCTCAGAATGGAAAAAGATTTGAAAATATTTAATCTACTTCCTGTGGTCACCATTGTGGAATGTGGATGACAGCCTCAGTGTGGGTAAATAGGATGACAGATCTCGAATAACCAAGCACGTGGAGGAAAGAGTTCCCATTTTATTTGGGGAATGAGCCACAGGTGATATTGAGCAGGTTCTGATCAGTTCTAGAGAGCTGGTAGTGGAAATTTTGAATAGTTCGGAGAACTGGCAAATACCACCTCTGACTGGCCCTGATCTATTCTCTGCCTCCCTCTGCCTTCTTTGGTTGCCTTGCACAGGAGAACAGAGCTGGAAAGCAGGTTAGTGTAGTGGAGAGGGAATGGGATTTTGCAGTAACCTTCCCCTACAGTGGGGTGGGCATGGAGATTTTACAATATCCTTCCTCTGCCACTCCCACGAAGCCACACAAAGAACCGGTAGTAAAAAAAAATTGAATCCCACCACTGGAATGAGCCTTCATAAAATGAGATGATTTGTTTTTGCTTGGGATCAGACCCGAATTTTCTTGTTTTGTTTGCTCAATTTTGAACAAGTCTTTATTATGCTCCTAGTAATGTTATATGAAATGTGAAGATATGCTACTTGTTCAAGTCTCTTCTGGGCCCACTTTTATCCTCTTTCCCCAAATCTATCTCCTTAGCATCAATTACTGGAAAAACTGAAAATGGGGGAGATCTAGATTTTGAGCCAGAATATTGCCAAATATTTCAGGAACTTGTGTTTTGCACTTTCCATCCACTAATGACTGCAAGGTATCTTAACTCTAAGAATGTCATTACAGTTCTAGCTTTTATGAAATGGTGCTTACCAAATAATGTTGCTGTATGAAATATCCTATAATGGTATTGATAACTTATACTGCTTTCTCATACATTCCTCTTTTCCTCTTCTTCCCCCCTTTCTGGATATATGAGTCTTCCTCTAACAATCAGTAAGCATTCAGTGCGTGCTGAGAATGCATATTCCTTATCAGAAAGTTTGGACACGGGATTGAGTCCTAGATCTTATTTGCAAATAAATCTAAAATTGAATTCTGCACCCAGGTCTTCTAGAGCCTAAATATGTACAAGCATCTAACCAAGACTGTTTACATGGATAAATCCTTTTGAATGTAGGAATGAAGAATGTAGTTGTTGCTATATCGATTCTTATTTCTAAATTAGAGTCTGCAGTAATTCAAATGATAAGAACATCTGCACCTTGAAATTCATGCCATGCTGGCAGTGATTAAGACAATATTCTCACACTGACATCATAGGAAAGTTCCATGCACTAAGTGTTTAATGACTGTCTGCTTATATACTGTGAATTGAAAGATAGTTGCCTGCAGCCATAGGTAGAATTTAAACAGCTAAATCAAAGCTCTATTCCATGGGAATGTTTCCAGCTATGTCACAATGCCACCAACATGATTTTTCACCAATACCTGCAGGACAGTCCAAATATTAATTTTCCATTTCTTTCTCAACCAGCGTTTTATGTAGCCAAATTTGATGGGCTTTATAATGACGGTATCTTACTTACACTACAGATGCAAGACACCTGTTGCTCTTAATGAAACCATAATTAATTCATTTAAGAATGAATTACTGTTTCAATTTGTAATTAAGTCAGGCACCAATGAGGAATCATGGCCAAACATGCCCAGGCCTCTTGGAGTCACAGGAACGTGTGCAAAAAACCACCTTCAGCTTTTTTGTTACTTTTCATTTTTTTTCAGAGCCTGAATTGTAGGAATTGATCTCCCCTCACTATCAACCTAAGGACATCTGATGGAATAAGTTGGTTATCAGAATAACGCCCCACCCACCCACCAAAAAAAAAACCTACTCAGCAGTATAAGAGAAATAATAATTTGATGGCATATTCTAAGTTTCAAGGTGATATATAACTAGCTATTATCCCTATAACATTTTTATAGTTATCTTTCTTTTTTCTTCAGCCATCTTTTTTATTTACATTTAAGCACCCAATGTATATAATATAGGAAACATAACCCTTTATTAGAGATCAGAACCCTGTTCTTGGTTTTGATGGTGCCTTGTAGTACATGGAAATTACATTTCAATATGTTACCCTAACAGAGTATGGTAAATCCTGAGCAAAGAGAGCAGGCTTGAAAGGGGTAAGGCCTACATTTGAAACATAACCATTAACATGGCAAAACTGCCAATTAGTAAACATCATTTAATTGATTTATTTTGGGTGACTGATCTAGTTTCAACGTAGACCTGACAGACTGAAAGGGATGGTTCCACATTCCAAGAGCAACTCTATCCTTTCTAAGAATGATTAACGTTCATATGATCAAGGATGACAAATGTTTCCAGATGAACAGACCTATTCAATATTTGCTCTATTCTTTTTTCTTTTGGGGGAGGTGGGGCACAGAGTAAGAAAAACAGAGAAAGAAATATGAAAGGGTTACAAACAGAATGTGGTTTACAGCAATCCAAAGGGTATCTGCAGATTAAAACTGTTCAATAGACTCCATCGTTATATATTTCAACAGTAGATATGTTGTTCTTGTTGGCTTACAAGATTTAATACTAATGTAATTTACACAAATTCATAAACCTCAGACTGAGCAAATAGAATCCATCTGTAACACTTTTAAGGGAATGATAAGCCATGTCTGTCTTTTGATTATCTTAGCAACCAGGTAAGCAGAAAGACTACATCAACCTGAATTCCCAAGTCAATATATGTATTAAATAATCCAGCAGAGAGGAATCAACAACTGTCAGCTGCTATTTATAATAAAACAAAAGAAAAATACCAGCTTTAGTCCTGAAATGGATCAGAAATATTAGTCTTCAAAGAGTAATTTGCTGAGATGGCACAGCAGTCTGGCCTTTTACTCATTACCAGTTGCTTGAAGACAAAGCAAGTTCAACCAACCCAGGAATGAGAGGAATTTAACTGGGAGGCAGATTGAAACTGACCAATGAATACCTAGATTGTCCTATCACATGATCTGCAGGAATTCCTACTGGACTTGCTTAGTAAAAGGTGTATTAGCCTGGAATGTGGATTCATGTAGCTTTGAGTTTTGGAATTCAGGATGCATTGGGGGAAGAGTCAAGCATGTGGATTCTCTCAGAGTGGTATCTGGAGCCTTATAAGTCTGTAACTGAGCCTCATCCAAGGAGTTGGCTCAACCTATTGCTGCTTGAGCCCTAATTTTGCATTTTCAGTAAAAACTCCTTTACTTTTGATTAAGATATGCTCTGTCCAGTGATTTGAGCAAAGATAAGAAAATTGCTTCCTGGTTTTTCATGGTTATATATGCCCTAAATGTCCTAATTAAGGGGCTTTTGCTTCTTTCAGGAGCTACATGTGCTGCAGATATATGTATACAGTGCATATAGGCTTGATGCACACAATCATCTTGCCCCAGTTCAAATAGTGGCTGCAAACCAAGGTTAGGATCCTCCATTCACCTTAATGTTGTCTTTTTTTGGCCAGGCATCAAAAGTTGTGTTTTCCAATTTTTGCTAGTACAAGTGGTTGTGTACAGAATGTGGGCTGTGCTTCATTTTATTGTAGACAATCCTCCTCTACTGCAGTTGCTACTGTGTACTGTAGCAGGACTGCCCCAAGCCCCATCCCATCTGACCATCGATCATTGACATGCTTGGATAGTTTTCCCCCACAAAGTCACAAATAGAGGAGTGAATGAATGGGTTTGGGGAATTCCTCATCTTTTTCTTAACCAGCTAAAAATTACAAAATGGTTTTCCCATCTTGGCTTTCCCCATCTCACCTAAATGATAAAAAAAAAAAATGATGAAGGTTTTATTGTTTTGTTTTTCTTTTTCAACAATCCATTGAGTGACATTCCTGGTTGGAAGATGTCAAAAATGATGGGCAGTCAAGTTGTGTGTGTGTGTGTGTGTGTGTGTGTATGTGTGTGTTCATTCAAAAGGTTTATCAATGGAAACCACATATCTTCAAAGAGCTGAAAGTAAAGGAAATGGGAAGAGATAAAGAAATGGAAGAATCCACTAATCGGGTGCCATGATAAATATGGTCCAAGAAGTACACTGGATTCTCCACTAAGTGGAGAAAGGGGGTGAAATCCAAAAATATATTTCTTAAGCAAACCTTTGCTTCTAACAGTCCATGTACTGGAATCACTTTTACTATGTGAAAAATCCCATCATGTTTTATGAAGAAAACACCTGCTCAGTTGTCAATTTTTGGATACTCCAGTGAAGTGCAAAAGTAGAAACAATCTCTTCCTGTTCCCCTTTGCAGGTACAGGCATTGGAAGTTATCTAAAAGTACTATAGAATAATGAATTTTCCAACAGCCAATTTTCATGCAATATTTATTCATTTATTTAATTTATATGCCACCCAAATCACTATCCAAAGTGGTTTACAACACAATAAAAGCACAAATATAAAAACATTAAAATTAAGAGAACTTAAATAAAACTAGAAACCAAATACACAAGCAATATGGAAGTAGAATCTTATCTCTTATCCATCACTCACCTCCAGCATAGAGTGTCCCAATCAGGACCACAAGCCAATCAACAGAGCCAGATTTTAACAGAATAACAGAATTGAAAGACACCTCGAACATCTTCCAGGCCAATCCCCTGCACAAGCAGAACCACCTATACAATGCCAGACAAATGGATGTCCTTTCTCATCTAAAAAGCCTCCAGCATCCACAACTTATTTTGGGGAGGTCTTTTAGAAAGCCAGGAAGGTGGGGGCAGATCTCATCTCCAGTGACAAGAGGGAAAAGGTGGGGGAAGATATTCCAAATATAAAGACTGTTTTGCCATGAATGGCCTGGGAAAAGTAAAACCAATACCATAGTATTACATCCCCCAAGCATAACCTTTTCTAAACAACCAGGCAATGAAGTCCTGCAATTCAGCTATTCATCAGCATTCACTTCACTTATTAAAAGGATATTTGTCAGAGAGACTTTTTTGTAGGTACCATATGTGTGTGAGAAACTTCTTCATTGTTTTTTTTTTTAAACAAGTTTTATTAATTTTTCAGAAACAAACAAATCATCATTAACCATTACATACTTGAACCTTTTTCCATTATAAATTTAACAAGTCAGATAAAACCTATAATTCTATTTTAAACCATTTCCATATAAGCATACAAAAACCTCTTATCCAGTTTCTCTTCACTTCTCTTTACTCTTATTCAATTTCATTATTATTATTTCATCTATTTCTTTCTGACTTAGTTACCATTATTCTCATTCTATATTTCTGCAAGGTTTTATTAATTCTCCCAGAAACATAAACACACAACACACAAGACATAAAAAAAAAAAAAGATCTTTTAGGAAAGTAACTTGGCCCCAGATATCTCTCTCTTCATGGACTTCAATTATATTCATGCTCATCTTACATGTCATTACTTATTTTATGTACCATTCTAAGTCTTCTATATTAGCTTCTCCACACATTTCACTCTTGCTTAATTCTATCTTAATTAATCCATCTTAATTTGAGTCATTATATTTGTATCTTTTGTCCATTCTTTATTGTCCCTTTGTCTCATTCCTTATAATAATAAAAAAAAAAAGAATTTCTCCTGAAATCACTAATCAGAGTATGATGCCTTTCTATCTCCCCCCTAAATTAATCAAATTAACATTTAAAATAACACCAAAAACCCAATCCGATTCTGCTTGGTACATTCTATCTAAATAATAAATCCAAAATAATTAGATACATAGTTAAGCAGTAGATCTAAATATTGAATCTTATAACATTCCCATTGCCTTTTCCAAAAACAAATGCTATAATAAAAATTTTATAATAACATCAATACCATAATCTTATTAAACTCTTTAATTAAAACTCAATATTCTAAACCTTCCCTTTAATATTATTAAATTTTAAAATCAATCATTACTAAACATTTCAACATTTTGATCTCTTATCAACTCTTAAACCACTTTAGTTTTCTATTTCTAATACAATGCTACGGTATCATCTTATGTACCTTGCAAAATCTTTTTTGAAGAATTTATACTTTACCCTTTATCCCTAAAAAAGGGATAAAGTTTCAAAACTTTGTGGCTTTTCTCCACCTTTTTCCTTCCTTTCTTCCCCCACCAAACCTTTCTACCCCCCCCCTTCTTCTAGCCTCTGCCTTACTGGCTTCCCTTCTCTGTTGTGTTCCTTTTTCCTTTTGTTTACTATCATTATATTGATTTTGCACCTTATTTTTTTCCCTTCTTAAGTGTTTTTTTTAAATCTTAAGTCCTTCATTTCTCTTCCTTTCCCTCTTCCTTCTTTCTTGGTTAAATTCTGAAATTCCTTAAAAATGGCTTCTTCCTCTCCTTCTTCTTCTTCTGCTGTCTTCATCTGTTGTAATGTTTGTTGATAGTTAGCAAGCGCCATTTCTAAGAAAAGGAAGGCTTCTTTCAAACCATCTTTACCATCTTTTTTTGTTTGCTCATATTCTTTTCTCAGTTCCTCAACAGAAAAAGCCATTATAAATCTTTTCTTTTCTCTTCCCCTTCTTTCTTCTTGCAGCAACCAAGATATTTCAAAAAAATATATAAAACAGTCCCAAAGTTATCAATCAGTCCAAGCCAAGGCAAAGTTCTCACTTTCTCTTCCTGGGGTAGTACCAATCAGAAAAAAAAAGAAAGTCCAAATCTGTTTCTTAAAGTCTTATTGCAATATATTTCAGTCTTCAAATCCTTAAGGCATCAACTCCAACAAAATCTTAGCATACAAATATTTTTTTTAGTCCTCTCCCTTCTCACTTATCACTTAAAGCCAGTTTTTGCCTAAAAAAAAATAAGTTTCTTAATATCCACTTATTAATTCCGTAGAGAAGGAGAGTAAACTTTCCTTTCAGCACCACCAAATTGCCGCTTATTTTCTCTTCTAGAAGGTATCATTCAGAAAGCCATAATTTCCAGGAATTTTGTTAAATATATCTCAGAGTCCCGGGAACCAAAAAAACTTTCTCTTTTCAAAAGCTTTCTCCACTTCCTCCTGCGCATTCTTACCCGGCTGCCAGCTTCTTTGTGGCGGCCATTACGGACCGCCGCTGCACCGTCTTGGGAAAAGGGGGTTCTGCCCGGCTGGGAAGGGGGTCTGCAACACCCCCAAACCTCACTCCGGATCCCCCTTGTCTTCAGCTACCCCTGCAGGGCAGCCTTAGCTCCAGACCAGTCCGGGTTGGAGCACCAAAAACGGCTAGCGCAGCAGGGATCGCGCTGTATCGCGAATCCCTGCTGCTTGCGAAGCCGACAAACCGGAAGTCAACTTCTTCATTGTTAAATAGGGCACTTAGTCCAGTGTTGTTTTTTTTTTAAACCTAGCTAAGCAGGTGACCAGTGCAGTAGCTGAGCTGTGCAACTGATTCAAAGCAAACAAAATTATATTGAGAGAAGAAATAAAAATAGGACAAAATAAGTTATTCTGTAAGTTATTCTGGTAGTAAACTCATAATTTATTTAAATGAATGGGTGCTGCTAATTAAAGAGACCATAATATCATAAAGGAATTTATCAAAACACACCCAAGATGCTACTTCAATGAGGCTGCCTACTTTGCTCATTTCAACAGCACAATGCTAAATGAAAAAGCATAACAAGAATTCTGTTTTATAAGTTCACAAATTCTATCACCAGTCCTTTTTCCAAGTGGAAGAAGGATATTACAGAAAGCCCTTAAAAGTGGAATAGAATAGAATAGAATAGAATAGAATAGAATAGAATAGAATAGAATAGAATAGAATGGAATGGAATGGAGTGGAGTGGAGTGGAGTGGAGTGGAGTGGAGTGGAGTGGAATGGAATGGAATGGAATGGAATGGAATGGAATGGAATGGAATGGAATGGAATGGAATAGAATAGAATAGAATAGAATAGAATAGAATAGAATAGAATAGAATAGAATTCTTTATTAGCCAAGTGTGATTGGACACACAAGAAATTTGTCTTTGGTGCATATGCTTTCAGCGTGCATGAAGAAGAAATAAAATATATTCCTCAAGAATCATAAGAGGTCTTTTCTGTTCTGTCCTTCAGTCTAAAAACCATGACTATAAAGGACTTCCACTGAACATCCCCTAACTTACTACAGAAATGTTGTCCACCTACATTTTGCCTGTTGGACCTTTCCAGGGGTGGGATTCAAAAATTTTAACAACTGGTTCTGTGGGCATGGCTTAGGTGGTGGGCATGGCTTGGTGGTCTTGTGACTGGGTGGACATGGCTTGGTGGTCATGTTATTGGCTGGGTGTGGCCAACTCAATATCACTCTAATCGAGAAACGAATCTCCTCACCTGGCCTCTCATGACTGTGGGGATGCTGCAGCAGTCATAAGCATGAAAAATGGTCATAAGTCACTTTTTTCAGTGCCATTGTAACTTTGAATGGTCACTTCACACAAGCAAAGTACCAGCAAAGGAGCGGGGGGGAAACTCCAAAGAAGTT
The DNA here is from genome assembly GCF_049901735.1 of Notechis scutatus. Lineage (NCBI taxonomy): Eukaryota > Metazoa > Chordata > Lepidosauria > Squamata > Elapidae > Notechis > Notechis scutatus. Next base: position 88,638,104 of record NC_142010.1, on the reverse strand, counting down.
CCAGAGCCAGGAAGTCTAGTCTTGCCAAGAATGTAATAAGAGTTAATGGAGAGGCAGTTTCTGTAAGCAACACCAGAATATTTCCTTCCTGCCTTCCTTACAGGATTAGGCCAGTAATTTCTTCTAACAACCAGTTCTAGGAACTGCTTAGAATGTTAACAACCAGTTCTAGCGAATGGGTGTGAACTGGTAGAATCCCACCCCTGGGCCTTTCTAACAATGTAGTGGCTGTATTATCACAATTTGCTTCTCTAATGCAATACTCTGTAATGAGAAGCATGTACATATATGGCAAAGCACAGTCTCCTCTCCTGTCTATCTTCATCTTCTGCTTAATAAACAAAATTCTGGTACTACACTAATTCCAAAGAGAATGCTCCTGCCCAGATGCATAACAATTTTGAATGATTTCCTAAATGCACTGTGGGATTTTCTTCCTTCCTCTTGGAATATGGAAAAGGTTTGGCTTAGAGAACAGATATTAGGCTTCTAAGTTTTAGATTTGTTTTGCAGAGGTAAGTCATCTTTCCTCCTACTTTTTCAGGGAAACAGTGAAGAATAATGTATGACACCAAATTTCGAAATAAAAGTAGTTGAGCTCACACTGCATGGTGACAGATGCAACCAATGGTTGATTTCTGCCATCACAGATGTCAGGGTTATACCCAACCAGGGCAGTAATTTTCTAGGAATTCAAATTGCATTCAAGGTGTCCTATGGGAAAGTCAAGGATATGAATTGAGTAGATATATTGCTGTTGTTTCATATAATAAGCCCTAATGACAAAATTACCT